>NW_026991719.1:61240600-61840600 GCF_029215605.1 Mirounga angustirostris
CTCCCTTCATCCCTTCCCTCTGGTAACCACAAATCTCTTCTGTTTTTGTTTTTATTTAAATTCCAGTTAGTTAACATCCAGTGTTCAGGTGTACAATCCAGTGATTCAAAACTTACATACACCTGGTGCTCATCACAACAAGGACAATCCTTAACCCCCCCCCCCATTAAACCATCCCTCCACCCCACTGCCCCTCTGTTAACCATCAGTTTCTTCTCCATAGTTAAGTGTCTGTTTTTTGGTTTTCCTCTCTGTTTTTTTCCCCTATGATCATTTGTTTTGTTTTTGAAATGTCACATATGAGCAAATTCATATGGTATTTGTCTTTCTCTGACTGACTTATTTTGCTTAGCATAATAATCTCTAGCTCCATCCATATCATTACAAATGGCAAGATTTCATTATTTTTATGGCTGAGTAATATTCCATTATATATATATATACCATTTCTTCCTTATCCATTCATCTGTCAATGGAAATTTGGACTCTTTCCAAAATTTGGCTATTATTGATAATGCTGCTATAAATATCAGGGTGCAGGTGCATGTATCCCTTTCAATTAGTATTTTTGTTTTCTTCGGGTAAATACCTATTAGTGCAATAGCTAGATAGTAATGTAGTTTTATTTTTAACTTTTTGAGGAAACTCCATACTATTTTCTGGACTGGCTGCTCCAGTTTGCATTCACACCAACAGTGTAAGAGGGATCCTCTTTCTCCACAGACTCTCCAACATCTGTTCATACCTGTGTTATTAATTTTAGCCATTCTGAAAATTGTGCGGTGATATCTCATTGTAGTTTTGATTTACATTACCCTGATAATCAGAAATGTTGAGCATCTTTTCACGTGTCTGTTGGCCATCTGTATGTCTTTGAAAAATGTCTATTCTTGTCTTTTGCCCATTTCTTAACTAGATGATGATGATGATGATGATTGTATAAGACATTTGTAAGTATCTTCTCCTATTCAGTAGGTTGTCTTTCAGTTTTGTTGATTGTTTCCTTTGCTGTACAGAAGCTTTTTATTTTGATGAAGTCCCAGTAGTTTATTTTTGCTTTGGTTTCTCTTGCTTCAGGAGACATATCTAGTAAGAAGTTGCTATGGCCAATGTCAAAGTCATTACTGTGTTATCCTCTAATATTTTAATGGTTTCTTGTCTCACATTTAGGTCTTTCATCCATTTTTAAATTTAGTTTTGTGTATGGTGTAAGAAGGTGCTCCAGTTTCATTCTTCTGTGTGTTGCTGTCAGGTTTTCCCAACACAATTTGTTGAAGATACTGTCTTTTTTCCTTTGGATATTATTTCCTGCTTTGATGAAGATTAGTTGACTATATAGCTGTGGGTCCATTTCCAAGTTTTCTATTCTGTTCCATTAATCTATGTGTCTGTTTTTGTGCCACTACCATACTGTGTTGATGACTACAGCTTTGTAATATAACTTGAAGTCCAGAATCATGATGCCTTCAGCTTTGCTTTTCTTTTTCAGGATTACTTTGACTATTAAGGGTCTTTTGTGGTTCCATACAAATTTTAGATTGTTTGTTCCAGCTCTGTGAAAAATGCTGGTGGTATTTTGATAGGGATTATATTAAATGCATAGATTGCTTTGGGTAATATAGACATTTTAACTATTCTTTCCTCCAACCCATGAGCATGGAATGTTTTTCTGTTTCTTTGTGTCATCTTCAATTTCTTTCACTAGTGTTTTAAGCTTTCAGAGTACAGGTCTTTTACTTTGGTTAGGTTTATTCCTAGGTATCTTATGGGTTTTGGTGAATTGCAAATGGGACTGATTCCTTGATTTCTCTTTCTGTGGCTTCATTGTTGTGTATAGCAATACAACAGATTCTGTACATTGATTTTGTATCCTGTGACTACTGATTTGGCCTATCAGTTCTAGCAATTTTTTTGGTGTAGCCTTTGGGTTTTCTGTATAGAACATCATGTCATCTGCAAATAATGAAAGATTTACTACTTCCTTGTCAATTTCGATGACATTTATTTCTTTTTTGTGATTGCTGAGGCTAGGACTTCCAGTACTATGTTAAATAACAGTGGTGAGAGTGGACATCTTTGTCTTGTTCCTAACCGTAGAGGAATGCTCTCAGTTTTTCCCAATTGAGAATGATATTACCTGTGGGTTTATATATATATATATATATAAATTTTAGGATTGTTTTTCTATTTTTGTTAAAATATGACATTAGAATCTTGATGGGTATTGTATTGGATCTATAGATTCCTTTTGGTAGTATTGACATTTTAACAATATTAATTCTTGCACTCCATGAACATGGGACACATTTCCAGTTATTTCTCTCTTTGGTTTCATTCATAAACATCTGTAGATTCGAGATTAGGTATCTTCCACTTCCTTATTGTATTTATTCCTAAGTATTTTATTATTTTAATGCTATGGTAAATGTGATCATTTTCTTTATTTCTTTCTCAGATAATTTGTTATTCACATATAGAAGCACTACTGACGTTTTTGGTTTTTTTTTTTTAATTAAAAAAATTTTTTTAAGATTTTATTTATTTATTTAAGAGAGACAATGAGATAGAGAGAGCATGAGAGGGGGAAGGGTCAGAGGGAGAAGCAGACTCCCTGCTGAGCAGGGAGCCCGATGCGGGACTCAATCCCGGGACTCCAGGATCATGACCTGAGCTGAAGGCAGTCGCTTAACCAACTGAGCCACCCAGGTGCCCAGCACTACTGACGTTTTATGTTAATTCTGTATCCTGAAAATTTTCTGAACCTGTTTATTAGATCTAAAAATTTTGGGTAAAATCTTATGGATTTTCTACATATAAAATAATACATATTTGTATTATTACATATATATATATATGTACATATATGTACATGTACATACATATATATACATATAATGACAATTTTATTTTTTTCCACTTCTGACCCTTTTTTTCTTGTCTAATTTCTCTGACCAAACATCCTGTACTATAGTGAATAGAAGTAGTGTGATTGGGCACTCTTTTTTTTTTTTTTACTGTTTTTATCTTATTTTATTTTTCCTTCCCTTCCCCTATGTTCATCTATTTTGTTACTTAAATTCCACATGAGTGAAATCAAATGGTATTTGTCTTTCTCTGGCTGACTTATTTCGCTTAGCATAATACCCTCTAGTTCCATCCATGTCATTGCAAATGGGAAGATTTTGGTTTTTTTTGATAGCTGAGTAATATTCCATTCTATACATATATCACATCTTATTTATACATTCATCTGTCAATGGACATCTGGGCTCTTTCCACAGTTTAGCTATTGTGGACATTGCTGCTATGAACATTGGGTTGTGTGTGCCCCTGATTTTCACTACATCTATATCTTTGTGGTAAATACCTAGTAGTGCAATTGCTGGGTCATAGGGTTGCTCTATTTTTAACTTTTTGAGGAACCTCCATAGTGTTTTCCAGAGTGGCTAAACCAGTTTGCATTCCCACCAACAGTGTAAGAGGGTTCCCCTTTCTCTGCAACCTTGCCAACATCTGTTCTTTCCTGAGTTAATTTTAGCCATTATTTTTATTTTTTGACCTGTGCCAGGTGGTATCTCATTGTGGTTTTGATTTGTATTTCCCTGATAGTGATGCTGAACATTTTTTCATGTGTCTGCTGGCCATTTGGATGTCTTCTTTGGAGAAATGTCTATACGTGTCTTCTGCCCATTTCTGACCTGATTTTTTTTGTTTTATGTGTGTTGAGTTTGATAAGTTCTTTATAGATCTTGGATACTAACCCTTTATCTGATAAGACATTTACAAATATCTTCTCCCATTCCTTACGTTGCCTTTTAGTTTTGTTGACTATTTCCTTTGCTGTGCAAAAGTCTTTGATCCTGATGAAGTCCCAGTAGTTCATTTTTGCTTTTGTATGCCTTGCCTATGGAGATGTATCTAGCAAGAAGTTGTTGAGGCCAAAGTCAAAGAGGTTGCTGCATGAGTTCTCCTCTAGGATTTTGATGGATTCCTTTCTCACATTTAGGTCTTTCACTCATTTTGAGTTTATTTTTGTGCAAGGTGTAAGAAAGTGGTCCAGTTTCATCTTCTACATGTGGCTGTCCAATTATCCCAACACCATTTGTTGAAGAGACTGTCTTTTTTCCATTGGATATTCTTTCCTGCTTTTCCAAAGGTTAGTTGGCCATAGAGTTGAGGGTCCATTTCCGGGTTCTCTATTCTGTTCCATTGATCTATGTGTTGGTTTTGTACCAGTATCATACTGTCTTGATGATTACAACATTGTAATACAGCTTGAAGTCCGGAATTGTGATGCCTTCTGCTTTGGTTTTCTTTTTCAACTTTCCTTTGGCTATTTGGGGCCTTTTCTGTTTCCATACAAATTTTAGAATTGTTTGTTCTAACTTTGTGAAAAATGCTGGTGGTATTCTGATAAGGATGGCACTGAATGTGTAGATTGCTTTGAGTAGCGTAGATATTTTAACAATATTTGTTCTTCCAGTCCTGAGCATGAAATGTTTTTCCAATTCTTTGTGTTTACCCAATTTCTTTCACAAGTGTTCCATAGTTTTCAGTGTAAAGATCTTTTACATCTTTGGTTAAGTTTATTCCTATTTATTTTATGGTTTGGGGTGCAATTGTAAACTGGATCAATTACTTGATTTCTATTTCTGCTGCTTCATTGTTAGTGTATAGATATGCAACCGATTTCTGTGCATTGATGTTATATCCTGTGACTTTGCTTAATTCCTGTATCAATTCTAGCAGTTTTTGGGTAGAGTCTTCTGGATTTTTCTACAGAGAGTATCATGTGATCTTAGAAGAGTACAAATTTGATTTCTTCTTTACCAATTTGAATGCCTTTTCTTTCCCTTTCCTTTATTTTCAGTAATTTTATCTTCTATATCACTGATTTGCTCTTCTGCTTCATTCATCCTTGTTTTTATGTCCTCCACTTGGGACTGCATTTCCGTTATAGCATTTTTAATATTGGCCTGACTACATTTTAGTTCTTTTATCTCTACAACAAAGGATTCTCTAGTGTCTTCTATGCTTTTTTCAAACCCAGCTAGTATCTTTATAATCCTTTTTTTAAATTGTAATTCAGACATCTTACTTAAATCTGTATTCATTAAATCCCTGGCTGTGAGTACCACCTCCTCTACTTTCTTTTGGAGTTAAGTTCTCTGTCTCATCATTTTGTCCAGAAAAGAAAAAAAGAAGAAGAAAGAAAACAACAATAACAACAACAAAACAGAAAACAAAACAAAAAAACTAGATCCTGGGTGTGTTTTAGTCTTCTGGTTAAAAGAAACTAGATCCTAAAATAAGAAGACATATATATATATACTTTTATGTATATATACTTTTATATATATTAAATATATACATATAATACATTGAAAGGAACAATATATATATATATAATGTTCATATAAAAATAAAAATTAAAAATGAATTAAAAATAGAATTGAAAAAACTAAGAAAATAACTGAAAAAATAATAATACAAAAGAATAAAAGTTCAAAGGATGCTAAATATTATTTTATCCTAGAGATGAAGCTTTGCAGCCCTCTATGATCAGTAAACTTAGTGAGAGTGAGTTTTTTGTGCTGTTCTGGGGTAGGGGCCTGTTGCACTGATTATCAGGTGGTCTTGCCCTAGTAGAAATGTGTTTCCAGTGCACAGGGAAGCACTGCTTGGTGTAACTGGCTCCAGATTCCACGAGGTGGTGCTGTTTTGCTCCCTGATGTCTTTTAGCACTGATGGGTGGGATGATTATTTTGGTGCCCTGCTCTCTAGCCCTAGAGCTGAAAATTCGTGTCCTCCACTCTTCAGTGAGCCCTCACAGAAGAGCAATCAATCACTCTTGTCTCACTGGTTTCCATCAGAACTCTATGTTCACCCTGACTTTGTCTGAGCCTTTTTATCTCAGGCAGGTGGCTGAGTTTCAAGACTCCAAATTTTAGGAACTCCTGCCTCACCAACCCATGCTGTTCCTCCTAGGGAGAGTCTCACCACACTTCTGCCTTTTCCTGGACCTGTTCCAGGAAAGCAGTTGCACAACTGCTTCACAGTTTATGGCAACACAGAGCAGAAAGCCGGCACCCAGACTGGCTGTTCTCATTTCTTTGCCTGTGAACAGTGTTGCACTTATGTGCCACCCATTCCTGCGACCCAGGCAACCCTTGGACCATGCTGTCACAACTGGGATTCTGCCCTGCTTCGTTACCTAAGCACCCTTAAGCCAGGCAAGTCCCCCACTGTAGCAGACTTCTAAAAGTTCTGATTTTGTGCTCTGCTGCTTATAATACTTTGTGGTAGCCTCCTTAAGCAGGCTCCTTCCCTGCTGCTGTATCCTCAGCTATATTACACTGGATTCAAGTCTCCTTATCTCCTACTTTCCAAAAAGTGGTGGTTTTTCTACTTGTAGACTTGCAGTATTTTTTTCTCAGACCTCTGACTGATTTCTTGGGTGTTCAGAATGACTTGATAACTATCTAGTTATATTCAAGGGAGGAGACAAACTTAGGTTCTCCCTACTCCTCTACCATCTTAACTCCTCTGCTGTGAGAGGGCACTCTTGTTTTGCTCCTGATCTTTTTTTTTAAAGATTTTATTTATTTATTTGAGAGAATGAGATAGAGAGAGAGCATGAGAGGGGGGAGGGTCAGAGGGAGAAGCAGACTCCCGGCTGAGCAAGGAGCCCGATGCGGGACTCAATCCTGGGACTCCAGGATCATGACCTGAGCCGAAGGCAGGCGCTTAACCAACTGAGCCACCCAGGCGCCCTTGCTCCTGATCTTAAAGGAAATGATTTCAGCCTTTCATTGTTGAGTATAAGGTTAACTGTGGGCCTGTCCTATATGGCCTCTATTATGTTGAGGTGTATTCCTTCTATACCTAATTTGTTAAGAGTTTTTTTTCATGAATGGATGTTGAATTTTATCAGATGCTTTTTCTACATCTATTGAAGTGTTTATGTAACTTTTTCTTTCTATTAATGTATCATATTGTATTATTTTGCATATTTTCAACCATCCTTACATCCCAGGGATAAGCCCCACTCGACCATAGTGAGTGATCCTTTCATTGTGCTGCTAAATTTGGTTTGCCAGAATTTCACTGAGAGTTTTTGCATCTATGTTCATCAGGGATATTGGCCTGTAGTTTTCCTTTCTTGTAGTGTCCTTTACTGGCTTTGGTATTGCAATAATACTGGCCTCATAAAACGAGTTTAAAACTGATCACTTCTCTTAATTTTTTAAGAAGAGTTTGAAAAGTATTGGTGATAATTCTAATTTAAATGTTTGGTTAAAGGGCACTTGGCTGGCTCAGTTGGTTAAGCGTCTGCCTTTGATTCAGGTTGTGATCCCAGGATCCTGAGATCAAGTCCTGCATTAGACTCCCAGCAGGGAGTCTGCTTCTCCCTCTCCCTCTGCAGCTCTCTCTCTGTCAAGTAAATAAATAAAATCTTAAAAAAATAAATGTTTGGTTAAATTTACCAGTGAAGCCATCTATTCCTCAGTTTTTCTTCATTGGGAGATTTTCGATTACTGATTCAATCTTACTAGTAATTGGTCTGTCAAGATGTTCTATTTCTTTCTGACTCAGTCTTGGCAGGTTTTATGATTTTAATAACGTCTCCATTTCTTCTAGGTTGTCCAATTTGTTGGCCTATAATATTTCATAGTATCCTCTCAGGATCCCTGTACTTCTGTGGTATCAGATGTAATGTCTCCTTTTCTATTTATAATTTTGTTGATTTGTGTCTACTCTCTATTTTTGTTGGATAGTCTAGCTAATGGTTTGCCAATTTTATTTATCTTTTGAAAGAAGCAACTTGAAGTTTTGTTAATTTCTTTCTATTTTTTCCTGTTCTCTATTTCTTTTATTTCTGCTCTAATCCGTATTTTCTTCTTTTTGTTAATTTTGGACTCAGTTTGTCCTTTTTCTACTTCCTCAAGCTGTATGATTAGGTTGTATATTTGAGATCATTCTTGTTTTTTAATGGGGTGATTACCACTGTGAACTTCCCTCTGAGACCTGCTTTTGCTTCATCCAATAAGTTTTGAATGTTGTGTTTCCATTTTCTTTTGTTTCAAGGTACTTTTTATTTCCCCTTTAATTTCTTCTTTAATCCATTGGTTTCTGAGGAGAGTGTTTTTTAATTTCCATTTTTCACAAATTTTGCAGTTTTCCTTCAGTTATTGATTTCTAGCTTCATGTTGTTATGGACAGAGAAGATACTTGATAGGATTTCAGTCTCTTTGAATTTGCTAAGAACTTGTTGTGTGGCCTAATATTTGGTCTATTTAAGAAAATGTCCCATCTGTGCTTGAAAAAAATGTGTATTCTGCTTTGTTGTATAGGATGTTTTCTATCTGCCTGTCAGGTCCATTGGTTTATAGTGCTGTTCAAATCTGATGTTTGCTTGCTGTTTTTTGTCTGGATGATTTATCCATTAAGAGTGAAGTACTAAGTCCCCAACCAGTATTGTATTGCTGTTTTATTTCTCCTTTTAGTTCTGTTAGCTTTGGCTTTATATATTTATGTGCTCCAATGCTGGGTACATAAATATTTATAATTATTATATTTTTGATTGACCCCTTTTATCATTATTTACTAAACTTTTTTGGTCTCTTTTTACCATTTTTCATTTAAAATTTTTTTTTAGATTTTATTTATTTATTTGAAAGAGAGAGTGAGAGAGAGAGAGCACAAGAAGGGGTAGGGTCAGAGGGAGAAGCAGACTCCCCGCCAAGCAGGGAGCCCGATGCAGGACTCAATCCCAGGACTCTGGGATCATGACCTGAGCCAAAGGCAGTCGCTTAACCAACTGAGCCACCCAGGCACCCCTAAAATATTTCTTCTGATGTAAGACTAGCTACACTTAATTTTGTTGATAACCATTTACTTAAAATACATTTTCCCATCACTTTACTCTCAGTTTATGTGTGTTTTTAAGGCTAAACTGAGTCTCTTGTAGGCAGAATATTGATGGATCTTGTTTTGTATTTATTCAGTCATTCTATGTATTTTGATTGGAAAATATAATCAGTTTATGTTTAAGATAATTATTGATAAGTAAGGATTTACTATTGCCATTTTGTTAATTGTTTTCTGACTGTTTTGTAAATCCATTAATTGTGGATCCTTGTCTTGCTGTTTTTTGCATGTTTTGATGTCTTTTTGTACCAGTATGGTTTCACTTCTTTATCATGTTCTTTAATGTAATTAGCACAGGTTCTTCTTTTGTGGTTACCATGAGGCTTGCATAAAGTATTTAAAATTATAACACCATATTTTAAGCTGGTAGTAACTTAATTACAGTAGGATTTCTAAATTTAACACTTTCACTTCTCACAATTTAGGTTATTGATGTTACAGATACATATTTTTTATAATGTGAAACCAATATCAAATTATTATAGTTATGGTTATTTTTACTGTGTTTTTTTAACTTTTAAACTAGAGTTGTAAGTGACTTACACACTGCCATTACCATATTACAGAATCTAAGGTTTACTATATATCTACCATTAACAATAAGTTTTTATACTACCTTTTAATGTTTTTATGATGTCAATTAGCACTCATTTATTTCCATTCAAATAACTCACTTCATTATTTCTTATAGGGCAGGTCTAGTGGTGATAAACTCCCTCAGCTTTTGGTTGTTTGGGAAAATATTTATCTCTCTTTCTTTTCTAAAGGACAACTTTGCTGTTATAGAATTCTTGGTTGGCAGGGTTTTTTTTTTCTTCTCAATATTTTGAGTATATCTTCTTATTCTCTCCTGGGCAAATATTTTCTGTTGCGAAATCCACCAACAGCCTTATGGGTGTTCCCTTATATATAACTTCTCTTTTTTCTTGCTGCTTTCAGAACTCTTTCCTTTTCTTTGCCTTTTGACCATTTAATCATAAGTGTCTCAGTGTAGCCCTTTCAAGTTTAACCTCTTTGGGGTTCTTTGACTTCATAGATCTAGGTGTCTATTTCTCCCCTCTGGTTTGGGAAGTTTTCAGAAATTATTGTTTTAAATATACTTGCTGTTTCTTTATATTTCTCTGCTCTTTCTGGAATTTCCATAATACAAATACTCTTTCTTTTGATTACATACTATAAGTCCCATAGTCTTTCTTCAATCATTTATATTATTTTCTCTGTTTTCTCCTTTGAGTGAATAATTGCAAATGTTTTGTCTTCTAGACCATTGATTCTGTTTTCTGCATGATTTAATCTGCTTATAAAGCTCTCTGTTGAATCCCTCAGTTCAGTCACTGTATTTTTCAGCTCTAGGATTTTTACTTGTATTGTTTTTTAGGTTTTTTATTTCTTTGTTGAACTAATTTTTTTCATGCATTGTCTTCCTAATTTCGTTTAGTTTTCTGTCATCTGTTCTTATAGTTCACTAAACTCTAAGAAGACTATTCTGAATTGTCAGGCAATTCATAGATCTTCATTTCTTGATAGTGTATTATTGGGAGCTTTATTAGTTCTCTTTGGTGGTATCTTGTTTACCTGATTTTTCATGATCCTTGAATCCTTACCTTGGTATCTGCACTTTTTGAGTAATCATTTTCCTCTTCCAGATTTTAAAGTTTCACTTTGGCAGAAACAGTTCTTCAGTAGTCAGCTTATTTTGGATTTCTGGACATGTCTACTGATATCCTTTGGCAGGTGAAGCTTGCTATCAGATTCTATTTTTGTGTGTGAAACCATGGCCAAGCTCTGAGGTTGGAAAGGGGTTGCTTCTGGATGAGAATAATTGGAGAAGACTGCTGGCTTGGTTTCTTCCTAAGTGAAGCTGTAGAATGGGCTCCACATTTGCCTGGTTTCTCCAGTCAGACTTACTAGATAGTTGGGGCTGGGTACTATACCCAATAATATATGGCCCTATTAATTAACTTCCCTGACCTGGCAGGGCAACAGGACTAGCCCCAGGGGCTGAAAACCTGATTATTTGGGAACCTGAACCAAGCAAGACTTCCCTGAATTACCTGGCCATGTGAAGTCACTGTCTCACTCTATGTACAGGAAAAGACACAGACAGATCTCTTTGTTCAACTGGTACTGTAAAGAAGGCTGTTACATGTACTACCTGTGTGCTTTGGATAGGTTCCCTGCTTAGATGGGCTGAAGGCTGTATTCAGCAATGGGCAGGGCTATGAATTAATTTCCCTGCTCAGACATAGTGTGAAAAATGACTCCAAGGCCAGCAAAACTTCTTGTTTGTGTACTTAACAAGTTGACCTATGCCTCAAGTTTCATAGCTGAACGGGACCAATGACTTTGCTTTGCATATGAACAGCTTTACCTGCCATTCTCTGCTGTAGCATTTTTGTATTATGCAAATTTTCAGGTGCTCTGGCCAGCCTTTTTTAATCAAGCAAGGCCAGAAGGTAACACAACAGTGGGCCAGGATATTTGGCTGCCCTGACTGGGCAGGGGCAGGACAAGTTGCAGCCATGCAAAATTCTTGGTTTGAGGACCCAAATCAGTCAGACTTATAACTCTTGAGTTCCCTCATTAAAGGGTGCCACTATCTTGGCTCTGTAAATGAGCAAATCTACTGTTTGAAAATACTATTTGGATGCTGCAGGTTGGAATATTGTTTGCCAAGATCTAAGTGCTGGTTGTTTCAAACACCTACTCCCCCTACTCCATAACAATTAGACTCCCAGTGGCCAAGCACCACTGATTCTCCTCCAATCCTTGTGGAGTAAGACCAGAGTAGAAGTTTCCAAGAAGTGAACCACAATTCTGGTGGAGCTGGACGTCAACCTTGGGTCCTCTTTTCTTACTGGAGGAACTGTAGGCTCAGGGGAGACCTCTCATTGTGCTGCATTGCCCTAAGGATGAAGAAATGTGGTCAGTGTATAATCAATTCTCTTAAACTTCTAATGCAGGCTGTCTTGGTCTTGGTGGTGCAGAGTGGTTCAGCCTCTCTCCCATATTCTGGTAGTCTCTCAGTGGTGTTTTGTTCATGAATGGCTGTTAGTTGCTCTTTTTGTGAAAGGAAGCAAAGTCAGGAACGACTATGGTGCCATCTTGGTGATGTCACCCTCCTGATCATTAGATTTTGAGAGTATGTTAAAACCTCCAACCACAATTGTTGGCATATTTATTTGTTCATTTAAGTCTGTAAGTACTTGCTTAATACCTTTTGAAGCTGTATTGTTTGGCATATATGTGCTTATTTTGGCTACATATTCTTGCCCTGTTTTCTTTACCAATTTTTTGTTTTAATTCTGTCATAAAACAATAATGCTATTTCAAAATTTTTGCTACATTATTCCTTAAAATCCTTTAGTGGTACTTCATTCCCTCCAGAATACAATCCAAACTCCCTATAATGGCTTATAAGACATTTCAGGATCAAGCTCTGGTTAAATCCTCCAGCCTCATCTCAAACCATTTTAGCACAAATACCCTTATTCCCACTATTCAGAATGACTTTTATTTTCTTCAATATGTCCAAACCACTGTGTTCTGAGATTTATGCTATGGCTCTTCCTCACTCTTCTCATAGTGCTTTACCTCCATCCCAACTGTCCTGGTTTCATCTTTTTCTTCTTAAACCATAGATGCACAAATGAAAAGAAGCAATTCAAATGTCTTTCTGACTCTCAACTTTTTGGTCACCAGTAAAAACTAGATTCAAAAAGGTAATCTTTCTGATTGCAAAGAGGACAAGTGACATAAGCCTTTACCTGAGGATCCATGGGAAGATGTCCCATGGCACATGCCAAAAGTGGTAGTGTGGAGCTAGCTCTGGAAAGAGAATACTTAGGCCATGAAAGTTAGGGTCCAGTCCTGTCTAAACTATTACAAATAAGCTAAGTGAACTGGAGCAAGGTTCTTGTCTTCATCAGGCCTCTGTTTTCTCTATTAACAAAAAAAGCTAATTCAACTCTTAGGTTTCTACTTAAGGAAAAAAATGTGTCCACAAGACTTGTACTTTTATGCTCATTGCAGCATGATTTGTAGCACCCAAAAAGTGGCAAAAAATGGAAACAATTCAAGTGACCATTTACTGGTAAATGCTTGAACAAAGGGTGTTATATTCAAACAATGAATGGATAAGAAGATGTGATACACACACATACACACACACACACAGTATTACTCAGCCATCAAAAACAATGAAATCTTGACATTTGCAACAATGTGGATGGAGCCAGAGTGTATTATGCTAAGCAAAATAACTCAAACAAGGAAAGACAACTACCATATGATTTCACTCATATATGGAATTTAAGAAACAAAACAGATGAACATAGGGGAAGGGAGAAAAAAGAGAGGGAAGCAAACTATAAGAGACTCTTAACTATGAAGAAGAAACTGAAGGTTGCTGGAGGGGTGGTGGGTGGAGGATGGACTAAATGGGTGATGGGTACTAAGGAGAGCACTTGTGATGAGTACTGGGTGTTATATGTGAGTGATGGAAGACTAAATTCTACTCCTGAAACCAATATTGCACTATATGTTGACTAACTAGAATTTAAATAAAAACTGAAACAAAAAAGCATCAATAACAAAAAACACACAACACAACAACAACAACAAAAACAAACAATAGAATACTATTTACCAATAAAAATAAGTGAAGTACTGATCAGTGCTACAATGTGAATGACTCTCAAAGGCTTTATGCTAAGTAAAAGAAGCCAGGCCAAAAAAACACATATTATATAATTCCATTTTTATGAAATGTACATAACAGCAAATCTACAGTGATAAAAATATATTAAATTTTGCCTGGGGCTGGATGGAAATGGGGAATCACTGCAAATGGACATGAGGAATATTTGGGTAGTAATAGTAATTTTACAAAATTAGATTGTAGTGATGATAACAAAACCTTAATTTTATAAAAACTCATTCAGTTACACACTTAAAATAAGGGAATTTTATGTTATAAAAATCATAACTTGGTAAAACTGTTTTTTATAATAAGTAATGATAAATAATTCAAGTTTGTTCATACCAATCTCTTCAAAAAGGGTTTTCAAATATTGGGAAGGTGTCAAGATCTGTTGGCAGACACATTTCAAACATTATAATTTTGTTTGACAGTTCGAATTTTAACAAATAATGACAGTTTTCTTGATGTGACAAACTCATTTGGTACATGTGAGAAAATTTCTGCTGAATACCCAAGTTTGAATAATCAGAGTTTGTCTACTTCATTTTTTTTTTCAAATTTTAAAAAAGGAATACATAGAAAAAATGTTGCTTATTTAGCTTACAAATCAATCACATGAGCTTTTTATCAAGACAACCAGTATATATCAGTATGCAGTATACATACTTCCCATTTCATTACACAGAACACTAAAAAAAACTTACTCAAGTG
Organism: Mirounga angustirostris; assembly: GCF_029215605.1. NCBI lineage: Eukaryota > Metazoa > Chordata > Mammalia > Carnivora > Phocidae > Mirounga > Mirounga angustirostris. The sequence goes on from NW_026991719.1 coordinate 61,254,945, forward strand.
TTGATATAAAATTAATAACTTTTTACTGCTTCATCAAGGGCATTATTAAATGGAACAGGCTTTTTTTTTACTGCAAGTGTATGGAAGTGAAGAATAAAAGAACTCTTAATACAGTTTGGTGACACTGCTTTAATTCATGCGAAAATGGCACCAGTTTTACTCACTATTGCTTCTAAAGCATCAGGGTAAATGTCAACATAAAAATGTAATTAATATAGTGATGTTTTTATAAAAATAGTTCTAACCCTAAAAACATCTTAAAAGGAACCTGGAGAGCCCCAAAGGTCCAGAGATCACACTTTTAGAACCACTGCTTTAGGGAATCTTTTGCATGTGTACACCAGGATACATTTATTAAAATCTTCAAAGTCAAATTATTTTTAATTCCTAAAAATTGAAAATAAATTAAGTGTTCAACAATAAAAGAAAAAAAATAACAAATCAAAATAGATATTCAGACATTGGTGTAATATACAGTGTCAAAAATTAACTAGCTATATATAATAATACAAATATCATAAAAACATAATATTGAAAATTTCCATCTCCAGTCATGATGAATTAACATGGACAAGACTTAAATAGAAAGATTAAATAGAAAACTTGAGAAAATATACAACACACCAGGTTCCAGACATCAGATAATAGGCAGCACAGGACTCTAATCCAAGAATAAAAGGAAATAAAATGAGATAAACTCTAAAATTGGCCAGGCATTCTGTACCTTGGAGTAGGAAGGGTGATCCCAAATAGGACACCACAGTCTGGCTGAGTTAAGATCAAAGTTTGGGGATGCTGTGGCCGCTGGAAATGGTGGGTCAGAATTACAGAAAGAACTGTGCATAAAAAGAGTTCCAGAAATTTACATAAGGATCCCCTTGAGTTTATGCAGTATATTAAGATATGCATACATAGAGTGAAATTCTAATAGGTTGGACAAGAGAAAACAGAAAATTCTGATTAAAACATCTCCCAAAGTTCACACAGGGATGGAAGATATTTGAGATATGACAAGTAAGAATACAGAATCCTTGTTAATCACTCAGAGAATCTGGAAAGAACCACAAAAGGACTATACCTTAGTATTGTAGCTAAAATATCAGCAGAATAAAGGTTAGTCTAAACTCACACAATACATAAAAGTAAAAGTGAAGCAATTAACTGGACTATCAGAAAGAAACACAACACTTTTTAAAGGACAACAATAAAATCCAGGCACTCTAAAACACAAAAATGTAAGTGTCCAGCACCAAATTAAAATTTATTATGCAAGCTTAAAGTCATGAAAATGTAGCACACAACCAGGAGAAACATCAATCAATAGAAGCAAAACCAGAAATGACAAAGATGATGCATTTAGCAGGTGATATAAATTTATAAACAAAATTCAAATATTGAAAGGAAATCACAAACATAGTGATGAGGAAAAAAATCGAAGATTAAATAAAACAAATTACCAATATACTAGTAGAGGGTTCAAGATGACAATGTAAAAAGACCCCAAGCTCACCTCCTCCATAAACACAACAAATTCACAGCTACATATGGAATAATTTTCCTCTGAAAAGGACCTGAACACTAAATGAACAGCCTCTTACAACAAAGGACAGAAAAGATGCATTGAGAAAAGTAGGAAAGTCACAGATACGGTCTCACCCAGAATCCCACCCAGGATTCAGTGACCCCACAAGCAGAAGGTATCCCCAAAATATGGAACACTCCCTTGAGGAGTGAAGGTATTATTACCCACACCAGATACCCTGACCAAGGAGTCCAACACTGAAAAAACAATGCTCCAAAACGTCTGGTTTTGAAAATCAATGGGGATTAAGACCGGGAGAATCAAAGAACTATGGGAAACAAAGATTCCACTCTTAATGAGCTCGCACACAAAACCACTCACTCTGAGATCTAGCACAAAAGCAACAGATTAAAAAGTGGCTACATCATAAGTGACAGAGACCTATTTATTAATTATAATGAAATGTTATAAGATATCCCCTTAATAAGCTCAGAAAACAAGAGCAAATTAAACCCAAAGTAGTAGAGGAAGAAAATAAATATAGGAGCAGAAATCAATGAAAGTGGAAAAAACAGAAAAATAAGTAAAACCAAAAGTTGGGTTACTTTAAGTTTAAGTTATAAGGTAAATAAAATTTATGAACTTCTAATTAGATTGAGCAAGTAAGAAAAGGACAAAGACACAAATTTTCAATATCAGGAAAGAAAAAAAGTAATATTACTGTATATATTACCAATATTAAAATTATAATAAAGAAATATGAACAAAGTAATGCCAATAAATTCCACAACTTAGAAGAAATAGAGGGTTTTTTTGGTGAAACAAGACTTACAAAAACTAACTAAAAGAGAAATAGAAAATGGATAGTGCTATAGCTACTAAATAAATTGAATTTGTAATTTAAAACCTCACCACAAAGAGCTTCCTGATTAATAAAAAAATCAAGGTGCTTTGAGAATTACATCCTGGAAGAATGCAAAGAAGCTCCATGCCAATCCCTGCCATCATACATTGCCTTAAAGCATCTTCCATTTGGCAGCACTGAGTTCTATACAATTTTTCATGTTTTGTACTTGAATATTTCTAAATAAAATTAACATTTACTCTTGACAAAATATATTTACATAATTAAAAAAATAAAAACTTTATTACAAGAAAACTCCAGGATGAGGAGACTTCACAGGTGAATTCAATCAAACATTTTGAGACAGATTAACACCAATTCTACACAAAATCTTTATTTTATTTTATTTTATTTTATTTTATTTTAATCTGTATTGTGCTCATACCAAAACTAGATAAAATCAAAACAAAAAAATTAAACTACCAACCAGTATCCCTCATAAACAAAGATGCTTAACAAGATTTTAGCAAAGGAAATTCAGTAGTATGTAAAAATGATAACACACCATGACCAAATGAGGCTTAAGTCAGGACTACAAGATGGATTTACCATTAAAAGTATTGTCATTAAGCATATTAAGACAATAAAGGAAAAATCTTACATGATTATCTCAAAGGATGAAGCAAATTTAATTGGTAAAATTTAATACACATTCATGATAAAAACTCTCATCTGACTAGAACAAGAATAGAACTTCTTCAATCTAAGAAAACATCTATTGACCAGAAAAACTTACAATTAACACCACACTTCATCTTGAAAAGCAAAATATTCCCCTCCACCAAGATCAAGAACTAGGCAACAGTGACCACTCTCACCACTCATATTTAATATTGTACTGAAGATCTTAGCCATTTCAATAAAGGCAAAAAATAGGGCGCCTGGGTGGCTCAGTTGGTTAAGCAACTGCCTTTGGCTCGGGTCATGATCCTGGAGTCCCAGGATCGAGTCCCGCATCGGGCTCCCTGCTCGGCAGGGAGTCTGCTTCTCCCTCTGATCCTCCCCCTCTCATGCTCTCTGTCTCCCATTCTCTCTCTCAGATAAATAAATAAAAAATCTTTTTTAAAAAAAGAATAAAGGCAAAAAATAGAAAGCATAAACATGGGAAAGGAAGAGATAATAATCTTATTTTGTAAATGGCTTGAATATTCATGTAGAAAATTCTGAGATATCTACAAGAAAAATCAACTAAAAACAAAAAAAAAGAGGTTAGCAAGGTCACAGAACAGAAGGCCATCATACAAAGTCAATTGTATGTCCACTGATGGTAATACACTATTGTAAATTAAAATGTTGAAGATACCATTGAAAATAGCATGAAAAATCCAAAACACTTAAGGATAAATTTAAGAAAATGTGTGCCAGATTTGTAAACGGAAAACAAAAAAACTTGCTCAGAGAAATAAAAGGAGACAAAATAAATGAAGAGATATGACATATAAATGCATTGGAAGACTCAATATTGTCAAGATATAAAATTTCCTCAGAATTGCTCTAAAAATTCAACCCAATTCTGATCAAAATACAAGGAATTATTTTGTGGAAAGTTCCAAGCTAAATTGTAAAATGTATCTGGAAATGCAAAAAACCTAAACCAGACAAAAAAAATTTTTTTAAAAAGAACAGAAGTTGCAAGACTTGCACTACCCAATTCTAATATATACTAAAAGGCTATAACTATCAGGACAGTGTGATAATGTCATATGAATGGACATACAGACCAGTGAAATCCGTAAATATCCATAATCCATAAAATCCATAAATATACTCACACATGTATAGTCAAATAATTTTCATCATTAGTATTCATTCAAAATGTAAAAGGTAATACTCTGAAACTTCTAGAAGAAAGTACAGGAAAAAAATATTTACAGTATTGGGGTAGACAAAAATTATTAAGACACAAAATCACAAACCATAAAGGGGAAAAAATGGTGAACTGGGTTTCATCAAAAGCATATTTCCTACACATATAAATATGACAAAAGGAATATATCTAGGACAAATGAAAAATCTTCCACAATACAAAAATAATACAAATAATTCAATTTAAAAATCAACAAAGGATTTGAATAGACATTTCTCCAAAGAATGTGGGAGGGTAAAAACTCCACAATCACTTTGGAAAATTGTTTCACAGCTTACCTACCTATGCCCCAGCCATTTTACTCCTTGATGTTTCTACAAAAGAGGCAGGAAGAGGAGGAGAGGAAGATGGCGGTGGAGTGGAACCACCCTAGGCTCACCTTACCCCATGGACACCACTGTCAAATAATCCTTAATAAGCCAGAAGTAGACACAAATGCCGACAGAATAAATTCCACAACTAAAGGGAGAAAAGAAGCCACATCGAAGAAGGTAGGAAGTGCAGAGATGTGGTTTAGGGAAAAATGGATTGTGACTGCTGTGGAGGGGAGGGAGCTGTGGTCACACAGAAGGGGGAAACAGAATGGAGCACAAAGGGGAATGCACAAAGAAAACATTTCCCGAGGAGGGGAAAGATGGCGAAGGAGTAGGGGACCCTATTTCAACTGGTCCCTGGAATTGAGCTGGATAACTACCAGACCACTCTGAGCAGCCACGAAACCAGCCTAAGATGTAAGAAGATCTGGATCTCTACAAACAGAATATCGCAGGTGGTTGGTTTTGAGGTACGAAGTAGAGAGTCATGATTCTACAGGCAGATATCAGAGGATAAACGGCGGCGGGAGGGTGCCTGGACGTGGGGATCCTGCACCGACAGTGAGCAACAGCCTCGCACGCTGCGGATGGGGCACAGACTCGCAGACCGGTGGCGTCGGGAAAGGACTTTAGGGCATCACCCGGGGTGGAGGACCAGACCGGCAGGGTCACGCGCACATGAACCGCAGCTCCCCGGACAGAAACCTGGAGCGACGGTTGCGCGTGCGCGAACTGCAGCCTCTGAGACGGAAACCCGGTGTGCCGGGGTCCCGCCAGTGAACTGCAACCCCCGGGGTGGAAACCCCGAGTGGCGGAGTTGCGCAAAAGTGAACTGCAGTCCCCAGGACAGAACCCCAAGCGGCAGAGTCGCACGTGCGCGAACTGGGAGTGGCTGGCGGTTCTAGAAGCACAAAGGGCAGAGACGTGCCCCGACCTGGAGGCAGGACTGGGAGCGCTGCAGAGGGGCGCACAACCCAGGATGCTGCAGTTCATAGCAGGGTGGACAGAAACGGAGACAGTGTGGCCTGGAGAGCTCACTGAAGAACAGACTGCGATCTCTCTGCTCTGAGGCAGAAGGTTGGAAACAGTCTCTTCTGCTCTGACTCGCGGAAGAGATGCAGAAAGCTGCCAGAGAAAGGAGCCAGAAAACAAAAGCCCCAAAGACTGATTCCCACTGGGCCCATCCCCTGCCACAGGGGCACAGGGCAACTCCGCCCAAACAGGGTTGCCTGAGTAACAGCACGGCAGGCCCCTCCGCCAGAAGACAGGCTGGGAAAACAAGAGGACAGCAACCCTAAGGTCCCAAGAAAACAGGTGCATCTTGCTTGGGTTCTGGTCAATAATTTGGACTCTATACATTCCCTCAAACACCCATCCACAGAATGACTAGGAGGAGGAGCCCCCAAAACAGAAAAGACTCAGAGATTATGACTTATGCTGCAGATTTACAAATGGATGCAGACATAACCAAGATGTCGGAGATGGAATTCAGGCTAGCAATTGTGAAGACAATGACTAGAATGAAGAAATCAATTAATGGCAACATAGAGTCTCTAAAGGCAGAAGTGAAAGCTGAATTGGCAGAACTTAAAAATGCTATCAATGAGATCCAATCCAATCTAGATAATCTAACAGCTAGGGTAACTGAGGCAGAAGAACAAGTAAGTGACCTGGAAGATAATATAATAGATAAAATGGGAAAACAGGAGGCCAGGGAAAAAAAACTCAGAATCCATGAAAATAGAATGAGAGAAATAAGTGACAGCATGAGGCGTTCCAATGTCAGAATAATTGGAATCCCAGACGGAGTGGAAAGAGAGAGGGCTAGAAGATGTATTTGAGCAAATTGTAGCTGAGAACTTCCCTAATCTGGGGAATGAAACAAACATTCGAGTCCTAGAGGCAGAGAAGACCCCCCCTAAGATCAAGGAAAACAGGCCAACACCCTAACATGTAATAGTAAAACTTGCAAATCTTAGAACCAAGGAAACCATCTTAAGGGCGGTTAGGGGGAAGAGATTCCTTACGTACAGAGGGAGGAACATCAGAATAATGTCAGACCTATCCACAGAGACGTGGCAAGCCAGAAAGGCCTGGCAAGACATATTCAGGGTACTAAATGAAAAGAACATGCAGCCAAGAATACTTTATCCAGCAAGGCTGTCATTTAGAATGGATGGAAAGATGCAGAGCTTCCACGACCGGCAGAAGTTGAAAGAATATGTGACCACTAAGCCGGCCCTGCAAGAAATATTAAGGGGGCTTCTATAAAAGGAGAAAGACCCCAAGAGTGATATACAACAGAAATTTACAGGGACAATCTATAAAAACAACGTCTTCACAGGCAACATGATGACAATTAATTCATATCTTTCAATAGTCACTCTCAACATGAATGGCCTAAACACTCCCGTAATATGGCACAGGGTTGCAGATTGGATAAAAAGGCAGGACCCATCCATATGCTGTCTACAAGAGACTCACTTTGAACCTAAAGATACATCCAGACTGAAAGGGAAGGGATGGAGATCCAACTTCCATGCTAGCGGACCTCAAAAGAAAGCTGGGGTAGCAATTCTTATATCAGACAAATTAGATTTTAAACTAAAGTCTGTAATTAGAGACACAGAAGGACACTATATCATTCTTAAAGGGTCTATCCAACAAGAAGATCTAATAATTGTAAATATCTATACCCCCAACATGGGAGCAGCCATATACATAAGCCAACTGTTAACCAAAATAAAGAGTCATATTGATAACAATACATTAATTGTAGGAGACCTCAATACTCCACTCTCAGCAATGGACAGATCATCTAAGCAGAAAATCAACAGGAAACAAGAGCTTTGAATGATACACTGGACCAGATGGACCTCATAGATATTTACAGAACATTCCACCCTAAAAAAACAGAATACTCATTCTTCTCGAGCGCACATGGAACTTTCTCCAGAATAGACCATATACTGGGTCACAAATCAGGTCTCAACCGATACCAAAAGATTGAGATTATTCCTCGCATATTCTCAGATCACAATGCTCTAAAACTGGAACTCAATCACAAGAAAAAATTTGGCAGAAATTCAAACACTTGGAAGCTAAAGACCACTCTGCTCAAGAATGTTTGGGTCAACCAGAAAATCAAAGAAGAACTTAAACAATTCATGGAAATCAATGAGAACGAAAACACATCGGTCCAAAACCTATGGGATACTGCAAAGGCGGTCCTAAGGGGGAAATACATAGCCATCCAAGCCTCACTCAAAAAAATAGGAAAATCCCAAATTCACCAACTAACTCTACACCTTAAAGAACTAGAGAAAAAGCAACAAACGATGCCTAAGCCACGCATTAGAAGAGAAATAATGAAAATTAGAGCAGAAATCAATGAATTAGAAACCAGAAACACAGTATATCAGATCAATGAAACTAGAAGTTGGTTCTTTGAAAGAATTAATAAGATCGATAAACCACTGGCCAGACTTATCCAAAAGAAGAGAGAAAGGACCTAAATTAATAAAATTATGAATGAAAGGCGAGAGATCATGACTAAAACCAAGGAAATAGAAACAATTATTAGAAATCATTATCAACAACTATATGCCAATAAACTGAGCAATCTGGATGAAATGGAAGCCTTCCTAGAAACCTATAAGCTGCCAAGACTGAAACAGGAAGAAATTGACAACCTGAATAGGCCAATAACCAGTAACGAGATTGAAGCAGTGATCAAAAACCTCCCCAGAAACAAGAGTCCAGGGCCTGATGGGTTCCCTGGGGAATTCTACCAAACATTCAAAGAAGAAATAATACCTATTCTACTGAACCTGTTTCAAAAAATCGAAACAGAAGGAAATGCTCCAAACTCATTCTATGAGGCCAGCATTACCTTCATCCCCAAACCAGGCAAAGACCCCATCAAAAAGGAGAATCTCAGACCGATATCCCTGATGAATATGGATTCCAAAAGCCTCAACAAAATCCTAGCTAACAGGATCCAACAATACATTAAAAGGATCATCCACCATGACCAAGTGGGATTTATCCCTGGGATGCAAGGGTGGTTCAACATTCACAAATCAATCAGTGTGATAGAACACATTAATAAGAGGAGGGAGAAGAATCATATGGTCCTTTCAACTGATGCAGAAAAAGCATTTGACATCCTTTCCTGATTAAAACTCTCCAGAGTATAGGGATAGAGGGAACATTCCTCAAGCTCATAAAGTCCATCTATGAAAAACCCATGGCGAATATCATCCTCAATGGGGAAAAGCTGAGAGCGTTTCCCTTAAGATCAGGAACACGTCAAGAGTGTCCACTCTCACCACTGTTGTTCAACATAGTACTAGAAGTCCTAGCAACAGCAGTCAGACAACAAAAAGAAATAAAAGGTATTCAGATTGGCAAAGAAGAAGTCAAACTCTCTCTCTTCACAGACGACATGATATTTTATGTGGAAAACCCAAAAGACTCCACCCCCAAATTACTAGAACTCATCCAGCAATTCAGTAATGTGGCCGGATACAAAATCGATGCACAGAAATCAGTTGCTTTCTTATACACAAACAATGCAACCGTAGAAAGAGAAATTAAAGAAACGATTCCATTTACAATAGCACCAAAAACCATAAGATACCTCGGAATAAACCTAACCAAAGAGGTAAAGGATCTATACTCTAGGAATTACAAAACACTCATGAAAGAAATTGAAGAAGACACAAAAAGATGGAAAAATATTCCATGCTCATGGATTGGAAGAATAAACATTGTTAAAATGTCTATGCTACCCAGAGCAATCTATACCTTCAATGCCATCCCGATCAAAATTCCAATGACATTTTTCAAAGTGCTGGAACAAACAATCCTAAAATTTGTATGGAATCAGAAAAGACCCCGAATCGCCAAGGAGATGTTGAAAAAGAAAAACAAAGCTGGGGGCATCACGTTGCCCGATTTCAAGCTATATTACAAAACTGTGATCACCAAGACAGCATGCTACTGGCACAAAAACAGACATACAGACCAATGGAACAGAATAGAGAACCCAGATATGGACCCTCAACTCTATGGTCAAATAATCTTTGACAAAGCAGGAAAAAACATGCAATGGAAAAAAGACAGTCTCTTCAATAAATTGTGCTGGGAAAATTGGACAGCCACATGCAGAAGAATGAAACTCGACCATTCTCTAACACCATACACAAAGATAAACTCAAAGTGGATGAAAGACCTCAATGTGAGACAGGAATCCATCAAAATCCTAGAGGAGAACATAGGCAGTAACCTCTCTGACATCGGCCACAGCAACTTCTTTCAAGATCCATCTCCAAAAGCTAGTGAAACAAAAGCAAAAATGAACTTTTGGGACTTCATCAAGATAAAAAGGTTCTGCACAGCAAAGGAAACAGTCAACAAAACAAAGAGGCAACCCACAGAATGAGAGAAGATATTTGCAAATGACACTACAGATAGAGGATTGGTATCCAAGATCTCTAAAGAATTTCTCAAACTCAACACCCAAAAAACAAATAATCAAGTCAAAAAGTGGGCAGAAGAGATGAACAGACACTTCTCTGAAGAAGACATACAAATGGTTAACAGACAGATGAAAAAATGTTCATCATCATTAGCCATCAGGGAAATCCAAATCAAAACCACACTGAGATACCACCTTATACCAGTCAGAATGGCAAAAATTGATAGGGCAAGAAACAACAAATGTTGGAGAGGTTGTGGAGAAAGGGGAACCCTCTTACACTGTTGGTGGGAATGCAAGTTGGTATAGCCACTTTGGAAAACAGTGTGGAGGTGCCTCAAACATTTAAAAGTAGAGCTACCCTATGATCTAGCAATTGCAGTCCTGGGTATTTACCCCAAAGACACAGATGTAGTGAAAAGAAGGGCCATATGCACCTCAATGTTCATAGCAGCAATGTTCGCAATAGCTAAACTGGGGAAAGAGCCGAGATGCCTTCAACAGATGAATGGATAAAGAAGATGTGGTCCATATATACAATGGAATATGACTCAGCCATCAGAAAGGATGAATACCCAACTTTTACATCAACATGGATGGGACTGGAGGAGATTATGCTAAGTGAAGTAAGTCAAGCAGAGAAAGTCAATTATCATATGGTTTCACTTATTTGTGGAACATAAGGAATAACATGGAGGGCATTAGGAGAAGGAAGGGAAAAATGGGGGGCTGGGAATTGGAGGGGGAGATGAACCATGAGAGACTATGGACTCTGAGAAACAAACAGGGTTTTAGAGGAGAGAGGGGAGTGGGGATTGGTTGGCCCGGTGATGGGTATTAAGGAGGGCATGTACTGCATGGAGCACTGGGTGTTATATGAAAAGAATGGATCGTGGATCACTACATCAAAAACTAATGATGTATTGTATGGTGACTAACATAACATAATAAAATTTAAAAAAAAGAAAGAAAGAAAGAAAGAAAACATTTCCCCCAAACCATTGGCTTGGAAAATGAGAGGTACTGAATTTTATGAGTTCTTACAACTAGTGGATCTTAAAGCCTGGAGATTTAATTCAGTGGGCTTGGCTGGGATAAAGCTCTGAAGGCACTGCACTGCTCCTAGAGAGAAGGCAGGCAAACAACCTAGGGGCAGACAGCATAAAAACAATGATCTGAAGAGTACCAGGGGCACACAGTGGGGAGATTTTTCCTCTTCTCAAAACATGTCCCTGAGAAGCACCCTTCATGGAGATACATCCCTGAGAACAAATGTGATCAGTGCCATTTCCCTCCAACAACACTCTGTATAAACACAGAGCCACCTGTGTGAAGCAGTGCCATACCAACACTGGCTGCCTAGCTTGCATACACCAAGCCCCGCCTCCTATGCTATGGTGGGACTGCCCTTCACAGTCAATTTGCCTCAGTCACAGTGCAGTGGGACCCTACCCCAGGAGACCAGCACAAACCCCTGCCCACACAACATCTGAACAGAGTTCTGCAGGGACTCAGTTCTGCTGGAGATGGTGACAGGTCTCATTTCACAAGAGGACAAGAGCACATCTAGTTAAAACTCAGCACATTCAGGCCAGGAACCAAACACTGCCCACTGCAGGCAAGGAAAGCCTCTGCAGATGACTGACCTGAAGGATACAGCAAGAAAAACACAACAGCAGAGCACACACAGCACACACCATAGATACTCCCTGAAGTGCTAAGCCCTGAGCACTACATGACATCTTCATAAGGCCATTACTTTCAAGAGCAACAGACATAACTGGATTTTCTAACACAGAGAAGGCAGCAACTTAGACAAAATGAGAAGACAAAGGAATGTCTTCTCTGCCACATCCAAAAATCTAGGCAAAACAGACGTAATTAACATGCCTGATGGAGAATTTAAAGCAACAATCAGTGATACACACAGGTTTTAAAAAAGAATAGAAACATCGGTGAGAACCTTACCACAGAGATAAAAGAGTTAAAAGAAGAATCAATTAGAGATGAAGAGTGCAATAAATGAGATTACAAATACACTTGACGCAATGAACAGCAGGCAGGAAGAAGCAGACGAATGAATTAGTGACCTAGAAAAAAAAGTAATGGAAAGCAATAAAGAGAAAAAAAGCTGAACAAAAAAGAGAAAAAAATTATGCAACATGAGAATAGAACTTAGGGAATCAGAAACTCCACAAATGTGGAGTTTTTTTTTTTAATCATAGGAGCTGATTGATTTTATTTTTTTTTTAATTTTATTATGTTATGTTAGTCACCATACAATACATCATTAGTTTTTGATTTCTTCTTTGAATGTTTGGTAGAATTCCCCAGGGACTCCATCAGGCCCTGGACTCTTGTTTTTTGGGAGGTTTTTGATCACTGCTTCAATCTCGTTACTGGTTATTGGCCTATTCAGGATGTCAATTTCTTCCTGTTTCAGTCTTGGCAGCTTGTAGGTTTCCAGGAAGGCCTCCATTTCTTCCAGATTGCTCAGTTTATTGGCATGTAGTTGTTGATAATAATTTCTAGTAATTGTTTCTATTTCCTTGGTTTTAGTCATGATCTCTCCCCTTTCATTCATAATTTTATTAATTTGGGTCCTTTCTCTCTTCTTTTGGATAAGTCTGGCCAGTGGTTTATCGATCTTATTAATTCTTTCAAAGAACCAACTTCTAGTTTCGTTGATCTGATCTACTGTATTTCTGGTTTCTAATTCATTGATTTCTGCTCTAATTTTCATTATTTCTCTTCTATTGTGTGGCTTAGGCATTGTTTTTTGCTTTTTCTCTAGTTCTTTAAGGTCTAGAGTTAGTTGGTGAATTTGGGATTTTTCTATTTTTTTGAGTGAGGCTTGGATGGCTATGTATTTCCCCCTGAGGACCGCCCTTACAGTATCCCATATGTTTTGGACCAATGTGTTTATGTTCTCATTGATTTCCATGAATTGTTTAAGTTCTTCTTTGATTTCCTGGTTGACCCAAACATTCTTGAGCAGAGTGGTCTTTAGCTTCCAAGTGTTTGAATTTCTGCCAAATTTTTTCTTGTGATTGAATTCCAGTTTTAAAGCATTGTGGTCTGAGAATATGCAGGGAATAATCTCAGTCTTTTGGTATTGGTTGAGACCTGATTTGTGACCCAGTATGTGGTCTATTCTAGAGAAAGTTCCATTTGCGCTCGAGAAGAATGAGTATTCTGTTTTTTTAGGGTGGAATGTTCTGTAAATATCTATGAGGTCCATCTGGTCCAGTGTATCATCCAAAGCTCTTGTTTCTTTGTTGATTTTCTGCTTAGATGATCTGTCCATTGCTGAGAGTGGAGTATTGAGGTCTCCTACAATTAACAAATTGTTATCAATATGACTCTTTCTTTTGGTTAACAGTTGGCTTATGTAGATGGCTGCTCCCATGTTGGGGCATGGATATTTACAATTGTTAGATCTTCTTGTTGGATAGACCCTTTAAGAATGATGTAGTGTCCTTCTGTGTCTCTTATTACAACTTTAGTTTAAAATCTCATTTGTCTGATACAAGAATTGCTACCCCAGCTTTCTTTTGAGGTCTGCTAGCATGGAAGTTGGATTTCCATCCCTTCACTTTCAGTCTGGATATATCTTTAGTTTCAGAATGAGTCTCTTGTAGGCAGCATATGGATGGGTCCTGTCTTTTTATCCAATCTGCAACCCTGTGCCATTTTATGGGAGCATTTAGGCCATTTACATTGAGAGTGATTATTGAAAGATATGAATTAATTGTCATCATGTTGCCTGTGAAGACCTTGTTTTTATAGATTGTCCCTGTAAATTTCTGTTGTATATCACTCTTGGGGTCTTTCTCCTTTTATAGAAGCCCCCTTAATATTTCTTGCAGGGCCGGCTTAGTGGTCACATACTTTTTCAATTTCTGCCAGTCATGGAAGCTCTGCATCTCTCCATCCATTCTAAATGACAGCCTTGCTGGATAAAATATTCTGGCTGCATGTTCTTCTCATTTAGTACCCTAAATATGTCTTGCCAGGCCTTTCTGGCTTGCCAGGTCTCTGGGATAGGTCTGACATTATTCTGATGTCCCTCTCTCTGTACGTAAGGAATGTCTTCCCCCTAACTGCCCTTAAGTTGGTTTCCTTGATTCTAAGATTTGTGAGTTTTACCATTACGTGTCAGGGTGTTGGCCTGTTTTCCTTGATCTTGGGAGGGGTCCTCTCTGCCTCTAGGACACGAATGTTTGTTTCATTCCCCAGATTAGGGAAGTTCTCAGCTACGATTTGCTTAAATACATCTTTTAGTCCTCTCTCTCTCTCCACTCCCTCCAGGATTCCAATTATTCTGACATTGGAATGCTTCATGGTGTCACTTATTTCTCTGATTCTCTTTTCATGGATTCTGAGTTGTTTTTCCCTGGCCTCCTGTTTTCCCTTTTTAACTATTATATTATCTTCCAGGTCGCTTATTCGTTCTTCTGCCTCAGTTACCCTAGCTGTTAGATTATCTAGATTGGATTGGATCTCATTGATAGCATTTTTAAGTTCTGCCAATTCAGCTTTCACTTCTGCCTTTAGAGACTCTATGTTGCCATTAATTGATTTCTTCATTCTAGTCATTGTCTTCACAATTGCTAGCCTGAATTCCATCTCCGACATCTTGGTTATGTCTGCATCCATTTGTAAATCTGCAGCATAAGTCATAATCTCTGAGTCTTTTCTATTTTGGGGGTTCCTCCTCCTAGTCATTCTGTTGATGGGTATTTGAGGGAATGTATAGAGTCCAAATTATTGACCAGAACCCAAGCAAGATGTACCTGTTTTCTTGGGACCTTAGGGTTGCTGGCCTCTTGTTTTCCCAGCCTGTCTTCTGGGGGAGGGGCCTGCTGCACTGTTACTCAAGCAACCCTGTTTGGGTGGAGTTGCTCTTCCCCCCTGTGGTGGATGATGGGCTCAGTGGGAATCAGTCTTTGGGGTTTTTGTTCTCTGGCGGCTTTCCCTGGCGTCTTTCTGCATCTCTTCCGTGAATTGCAGCAGAAGAGACCATTTCCAACCCTCTGCCTCAGAGCAGAGAGATCGCAGCCTGTTCTTCAGTGAGCTCTCCAGGCCACACTGTCTCCATTTCTGTCCATGCCGCTATAAACTGCAGCGGCCTGGGTTGTGCGCCCCTCCACAGTGCCCCCAGTCCTGCCTCCAAGTCGCGGCATGTCTCTGCCCTTTGTGCTTCTAAAACCGCCAGCCACTCCCAGTTCACACTCAGGACCCTGCAGCTCTGGGTTTCTGCCTCGGGGGCTGACCTAAATCCTTTCCCCACCGCTACCGGTCTGCGAGTCTGTGCCCCATCCCCAGCGCGTGAGGCTGTTGCTCACATGTGGTGTAAGATCCTCACGGACAGGCTTCCTCCCACTGCCATTTATCCTCTGATATCTGTCTGCAGAATCAGGGCTCCCCACTTCATACCTCAAAACCAACTGCCTGTGATTTTCTGTTTGTAGAGATCCAGATCTTCTTACATCTCAGGCTGATTTTGTGGGTGCTCAGAGTGGTCTGGTAGATATCCAGCTCAATTCCAGGGACCAGTTGAAATAGTGTCCCCTACTCCTCTGCCATCTTTCCTTCCTCTCGAATACCCAACTTTTACATCAATATGGATGGCACTGGAGGAGATTATGCTACGTGAAATAAGTCAAGCAGAGGACGTCAATTATCATATGGTTTCACTTATTTGTGGAACATAAAGAATAGCACGGAGGACATTAGGAGAAGGAAGGGAAAAATGAAGGGGGAATCAGAGGCAGGGATGAACCATGAGAGACTATGGACTCTGAGAAACAAACAGAGTTTTTGAGGAGAGGGGTTTGGGGAGATGGGTTAGACTGGTGATGGCTATTAAGGAGGGCACTACTGCATGGAGCACTGGTTGTTATACAAAAACAATGGATCATGGATCACCACATCAAAAACTAATGATGTATTGTATGGTGCCTAACATAATATAATAAAATGAAATTTAAAAAAGTGAGGGGATGGAGAACCATTTATCATGCTAATGCACATCAAATAAAAGCCAGAGTAGCCATACTTGTATCAGACAAATGAGATTTTAAATGAAAGACTGTAACAAGAGTTGAAGAGGGACACTATATCATAATAGGTTTATCCAACAAGAAGAACTAATGGTTGCAAATGGTTATACCCCCAACTTGGGAGCACCCAAATATATGAATCAATAACAAACATAAATAAACCCATTGATACTAATACAATAATAGTAGGGGACATCAACACCCTACTTACAGTGATGGGACAGATCATTTATGCAGAAAATCAACAAGGAAACAATGTATAGATGACACACTGGACCAGATGGACTTAACAAATATATTCAGAACATTTCATCCTAAAGTAGCCGGACATTCTTTTTGAGTGCACACTGAACTTCCTCTTGTATAGATCACATATTGTGTCACAAATCAGGCCTCAGCAAGTACAAGAAGACTGAGATCATACAATGCATATTTTCTGACCACAACACCATGAAACTTGAGAAATTTGGGAAGACCACACATACATGGAGTTTATAGAACATCCTACAAAAGAATGAAGGGGTCAACCAGGAAATTAATGAAATAAAAAATACATGGAAACAAACAATAATGAAAACACGACAGTCCAAAACCTTTGGGATGCAGCAAATGCAGTCATAAGAAGGAAGCATAGAGCAATACAGGACTACTTCAAAAAGCAAGAAAATTCTCAAATACAAAACCTAAACTTACACTTAAAGGAGCTAGAGAAAGAACAATAAATGAAGCTTATTGCCAGCAAATGATGGGAAATAATAAAGATTAAAGCAAGAATAAATGATATAGAAACAAAAAATACCAGTAGAACAGATCAAGGAAACCAGGAGCTGGTTCTTTGAAAGAATGAATACAAGTGATAACCCCCTAGCTAGACTTCTCAAAGAGGAGAGAAAGGACCCAAATTAATGAAATCACAAATGAGAGAGGAGAGATCACAATAAACACCACAGAAATATAAACAATTATAAGAGGAATATTATGAAAAATTTTGTGCCAACAAATAGGACAACCTGGACCAAATGGACAAATTCCTAGAAACATATAAACTACCAAAACTAAAACAGGAAGGAATAGAATATTTTAACAGACCAATTACGTGGAAAGAAATTGAACCAGTGATCAAAAATCTTCCAACAAACAAAAGTCGAAGGCCAGATGGCTTTCCAAAGGAATTCTACCAAACATTTAAAGAAGAATTAACACCGATTCTCCTGAAGCTGTTTCAAAAAATAGAAACAGAAGGAAAACTTCCAAACTCATTCTGTGAGACCAGCATTACCTTGATTCCAAAACCAGACAAACACCCCACTAAAAAGGAGAACTACAGGCCAATATCCTTGATGAACATGGATGCAAAAATTCTCAAAAAAGGGGCACCTGGGTGTCTCAGTCGGTTATGTCTGACTCTTGGTTTCAGCTCAGGTCATGATCTCATGGTCCTGGAACCCAGTCCCATGTCAGTGGGTAGTCTGCTTGAAGATTTTTCTACCTCTGCCCTCCCCCCCACTCTCCTCTCTCTCAAATAAATAAATCTTTAAAAAATTCTCAACAAAATACTAGCAGATTGAATCCAACTGTACATTAAAAGAAATTCGCCACAATCAAATGGGATTTTTTTCCTGGGCTGCAAAGATAGTTCAATATTCACAAATCAATCAATGTGATATATCACATTAATAAAAGAAAGGATAAGAACAATATGATCCTCTCAATAGATTCAGAAAAAAGCATTTGACAAAATACAGCCTCCATTCATGACTAAAAGTCCCAACAATGTAGGGACTGAGGGAATATGCCTCAATATCATAAAAGCCATACATGAAAGATCATCCTCACTGGGGAAAAACTGAGAGCATTTCCTCTATGGTCAGAAACAAGATACAGATGTCCACTCTCACCACTGTTATTTGATATAGTACTGGAAGTCCTAGACTTAACAATCAGAAAACAAAAAGAAATAAAAAAACATCCAATTTGGTAAGGAAGAAGTGAAAATTAGACTATTTGCAGAGAACATGATACATTATGTAGAAAACCCAAAATACTCCACCAAAAAATTACTAGAATTGATACATGAATTCAGTAAAGTCGGAGGATATAAAATCAATGTACAGAAATCTGTTGCATTTCTATACAACAATAATGAAGGAGCATAAAGAGAAATCAAGGAACTGATCCCATTTGCAATTGCACCAAAAACAATAAGATACCTAGGAATAAACCTAACCAAAGAGGTAAAAGATTTGTACTCTTAAAACTATACAACACTTATGAAAGAGACTGAAGAGGACACAAATAAAGGGAAAAACATTCCGTGCTCATGGATTGGAAGAACAAATATTGTTAAAATATCTATACCAACCAGAGCAATTGACATATTTAATGCAATCCCTATCAAAATACCACTAACATTTTTCACAGAGCTAAAACAAACAATCCTAAAATTTATGTGGAACCACAAAAAAACTCCAAATAGCCAAAAACAATCTTTAAAAAGAAAAGCAAAGCCAGAAGCATCATAATTCCAGACTTGAAGTTGTATTACAAAGCTGTAGTCATCAAGAGAGTATGGTACTGGCACAAAACAGACACATAGATTAATGGAACAGAATAAGAATCCCAGAAATGGACTCACAACATATGGTCAGCTAATCTTCACCAACGCAGGAAAGAATGTCTAACGGAGAAAAGACAGTCTCTTCAACAAATGATGTTGGGAACACTGGACAGCAACACACAAAAGAATGAAACTGGACCACTTTCTTACACCATACACAAAACCAAATTCAAAATGGATGAAAGTCTTAAATTGGAGACAGGAAACCATCAAAATCCTAGAAGAAAACACAGGCAGGTGTGTTTGACATCAGCCATAGCAACTTCTTACTAGATAGATCTCCTGAGGTGAGGGAAACAAAAGCAAAAATGAACTATTGGGGACTTCATTAAGATAAAAAGCTTTTGCACAGCAAAAGAAACAATCAACAAGACTAATTAGGCAACCTATGGAATGGGAAAAGATATTTGCAAATGATATATCTGATAAGGGGTTAGTATCCAAAATCTATAAAGAACATATCAATATCAACACACAAAAAACAAATAATCCAGTCAAGAAATGGGCAGAAGAGATGAATAGACATTTTTTGAAAGAAAACATACATACAGATGGCTAACAGACACAGGAAAGGATGCTCAGCATCACTCAGCAACAGGGAAATACAAATCAAAACTACAATGAGATATCACCTCACACCAGTCAGAATGGCTAATATTAACAGCACAGGAAACAACAGATGTTGGTGAGGATGCAGAGAAAGGGGAACTCTCTTACACTGTTGGTGGGAATGCAAACTGGTGCAGCCACTCTAAAAAACAGTACGGAGGTTCCTCAGAAAGTTAAAAATAGACCTACCCTATGATACAGCAATTGCATTAGTAGGTATTTACCCAAAGGATAAAAAATACTGATTAAAAGTGATACATGCACCCCAATGTTTATAGCAGCATTTTCAACAATAGCCAAATTATAGAATGAGTCCAAAGGTCCATCAACTGATGAATACATAAAGAAGAGGTGGTATATATAAATATATACAATGGAAGATTACTCAGCATTAAAAAATAATGAAATATTGCCATTTGCGATGACATGGATGGAACTAAAGAGTATTATACCAAGCATAATAAGTCAGTCAGTGAAAGACAAATACCATATGATTTCATTCATATATGGAACTTAAGAAACAAAACAGATGTACATAGGGGAAAACAAAGAAAAGAGAGATGCAAACCCTAAAATAGACTCTTTTAAGATTATTTATTTATTTATTTGAGAGAGAGAGAATGAGAGAGAGCACATGAGAGGGGGGAGGGTCAGAGGGAGAAGCAGACCCCCTGCCGAGCAGGGAGCCCAATGCGGGACTCGATCCAGGGACTCCAGGATCATGACCTGAGCCGAAGGCAGTCGCTTAACCAACTGAGCCACCCAGGCACCCCCTAAAATAGACTCTTAACTAGAGAACAAACTGAGGGTCACTGGAGGGGAGTTGGGGGGAGGCATGGGTTAAATGGGTGATGGGTATTAAGGAGGTCGCTTGTGATGAGCATTGGGTGTTTTATGTAAGTGATGAATCACTAAATTCTACTCCTGAAACTAATATACATTGTATGTTAACTAACTGAAATTTAAATAAAAACTAGAAGTAAACAAAGAAAATAACAATTCTATACATTACTCAGTGCTCACCACAGTAAGTGTAGTTTCAATACATTATTACAATATTATTGATTATATTCCCTACACTGTACTTTTCATCTCCATGACTTATTTTATAACTGGAAGTTTGTACCTCTTAACGCCCCTTATCTATTCTACACATTTCTCTACCGACCTCCCCTCTGGCAACCATCAGACTCTGTTTTTCAGTGTCTGTTTTTGATGTGTTTTTTTGGTCATTTGGCTTGTTTTTTAGATTCTAAATATAGGCGAAATCACATGGGATTTGTCTTTCTCTGTCTGACTTATTTAACTTAGTTCAATAAACTCTGGGCCATCCATGTTGTTGCAAATGGTAAGATATCATTCTTTTTTATGGGTAATAGTCGATTTACATATATACTATATCTTCTTTGTCCATTCATCTATTGATAGACACTTCCATACCCTGGCAACTGTAAATAACACATAAGGGTGCATATATCTTTTTGAATTAGAGTTTTCATTTTCTTTGTGTAAACACCCAGTAGTGCAATTACTGGATCATATGGTATTTCTATTTATAATTTTTGGAGAAAGTTCCATACTGTTTTCCAGAGTAGCTGCAACAATTTACATTCCTGCCAACAGTGCCTGTGGGTTCCTTCTTCTCCAAGTCTTCCCCAGCACTTATTTTTTCCTTTTGATTCTAGTCATTCTGACAGATTTAAGGAGATATCTCATTGTGGTTTTGAATTGCTTTCCCCTGATGATTAGTGATGCTGAGCATCTTTTCATCAGTCTGTTGGCTATCTGTAAATGTTCTTCCAAACAATATCTATTAAGTCCTCTGCTCATTTTTTTATCAGATTATTTTGGGGAAGGGATGTTTAGTTGTATAAGTTCTTTTTATATTTTGGATATTAACGCCTTATCAGATATAATATTTGTAAATATCTTCTCCCATTCACTAGGCTGCCTGTTTGTTTTGTTAATGTTTTTTTTTTCCTCTGCAAAAGCTTTTTATTTTGTTGTAGTCCCAATAATTTACTTTTGCTTTAGTTTCCCTTGCCTGAGGAAACACGTCCATGACTATGTTGCTAAGGTCTATGTCCAAGAGATCACTGTTTATCTTTTCTTTTAGGAGTTTTATGCTTTCAGGTATTGCGTTTAAGCTTTTAATCCAGGTACTCCCAGGTATCCCTCTTTATAATTGCGAGGTTACAAAAATCAGAAACCAATTTTATCTTAAACCAAAAACAGTAAATGGAATTTATTAGAATGAAACTAGATTATGTCACAGAATCCAAAATGTCACAGTAGCTCTGGGGCCTCAGCAACAGGAACGTTTGAACCTCCCCTAATATCTTGCCATTAAAGTGATGTAGTTATCCTTTAGTTTCTCTGTGTCTAAGTTGAAAATCACTTTAGAAGAGACAATCTGGTTGATCTCTTTGGATTAAGTGTATTTATCCCTAAACAAATTATCTACAAAGGAGGAATGGAGACAAAATTATACATGTTATATATTAAAAGATATATTGAATATAATATATGCTATAGTCTGAATGTTTGTGTCCACCCAAGATTCATATATTGAAATCCTAACGCTCAGTGTAATGGTTTTAAAAGGTAGGGCCTTTGAGAGGTGTTTAGGTCATGTGGGTGGAGTTCTCATGAATAAGATTAGTACTCATAAAGGAGACCCCCCCAAGCAGCTCCTTAGCTCACTGGCACCATGTGAGGACACAGTAAGAAGTTAAAAATCTGCAACCCTGTAGAGGGCTTTCACCAGACCCTGACCATGCTTGCATCTTGATCTTGGACTTCCCCGCTTCCAGAATTATAAGAAATAAGTTTGCATTTTTTATGAGCTACCCAGTCTATGGTATTTTGTTATAGCAGCCTGAATGGATGAAGACGGTATATCTAGAGACACATTATATAAATATTACAGATAATAATATATATAAGATATATAGGGAGAGATTTATTAGGATTTTGGGGGCCACCAAGGCAAATCCAAGATCCATAGGGCAGATCATCATGAAGTACATACCAGACCTCTTGAGCACAAGCTGAAGTTGCTATCCACAGGCAGAATTACTCTTCAGGAAAGGTTCTACTTTTCTCTAAAGGCCTTTCAACTGATTGGATAGAGCCATCTGTATTATCTAGAATAGTCTCCTTAAAGGTAATTGATTATATACTTTAATCACATCTAAAAAACACCTTCCACAGCAACCAAAAGATTAGTGTTTGACTGAATGATAGAGAACTGTAGTCCAGCCAAGTTGACACATAAAAATGACCATCACATTGAGTGAGGCTCAATCTCTGTTGCTCTGGGCTCAGCTTTGTAGATTAGAACAGAGTAATAACCAGAAAAGGAGGAATTTCAGAAATCTAGGAACGGAACCCGATGGGTATCCATAACATGTCCACTCAACAGTTCTTAAGTTCACTTAAGTAGCAGTATAATTTATTGAGACATTAACTTGTGAGGGATTTTCTTTACATGTATTTTGTTCTATCCCATTACAAAAACAAAGTTAGGCCTTTTGTACTCCCTTGTTTCAGAGAAGTTAGAACCCAAACCAGAAAATACCTACAGAAAATTCCCTCACCCATAGTTGACACAGAAGTTACAGAGCCACCATATTGCAGAGGTAATAAACAGGCAGGGACAGTGAAAATGTCATTGGTAACCTCCACTGTTCAAGCACCACACAAACTTCTCATATTCTTCTATGACATATGGAAAGGGGAGAACTTAAAAAAATGACTTGCATTTAATTTCCCAGTAGCTCAATGGGGTGAAAATTTGGAGTTAGCTTTAATTAAGCTTAAATAAAATTATGTGGCATTCCTTGCACATCCATTTGTGGAGTTAGGAATTATTCTTGCTACACATATAGTAAGCTTGGCCACAGAAAAATTTTTTCTCCCCCCATTGCAATTCTAAGTTTGTAGGAAAGGGACTCTGAACAGCTCAACTTAGTCTGATACTCACCTCTGATTCAATCAACTATGGCCATAGGAATAGTGTAATATTGATCATTATTATGGTCATAAGAATAGGGAATTGAAAGATTGCCATTAGAAACCCACCTCTGTAACCATGTAGATTGGAAATGTTGTTTCCCAGAGGAAGTTAAGGTCTTCAGTTTAAAATATCCACTACAATACCATCATTGCCTTCTTCTGCTCAGTCCAATCCAAAGAGTGTCATCATATACCTAATTATTGTCTGGTCTCTTCAGCAGCTTCAGTTTGAGTCATCTTCCAGAAGTGATGTAGTTCCAAAATCTATTTAAACCTCAAGTTTTTCTCTGTCCTTTGGTTCCAAATTTATTGTCTTAAATACCCAAATCCTCCTGATGCCTACCACTGATACAGCCAACCCTAATTGGCCCTCCAGGAATATGGGCAGGTATCTCATATAGATATCTAACAAACATGTTTCCTAAGAAAAAATGAAAGGCTGGTGTTTCTAGAATCTTACTGCTAAGGAAGGTATTGAGATGAGTGTTCATTCTGCAGCACATAGGAGGATTTTTTTTTTCAATTGGGTGTGTAAGGATTATTCATGGTTTCTTTTTTAGATTTTCTTTATTTAGAGAGAGAGAGAGAGAAAGCATGAGCAGAGGAGGGGGAGAGGGAGAGGGAGAGGGAGGGAGGGAATTCTAAGCAGACTTCCTGCTGATCCCTACACAGGGCTGGGTCCTGAGGTGAAATCAAGAGTTGGACACTCAGCCAACTGAGCCACTCAGGCACCCCTTATTCATGAATTCTGATTGCCATCTGGTTATGTTTTTTTTTCCTACCCAGGTGTTTCTGAGTGGAAACACCAGATAAATAATTTTTATTTATAAAATAAATATAAATTTTTATCTGGCATTTATGAGGAAATACCAAGTAATGAGGGAGTACCATATAAGTAACCACTCAGTTAATTAATTATTAATCCAATCAACAAATATTTATTAAATGATTTCTACTACTAGATACTGGTATAGGTACTAAGTATACATCCCCTCTCAATCCACCAATTTTAAGTGACAAGGTTACACATTGCATAAGCATAATTCTATTGCAAATAATATGATAGAATTGCTCTAAAATTCCACAAATATTTCCCCCTGACATTTAACTATATAAGTGCTCTTCCCCTTCCCATAAAGCTCATCAGAGAAGAATATGTTGTTCAAAATATAACAGTATCATTATAGTTCAAATAATATAATAACATCAATACAAAATACTAATGGTATTCTCCTTCACATTTAACAATACATCCCCTCACCCTAGAAAGCTGACTAGAAAAGTTATGCATTTTATACTCTAAAAGAGTATCATCAAAACAAAATAATATATTGCAATATAAAATATCGACTATCCTCTACTTTCTAACATTTTAACTATGAGACCCCTACTCTTAATTCAACCACTTCTTCAAAAATAAATAACTCCAAAATATTCATTTAAAAATCCCTCTTCTCTCCTCCCCTTTATCTTCTCAGTCTTCTGAGATCCAACTGCAAATTCCTGGGTGGAGCCCAGGTCTTTTCTTTAGTTGTAGGAGTGCCCTCTGGTATAAGTAATGAGCCCTGATGTTGTATTATTCCAAACCAAATATCTCATGTATCCTATAATTTTCAAGTTTTCTGATCTGATACCAAGAATCTCTCTTCTGGCATCTACCTCTGCAGTAGATAAGAACAAATATATTTCAAATAATGTCTTTCTGTACAAATCTGTTCCTACTGTCAAATCAGGCTCTTAGTCCTGCAGAAAAAGAAAGTCCCAACATTTTTTTAAATATAGCTTTCATTTAAATGTTTAATCCCAGGGAAATTATCCCATTCTCAAAGGACTTGGCTTGATTCTTGGTTTCTTTAGCAATTGCACATTGAGATTTCTCCCATTGGAAGTGATAAAGCACCTCTAAAGTCTTTCATGAGTCTCAGTTTTCTGAAGTTCAAAAAGCAGCTTCAGAGCATATAAGAATATAATATCGGTCC
Source organism: Mirounga angustirostris (assembly GCF_029215605.1). Taxonomy (NCBI): domain Eukaryota; kingdom Metazoa; phylum Chordata; class Mammalia; order Carnivora; family Phocidae; genus Mirounga; species Mirounga angustirostris. The sequence continues at coordinate 61,280,321 of NW_026991719.1, forward strand.
CACTCTCATAAAATCTTTGCAAGAAAAATAAATTCCTGAAATAAATGTGATTCCTGAAGTGGCTGACACTTTAAAGACCCATCTCTTACATAAGAGCATTTCCCAAGCAAAAGTGATAGTCCTAGAACTACATTTTTATTAGAAAGGTATTCCATAACATAGGCTTAATATTTTTGAACAAAAGGGAGTAAGAGAATTAAAGAGATAAAAAAGAGTGCCAGTCAATCCATGACAGCTTCTCAGATTCTACAAAGTATGAATTTAAATATTTCATTTAAAATCCACCACTCATTCCAAATAGTCTTCAGAAGAGCACCTAAGAAACATTTCTGTGTTTTAGAAAAATTCAGAAATTTGAAATATCACCACCTGTATTTTTAGGTTCTCCTTACTTTCCAGCTTATATATTTAAATATTTTTTTTCACTGTGCCTAACATATTCTCCATTTTGTCCTACAACACACTCTTGTCCCCTGTGTTCAAGGTCTCTTTTTTTCTGAATTAGAACATGTGTACAGGGACTGATTAAGGTCTTACCCTGCTTACTTCCTGGACATACTACTGGAGAATTGGCATTTATGGCAGTATGCAGAAGTAATGCTTGGTGTTCAGAAGCTCTTAGGACATTGGCTTGTGGACAGCTACTGGGCCAGTTTTAGAAGGTAGGAGCATACTCACTGGCTGTTCCCCTTGTACAGTCTGATGAATGGCAGCTCTACCCAGAAACACCTAGGTGAGACAAACAAACATAACCAGGTGGTAGTCACAAACCATGAATAATCCTCACATGCTCAATTGAAATGAGAATGAGCAGGATAATTTCTCTCAACATTGGTCTTAGTAGTAAAGACTTTAGAAACACCAGCCTTATAGATTTTCTTAGATGATATGTATAAATAGATACTTTTGAGCTTTATAATATTTGTAATTTTTATAAAGAAGCCTATCTATATGGAATTACCATTTTTATTTTCTGAAGGATGGAGTTAAACTTGCATTGCAGGTGTTGCAGGGGGTCTGTGGAAAGAACTTATGGATATACATTCATCAGTTATAACTCTCCCTTGCTCCTGATAGTTAACTTGTACCTCTCCATTTAAGTTATTGTTAGTCTCCATTTGTACAATTTATTCAAGCTTCTAATTTATGCTGTAGAGATTGAGGAAAAAATTACCCAGAGAGATGGGTGAAATTCAGGAGAACCTCTTACCTGCAATTATGATGTGTAGATATGAAGTAGGAATACAAAACATCAGGTCTGAGAGGGTGCCAAATTCAAGGCAGATATGCATGTCCAAAGTAACTCATCAAGCTTTTCAGTGAGCATGAATTTATAATCAAAAGCCAAGGTGTGAAGCCAAATGGAATTCAGAGATGCTGGAAACAAGGAGCAGTAGGTCTAAGCAGGAGAAGCAATGCATCTTATTTTCAGGAAAAGATCATTTCACATTCATCCACAGCTGACTTTTTACAAGTTAATAGTCTCTGTCTGTTTGGACAAGTTGATCTAATGAAGTGGCTGTGTTGGGATGAACATACTTTCCCAAGATATCCTTCCTTAGGCAGAGTCTGCATTTTTACAGGTTTACTCATAGAAAATCTTAATGCACTCTAGTGCATTCCTGAAGTAAAAGGGAATTTTCATGACTACTTTTGTGATCTTTACCCTTCCAGGGAACAAGGAACCAAAACTGGTCATTGTGTCACCATGGTTATAGCATCTTTCCTGTTATACTTGTATTCTCCTTCTTGGGAGAAATAAGTAGGATATTTGGTGGAGGGTCATATCAGATGAAAAATAAATCATAAAAACTGGAATAAATGTTTATGAATTGGCATAGGTATACAGCATAAAATTGTAAGGAAGGGAACCAAATAAGGTCTCCCACTTAGATGCCCTTGCCTATGACTTTGTATTGGTTAGAATACTTTTTATATGTCTCTTTATATGCTGTCAAGATATTGATAAAACTAGGAAATAAAAAGTGGTAGCAAGATTGGCAATCATAATTGCTCTGAAAGAGAATGTCCAGGGTGAAGTGCAGTGGAGTTGTTATAAAAGGATATCATGGTAATAAGATAGCCCGGCTAGATTATCATATTCCAGTAGCTTGTTTGATATAAATAAGCCAACCATTAGTCTAAGTGTGTTTGGCAAGAGGATGTAGATAATGTGGGGTTTTCACCAGCTGGATTCAAATTTGCAATGAAAATAAAGATTCAAACTAGGTACAGTAGTCAAGATTTGATTGCTGGAGATCTCAGAGAAGTGAAGACTTTCTTCAAGAATTAAGTATCCTTGGCCTTTGCTGTAAAGGAGATGAAAAACAATGTAATTTTCATGGACAAGTTAGCCAAAGTATTAGATTTCTTTTATGGACAAGATGACCATTACCAGGAAAGAGAAAAAGGTGGAAGACTTCTTTTATCATCAAAGTAGCCAGGACTGGTACAGATACAACAAAAATGGAAGCTTCTTTCTTGAAAAAAATTATCCATAGGCCATTGCAAACTGAAAGTGAAAGACCTGTGAACAAACTAGCTATCATAAAAAAAATAGATTTGTTCATGAACAAAATAGAAACAGTGCTGAGGCAGTAAGGTAAATGGAAGATTTATTTCTTGAACAAAGTAGTCAGTGCAAACAGGATGATGGAACACTTTTTTTGTGAAGTTCTTGATCAAGGTTATACCTCAAATCCAAGAAGTATGACTGTAAACATTCTGGCCCTAACCACTTTATGACACTTCCTCTGCAGGAATGTGGGATACTTATTTAGTGAAAAAACTGGCCATGGTCAGTTCAAAGAGAAAGAGAGGAGACTACTTTTCAAAGGGAAGCAGCTAAGACTGAAGCATGTGCAGAAGTCAAAGACTTCTTTCATGAATACTGAAGCCAAGGTTGGGGCAGACAAGAAAGTGGGAAAATGTATGTGGAGTGTAGGTGTGTGGTTGTTTGAGATGAGGAAGAAAGGAGAATTTGTCTCAGCAGGTCATGAAGATGGAAGACTTTTTCCTATAGTAGCTATGCCCCTTGCAGGCATGGAAAGAAGAATTCTTTTGTTAATAAATTTGAGGTGGCTGGTAAAGATCAGAAGGTGGGAAATATAAGAGGTGTTTACCAAGTACATTTTCTATGAATATTACAAAAGAAATATGAAAGATTTATTTCATGCACAATTGGGAATTAGAAGACTTCCTGAATGAGCAAAGTAGCCATAGCTGGGCAGACACAAGGAATACTACTCTTTTGGACAAGTGACCATTGCTAATGCAAAAAAAGATATGGGAAAACTTCCTTCAAGAATGAATGTATTGGGCGCCTGGGTGGCTCAGTCGGTTGAGCGACTGCCTTCGGCTCAGGTCATGATCCCAGGGTCCTGGGATCGAGTCCCACATCGGGCTCCCTGCTCTGCGGGGAGCCTGCTTCTCCCTCTCCCACTCCCCCTGCTTGTGTTCCCTCTCTCGCTGTGTCTCTCTCTGTCAAATAAATAAATAAAATCTTAAAAAAAAAAGAATGAATGTACTTAATGTCACTGTACTGTACACTTAAAAATGACTAAAATGGTAACTTTTATGTTATGTATATTTGACCACAATAAAGAAAGAAAGGAAAATTATCTTTCTGAAATTCACACCAAAAGAGCATTTGAATGTAGAAGACTTAACAGAGATTTTCCTCAAAGCAGAATCATCTTTATATTATAAATAATATAATAAAATATATATTTAAATTTTGAAAAAAAAAGAATGCCGAGTTTAGAAAACAAAACAAATATTGCCAAGACACTCAAAAAATAGGAAGGTTTAAATCATTATTTTAAAAAAAGGAAAATAAATTTATGGCCAGTGAAAACAGTGATATAAGACTTTTCATATGAGGCAGGCAGGAGTGATAAGTGAAAGATTTCTGTCATGAACAAAATAACCATTGCTGTGACAACCAAGAAGAGGAAGTAAATTTTAATTAAGTTGCTATAACATATAACATATAAGGAAATGGAAAGAATTCTATACCGAATCTTGTTGTCATTGCCAATATAAATTAAGAAGCAAAAGGCTCATAAAATACTTACACTATTTGAGGCTGGAGAAATGGAATGATTCTTTAATTTAAAAAATGGGAGGGGGCTTGTCATGGTCAATCTGGACACAAAAGTAGAATAAGTACTCAAAGAAATAATGGCTGAAATTTTTTCATTTTTGGCAAAGTTATTGAGATACAGATACAAGAAGTTGAATGAACCAATAAAGGATAAACCCAAAGAAACCCATATAAGATAAATCATAATCAGATTATAAAAACTAAAGAAAAAGAAAAAGAAAAAGAAAAAAATTGACAACAGTGAGAAAAACAACACCTTACTTACAAGAACATTAATTCAAATGACATGTTTTTCATCAGAAGTTATGGGGGAACAGAAGTAAATGGCGAAATATTTTTAAGTGTGGAAAGACAACAATTGCCAACCCAACTCTACATCCAGTTATATATCTTTAATAATGAAGGAGAGGGAGAGGATCTCAGAAGAGGGAAAACTAACATTTGTTGCCCATAGACTTAACCTAAAAGAATGGCTAAAGGAAGTTCTCCAGACCAAAATTAAATAATAAAATGCTCCAACAAGCAATGTGATCATCCTTAAAAGTAATAAAAATTATAAATTCATTTTTTAAAGATTTTATTTGATTATTTGTCAGAGAGAGAGAACACAAGCAGGGGGAGCAGCTAATATCATCCTCAATGGGGAAAAACTGAGAGCTTTTCCCCTCCAGTCAGGAACAAGATAAGGATGTCCGCTCTCACCACTGTTATTTGGCATACTACTGGAAGTCCTAGCCCCAGCAATCAGACAACAAAAAGAAATAGAAGCACCCAAATCAACAAGGAAAAATTAAAACTTTCACTATTTGGAGAAGACATCATACTCTATACAAAAAAGAAAAAGAAAAGAGAAAACCCAAAGGACTCTACCAAAAATCTGATAGAACTGATACATGAATTCAGTAAAGTTGCAGGATACAAAATTAATGTGCTGAAATATGTTGCATTCCTATACAAAAATAATGGAGTAGCAGAAAGAGAAATTAAGGAATCAATCCCCTTTACAATTGCACCAAAATCAATAAGATACCTAGAAATAAACCCAACCAAAGAGGTGAAAGACCTATACTCTGAAAACTTGTAAAAGACTAATGAAAGAAATTGAAAAAGACACAAGAAATGGAAAGACATTTCATGCTCATGGATCGAAAGAACAAATATTGTTAAAATGCCTGTACTACCCAAAGCAATCAACACTTTTAATGCAATCCCTATGAAAATACCAACAGCATTTTTACAGAGATAAAACAAACGATCCTAAAATTTGTATGAAACCACAAAAGACCCCAAAGAGCCAAAGCAATCTTGAAAAAAGGCAAAGCTGGAGGCATCACAATTCCAGACTTCAAGTTCTATGACAAAGCTGTAATCATCAAGACAGTATAATACTGGCATAATGATAGACACATAAATCAAAAGAACAGAATAGAAAATCCAGAAATGGACCTACAATTATATGTTCAACTAATCTTTGACAAAGCAGGAAAAAATATCCAGTGGAGTAAAGACAGTCTCTTCAACAAATGCTGTTGGGAACACTGGACAGCAACATGCAACAGAATGAAACCGGATCACTTTCTTCCACCATACACAATAATATATTCAAAATGGATTAAAAACCAAAATGGGAGACATGGAGCCATAAAAAACCTAGAACATAGGAAGTAACCTCTTTGATATCAGCCATAGCAACTTCTTTCTAGATGTCTCCTGAGTCAGTTGAAACAAAAGCAAAAATAAACTATTGGGAATTCATCAAAATAAAAAGCTTCTGCACAGCAAAGGAAACAGTCAACAAAACTAAAAGGCAACCTATGAAATGGGAGAAGATATATTCAAATGACATCTGATAAAGGGCTGGAATCCAAAATATATAAAGAAATTTGAAACTCAACACCCAAAAAACAAATAATCCAATTAAAAAATGGGCAGAAGACATGAATAGACATTTTTACAAAGAAGACATACAGATGGAAGTTTTCCTTCTGTTTCTATTTTTTTAATATATTTTTTAATGATGTTATGTTAGTCACCATACAGTACATCATTAGTTTTTGATGTAGAGTTCCATGATTCATTGTTTACGTATAACACCCAGTGCTCTGTTCAATACGTGCCCTCCTCAATACCCATCACCAGGCTAAACCATTCCCCCACCCCCTCCCCTCTAGAACCCTCAGTTTGTTTCTCAGAGTCCATAGTCTCTCATGGTTCGTCTTCCGCTCCAATTTCTATTTTTTGAAACAGCTTCAGTAGAATAAGTATTATTTCTTCTTTGAATGTTTGGTAGAATTCCCCAGGGAATCCATCAGGCCCCAGACTCTTGTTTTTTGGGAGGTTTTTGATCACTGCTTCAATCTCATTACTGGTCATTGGCCTATTCAGGTTGTCAATTTCTTCCTGTTTAGTCTTGGCAGCTTATAGGTTTCCAGGAAGGCCTCCATTTCATCCAGATTGCTCACATTATTGGCATATAGTTGTTGATAATAATTTCTAATAATTGTTTCTATTTCCTTGGTGTTAGTCATGATCTCTCCCCTTTCATTCATAATTTTATTAATTTGGGTCCTTTCTCTCTTCTTTTGGATAAGTCTGGCCAGTGGTTTATCGATCTTATTAATTCTTTTAAAGAACCAACTTCTAGTTTTGTTGATCTGATCTACTGTGTTTCTGGTTTCTAATTCATTGATCCCTGTTCTAATCTTAATTATTTCTCTTCTAATGCGTGGCTTAGGCATTGTTTGTTGCTTTTTCTCTAGTTCTTTAAGGTGTAAAGTAAGTTGGTGAATTCAGGAATTTTTATTTTTTTGAGTGAGGCTCTGATGGCTATGTATTTCCCCCTTAGGACCACCTTTGCAGTATCCCATAGGTTTTGGACTGACATGTTTTCATTCTCATTGGTTTCCATGAACTGTTTAAGTTCTTTGATTTCCTGATTGGCCCAAACATTTTTGAGCAGAGTGGTCTTTAGCTTCCAAGTGTTTGAATTTCTGCCAAATTTTTTCTTGTGATTGAATTCCAGTTTTAAAGCATTATGGTCTGAGAATATGCAGGTGGGAATAATCTCAATATTTTGGTATTGGTTGAAACCTGATTTGTGGCCCCTTATGTGGTCTATTCTTGAGAAAGTTTCATGTGCGCTCGAGAAGAATGAGTATTCTGTTGTTTTAGGGTGGAATGTTCTGTATATATCTATGAGGTCCATCTGGTCCAGTGTGTCCTTCAGAGCTCTTGTTTCTTTGCTGATTTTCTGCTTAGATGATCTGTCCATTGCTGAGAGTGGAGTATTGAGGTCTCCTACAATTAACTTATCGTTATCAATATGACTCTTTATTTTGGTTAACAGTTGGCTTATGGAGATGGCTGCTCCCATGTTGGGGGCATAGATATTTACAATTGTTAGATCTTCTTGTTGGATAGACCCTTTAAGAATGATACAGTGTCCTTCTGTGCCTCTAACTACAGTCTTTAGCTTAAAATCTAATTTGTCTGGTATAAGAATTGCTACCCCAGCTTTCTTTTGAGGTCCGCTGGCATGGCAGATAGATCTCCATCCCTTCCCTTTCAGTCTGGATGTATCTTTAGGTTCCAAATGAGTCTCTTGTAGACAGCATATGGATGGGTCCTGTCTTTTTATCCAATCTGCAACCCTGTGCTGTTTTAAGGGAGCATTTAGGCCATTCACGTTGAGAGTGATTATTGAAAGATATGAATTAATTGTCATCATGTTGCCTGTGAAGACGTTGTTTTTTTAGATTGTCCCTGTAAATTTCTGTTGTATATCACTCTTGGGGTCTTTCTCCTTTTATAGAACCCCCCTTCATATTTCTTGCATGGCTGGCTTAGTGGCCACAGATTCTTTCAGGTTCTGCTGGTCTTGGAAGCTCTGCATCTCTCCATCCATTCTAAATGACAGCCTTGCTGGAAAAAGTATTCTTGGCTGCATGTTCTTCTCATTTAGTACCCTAAATATGTCTTGCAAACCCTTTCTGGCTTGCCAGGTCTCTGTTGATAGGTCTGACATTATTCTGATGTTCCTCCCTCTGTACATAAGGAATCTCTTCCCCCTAACTGCCCTTAAGATGGTTTCCTTGATTCTAAGATTTGTGAGTTTTACCATTACATGTCGGGGTGTTGGCCTATTTTACTTGATCTTGGGAGGGATCCTCTCTGCCTCTAGGACAAGAATGTTTGTTTCATTCCCCAGATTAGGGAACTTCTCATCTATGATTTGCTCAAATATATGTCCTATTCCTCTCTCTCTCTCCACCCCCTCCCGGATCCCAATAATTCTGACATCGGAACGTTTCATGGTGTCACTTATTTCTCTGATTCTATTTTCATGGAATTTGAGCTGTTCTTCTCTGGCCTTGTCTTCTCCCTTCTTGTCTATTCATTGGTCTTCTAGATCACCAATTCGTTCTGCCTCATTTACCCTAGCTGTTAGATTATCTAGATTAGATTGGATCTCGCTGATAGCATTTTTAAGTTCTGCCAATTCAGCTTTCATTTCTGCCCTTTAGAGACTCTATGTTGTCATTAATTGATTTCTCCATTCTAGCTATTGTCTTCACAGTTGCTAGCCTGAATTCCATCTCCAACATCTTGGTTATATCTGAATCCATTTTTAAATCTGTGGCATAAGTCATAGTCTCTGAGTCTTTCCTATTTTGGGGGTTCCTCCTCCTAGTCATTCTGTTGATGGGTGGTTGAAGGAATGTATAGAGTCCAAATTATTGACCACAACCCAACCAAGGTGCACCTGTTTTATAGGGACCTTATGGTTGCTGGCCTCTTGTTTTCCAGCCTGTTTTCTGGGGGAGGGACCTGCCGCACTGTTACTCAGGCAACCCTGTTTGGGCAGAGTTTCTCTGCCCCCTCTGGTGGGGATGGGCTCAGTGAAAATGGGTTTTTTGGGCTTTTGTTCTCTGGTGTCTTTCCCTGATGGCTTTCTGCATCTCTTCCGAGAGTCAGAGCAGATGAGATCATTTCCAACCCTCTGCCTCTGAGCAGAGAGATCACAGTATGTTCTTCAGTGAGCTCTCCAGGCCACACTATCTCTGCTTCTGCCTGTGCTGCTATAAACTGCAGCGTCCTGGGTTGTGAGGCCCTCAGCTGCACTCCCAGTCCTTGTCTCCAGGTTGCCACACATCTTTTCCCTTTGTGCTTCTAAAACCGCCAGCTGCCCCCAGTTTGAACACCTGGCCCCACCACTCCAGTTTCAGTCCAGGGGGGTTGCCTTAAAGTCCCTTCCCCATCGGTACTGGCCTGGGAGTCTATGCCCTGTCCCCAGCGTGAGAGGCTATTGCTCACCAGCCGTGTAGGGTCCCGACGGCTCGGTTCCCTCCCCCTTCTGTTTATCTTCAGATATGTGCCTGTGGAATCACAGCTCCAAAGCTTCATACCTCATAACCAACTGCCTGCATTATTCTGTTTGTAGAGATCCAGATCCATCTTCTTACATCTCAGGCTGATTTCGTAGGTGTTCAGAGTGGTCTGGTCGATATCAGCTCAATTCTGGGGACCAGTTGGAATAGGGTCCCCTACTCCTCTGCCATCTTTTCCAGGTTCCACCTGATCTTGGTATTTTAGTATCCATGTTCATAAAGGTTACTGTTCTGGAATTTTCCTTTTTGATGTGGTGTTTGGTTTGGGATCAATGTAATTCTGGCCTCATAGAACAAGTTTTGAAGAGTTCCTTCCAGTTCTATTTTTTGAAATAGCTTCAGTAGAATGGATATTAATTCTTCTTTAAATGTTTGGTAGAATTCCACTGGAAGCCATCGGGCCCTGGACTCTTGTTTTTTGAAAAGTTTTTGATTACTGCTTCAATTTTGTTGCTGATTATTGGATTTTTCAGATTGTCTATTTCTCCCTGTTTCAGGCTTGGTAGTTTGCACTTTCCAGGAATGCATCCATTTCTTCCAGATTGCCTAATTTGTTGGCATATAGTTGCTCATAATATGTTCTTAAAATTGTATTCCTTGGTATTGGTCATGATCTCTCCCCTTTCATTCACGATTTTATTAATTTGGGTCCTTTTTCAGGGCGTCTGGGTGGCTCAGTCAGTTAAGTGTCTGCCTTAAGTCAGGTCATGATCTCAGGGTCCTGGGATCGAGGCCTGCATTGGACTCCCTGCTCAGTGGGGAGCCTGCTTCTTCCTCTGCCACTCCCCTTGCTTGTGTTCTCTCTTTGTATCAAACAAATAAATAAAATCTTTTAAAAAATTGGGATCCTTTCTCTTCTTTTGGATAAGTCTGGCTAGAGGTTTATTGATCTTATTAATTCTTTCAAAGAACCAGCTTCCAGTTATGTTGATCTGTTCTACTATTCTTCTAGTTTCTATTTCATTGATTTCTGCTCTAATATTTATTATTTCTCTTCTCCTGTTTAGTTTAGACTTTATTTGCTGTTCTTTCTCCAGACCCTTTAGGTGTAAGGTTAGCTTGTGGTTTTGGGATTTTTCTAATTTTTTGAGAGAGTCTTGTATTGATATGTACTTCCCCCTTAGGAAGGTACACCTTTGCTGCATCCCAGAGGTTTTGAACTGATGTGTTCTCATTCTCATTAGTTTCCATGAATTTTTTAATTCTTTAATTTCCTGGTTGACCCATTCATTCTTTAGCAAGATGCTCTTTAACCTCCAAGTGTTTGTGTTCCTTCCAAATTTCCTCTTGTGATTGAATTCCAGTTTCAAAGCACTGTGGTCTGAAAATATGCAGGCAATAATCTCAATCTTTTGGTATTGTTTTAGACATGATTTGTGATCTAGTATGTGATCTATTCTTGGGAAAGTTTCATGTGCACTCGAGAAGAATGTGTATTGTATTGCTTTAGGATGGAATGCTCATATATCTGTGAAATCCATCTGGTCCAGTGTGTCATTCAAAGCCCTTGTTTCCTTGTTGATCTTCTGCTTAGATGATCTGTCCAATGCTGTGAGTGGGGTTTTGAAGTCCTCTACTATTAATGTGTTATTATTAATGTGTTTCTTTAGTTTGTTTACTAATTGGTTGATATAGTTCGCTGCTCCCAAATTAGGAGCATAAATATTTACAATCGTTAGATCTTCTTGTTGGGTAGACCCTTTAAACATGATATAGTGTCCCTCTTCATCTCTTACTACAGTCTTTGGTTTAAAATCTAATTTGTCTGATACGACGATTGCTACCCCAGCTTTCTTTTGAGGTCCCATAGCATGGTAAATAGTTCTCCATCTCCTCACTTTAAATCTAGAGGTGTCTTTGGGTCTAAAATGAGTCTCTTGTAGATAGCATACGGATTGGTCTTGCTTCTTTATCCAATCTGTTATCCTGTGTCTTTTGATTGGAGCATTTATCCCATTTGCATTCAGAGGAACTATTGAAAGATATGAATTTAGTGCCATTGTATTATCTGTAAACTCCCTGTTTCTTTAGATTGTTTCTGTTTCATTCTGGTCTATGTTACTCTTGGACTCTCTCTTCAGCTACAGATTCTCCTTTAATATTTCTTGCAGGGCTGGCTTGGTGGTCACATATTCTTTCAGTTTGTCTGTCCTGGAAGCTTTTTATCTCTCCTTCCATTCTGAATGACAGCTTTTCTGGATAAAGTATTCTTGGCTGCATGTTCTTCTCATTTAGTACTCTGAATATATAATGCCAGCCCTTTCTGGCCTGCCAGGTCTCTGCTGATAGGTCTGCTGCCAGTCTAATATTCTTACCCCTGTAGGGGTTAGGGAACCTCTTTTCTTAAGCTGCTTTCAGGATTTTCTCTTTTTCTCTGAAATTTGCAAGCTTCATTATTATATGTCAGGGTGTTGATCTATTTTTATTGATTTTGGGAGGGGTCCTCTCTACCTCCTGGACATGAATGACTATTTCCTTCCCCAGTTCTCAGCTATGATTTGCTCAAATATACCTTCTGGCCTTCTCTCTTTTTCTCCCTCAGCCACTCCAATAATTCTGATATTGCTTCATTTTATAATATCACTGATTTCTCAAAGCCTCCCCTCATGGCCCAATAGTTGTTTTTCTCTCTTTTCCTCAGCTCCTTCCTTCCATCAACTTGTCTTCTATGTTACTTACTCTCTCTTCTGCCTCGTTTACCCTAGCTGTTAGAGCATCCAATTTAGACTGCATCTCAGAGCATTTTAAATTTCAGCCTGATTAGATCTAATTTCTGCACTAAGAGATTCTCTAGTGTATTTTATGCTTTTTTCAAGTCCAGCTAGTAACTTTATAATTGCTATCCTGAATTCCAGCTCTGACATTTTACTTATATCCATATTGATTAGATCTGTGGCAGAGAGTATTACCTCTGCTTCTTTTGTTTTGAATTCCTCCTTCTAGTCATTTTGCCCAGAGAAGAATGGATAAATGAATAAATAGAATCAAAAATATCAACCATGGCCCAAGCAAAATACACACTAGACAAATCCAGAGAGGTCAGAAACCAAAATAGAAAAAAAACAAAAAGCAGAAAAAAAGGGGGGGGGGCGAGAGAAGAGGGAGTATAATCTCCCAGGTGGACAAAACAGTGTGGTGCACTTCCTCCTGAGTGTATTTTGGTCTGTGTGTTAGAAGACACTAAATCCCAAATTTGTAAAGAAAGCAAAACTTATGTATATATATACACAAAATTATAATTGAATAGGGTGAAGCCAAAATAATGAATATGTCTATAAGATGTAAATGTAGAAAATGAAAATTAAGAATGACTTAAAAACAAAGAGTTGATAAAATAAGAAACTAGTTGAAACGGGAAAAAAAAAGAAATGTAAAATTTTAAACTGAATGATAAGTGAATCATGAGGGAAAAAAACCCTCTAATTCTATATACTACTTTCCCCTAGTGCTGGAGTTTTCAATCCCGTGTGGTCCGTAAACTTGCTGTGCACCCTTTCTTCTAGTTGGTCTTCTGGAGGAGGGGTCTGCTGCCATGCTTCTCAGGTGTCTTTTTCTGGGTGGAGTTGCACCGCCCCTTGCCAGGGGGCTGGTCTCAGTGTAAGTTGGTTGCTCTGTGTGGTTTTTCTTCCCTGAAGGCTTTCCCTGCCTCTTTAGAGGATCAAAATAAAAATAGTTGTACCCCAATCTCCAGCCCCAGAGCTAAAAGAACACGTTCTCCTCTCTTCAGTAAACCCTCAGGGATAAATGGTCTTCACTATTGTGTGTGTGCACCAAACTCTGCAGACTCCTGTGGTAGGTGCCCACACTGATCCTCCAGGGGGGAGGCAGAAGGTCTGGAGCTTCTGCACTTTGTAGGGGGTCCTGGCATGGAGAGAGGTCACCTGATCATGCACTCTGCCCCTCCTGGAGAAGGTGGAGGGTCACCTGCCACTGTCTTTTTCAGGGTCCCTGCACCTAAGAGCTGTTGCCCAATCGTCTGTGCACCTGCTCCACCCTTCCCAGTGGAAGTCGGAGGGTCCATGCTTCCCTGTCTTTTGCAGGGCTCCTGCACTGAGAGCTGTCCCCGGGTCAGGTGTGCACCTGCTCTGCCCCTCCCAGAGGAAGGCAGAGGGTCCCCGTGTTTCTCTCCTTTGCAGGGTCACCATGCCAAGAGTAGTCACCCAACAGGTGTGTGTCTCATGGTTTATCATGAACCGAGCTGAGAGCCCCCTCCTGGGCTCGCTGACCTTAACCAGTTTCCCGGCTCCAATGCTTGGGAACTCTACCAGTTCAGGCACCCCTATTCTTTCTGTGACTCTGGGGACCTGAGACCACAGTGTCCCACCCAGAATTCTGCACCATTTCACCACCATGAGCACCTTTCAGCCAGATATGTCTTTCACTGGAGAAGATTTCTAAGAGTTCTGATTTTGTCCTTCAGGGCTATATCACTTTCTGTTAACCAGGTTATGGAGGCTCCCTCCCCCTGCCATTTATCTTCTGATATATCCCTTCAGACTCACTTCTCCACACATCTTACCTTGCAAAAAGTGGTGGCTTTTCTACTTGTAGAGTTCCAGGTATTCTTTTCTTACATCTCAGGTTGCATTCATGGGTGATCAGAACGATTTGATAATTATCTAGCTACATTCAAGGAACCAGATGAAATGAGGTTCCCTACTTTTCCACCATCTTGCCTCGAGAAGCCTCTTTGTTACTTATTTTCAAGTTGTTTTTGTCTCTTTTCTATTCCTTTCTTCTCTAGCACTCTTCCCTGTGGTTTGATGGCCTTTTTAGTAACATGCTTGGTTGCTTTTCTCTTCTTTTTTGTATATCTGTTACAGGGTTTTTATTTGTGGTTACCATTAGGTGTATATGTAATATCTTATGCATAGAACCGTCTATATGAAGTTGAGGATTAAGTTTGAATCCATTCTAAAAACACTAAATTTTTACTCCCCACCCCACAATTTATCTATATGGTGTCATACCTTACATCCTTATATTCTGTGAATCCTTTGACTAACTTTTATAGATATAATTGATCTCACCTCCTTTATGCTTTAACCTCTGTACTGGTTTTATAAGTATTTAATCTATGACTTTATTGTGTTTATATGTACCTGTGAAATTTTTTTCTTGCCTACTTTACTTAATCCTCCTTATAGTCTTCCTCTATAATCAATGAATTTCCTCTTACATTTCTTTTGGGGCTGGTTTAGTGGTAATGAATTCCTTTAACTTTTGGTTATCTGGGAAAACTCTATCTCTCCTTCTAGTCTGCCTTGCTGGATAGAGTATTTTGTTTGCAGGGTTTTTTTTCTTTCAGAACTTTGAATAGATCATGCCACTCCCTTCTTGAATTCAAAGTTTCCACTGAAAAAAATCAGCTGCTAGCCTTAAGGGATTTTGTCTTACAGGTTTTCCCTTATATGTAAATGTTTTCTCTTTTGTTGCTTTTAAAATTCTCTCTTCATCACTAGTTTTTTTTTTTACCTTTTTCAGTTTTTACTTAATTCCAATTAGTTAACATATAGTTTAATATTAGTTTAAAGTGTAGAATTTAGTGATCAGCACTTATATATAAGCCCCAGTGCTCATCACAAATGCCCTCCTTAAATCTATCATGTGTTTAACCCATCCCCCTGCCTAACTTCTCTCCAGCAACCCTCAGTTTGTTCTCTATAATTAAGAGTCTGTTTTATGGTTTGTCTCTCCTTTCCCCCCTATGTTTATCTGTCTTGTTTCTTAAGTTCCACATATGAGTGAAATCATATGGTATTTGTCTTTCTCTGACTATTTTGCTTAGCATAATATTCTAGCTTCATCCATGTCATTGTAAATGGCATGATTTCATTCTTTTTATGTTTGAGAAATATTCCTGTATATATGTGTTATATATACCACATATTCCTTATCTATTCATCAGTGAATGGACATTTGGGCTCTTTCTATTATTTTGCTATTGTTGATAATCTTGGTATAAACATAGGGGTGCATGTATCCCTTTGAATCAGTATTTTTGTATCCTTTGGGTAAAAACCCAGTAGTGCCATTGCTGGATCATAGGGTAGTTCTATTTTTAACTTTTTGAGGAACCTCTATACTGTTTTCCACAGTTGCTGCACCAGTTTGCATTTCCACCAATAGTGTAAGAGGGTTCCCCTTTCTCTGCGTCCTCACCAACATCTGTTGTTTCTTGAGTTGTTAATTTTAACCATTCTGACTGACATGAGGTATTATCTCATTGCAGTTTTGATTTGTATTTACCTGATAATCAGTGTTGAGCATCTTTTCATGATTCTATTAAACATCAGTATGTCTTCTTTGTCTATTTCATGTCTTCTGCCCTTTTTTTTTTTTTACTGGGTTATTCATTTTTGGGGTGTTGAGTTTGATAAGTTATTTATGTATTTTGGATACTCTTTATCAGATATATCATTTGCAAATAACTTCTCCCAATCTGAAGGTTGCCTTTTAGTTTTGTTGATTATTTCTTTCCCTGTACAGAAACTTTTTATCCTGATGAAGTCCCAATAATTCATTTTTGGTTTTTTTCTCCTTGCCTTGGGAGACAGATCTAGTAAGATGTTGCTATGATCAATGTCAATGAGGTTTCTGCCTGTGTTCTCCTCTAGGATTTTGATGATTAACTGTCTCACACTTAGGTCTTTCATTCATTTTGGATTTATTTTTGTGTATGGTGTAAGAAAGTGGTCCAGTTTCATTCTTTTGCATGTTGCTGTCCAGTGTTCCCAACAGCATTTGTTGAAGAGACTGTCTTTTCTCCATTGGTTATTCTTTCCTGCTTTTCAAAGATTAGCTGACCATATGTTGTGGGTTCATTTCTGGGTTTTCTATTCTGCTCCATTTTCTGTGTCTGTTCCTGTGCCAGTACCATACTGTCTTGATGACCACAGCTTTGTCATATAGCTTTAAGTCTGGAATTGTGATGCTTCCAGCTTTGCTTTTCTTCAAGGTTGCTTTGGATATTCAGGGTCCTTTGTGGTTCCATACAAATTTTAGGATTGTTCTAGCACTGTGAAAAATGCTGGTGGTACTTTGATCAGGATTGCATTAAATATGTAGATTGCTTTGGGAAGTATAGACATTTTAACAATGTTTGTTCTTCCAATTCATGAAGATGGAATATTTACCCCTTTCTTTGTGTCATCTTCAATTTCTTGCATAAGTGTTTTATTGTTTCCAGAGTACAGATCTTTTACCTGTTTGGTAAGGTTTAGTCATAGGTATCTTACTGGTTTTGGTGCAATCATAAATGGGATTGATTCCTTAATTTCCCTTCTGCAGCTTCTCTATTGTGGTATGGAAATGTGACAGATTTCTGTACATTGACTTTGTATCTTGCAACTTCACTGATTTTGTGTATTAGTTCTAGCATTTTTTTGGTGGCATCTTTCAGGTTTTCTATATGGAGTATTATCACCTTTCCAAGTAGTGAAAGTTTTACTTATTCTTTGCCAAGTTGGATGCCTTTTATTTCTTTTTATTGTCTAATTACTGAGTCTAGGCCTTCTAGTACCATGTTTAACAACAGTGGTGAGAGTGGACATCCGTGTCTTATTCCTGACCATAGAGGAAAAGCTCTCAGTTTTTCCCCACTCAGGATGATATTCGGTATGGGGTTTTCATTCTGGTTTTATTATGTTGAGGTATGTTCCCTCTAATAATATTTTGTTGAGTGAGTACTTTTTCAAATCCATTTTCTGCATCTATTGAGAGGATCATATGGTTCTTATCCTTTCTTTTATTAATGTGGTGTATCATGTTGATTGATTTGTGAATACTGAACCACTCTTGCAGCCCAGAAAGAAATCCCACTTTATCATGGTGAATGATTCTTTTATTATACTTTTGGATTTGATTTGTTAGGATTTTGTAGAGAATATTTGCATTCATGTTCATCAGGGATATTGGCCTGTAGTTCTCTTTTTAGTGGAGACTTTATCTGGTTTTGGAGTCAGAGTAATGCTGGCCTCATAGAATGAGTTTGGAAGTTTTCCTTCCATTTCTATTTTTTGAAATAGTTTTGGAAGAATACGTATTAAATCTTTTTTAAATGTTTGGTAGAATTCCCCCATGAAGCCACCTGGCCCTGGACTTTTGTTTGTTGGGAGAATTTTGATTCCTGATTCAATTTCCTTGCAGGTGATCGGTCTGTTCAAGTTTTCTATTTTTTTCCTGTTTTAGTTTTGGTAGTTCATATGTTTCTAGGAATTTTTCCATTTCTTTCAGATTGCCCAATTTGTTGCCAAATAATTTTTCGTAATATTTTCTTACAATTGTTTGTATTTCTGTGGTGTTGATTGTGATCTCTCCTTTCTTGTTCATGATTTTATTTATTTGGGTCTTTTCTCTCTTCTTTTTGAGAAGTCTTGCTAGAGGTTTCTCAATTTTATTCATTCTTTCAAGGAACCAGGTCCTGGTTTCCTTGTCCTGTTCTACTGTTTGTTGTTGTTGCTGTTGTTGTTTGTATATCATTTATTCCTGCTCTAATTTTTATTATTTCCTATCTTTTGCTAGCTTTAGGCTTCATCTGTTGTTCTTTTCCTAGCTCCTTTAGGTGTAAGGTTGGGATGCTTATTTGAGATTTTTTCTTGCTTTTTGAATTAGGCCTCTATTGCCATATACTTCCCTTTTGTGACCACTTTTCTGCATTCCAAAGCTTTTGCAGCCTCATGTTTTCATTTCCATTCATACATGTTTCCATGTATTTTTTTAAATTTCTTCTTTAATTTCCTGGTTGACCTATTCATTCTTCAGTAGGATGTTTTTTAACCTCTACATATTTGCGCTCTTTCAAATCTTTTTCTCATGGTTGATTTCAAGTATCATAGTGTTGTAATTGGAAAATATGCATGGTATGATCTCAATCTTTTTGTACTTGTTGAGGGCTGATTTGTGATCCAGTTGTGATCTATTCTGGAGAAAGTTCAGTGTGCACTTGAAAAGATGTGTATTCTGCTGCTTTAGGATGAAATTTTCTAAATATATCTGTTAAGTCCATCTGGTCCAGTGTGTCATTTAAAGCCATTGTTTCCTTGTTGATTTTCTGCTTAGATGATCTGTCCATTGCTGTAAGTGGGGTGTTAACATCTCCTACCATTATTGTATTGTTATTAATGAGTTTCTTTATGTTTGTTATTAATTGATTTATATATTTGGGTTCTCCCAAGTTGGGGGCATAAATATTTACTATTGTTAGATCTTCCTCTTTGATAGACCCCATTATTATGATATGGTGCCCTCTTAGTCTTGTTATAGTCTTTGGTTTAAAATCCAGTTTGTCTGATATAGGTATTGCTACTCTGGTTTTCTTTTGATGTCCATTTGCATGATAAATTGTTCTCCATTCTCTCACTTTCAATCTGCAGGTGTCTTTATGTCTAAAGTGAGTCTCTTATAGGCAGCATATACATGGGTCTTATTCTTTTTATCCATCTTGACACCCTGTGTCTTTTGCTTGGAACTTTTTGTCCATTTACATTCATAGTAATTATTGAAAGATGTGAAAGTAGTGCCAGTTTATTACTTGTTTTGTCATTGTTTCTGGAGATTTTCTCTGTTCCTTTCTAGTCTTTGTCACTTTTGGTTTTTCCTTCCTATTCAAAGAATCCCCTTTAATATTTCTTGCAGGGCTGTTTAGTGGTCATGTACTCCTTTAGTTTTTGTTTGTGTAGGAAACTCATCGCTTTTTATTCTGAATGACAGCCTTGCTTGATAGAATATTCTTGCCTACAGATTTGAATATATTGTGCCATTCTCTTCTGGCTTGCCAAGTTTCTTTGAAGAGATCAGCTGTTATACTTATTGGTCTTCCTTTGTAAGTTAGGGACTTATTTTGTTTTGCTGCTTTTAGGATTTTTTCTTTATCTCTATATTTTGCAAATTTGACTATGATGTGTCTTGTTGTTGGCTTGCTTTTGTTGATTTTAAAGGGAGTTCTCTGGGGGTGCCTGGGTAGTTCAGTCAGTTAAGTGTCTGCCTTTGGCTCAGGTCATGATCCCAGGGTCCTGAGACTGAGCCCCACATTGGGCTCCCGGCTCCATGGGGAACTTGCTTCTCCTTCTCCCACTGCCTCTCCCCTCTGCTCATGCTCCCTCCATCTCTCTAACCCTATCTCTCAAATAAAGAAATAAATATTTTTTAAATAAGTAAAAAATAATAACAAAGGGTTTGTCTGTGCCTCCTGGATTTAGATGTCTGTTTCCTTCCCCAGATTAGGGAAGTTTTCAGCTATTATTTCCTCAAATATACCTTCTACCCCCTCTTCTCTCTTTTCTTCTTCTGGGACTCCTATGAGATGAATGTTATTATGTTTAATGGGGTCACTGAGTTCCCTAAGTCTACTTTTGTGATCCAAGATTTTTCTTTCTCTTTTGTTCAGCTTCATTATTTTCCACAATTCTATCTTCTATATCACTTATTCATCCCTCTTCTCCTTCCATCCATGTGGTCATTACATCTAGTCCATTTTAAATCTTGTTTGTTGCATTTTTCATTTTGGCGTGGCTGGTTTTGAGATTTTTCATCTCTGTGATAAGGGTATCCCTGATGATTTCTATGCTTTCTCAAGCCTAGCTAGTATCCTTATGATTGTTACCTTAAATTCCATTTCAAGCATATTATTTTTATCTGTTTTGATTAGATCCTTGGCCGTGACCTTTTGTTGTTCTTTCCTTTGGAATGAATCCTCCATGTTGGTATTTTGTCTAGTCTCTATCTTCTTTTGTGTGTTAGGAAAGCCTGTTATGTTTCCTGCTCCTGAGAGTAATGGCTTTATTAAGAAGAGGTCATATAATGCCCAGGGCCTGGTGCCTCAGGAAGTGTCTCTGGTGTGAGCTACATGCACTATGCTGCTCTTTTATGGCTGCTTTTTCCCTCAGGTCAGTCCTCTTCAGTTTTTCCTTGCTTGCAGTGGGGAGTGTTTGGACATTGGTCAGGGTGTGATGAGTTTTTTCCATGTGTGCTCTGGTCTGCTTATTAAAAGGGACCTGATGTTATTTCCACTAGAACTGAAGCTTTGTGGAACTCTAAGGTCAGTAGATGAGGTGCATGTAGAGATTTGTTTTGGTTTTCTGGGGGAATGGCCCACTGTGCTGGTTCTTAGGCACACTTGTTTGAGAAAAGCAATACCAGCAGAGTGCAAGGGGTTGGGACTTAGCAGAAGCAGGTTAGGCAGCCAGTGTTATCACTGTGCTGTTTCCTGAAGTTGGTTTATGCTGAGGAGTGAGGGAGGGAAATGGTGCAAGCTAGTTCCTTTGTCCCTGAAGAGGGGAGTTCATGCTTGCTGCTCTCAGGGAAGCCCTCTTAGAAGAGTGGATATTTCCCTTCATGCATCTGAAGCATTTTTCAGGTGTTATTTTCACAGTTTCTTTGTCTGAGTTGCTTGCCCATCTGGAGCAGTGCAGTGCACTTTGGGCTCTATCCTTGCCAGGCCACCTGAGTTTTAAAACTCCAAACTTTAGGGACCTGGTGTGGTAGGTACATATGCTGGTCTCCTGGGGAAAGACCTCACCATGCCAGGATTGATGCATGTTTGACCTAGAAATGCAGTCTCACCAGAGTGCAGGGGCATGGGATTTGGAGAAAAGCAGGATAAACAGCCAGTGTGATTTAGCCACCCTCAGAAGGTGTCTCTGTCCCTATGCAGAGGGGCAGGGGAGGGAAATGGCACCCACTGATTCTTTTGTCCCTGGAGAGGTATTGCCACCTCTCTCAGATATACTCCAAGAAGAAGGAATATTCTCTCCTTGTTCATCTTAGGTGATCTTCAAATCGTGCCATCTGTCCCCAGGTTATCTGCTTGTCTTCTTTACAGCAATACTGCAGCACCCTCAGGGCTCTATACCACCCACATTGTGTACCTCTAAAATTCCAGTCTTTTAGCCCCAGTGGTTGCAAACATTCACAAAAATCTGCCCTCCCATTTTCCCAATGAATGACTTTGGGGAAGTGTTCTCCTTGTGCAATCCCCTGTGTGCTCCTCTCTTTCTCTCACCTTTCTCTGAAATCAGGGCTCCCTCCCCTCTGCAACACCCATGATCCATTTCTCCCCCAGAAGTTGTCTCCACACATCCTGCTTTCTCTCCCTCTAGTTAAACAGTTCGTTATGTCAGTCCTCAGGTCGATTTCTTGGCTATCCAGAATGATTTGATAGTTTTCTATTTGTATTCAAGAGTTAAGGCAAACCCAGTGTCCTACTACTCTGCCATCTTAGCTCTTCCCCTTAATCACTACTTTTTACAACTTTAATTATTATTTGTCTCGGTGTGGACCTCCTTGGATTGATTTTGTTTGGGGTTCTCTGTGCATCCTGGATCTGGATGTCTTTTTCCTTCCCAGATTAAGAATGTTTGCAGCTCTTATTTCTTCAAATAAATTTTCTGTTTTCTTTTCTCTCTCTTATTTTCTGTGATCTGTATAATGTGAATGTTATTATGCTTGATGGTATTGCTGAGTTTTCTTAACGAATTCTTATTTTTATTATTCTTTTTTTCTTTTTCCTCTTCCACTTTGTTGCTTTCCATTACTCTGCCTTTCAGTTTGCTGATCCATTCTTGCTCTCCCTCTAGTGTACTATTTATTCCATATAGTGTATTTTTAATTTCAGTGATTGAGTTATTCACCTCAAATTAGTTCTTTTTTATATTTTCTCTCTTGTTTGTGTTTCCCTGGGATCCTCCACTCTTTTCTCAAGTCCAGTCCAGTAAATACCTTTATGACCATTACTTTGAATTCTTTATCAGGCATATTACTTTTCTCCATTTCACTTAGCAATCCTGCTGTGATTTTGTCCTTTCATTCGGGACATATTCCTCTGTCCCCTGATTTTATCTAACTCTCTGTATCTGTTTCTATGTGTTAAGAAAATCAGCTATGTCTCCTGCTCTTGGGAGTTGTGGCCTTATGAAGAAGAAGTCCTGTAGTGCTGTACCATGTAATGTTCATGTTCCCCAGAATCTGGTACTTCAGATTTGTCTCCTATGTGTGTTGCTTGCACCCTACTATTGTGGTTAAGCCTTACTCCAGTTGTCTGCAATGGCTCTCTTTCTGTATGCAGCGTTTGGCCCCTGTGCTGTTAAGGGGCTTGTCTGGGATGCCTTGGGTTTGAATTTGGTCAGACCAGATACCCGCCTTCAGCTCATTTGCCAGAGTTGCAGTTATAACAAACTACAGGGCACTCTCCCTGAATTATGTCCGAGAGGCTTTCATTGGTGGGTGGAGCCTGCAGTTAGACCAGACGTCTGTCCCCAATCTCTCTATTGGGTTTGCAATAACCCTAAATTACTGGGCCCTCTCTTTGTGCTGCTCTTTGTGAGGTTTTTGTTGATGGGCAAGGCTGGCAGTCAAATCAGATGTCTGCCCCTAGCCCACTGCTTGGGTTGCCATGGAATTTCTTTCTGTCATTATCTTCCTCTTCACCCAGGGTGGGAGTGACTTTGGAGTAGTGTTAGCCATTGTTCAGAACTACTTCATGATGCCATGCTTGTGGCACTACTTTGAATAGACTCCTGCCCAGTGGGGCACGTTGGATGGCTGAAGTAAGAGACAAAGAAGGGCATTACATAAGGATAAAGAGATCAATCCAACAAGAACATATAACACTTGTAAATACTTATGTACTCAATGTAGGAGCACATAAATATATAAAGCAAATATTAACAGCAATAAAGGGAGAAATAGACATCAATACAATAATAGTATGAGATTTTAACACCCCAATTACATCAATGGATAGATTGTCCAGACAGAAAATCAATAAGGAAACACTGGCTTTAAACCATACATTAGATTAGATGGAGTTAATGGATATATAGAGAACATTCCATTAAAAAAAGAAGAATACACATTTTTCTCAAGTGCACATGAAACACTCTCCAGGATAAATCAAATGTTAGGCCACAGAACAATTCACAATAAATTTAAAAAGATTGAAATCTTATAAAGCATCTTTTCCAACCACAACAGTATGAAACTGAAAGTCAATTACAAGAAGAAAACTGGAAAAAACACAAACATATGGGGACTAAACAACATGCTACTAAACAATGAACAGGCAATGAAGAAATTGAAGATGGAATCAAGACTATCTTGAGAAAACTTAAAAATACAACATACCAATTATATGGGATGCAACAAAAATAGTTATAAGAGGTTAGTTTATATAGATACAGGCCTACCTCAAGAAATAAGAAAATTTCAAATAAAAAAATCTAACCATTCTTTAACACCTTGCACAAAAATAAACTCAAAATGGATGAAAGACCTCAATGTGAGACAGGAATCCATCAAAATCCTAGAGGAGAACATAGGCAGTAACCTCTTTGACATTGCCCACAGCAACTTCTTTCAAGCTACATCTCCAAAAGCTAGTGAAACAAAAGCAAAAATGAACTTTTAGGACTTCATCAAAATAAAAAGGTTCTGCACAGCAAAGGAAACAGTCAACAAAACAAAGAGGCAACCCACAGAATGGGAGAAGATATTTGCAAATGACACTACAGATAAAGGGCTAGTATCCAAGATCTATAAAGAACTCAGACTCAACACCCAAAAAACAAATAATCATGTCAAAAAATGGGCAGAAGACAAGAACAGACACTTCTCCAAAGAAGACATACAAATGGGTAACAGACACATGAAAAAATGTTCATCATTAGCCATCAGGGAAATTCAAATCAAAACCACATTGAGATACCACCTTATACCAGTTAGAATGGCAAAAATGGACAGGGAAAGAAACAACAAATGTTGGAGAGGTTGTGGAGAAAGGGGAACCCTCTTACACTGTTGGTGGGAATGCAAGTTGGTACAGCCACTTTGGAAAACAGTGTGGAGGTGCCTCAAAAATTTAAAAATAGAGCTACCCTATGACCCAGCAATTGCACTCTTGGGTATTTACCCCAAAGACACAGATGTAGTGAAAAGAAGGGCCATATGCACCCCAATGTTCATAGCAGCAATGTCCACAATAACCAAACTGTGGAAAGAGCCGAGATGCCCTTCAACAGATGAATGGATAAAGAAGATGTGGTCCAGATATACAATGGAATATGACTCAACCATCAGAAAGGATGAATACCCAAATTTTACATCAACATGGATGGGACTGGAGGAGATATGCTAAGTGAAATAAGTGAAGCAGAGAAAGTCAATTATCATATGATTTCACTCTTTTGTGGAACATAAGGAATAGCATGGAGGACATTAGGAGAAAGAAGGGGAAAATGAAGGGGGGGGGACAATCAGAGGGAGAGATGAACCATGAGAGACTATGGACTCTGAGAAACCAACAGGGTTTTAGAAGGAAGGGGTGTGGACGGATGGGTTAGCCCAGTGATGGATATTAAGGAGGGCATGTACTGCATGGAGCACTGGGTGTTATACGAAAACAATGGATCATGGATCACCACATCAAAAACTAATGATGTATTGTATGGTGACTAACATAACATAGTAAAATAAAAAAAATAATAAATAAAATAAATAAATAAAAATCTAACCTTACACCTAAAAGAACTAGGAAAAGAATGAATGAAGTACAAAGATAGTAAAGGAAATAAATAATAAAGATTAGAGGGGATTAATATAATAGACACAAACAATAGAAAAGTTCGGTGAAACAAAGGACTGGCTCTTTGAAAAGATGAACAAAATTGATAGGGCTTTAGCCAAACCTATCAAGATAAAAAAGAGAAGGCCCAAATAAATAAAATCAGAAATGAAAGAGAAATGATATAAGGAATAGCATGGAAGACATTAGGAGAAGGAAGGGAAAACTGAAGGGGGGGAAATCAGAGGGGGAGATGAACCATGAGACACTGTGGACTCTGGGAATCAAACTGAGGGTTTTAGTGGGGAGGGAGGTGGGGGGATGGTTGAGCCCAGTGATGGGTATTAAGGAGGGCACGTATTGCATGGAGCACTGGGTGTTATACGCAAACAATGAATCATGGAACACTACGTCAAAAACTAATGATGTACTGTGTGGTGACTGATATGACATAATCAAAAAATTATTTAGAAAATTAAAAAAAAAAGGAAAATAACAAAGCAAAAAAACCGAAAGAGAAGTTATAATCAGTACCACAGATATACAAATGTTCCTAAGACACTAGTATGAAAAATTATATCCCAACAAATGGGACAACCTAGAAGAAATGGATAAATTCCTAGAAACGTATACACTTCTAACTCTGAATCAAGAAGAAATAAAACTTTGAACAGACCAGTTACTAAGAATGCAATTGATTCAGTAGTAAGAAACAAAAGAAAATCTCTCAGCAAACAAAAGTCCAGGATCAGATGGCTTCATTGGTGACTATTACCAAATATTTATCATTGGTGAACATTACCAAATATTTAGAGTTAATACCTATCCTTCTGTAACTATTCCAAAAACTGAAGAGAAAGAAATATTCCCAAATTCATTCTATGAGGCCAGCATTATCCTGATATGAAAACCTGAAAAGTATACCAAAAAAAAAAAAAGATAATTACAGGCCAACATCACTGATCAACATAAATGCAAAAATGATCAACAAAATATTAACAAACAGAATACAATAAGATGTTAAGAAGATCATACAGCATTATCAAGTAAGATTTATTCCAGGATTGTTTAACATCCACAATTCCATCAACATAATACACCACATTTACAAAAGGAAGGATAAAAATGGTGTGAGCCTCTCAATAGTTGCAGGAAAATCATTTGACAAAATTTAACATTCATTTATGATTAAAAAAAAAAAACACCTTACACCAGTTAGAATGGCAAAAATTGACAAGGCAAGAAACAACAAATGTTGGAGAAGTTGTGGAGAAAGGGGAACCCTCTTACACTGTTGGTGGGAATGCAAGTTGGTACAGCCACTTTGGAAAACAGTGTGGAGGTGCCTCAAAAATTTAAAAATAGAGCTACCCTATGACCCAGCAATTGCACTCCTGGGTATTTACCCCAAAGACACAGATGTAGTGAAAAGAAGGGCCATATGCACCCCAATGTTCATAGCAGCAATGTCCGCAATAGCCAAACTGTGGAAAGAGCCGAGATGCCCTTCAACAGATGAATGGATAAAGAAGATGTGGTCCATATATACAATGGAATATGACTCAACCATCAGAAAGGATGAATACCCAAATTTTACATCAACATGGATGGGACTGGAGGAGATTATGCTAAGTGAAATCAGTTAAGCAGAGAAAGTCAATTATCATATGGTTTCACTTATTTGTGAGACATAAGGAATAGCATGGAGGATATTAGGAGAAGAAAGGGAAAAAATGAATGAGGGGAAATTGGAGGGGGAGATGAACCACGAGAAACTATGGACTCTGCAAAACAAACTGAGGGTTTTAGAGGGGAGGGGGTGGGGAGATGGGTTAGCCCAGTGATGGGTATTAAGGAGGACATGTATTGCATGGAGCATTAGGTGTTATATGAAAACAATGAATCATGGAACACTACATCAAAAATTAATGATGTACTGTATGATAACTAATATAACATAATAAAATTAAATTAAATTAGAAAAAAAACCTCTCAACAATGAGTGTACAGATAGAACTTATCTAAATATAATTAAGACCATATGACAAGCTCACAACTAACATCATACTCAAAGGTGAAAAACTGACATCTTCTCCTGTAAGATCAGGAAGAAGAAAAAGATGCCCACTGTCTCTACTTTTATTCAACATAGTATTAGAAGTTATAACCAGAGTAATTAGACAAGAAATAGAAATAAAAAGTATCCAAATTATAAAGGAAAAAGTAAAATGTTCAGTGTCTGTGGATGACATGATTTTATATATAAAAACCCAAACCAAAAAAACCCCCAAAAAACCCTGTTAAAATAAATGAATTCAGCAAAGTTGCAGGGTACAAGACCAATACAGAAAAATCTGTTGTGTTTCTATACAGTAATAGCTATCAGAAAAAGAGATTAACAAAACAACCTTATTAATAAATGTATCAAAAAGATTAAATACCTAGAAATACATTTAACCTAGGATGTGAAAGGCCTGTACACCAAGAACTATAAAACACTGATGAAAGAAATTGAAGAAGATACAAATAAATGGAAAGATATTATGTGGCTGTAGAATGGAAGAATTAATCTTGTTTAAATGTCTATATTACCTAAGGTAATCTACAGATTCAATGCAATCCCTTTCAAAATACCAATGTCATTTTGCTCCAAAATAGAAAAAAGAAAATTTGTATGGAATTCTAAAAAGACCCCAGATAGTCAAAGCAATCTTGGGAAAATAGAACAAAGCTGAAGGCATTATGCTCCCTGATTTCAAACTATATTACAAAGCCATAGTAATCAAAACATCATGGTACTGGTATAAAAACAGACACATAAATCCATGGAACAGAATAGATTGCCCAGAAATATTCCCACATATATATAAACAATAATTTACCACAAAGGAAGCTAAAATATACAAATGGGGAAAGTACAGTCCCACTGATAAGTGATGTTTGGAAAACTGGACAACCATATGCAAAGGAATGAAAGTAGACTACTATTTTATACTATAGATAAAATTAACTCAAATGGATTAAAAACTTGAATGTAAGACTTGAAACAATGAATCTCCTAGACAAAAACATGGGCAGTAAGCTCTTTGACATTGGTCTTAGCAAAGATTTTTTGGAACTGACTCTAAAAGCAAAAGAAACAAAAGCAAAAACAAACAAGTGGAACATCTGCCAAGCCTCTCTCAAGAACTCAGGAAAATCCCAAATGCACAAGCTCACCTTACACCTAAAGGAGCTGGAGAAAGAACAGCAAATAAAGCCTAAACCAAACAGGGGAAGAGCAATAATAAAGATTAGAGCAGGGATGCCTGGGTGGCTCAGCCGTTTAGCATCTGCCTTTGGCTCAGGTCATGATCTCAGGGTCCTGGGATCGAGCTCCACAGGAGGCCTGCTTCTCCCTCTCCCACTCCCCCTGCTTGTGTTCCCTCTTTCGTTGTGTCTCTCTCTGTCAAATAAATAAATAAAATCTTAAAAAAAAAAAACCACAAGGAAATATCACTGCACACATCAGAATGATTAAAATTAAAAATAGTGACAATACTGAATGCTTGTGAAGATGAAATAAAACTAGATTTTCACACATTGCTGGAATGACTATAATATGATACAGCTACTCTGGAAATTAAATTGATGAAAACCAAAAAACAGTAAGACAATTGCTTTTAAAAGGAAACATGTAGTTACCAAATGACCCAGTCATTATACTCTTGAGAATTTATTTTTGTTTTATTTTGTTTTAATTGAAGTATAATTAACATACAGTGTTATATTAGTTTCAAGTGCACAATATAATGATTCAACAATTCTATACATTTCTCAGTGCTCATCCCACTGTTCTATCCCCTCTATCTATTTCATACCTCCCCCCACCCAACTCCCCTCTAGCAACCACCAGTTTGTTCTCTGTATTTAAGAGTCTGTTTTTTTGTTCATTTCTTAATGACAAAATATTGTTTTAAAAAATTAAAGATCTAAATAAATGGCAAAACTTTCTCATAAACCAAAATATTTAACATTGTTAAGATGGCACTACTTCCCGAAATTATCTACAAATTCAACACAAACCCTATCAGAATCCTGGCTGAGTTATTTTTTTCACACAGAAATTATTTACTGCAATGGCTTCACATGTGGTATACTTTATTTTTACTTTGTTTTAGTTTAGTTTATGATTAACAATTACTATTCCAAAGGTGGTTAAATAATATAATTTCTTGGATAAATGATACTCTCTACTCTAAGGTACATAGTCAATATATATTTTAACTTATTTCACACTGAAACTATTCACATCAAATATCTTTAAGTCAAATAATCCAATGTAGCAAGTCATGACAGGTAATTTCATTATCTTTAATTATATGGCAATATTTCTCTTTCTTGCTCTTTTTCCAAAGGGCTGTGCCTGTGTTAGACATCATTGATGATCATTTTTTTATGTTACGTTAATCACCATACATCATTAGTTTTTGATGTAGTGTTCCATGATTCATTGTTTGCGTATAACACCCAGTGCTCCATTCAGTACATGCCCTCTTTAATACCCATCACCAGGCTAACCCATCTTCCCACACCCCTCCCCTCTAGAACCCTCAGTTTGTTTCTCAGAGTCCATAGTCTCTCATGGTTCGTCTCCCCCTCCAATTTCCCCCCTTCATTTTTTTAATTAAGAGATTCTTTTTGCATAATGAATGACATTTCATTATGCAAAAAGAATCTCTTAAACAAACAAACAAACAAAAACCTCTACATAGTGCATTTTCCTGGACTTGAATTTAATTTAAGAGAATTTTTCCACAGGTTCATGTTCAATATTGGCTTGAGTCTTGAATGTAGGGTAAAGCAAACCAGTTGAGTTCTGAGTTCTTTGTAGAAGTTGACAGATTAATTGCAGAATTTATATGGAACTGCAAGGGACCCAGAATAGGTCCAAAAATGAAGAAAAAAGTAGGACTAACATTTTCCAGTTTCAAAATTTACAGCAAAACAGTAGTAATCAAGATAAAAGGGTGGGGAGGCTAAGAATATGGTAGAGTATGAGGACCCTAAGCTCACGTTGTCCCATGGATACAACCAGATAACACATCAGCGTAAGTAACCCAGAAAATGACCCATAGACAGGAAGAACAAGCTCCACAACTAAAGGTAGAAAGTGCAGAGACATGGTTTGGTAGCAAAACAGAGCATGACCATCCACATGCAGTTGGGAGGGAGCCAGTGGCCCTGAGAAGGGCAAAAAACAGACTATTACAGTGGGGAGCCTGCAAAGGGAAAACAAATCCCCATATACTTGACTTTGAAAGCAAGAGTAGGCGAATTTTGTGAGTTCTTACAACCAGTGAGATATAAAGCTTGGAATTTTAAAAATCAGTGGGCTTGGTTCTGGGATAGTCCAGAGGGCATTAAGAAGCTGACTCCTTACCCTTAAAAAGACGGCACAAATAACAGCCTGCAGAGATACAGCATAGAAGAAGCAGTTTGAAAAACATCTTTGGCATATGGACTGAGAGTTATTTATTCATCTCAGAGTGTGTCCTAGAAAGGCAGGAATCACAGGGAGTCCCCTTCCAGGAACAAAGGAACTGGCAGGTGCCATTTCATTCTCCCAACCCTCAGCATAAACACACTGCCACCTGCAGGAACCAGTATGGCAACAACACTCACTACCTAACTTGCTTACACCAAGGAATGCCCCCCTGCATTTTGGTGGATTCACCCACCGCAATCACACTTGCCTCAGTCATGGTGCTGAGGGTCCCCTCCCCAAAAGGACCAGGGCAACCCTACCAGCATGTCTCCAACCCATGTGTTTTGTGAGGCCTTGATTCCAGCAGCGGCAGCAGGTCTCATTTCACAAGCAGACTAACAAGCACCTTCTTAAAATGTTCCCTGCCCCAGTGGGAAGGAAACACTGCCCACAACAGGCAAAAAGAGCCTCTGCAGATAACTGGACTGAAGAAAAAAGTGGCCAGGGAGCAGAGCACACACAACACACATAGATGATGTTCCCTGAAGTGCCAGGCCCTGGGGAAGAGGGGACACTCTACTGCAGGGCACCATAGTACCTCTTCTTCATAAAGCCATTACCTTCAAGAATAGAAGATGTAACTAACTTTCCTAACACAGAGAAACATACACACAGAGTTAGATAAAATGAGGAAACAGAGGAATATGTCCCAAATAAAAGAACAGAACAAAATAACAGTAAGAGGCATAAGTAAAACAAAGATAAATAAAATGCCTGATAGAAAATTTAAAGTAATGATCATAAAGATACTCACTGGTCTTGAGGAAAGAGTGGAGGATATCAGTGAGACCCTCAAAAAAAGAGATACAGGCCAGAGAAAACAGAGGAAAAAATTAATATCCTGGAAAAGAGAAATGGAAAATAATCAAGCTGAGTAGATAAGAGAAAAAATTATGCAAATTGAGAATAGACTTAAGAATACAGTGACTCTATCAAGCATAATAACATTTACATTATAGGGATCTCAGAAGAACAGAGAAAAGGGGGTAAAAAAATTTATTTGAAAAAATAATAACTGAAAACTTCCCTAATCTGGGGAAGGAAACAGATATCCAGATCCGGGAAGCACAGAGATCCCCCAACAAAATCAACACAAGGAGGTCCACACAAAAATACATAACATTTAAAATGGCAAAAAGTAGTGATAAAGAAAAAATATTAAAAGCAGCAAGAGAAAAGAAAAGTTACATACAAAGGAACCCCCCCCCAATAAGTCTATCAGTGGATTTTACAGCAGAAATGTTGCAGGCCAGAAGACAGTGGCATGATATATTCAATTTGCTGGAAGGGAAAAATCTGCAGCCAAGAATAGTCTATCCAGCAAGGCTCTCATTCAGAATAGAAGGAGAGATGAAGAGCTTCTCAGATAAACAAAAACTAAAGGAGATCAAGACCACTAAACCAGCCCTAAAAGAAATATTAAAGGGTAGTTTTTGAATAGAAAGGAAAGACCAAGAATGGGAGTATTAAAAATAAGTATATCTGAAAATTCAGTCAAGAAATTTTTTAAAAAGCATATAAAATATGAAATCACCTAAAAGGTGGGGGAGGAGTAAAAAATAGGTTTAAGTGTGACCATCAACTTAATATAGACTGCTATATGCATAAGATGTTATGTATAAAATTAATGGTAATGACAAATCAAACACCAGTAATAGACATGCAAAGAATAAAGAGAAAGTAATCCAAATATTATCACTAAAGAAAGCCAGCAAACTGTGAGGGAATATAGCAAGACAAAAATATAACAGAGTAGAAATGCAAAACAAAAACAAACAAAAAGAAATAAAATGGAAATAACTACATACCTATCAATAATTACTTTGAATGAAAATGTACTAAAACCTCCAATCAAATGACAAAGATGATGGAATGGATAAAAAAACAAGACTCATCTATAAGCTGGTCACAAGAGACTCGTTTCAGACCTAATGATACCTGCAAAT
Source organism: Mirounga angustirostris (assembly GCF_029215605.1). Taxonomy (NCBI): domain Eukaryota; kingdom Metazoa; phylum Chordata; class Mammalia; order Carnivora; family Phocidae; genus Mirounga; species Mirounga angustirostris. The sequence continues at coordinate 61,312,842 of NW_026991719.1, forward strand.
TGAAAGTGATGGCATTGAGAAATATTTACCATAAAAATGGATGTTAAAATAAAGCTGAAGTGTCATCACTTACATCAGATAACAAAATAAACTTTAAAACAAAGACTGTAACATGAGACATAGAAAGACACTATATAATAATTAAGGGAACAATCAACAAGAAGATACAATTGTAAATACTTATGCACCCAACATGGGAGCACCCAAATACATAAAGCAGTTAATAACAAATATAAAGGAACTAACTGAAAGTAATATAATAATAGTAGGGGACTTTAACACTACTTTACATCAAAAGACAGATGATCCAAACAGAAAATAAACAAGAAAACAGTGGCTTTGAAAGACACATTGGACCAGATGGATTTAATAGATATATTGAGAACATTACATCCTAAAACAGCAGAATACACATTCTTTTATAGTGTACAATGAATATTCTCTAGAACAAATCGTGTATTAGGCCACAAAATTAGTCTCAACAAATTCAAAAGATCAAAGTTATACCATACATTTTTTCTGACCACATCCAATGAAACTAGAAATCAACCACAAGAAAAAACCTGAAAATACCACAAATATATGGATGTTACATAACATGCTATGAAACAATGAATGGGTCAAACAAGAAATCAAAGAAGAAATTTAAAAATACATAGAAAGAAATGAAAATGAAAAAAAATGCTCCAAGATCTTTGGGATGCAGCAAAAAGCAGTTCTACAAGGGAAGATAACAGCAATATAAGCCTGCCTCAAGAAGCAAGAAAAATCTCAAATAAATAACATAACCTTAAACCTAATGTAGCCAGAAAAAGAAGACTAAAACCCCAAACCAGGAGGATAGGCAAGAGAGTGGAGAAGTAAGGGACCATGTTTCAAATGGTCCCCTGAATTTAGCTGGATATCTAACAAACCATTCTGAACACCCATGAAATCAGCCTGAGATGTAAAGAATACATATCTGGATCTCTACAAGCAGAAAACTCCACCAGGCATGAGGTAGGAAGGGCAGAGTCATGAATCTGCAGGCAGATATCAGAGGATAAGAAGAAGGGGTAGGAGCCTCCATAAGCTGGCCCCTGGAAAGTGATATAACATCAGAGGACAAAAAGCGCCCTGTGCTGGGGACGGGGGAAAAGTTTGCAGAGCGGTAGCAACCTGGAAAGGACTTTAGAGTAACCCCCAGACAGGATCCAGGAGCTGCAGGTGCCCGCCTACTAACTCAGGGCAGCTCGAGGTTTTAGAAGCACAAAGGGCAGAGACATGCCCCGGCCCTGGGTTCGGCCTCTGGGAGAGTTGCTGTGGGTGTGCACCACCACAGGAGGCTGCGGTTTTCAGCAGTGCATACAGAAAGGGAGAATGTATGTCCTGGAGGGACCACTAAGAGCAGACTGAGATTTCTCTGCTCTGGGACAGAGGTTTGGGTGCAGCCATTTTTGCTCTGACTCTCGGAAGAGACGTGGAAAGCTGGCAGAGAACAAAAGCTCAGAAAACCAGTTTCCACTGAGCCCAGCACCCCAACGAGGGGCAGGGCAACTCTGCCCACAGGGCTGCCTGAGTAACAGCGCAGCAGGCCACTCCCCCAGAAGACAGGCTAGAAGAACAAGAGGATGACAACCCTAGGGTCCCCATAAAATGGGTGCATCTTGCTTGGGTCGTGGTTAATACTTTTTGGACTCTGTACATTCCCTCAACCACCCCTCAACAGAATGACTAGGAGGAGGAACTCCCAAAAAAGAATAGAACCAGAGACTATGGCCTCTACCACAGACCTAATGGATATGGATATAAGCAAAATGTCAGAGATAGACTTCAGAGTAGCAATTATGAAGTTGATATCTAGGCTTGAGAAAAATATTAGTGACAATACAGAATCTCTAAGGGCAGAAATGAGAGCTAATCAGCCTGAATTTAAAAATGCTGTGAATGAGATGCAGTCTAAAGTGGATACCCTGACGGCCAGGGTAAATGAGGCAGAAGAATGAATTAGTGAGCTAGAAGATAAGATGATAGAAAGGAAGGAAGCTGAGGAGACCTGGGATAAACAGCTAGAAGCCCATTAGTACAGACTCAGAGAGATCCATGACACCATGAAACGTTCCAATGTCAGAATTATTGGGATCCCCGAGGGGGTGGAGAGAGAGGGAGAGGACTAGAAACTATATTTGAGCAAATCATCACTGAGAACTTCCCTAATCTGGGGAAGGAAACAAGCATTCATGTCCAAGAGGCACAGAGGACCCTCCCAAGATCTATAAGAACAGATGAACGTCCAGCATATAATAGTAAAACTTGTAAATCTTAGAGCCAAGGAAGCTACCCTGAGAGCAACTAGGGGGAAGAGATTTCTTACATATGGAAGAAGGAACATCAAAATAACGTCAGACCTGTCCACAGAGACCTGGTAAGCAGAAAGGGCTGGCAAGACATAATCAGGGTAATAAATGAGAAGAACATGTTGCCAAAGATACTTTATCCAGCAAGGCTGTCATTCAGAATGGATATAGAGACAAGGAATTTCCAGGAAGGGCAGAAACTGAAAGAATATGTGACCACCTAGCCAGCCCTGCAAGAAATATTAAGGGGGACTCTATAAAACAAGAAAGACCCCAAGAGTAATATAGACCAGAAATTTACAGAGACAATCTATAGAAACAGGGACTTCACAGGCAATATGATGGCACTAAAATCATATCTTTCAATAGCCACTCTCAACGTGAATGGCCTAAATGCTCCCATGAAATGGTACAGGGTTGCAGATTGGATAAAGAAGCAGGACGCATCCATATGCTGTTTATAAGAGATGCACTTTGAACTTAAAGATACCTCCAAACTGAAAGTGAGGGGATGGAGAACCACTTATCATGCCAATAAACCAAAAGAAAGCTGGGGTAGCAATTCTCATATCAGACAAATTAGATTTTAAACTAAAGACTGTAGTAAGAGATATAGAGGGACACTATATCATACTTAAAGGGTCTATCCAACAAGAAGATCTAACAATTGTAGGTATCTATGCCCCCAACATGGGAGTAGCCAACTACATAAGCCAACTGTTAAGCTAAATAAAGATTCATATTGATAACAGTACTTTAATGGTAGGAGACCTCAACACTCCACTCTAAGCAATGGACAGATCATCTAAGCAGAAGATCAACAAAGAAACAAGAGCTTTGAATGACACATTGGACCAGATGGACTTCGCAGATATATACAGACATTCCACCCTAAAGCAAAAGAATACTCATTCTTCTCGAGCACACATGGAACTTTCTCCAGAATAGACCACATACTGGGTCATAAGTCAGGCCTCAACTGATACCAAAAGATTGAGATTATCTCATGCATATTTTCAGACCACAATGCTTTGAAACTGGAATTCAATCAAAGAAAAAAATTTGGAAGGAACTCAAACACTTGGAAATTAAAGAGCATCCTGCTAAAGAATGTTTGGGTCAAACAGGAAATTAAAGAAGAACTTAAACAATTCATGGAAACCAATGAGAATGAAAACACATCGGTCCCAAACCTATGGGATACTGCAAAGGCGGTCCTAAGGGGGAAGTACATAGCCATCCAAGCCTCACTCAAAAAATTAGAAAAACCCCGAATGAACAAGCTAACCTTACACCTAAGGGAGCTGGAGAAAGAACAGCAAATAAAACCTAAACCAAGCAGGAGAAGAGAAATAGTAAAGATTTGAGAAGAAATCAATGAAATAGAAACCAGAAAAACAGGAGAACACATCAATGCAACTAGAAGCTGGTTCTTTGAAAGAATTAATAAGATCAATAAACCTCTGGCCAAACGTATCCAAAAGAAAAGAGAAAGGACCCAAATCAATAAAAATATGAATGAAAGGGGAGATATCATGACTAACACCAAGGAAACAGGAACAATTATTAGAAATAATTATCAGCAACTATATGCCAACAAATTAGGCAACCTGGAAGAAATGGATACCTTCCTGGAAACCTGTAAACTACCAAGACCAAAACAGGAAGAAATAGACAATCTGAATAGACCAATAACCAGCAACAAAATTGAAGCAGTAATCAATACCCTCCCAAAAAACAAGAGTCCAGGGCCACATGGCTTCCCAGGGGAATTCTACCAAACATTTAAAGAAGAAATAATAACTATTCTTCTGAAGCTGTTTCAAAAAATAGAAACAGAAGGAAAACTTCCAAACTCGTTCTATGAGGGCAGCATTACCCTGATCCCAAAACCAGGCAAAGACCCCATCCAAAAGGAGAATTACAGACCAATATCCCTGATGAACATGGATGCCAAAATACTCAACAAGATCCTTGCCAATAGTATCCAACAGTACCTAAAAAGGATTATCCATCACGATCAGGTGGGATTTGTTTCTGGGATGCAAGGGTGGTTCAACATTTGCAAATCAATCAACGTGATAGAGCACATTAATAAAAGAAAAGACAAGAACCATATGATCATCTCAATTGATGCAAAAAAAGCATTTAACAAAATAAGGCATCCTTTCCTGATTAAAACTCTTCAGAGTATAGGGATAGAGGGAACATTCCTCAAGTTCATATAATCTATCTATGAAAAGCCCACAGCGAATATCATTGTCAATGGGGAAAAGCTGAGAACTTTTCCCTTAAGATCAGGAACATGACAAGGATACCCACTCTTGCCACTATTGTTCCACATAGTGCTAGAAGTCCTAGCATCAGGAATCAGACAACAAAAAGAAATAAAAGGCATTCAAACTGGCAAAGAAGAAGTCAAACTCTCTCTCTTCACAGATGACATGATATTTTATTGGGAAAACCCACAAGACTCCACCCACAAATTACTAGAACTCATACAGCAATTCAGTAATGTGGCAGGATACAAAATCAATACAGAGAAATCGGTTGTTTTTCTATACACTAACAATGTAACTGTAGAAAGATAAATTAGGGAATTGATTCCATTTACAATAGCACCAAAAACCAAAAGATACCTAGGAATAAACCTAAATGAAGAGGTAAAGGATCTATATTCTAGAAACTACAGAAGACTTATGAACGGAATTGAGGAAGATAGAAAAAGATGGAAAAACATTCCATGCTCATGGATTGGAAAAATAAACATTGTTAAAATGTTTATCCTGCCCAGAGCAATCTACACTTTCAATGCCATCCCTATCAAAATACCATTGGCATTTTTCAAAGAGCTGTTACAAAGAATCCTAAAATTTGTATGGAACAAGAAAAGGCCCTGAATCGCCAAGAGAATGTTGAAAAAGAAAAACAAAGCTGGGGGCATCACGTTGCCTAACTTCATGCTATATTAGAAAGCTGTGATCACCAAGACAGCATGGTACTGGCACAAAAATAGACACATATATCAATGGAACAGAAGAGAGAACCCAGAAATGGACCCTCAACTCTATGGTCAACTAATCTTTGACAAATCAGGAAAAAATATGCAATGGAAAACAGACAGTCTCTTCAATAAATAGTGCTGGGAAAATTGGACAGCTACATACAGAAGAATGAAACTGGACCATTCTCTTATACCATACACAAAGATAAACTCAAAATGGAAGAAAGACCTCAATGTGAGACAGGAATCCATCAAAATCCTAGATGAGAACATAAGCAATAACTTTTACAACATCAGCCACGGCAACTTCTTTCATGACACATCTATAAAGGCAAGGGAAACAAAAGCAAAAATAAACTTTTGGGACTTCATCAAGGTAAAAAGCTTCTGCACAGCAAAGGAAACAGTCAACAAAACTAAGAGGCAACCCATAGAATGGGAGAAGATATTTGCAAATGACACTACAGATAAAGGGCTAGTATCCAAGATCTGTAAAGAACTTCTCAAACCCAACATTCAAAAAACAAATAATCAAGTCAAAAAAAAAAATCAAGTCAAAAAAATGGGCTGAAGACATGTACAGACACTTCTCCGAAGAAGACATACAAATGGCTAACAGACATGAAAAAATGTTCATCATCATTAGCCATCAGGGAAATTCAAATCAAAACCACATTGAGACACCACTTTACACCCATTAGAATGGCAAAAATTAACAAGGCAGGAAACAACACATGTTGGCGATGATGTGAAGAAATGGGAACCCTCTGAGACTGTTGGTGGGAATGCAAGCTGGTACAGCCACTCTGGAAAACAGTATGGAGGTTCCTCAAAAAGATAAAAATAGAGCTACACTATGACCCAGCAATTGCACTCCTGGGTATTTACCCCAAAGACACAGATGTAGTGAAAAGCAGGGGCACATGCATCTCAATGTTCATAGCAGCAATAGCAGCATGTCCACAATAGCTAAACTGTGGAAGGAGCTGAGATGCCCTTCAACAGATGAATGGATAAGAAGAAGTGGTACATATATACAATGGAATATTATTCAGCCATCAGAAACGATGAATATCCACCATTTGCATCGACATGGGTGGAGCTGCAGGGGATTATGTTAAGTGAAATAAGTCAAACAGAGAAAGACAATTATCATACGGTTTCACTCATATGTGGAACATAAGCAATAGCACGGAGGACAATAGGGAAGGGAGAGAAATCCAAATGGGGAGAAATCAGAGAGGGAGATGAACTATAAGAAACTATGGAACTTGAGATACAATCTGGGGATTTCAGAGGGGAAGAGGGTGGGTGGAGGGGGTAACAGGGTGATGGGCATTGAGGAGGGCACACACTGTGATGAGCACTGAGGGTTACTTAACTAATGAAACATTGAACATTGCATCAAGGACTAATTATGTACTATACAGTGGCTAACTGAACATAATAAAAAATAAATAAATAAATAAATAAGGGGGGGAGAGAAAATGGCAGAAGAGTAGGGGACCCTATTCCAACTAGTCCCCGGATTTAAGCTGGATATCTACCAGACGACTCTCAGCACCCACAAAATCACCCTGAGATGTAAGAAAATAGATCTGGATCTCTACAAACAGAATACCACAGGCAGTTGGTTTTGAGGTATGAGGCGGGGAGCCATGATTCCGTGGCAGATATCAGAAGATAAATGGCAGCGGGAGGGAGCCTGGCCATGGGGATCCTACACCGCTGATGAGCGACAGCCTCATGCTCTGGAGATGGGCCACAGACTTGCAGAATGGTAGTGGCGGGGAAAGGACTTTAGGGCAGCCCCTGGGATGGAAACCCGGAGCAGTGGGGTCACATGTGCGAACTGGGAGTGGCTGGCAGTTTTAGAAGCACAAAGGGCAGAGATGTGCCCTGACCTGGAGGCAGGACTGGAGGCATTGCGGAGGGGCGCACAACCCAGGACACTGCAGTTTATAGCAGCATGGACAAAAATGGAGATAGTGTGGCCTGGAGAGCTCACTGAAGTACAGACTGCGATCTCTCTGCTCTGAGGCAGAAGGTTGGAAACGGTCTCTTCTGCTCTGATTTGTGGAAGAGACGTGGAAAGCCACCAGGGAAAGACACCAGAGAACAAAAGCCCCCAAAAACTGGTTCCCACTTAGCCCATCCCCCTCCACAGGGGGCAGGGCAACTCTACCAAACAGGGTTGCCTGAGTAACAGTGTGGCAGGCCTCTCCCCCAGAAGACAGGCTGGTAAAACAAGAGGCCAGCAACCCTAAGGTCCCTAGAAAACAGGTGCATCTTGCTTGGGTTCTGGTCAATAATTTGGACTCTATACACACCCTCAACCACCCATCAACAGAATGACTAGAAGGAGGAACCCCCAAAATAGAAAAGACTCAGAGATTATGACTTATGCAGCAGATTTACAAATGGATGCAGGTATAACCAAGATGTCAGAGATGGAATTCAGGCTAGCAATTGTGAAGACAATAGCTAGAATGGAGAAATCAGTTAATGACAACATAGATCATTAAGGGCTGAAATGAAAGCTGAATTGGCAGAACTTAAAAATGCTATCAATGAGATCCAATCTAATCTAGATAATCTAACAACTAGGGTAAGTGAGGCAGAAGAACAAATAAGCGACCTGGAAGATAATATAATAGATAAAAAGGGAAAACAGGAGGCCAGGGAAAAACAACTCAGAATCCATGAAAATAGAATCAGAAATAAGTGATACCATGAAGCGTTCCAATGTCAGAATGATTGGAATCCCGGAGGGAGTGGAGAGAGAGAGGACTAGAAGATGTATTTCAGCAAATCGTAGCTGAGAGCTTCCCTAATCTGGGGAATGAAACAAACATTCATGTCCTAGAGGCAGAGAGAACCCCTCCCAAGATCAAGGAAAACAGGCCAAGACCCCAGCATGTAATAGTAAAACTTGCAGAGCTTAGAACCAAGGAAACCATCTTAAGGGTGGTTAGGGGCAAGAGATTCCTTATGTACAGAGGGAGGAACATCAGAATAACGTCAGACCCATCCACAGAGACCTGGCAAGCCAGAAAGGCCTGGCAAGACATGTTCAGGGTATTAAATGAGAAGAACATGCAGCCAAGAATACTTTATCTGGCAAGGCTGTCATTTAGAATGGACAGAGAGATGCAGAGCTTCCAAGATTGGCAGAAACTGAAAGAATATGTGACCACTAAGCCGGCCCTGCAACAAATATTAAGGGGGGGTCCTATAAAAGGAGAAAGACCCCAAGAGTGATCTACAACAGAAATTAACAGGGACAATCTACAAAAACAACATTTTCACAGGCAACATGATGACAATTAATTCATATCTTTCAAAAATCACTCTCAACGTGAATGGCCTAAGTGCTCCCATAAAATGGCACAGGGTTGCAGACTGGATAAAAAGACAGGACCCATCCAAATGCTATCTACAAGAGACTCATTCTGAACCTAGGAAACATCCAGACTGAAAGTGAAGGGATGGAGATCCATCTTCCATGCCAGCAGACCTCCAAAGAAAGCTGGGGTAGCAATTTTTCTATCAGACAAATTAGGTTTTAAACTTAAGTCTATAGTTAGAGACACAGAAGGACACTATATCATTCTTAAAGGGTCTATCTGCCAAGCTCTAACAACTGTAAATAACTATGCCCCCAACCAATGGGAGAAGCCATCTACATAAGCCAACTGTCAACCAAAATAAAGAGTCATATTGATAACAATACATTAATTGTAGGAGACCTCAATACTCCACTATCAGCAATGGACAGATCATCTAAGCAGAAAATCAACAAAGAAACAAGAGCTTTGAAGGACACACTGGACCAGATGGACCTCATAGATATATACAGAACATTCCACCCTAAAACAACAGAATACTCATTCTTCTCGAGCACACATGGAACTTTCTCCAGAATAGACCACATACTGGGTCACAAATCAGGTCTCAACTGATACCAAAAGATCGAGATTATTCCCTGCATCTTCTCAGACCATAATACTTTAAAACAGGAACTCAAACACACAAAAAAGTTTGGCAGAAATTCAAACACTTGGAAGCTAAAGACTACTCTGCTCAAGAATGTTTGGGTCAACCAGGAAATCAAAGAAGAACTTAAACAATTCGTGGAAATCAATGAGAATGAAAACACATCGGTCCAAAACCTATGGGATACTGCAAAGGCAGTCCTAAGACGGACATACATAGCCATCCAAGCCTCACTCAAAAAAATAGAAAAATCCCGAATTCACCAACTAACTCTACACCTTAAAGAACTAGAGAAAAAGCAACAAACGATGCCTAAGCCACACATTAGAAGAGAAATAATTAAGATTAGAACAGAGATCAATGAATTAGAAACCAGAAACACAATAGATTAGATCAACGAAACTAGAAGTTGGTTCTTTGAAAGAATTAATAAGATCGATAAACCACTGGCCAGACTTATCCAATAGAAAAGAGAAAGGACCCAAATTAATAAAATTATGAATGAAAGGCGAGAGATCATGACTAACACCAAGGAAATAGAAACAATTATTAGAAATTATTATCAACAACTATATGCCAATAAACTGAGCAATCTGGATGAAATGGAGGCCTTCCTAGAAACCTATAGGCTGCCAAGACTGAAACAGGAAGAAACTGACAACCTGAATAGGCCAATAACCAGTAACGAGATTGAAGCAGTGATCAAAAACCTCCCAAAAAACAAGAGTCCGGGGCCTGATGGAGTCCCTGGGGAATTCTACCAAACATTCAAAGAAGAAATAATACCTATTCTACTGAAGCTGTTTCAAAAAATCGAAACAGAAGGAAATGTTCCAAACTCATTCTATGAGGCCAGCATTACCTTCATCCCCAAACCAGGCAAAGACCCCATCAAATGGGAGAATTTCAGACCAATATCCCTGATGAATATGGATTCCAAAATCCTCAACAAAATCCTAACTAATAGGATCCAACAATACATTAAAAGGATCATCCACCACGACCAAGTGGGATTTATCCCCGCGATGCAAGGGTGGTTCAACATTCGCAAATCAATGTGATAGAACACATTAATAAGAGGAGGGAGAAGAACCATATGGTCCTCTCAATTGATGCAGAAAAAGCATTTGACAAAATACAACCACCTTTCCTGATTAAAACACTCCAGAGTATAGGGATAGAGGGAACATTCCTCAAGCTCATAAAATCCATCTATGAAAAACCCACAGCAAATATCGTCCTCAATGGGGAAAAGCTAAGAGCCTTTCCCTTAAGATTAGGAACACGTCAAGGGTGCCCACTCTCACCACTGTTGTTCAACATAGTACTAGAAGTCCTAGAACAGCAATCAGACAGCAAAAAGAAATAAAAGGTATTCAAATTGGCAAAGAAGAAGTCAAACTCTCTCTTTTCGCAGACGACATGATACTTTATGTGGAAAACCCAAAAGACTCCACCCCCAAATTACTAGAACTCATACAGCAATTCAGTAATGTGGCAGGATACAAAATCAATGCACAGAAATCAGTTGCTTTCTTATACGCTAACAACGCAACTGTAGAAAGAGAAATTAGAGAAACGATTCCATTTACAATAGCACCAAAAACCATAAGATACCTCGGAATAAACCTAACCAAAAAGGTAAAGGATCTATACTCTAGGAACTACAGAACACTCATTAAAGAAATTGAAGAAGACACAAAAAGATGGGAAAATATTCCATGCTCATGAATCAGAAGAATAAACATTGTTAAAATGTCTATGCTACCCAAAGCAATCTATACCTTCAATGCCATCCCAATCAAAATTCCAACGACATTGTGCTAGGTGCAAGAACAAATAATCCTAAAATTTGTATGGAACCAGAAAAGACCCCAAATCGCTGAGGAAATGTTGAAAAAGAAAAACAAAGCTGGGGGCATCACGTTGCCCGATTTCAAGCTATATTACAAAGCTGTGATCGCCAAGACAGCATGGTACTGGCACAAAAACAGACATATAGACCAATGGAACAGAATAGAGAACCTCAACTCTATGGTCAAATAATCTACAACAAAGCAGGAAAAAATATGCAATGGAAAGAAGACAGTGTCTTCAATAAATGGTGCTGGGAAAGATGGACAGCCACATGCAGAAGAATGAAACTCGACCATTCTCTAACACCATACACAAAGATAAACTCAAAATGGATGAAAGACCTCAAAGTGAGACAGGAATCCATCAAAAAAAAAAAAATCCTAGAGGAGAACATAGGCAGTAACCTCTTTGACATCGCCCACAGCAACTTCTTTCAAGATACATCTCCAAAAGCTAGTGAAACAAAAGCAAAAATGAACTTTTGGGACTTCATCAAGATAAAAGCCTTCTGCACAGCAAAGGAAACAGTCAACAAAACAAAGAGGCAACCCACAGAATGGGAGAAGATATTTGCAAATGACACTTCAGATAAAGGGCTGGTATCCAAGATCTGTAAAGAACTTCTCAAACTCAACACCCAAAAAACAAATAATCAAGTCAAAAACTGGGCAGAAGATATGAAAAGACACTTCTCTGAAGAAGACATACAAATGGTTAACAGACACATGAAAAAATGTTCATCATCATTAGCCATCAGGGAAATCCAAATCAAAACCACATTGAGATACCACCTTACACCAGTCAGAATGGCAAAAATGGACCGGGCAAGAAACAACAAATGTTGGAGAGGTTGTGGAGAAAGGGGAACCCTCTTACACTGTTGCTGGGAATGCAAGTTGGTACAGCCACTTTGGAAAACAGTGTGGAGGTTCCTCAAAAATTTAAAAATAGAGCTACCCTATGACCCAGCAATTGCACTCCTGGGTATTTACCCCAAAGACACAGATGTAGTGAAAAGAAGGGCCATATGCACCCCAATGTTCATAACAACAATGTCCGCAATAGCCAAACTGTGGAAAGAGCCGAGATGCCCTTCAACAGATGAATGGATAAAGAAGATGTGGTCCATATATACAATGGAATATTACTCAGCCATCAGAAAAGATGAACACCCAACTTTTACATCAACATGGATGGGACCGGAGGAGATTATGCTAAGTGAAATAAGTCAAGCAGAGAAAGTCAATTATCATATGGTTTCACTTATTTGTGGAACATAAGGAATAGCATGGAGGACATTAGGAGAAGGAAGGGAAAAATGAAGGGGGGGACAATCAGAGGGAGAGATGAACCATGAGAGATTATGAACTCTGAGTAACAAACTGGGTTTTAGAGGAGAGGGGAGAGGGAGGATTGGTTAGCGCAGTGATGGGTATTAAGGAGGGCACGTACTGCATGGAGCACTGGGTGTTATACACAAACAATGGAACGTGGATCACCACATCAAAAACTAATGATGTAGTGTATGGTGACTAACATAACATAATAAAATTTTAAAAATCAATCAATAAATAAAATAAACTCGGGAAAAAACCCTTTTCACTAATTGTTTGCATGTCTGAGAGCCCAAGAAACAGTTTTACATCTTGGAGGTAAATTTTTGCCCCAAAGAGGTGTGTGTATTTGTGTGTGTGTGTGTGTGTTCTTACTTTTGTGTAATATACACCTGCATATCAGACTGTACATGTGGTTCTAAAAAAAAAAAAAAAACAGTACAAAGATAGGATTTGGATGATATGACTTTGCACAGTCTGCAGAATTGACCCCAGTTAGTTGATTCTAAGTTCAGGATGAGTTAGCAAGCTGTCAAAAATACTAATGTAAAGTTAGATTGTATCAACATTAGCATAATGCTCAAAATTAAGGAGGGGATAGTTTCACTTTATTCTGGGTTGGTAAGACCACTTGAGATATCTTTTTTGCTGCTGGATACCATATTTTATGAATGATATGGGTAAAGTAGATCATGTTGCAAAACAGTAGCCAGGCTAGTGAATGAGGAGGAGGAGACTGAAAACTACTAACGTAGGGAATAGTAAAATGAACTAGAGAGGTTTATCATGAAGAATAGATTTATCTATTTTAAGGAATACAATAAGAAACTGAAATTAGATTCTTTCTGTATAATATAAATAAGAGTAGAACATGTAAGTCTTAAAATCAGTTTTAGGGGCGCCTGGGTGGCTCAGTCATTAAGCGTCTGCCTTCGGCTCAGGTCATGATCCCAGGGTCCTGGGATGGAGCCCCACATCGGGCTCCTTGCTCAGTGGGGAGTCCGGTTCTCCCTCTCCCCCTCCCCCTGCTTGTGTCCCCTCCCTCACTGTGTCTCTCTCTGTCAAATAAATAAAATCTTAATAAAATAAAATAAAATAAAATCAGTTTTAAATTGACTGGCTACAGTGATTGTGGTAAGACCCACAGTGAGTTGGCAGAAAGAGGGATCATCTGAGGGCCCAGAATGCTGATGGGCAAAGTTGTCAATTTCATTGAGGTGAAGATGAAAGTAGACTCAAAAGAACCCAAAAAGGAAGAATGGGAAAGCACAAAAACAAGAGCAAAGCAAGGTGGAGTCCCAAACAGTATGAGAGGGAAAAAAAAAGAAGAAATGCACGTAGTAGTTGTAGAGAAGTCCAGTTAGAAGAACCAAGAGAGAAATAGTAGCCATGGCCAGGAACAGCAGTGGCAAGCTATATCATGGCTCCTTCAGAAACAGAAACCTTTTGAGAGGCTGATTCAAAATGACAACTAACTATAAAGGTCACTGCCCCCAAGTGGTCAAGGAATCTTAAAGCTAGAAAGCACCTTAGAGAGCATAGAGCCCAACTTTTATTTGTTTTACCTTTGTAAACTATTTTCTGCAGTGTTCAGTACACTTGTTCATAACATGCAAGTTTCAAACTGACAACCAGGCAAAGCACACAAACTTTATACTTGAACAACACCATTTACCTATAAGACAACAAGGTATCCTTCCTCACTAGACAGAGGTCTTTGACAATATTGCAATGTACTTCATCTAAACACTATTTTGCATGCCAACTGCAGGCCAAATCCCAAGGACTTCCGGCACCCTGTCTCTTTCCACAACTTTCTACACTATGTACAATTACCTATGGTACTCAGATCAGTATTGGCTGACCTCCAATTATTCCTTCCTAAGCTCTAAGTCCTAAGCTCAAGGACTTATATAAATGACCAGATGGAAATAGTACTCCTCAGGGAATCCTACTACCATAGAAATAACATGTAGCTCCTCAGACAATTCTTGTTCCTTGTGTTGTAAATTTCATAGCCTTCTGGTCACATATTCTCAAGATCTATTTCATCTTCCACTGTTCCTCAGCCAAAGTCAGTCCCACACTCTAGTCACCATCAAAAATACAACTTTTGTATAAGTAAAAGTAAAAGAAGGCTATATATGTAGGACTTCCTGTCCAGACAAGATAGTACAGATTCATATCTCCACCCTTTTCCCCCACAAAGTACAATTATAAGTGACAAAAAAAACTATAAAAGTTAGAACTGGTTAAGGACCCTCAAGATTGCAAGAAAAACAGCAACAGAGTGCCTTATATCATGCCACTCAACAGAAGAAAGTAACCGAGGCCTAGCTTTTCCTGACCCCTAACTTAACAACAGAAAAGTGGTGCAAGTAAGCTCATTCTTCCCCCAGATCACTTGGAGTTCTGCCTACAACACCAGGCCAGCCTAGCACCACAGGCAAGGGAGATTGATCTCCCCACTGACAATAAATGGCTAGGAAAAGTGCTCTCCTTTCTTGTAAGACATGAAACTCCCCTCCTCCACCAAAAGACACTGTGTGGCTGGGTGACACTGACAAAGAGATCCCACCACAGCAACCACCTGAGCAGGAAGTACTCCTCATCCTCACAAGCTAGAGACTCCCTTCCTCCACTTAAAAGCACCAGATGGCCTTGCTTGGGGGAGCCTCTTCTGCCCCTTCAATCAGCACCAGTTGAGACCAGTGGGAGTCCAAGTAGCGCAAGATAAACCCAGCAGATGAGAATAGCACTAGAAAGATTCTGAAAATTACACTTCGAAACAGCAGCTCACAAAAGTAGTCCAGGATCTGCATGATAAATCTAAACAGGGTGACTACCAGCTAAAATAAAAAAATAAAATAAATAGGACCCAGAATCTACTAATGTATTAGGAAAAAATGTCCAGGAAGCAATAAAAAATTACCTGTCATATCAAGAACAATGAAAATCACAACCTGGATAAGAAAAGACAATCAACTGATGACAGCATCAAAATGAATCAGATGTTGGAATTATCTGAGGAGGATTTTAAAGCAACAAGGATTTTAAATTTTTAAAAAAGGATTCAATAAGAATTACAAATTCTTTTGAAACACATGAAGACATAGAAAATCTCACCAAAGAAAGTTATAATAGACAAATAAAAATTATAAAACTAAAAATTACAATAACAAAAAAATGGTTTAACTCACTAATGGGCTCAATAGTCAAGTGTAGATGACAAAAGATAAAATCAGTGAATTTAAGAACATTTCAATAGAATTTACCCAACCTGAACAACAGAAGAAATAGATTGGAAAAAAAATGAACAGAGTCTCAGGAACTTGTGGGGCAATAGCAAAAGATCCAACATTCATATCACTGAGTCCCATGAGAGTTGAAAACTTCTCAAATTTGTTGAAAATATAAATGTACATATTCAAGAAACTAAGCAAACCAAAAATAGAATAAACCCAAAGAAATCCATGCCAATGCACATCATAATTAAATTTCTCCAAACAAAATGCAAAGAAAAAATTTGAAATAAAAAAGTAAAGAGGGAATACATCAAGATCTGGACAATCCTATACCAACACAGTCACCATTGCGGGCTTCTGTACCTCATGTATGGAAAATTTTGCCTAAAGATGATGTTTACCAATAATTTTATCCTTCACCTCATATTCACCTTTTGCATCCCATTTTAGTTGCTATTTCCATAGCATCGAAAAGATTGTAAAGCAAATGTGCTCAGACTTCCTGAGACCTGAAGATCTACCCTAGAAAACATCTGTCCTGTCACCCAAGCTAAATTCTTCATGTTTGTTCCCAATGCTATCCTATTCTATGCTTTATGTCCTTGAGCACCTTTCAAGTTGCAGAGCTTCTACTTCCTCCCTTGAGAAGATGATGACATCATTCATTAGTTTTTGTCTATTAACATATCTTCTACCTTGTCAGCATATATTCTACCACCCCTTATTAATTATATATCATTAATATTACTTTTTTCTCCTGATACCAGTCCATATAATTGTTCCCAATTTCTAATATTTGTGGGTTATTATGGTTCTCTCCTTTCTCACAAATCGTGGCAGGCAGTAAGCCAGTCTCCCTATTCCTAGAGCCTTCAAGCTGCTTCCATCCATCTAGAAGTTCTTGACTCTATCTAGCTGATCCCAGTTATCTTTCAATAACTCCTTTGAAATTTTTCCAATTTGCTGAAATCTGTTTAAAAGCAGGATGCTCCTGGGCCCTCCCTGGGTTTCTCTGTGCTAGCACAATACTGTATTTCCATTACAGTAGAATTAAGGAACTGATGAAAAAATGCCTTATTTGATCTCTTAAATTCCTATAATCTTTCTGTCTCCATTCATTCTTTGGTTTCTCAGGAAAATGTGATTTAGGATCAAAATTGGGAAGTTGGTCCAACTTGCTTTTCATTCCTATTTCATCCTATATACTCTAATGCTGCTGTGAGTGTCTCCTGTTGAAGAGCAAATTGATCTGATAAATGTATTTATATTGAAGTGATGAAGTCTTAAGATGATATCCTTTCATGGGATATTGCATTTTGAAAGAAGCTAGTAGAAGGTAATGATAAATTCAAAAGGTAGGATATATGACTAAGCTGGCAATTCTGGAAAAGAACTTTGGTCTATCACCCCTTAAAGACTTAGCACTGAGAGTGAACTTGAACAAATCATTTCACCTTTCTGGAACTTGGAAGACACTTACTGGTATGAAAGGATTTGGATGTGTTGACATTTAAGATTTCTTCCAGCACCTAAATTCTATGAATTCACAAAGATGGAAACCTTCCCAAAAGCCCTCAAATTGTGCCATGAAGGCTATTTCAATTGCTTATGAGCAATTATGGTCATAAATATGAGTTCTTGTCTTCCCCAGCTATAAGAATGCAGAGAAAAAGAATTAATTCTGCCTGAGAGCTTCAGAATAAACTTCACAAAGAAGGTAATACATGAAGGACAGTAGGATTTTTTTCAGGGGGCAAATTATAGATAAAGAGATTCCACATAAAGTATATGAAATAATATCCAGTATGTAAGAATTTGCTGTATTCAAGAAATAAAGAGTGGTTGGGTGAGGCAGGAGAATAGGATATATGGGAATAATGGTGGGAGTTAGTCCTAAGGCAAATTAGGTACAGATTGTGAAGGGCCTAGAATGCAAGTGTTAGGAGTTAATGTGTTAGTGTTAGAAATTAATCCTATAGGGTTAATCTCAATGAGTAGCCACTAAGGTTTTGCAAACTAGGGGGTGGCAGGATTGCATATGTGCTTTAGGACAAAACCTCCGGCTATACTGTAATGTTTGGATTTGAGGGAAACAGCTTGCAAGCAGAGAGGCTTGTTGTTGGAAAATTTTAAACAGAAGGTGATAAGAGCCTGAATCTCTCATTCTATGAAAGAATGAGAAAGGTTATGGGGCAGAAAAAGATGGGTGGTACTTCTGGAGAAACTATATCAAATTAACCATACAGCTCACCCAGGCGGGGGGGGGGGGGATAGTTTTATATTTCTTTCCATCCCCAACAACTCCTAGTTCTCTGCTGTGCTCACAACAGACATAATGATACACTACTCTCCAAAGGTTGAAGACGCAGGAAGTTATGGCTCTAGTAAGCTTTCTAAGCTAACTTTCACTTTAGGTAACACAGAACTGAACATGGAGCAATCCACACAGATGTGCTCCAAGTAAATCAAGAAGTCTTGTTTGGATAACTTTAAGCTAAGCTCTCTTTTTTTTTTTAATTCCTAGAAGCTGATTTATTTTTATTTATTTATTTTTTATTGTTATGTTAATCCCCATACATTACATCATTAGTTTTAGATGTAGTGTTCCATGATTCATTGTTTGTGCATAACACCCAGTGCTCCATGCAGAACGTGCAAGCTAAGCTCTTTTCTTGATAAAGGATTAATTTAGCAGTCTCTACAAACAAGGCAGGACTGGTTTTAGTAAAAAGGCTTGCAAGGCCTTGGAGGATTACTGTGCATCTTTCAACTAGAAAACTTCTTTCTTGGACCATATTACCTGTTGTAAGGGGAACCCTCTTACACTGTTGCTGGGAACGCAAACTAGTGCAGCTACTTTAGAAAACTGTATGAAAGTTCCTCAAAATTTAAAAATAGAACTACCCTACGATCCAGCAATTACACTACTAGCTATTCACCCAAAGGATACAAAAATACTAATTCAATCGGGGCACCTGGGTGGCTCAGTCAGTCGGTTAAGTGACTGCCTTCAGCTCAGGTCATGATCCCAAGGTCCTGGGATCGAGCCCCGCATCAGGCTCCCTGCTCTTTGGGGAGCCTGCTTCTCCCTCTCTCTCTGCCTGCCCCTCTCCCTGCTTGTGCTGTCTCTCTCTTTCAAATAAATAAATAAAGTCTTAAAAAAATAATAATTCAAAAGAATACATGCACTCAATGTTTATAACAGCATTATCAAACAATAGCCAAATTATGGAAAGAACGCAAATGTCCATCTACTGATGAATGGATAAAGAAGATGTGGTATTATATAATTGAATATTACCCAGTCATCAAAAAGAATGAAATCTTGCCATTTGCAATGATACGGTTGGAGCTAAAGAATATTATGCTAAACAAAATAAGTCAGTCAGAGAAAGGCAAATACCATAAGATTTTGCTCATATGTGGAATTTAAGAAACAAAAGAACATAGGGGAAAAAAAGAGAGGCAAACCCAGAAACAGACTCTTAACTATAGAGAACAAACTAATGGTTACTGGAGGGAAGCGGGTAGGGGGATGGGTTAAACAAGTGATGGGTATTAAGGAGGGCACTTATAATGAGCACAGGGTGTCATATGTAAGTGATGAATCAC
This sequence comes from Mirounga angustirostris, assembly GCF_029215605.1. Taxonomy (NCBI): domain Eukaryota; kingdom Metazoa; phylum Chordata; class Mammalia; order Carnivora; family Phocidae; genus Mirounga; species Mirounga angustirostris. The sequence goes on from NW_026991719.1 coordinate 61,332,226, forward strand.
TAAATTCTACACTTGAAACTAATATTGCACTGTATGTTAACTAGATAGAATTTAAATAAAAACTTGGGGAAAAATTATGCCTTAAAGTTTATTTTATTTAACTACTCCCCATTCCAGCCTAATACAGGGACACCCTCCATAATATTCCTGACAAGTGTCATCCAGCCCAGCACCTGCTGCTAAAATTCCCCAAGGATGGAATACCCACTACTTCCCAAAGCAACTAGATTGAGAACCTAAGGGCAGAGGAATTTAGTTACTTTATGACCATGTACTAATTTTCCAAAACCAAAGCAACTATTTTGAGCATGCAAAAATTTGTTCTTGGCACTTCTTAGCCCCCTAATTTCCACTTTAATAGCAAACTGTTAATAGCAAGTAATGACCATATTTAAGTACTCATTATTTTGCGATACTTACTAAACTCTTACTATGTGCAGGGCACTGCTGCAGTTGGGCAAGGAGAGGGAAAAGTGGCAGAATGGGGATAGAGAGAGAAATTGGATATAGACATTACCCTCAATGAGCTTAACATCTACTAGGACCAGATTACTGGTGCCAAATACAACATAAGCCATTGGTGCAAGATCATTTACCAAGTTAGGTATGATTAGGAACATGGCTTAGCCTCCTGAGAAGGGACAAAACCATCTTCTCTAATAAATCTGAATTTACTCAGTGGCTTGCCACATGATTAAAAGTTTTCGTTGACATAGTACCACTTATTCTGTGGCTGGCTTGCAGACTGTTATAGTAAATGATGGCCTTCAAATGCCACTCTCTCTTTGGCCCTTAATCATGTGTATTGTCCAGTAGATAATCTAGATTTTAAAAGGCTTCCTTAAGGATTCCAGTATTTGTTGATGAATTCCAACCTAAAGAATATCTAAAACCATTACTCTTTTTCTGCTGGGACCTCAAAGCTCTCTAGTTTCCCTGAAGCATTTCCCTATTAGCATTTGGCAGAAGGAACAAAAGAGCACTATATCACCATGTTTCTGTTTGTGACCTTTAAAAGCCCAATAAATTTTATTAGCAAGAGTATCCTCTCTTGCCTTTCATCATCTAGACTGTTACTTCCCCCAATAACTGCTTCTTATATTTGGAAATCATTTATATCTTATAACCTTTTTTCTCAGTATGAGAAAAAGTTGTGGTGAGGCTTTCCAGTTTGATTAGGATGAGTATCTTAGAGCCTTACTTGTAAGAACAATGAATTCCACATAAACAAAGTAGATGGAATATAATTTAAGTTTGTCTTAATGACTCAAGGTTGCTTTTAAAGGCATGAATTGCTATACTATGCTTTATTACTCTCAGGTGAAATTAAGGTGTGTAGGTAAATTAGTCCCTAAACTAATTAATTCCAGATTACTAGTCTTAAATAATTCTCTCCACTTTTATCTCCTCCTCACCGTAAGCTACCCCTTCTTGTTGCTGTAAGCATGTCTGACTCTAGATGAATGGCTGCTTTCTGCTCCATAGTGGATTAACCAGTTATCTCATTAACTAATTGAGCTAAAAATTAATGGATAAAAATAGTTTAATATCCTTTATGGATCTGCCAGCCTTAAATGAACCTTTCTGAGCTATGTTCTTATCCTACACCACCTCTTAAAGTAGCAAATTCCATGTGCTTATCACCCTTTCTATTTTCCTAAATTTACTTGAAATTTTGGTATGCAGGAATATAGGCAGCCCAGTGAAGGATTCTAGAATTTGGTAAACAAATCCAAGTTCATCTAATCCACATCCTTACAGACTTCAGTGAAATCTCTTTCATTTCTGTCTTTCTGGATAACAAGTTCCCATCTTTTTAGACTACCCTTATATGATGTCTTACATGATATGATCCTTATATAACATCTTTTGCTATTGGTACTTTTTGTTGCCCTTCTTCCTTTCCCACAGTTTTTTTTTTTCTTTTTCAGGATTATCACATCATTCCTCACACACAGTGAAAAGGCATTTGTGCAATGCCTCTTTGTATTGGACACTGCAAATATTAGTGTCCTTTATTTGTAACTTAGTAGATGCCAACTTATGTTCTCCTTTACCTTTATATCATCAATAGTAGCCAATATTTAATAAGTGAGTGACACAGAAAGGAATAAGCATCTGTTTTTCAGGGTACTGTTAATTTCAAATAGTCTACCTAAATTTTAAAATGATGTGTTTTAATTTTTGGTTTGGAAAATACGGTCACCATAAGTATAAGGCAGACATGAAAATATCACACAGTAAATATTTAGATAAGTGCAATTCAGTGCTAGAGGCAAAATGAACTTAAATAAGAGTTAGAGGAGTTTAAGGAAAAGACATACCAGTGTGGCCACTACCACATACCAGTGAAGCAACTAGCATGGGTTCTACAGAGGAGATAAGACTGAGTGGCGTTTAGAACAGATGGGTCATATCTGGATACAGTGGTGATAGAGTGATGGTCATCATCTAAGCAGATTAAAGGGCCCATTTATATGGCTGTCAAATCCAACTTAGCAGCATCTTACCATACCAACCAATTTCTTTGCACCTACATTAGATTCTGAGGTCAATTGTCAGAAGGCCCTGCTCTGTCACTCAGAAGTTTCCTTCTTGATCCTACATCCTATCTTGCCAATTCATTTCCTGGCCTCATCTTGCTGGGCTCCAGTTCCACTGGTCAATCAGAAGTTTGCCAAATCAGTTTAGTTGTTTAGAGGGACTAGAAATGCTCCAGCTAGAGAGGGTAAAAAATACCAATAAGTGATTTGATATGACCTTAGCATTCAAAGGCTGGACTAATTCAACTTTTTTTTCTTCATCTCCAAACTGGTTTGGGGTAGTTACATAGCAGACAATGCTAACATAAACCACAATGTAGATCATTTCAAAATATATATGAAAATATAAATTTAAGCAGGAATCAAATATGTAGAATTAAATAATTACACCATGTATAGACCGAGGCCCATTATGGGGGAAGGAACAGGGACAGGCAAGAAAAGTTTCTTGTTTAGACAGGGTGAAGTTTGTAAAATTATTAGATTTCTTTTGAGTGGCCTAGGAAAGTTTGAAGGCCTTAGGGTGTCTTAAAACTACTTGGGATAGAGTTTAATGAGCTGGGGAAAAAGGCAAGGGAGCTTGGGCTACAGCTTGTGAACAGGAATAAGAATATTTGGATGAGGCTTTAGAGTATCTGACAAGCAAGATTCCCTTTATTCTTATTTACTGGTTTCTTTTATTCCTAGTACCTCTTAAAATGAGCATGTTCAAAGCCCTGTATCACCAATAACTAGTAAAAATCCAGGAACCTATAAGAGCTATGAAAATAAACTCTATTATTACTAGAGTTATGATTAATATCTAAATATACAAACAGATAAATAAGTAGAATTATTAAAGCAAATGTTATAATCCAGGGATGGTACGGGGATGGCCAGTTTGCATCTTGAAGTTTTCTTATATATTTCAGGCATGTTGCTAGTTGCATATATGTTACAGGCATTGTGAACAATTTCTAGGAATGACTTACAAACATTATACACATTGCCTAGGAATTGTTTACAATTCCTGATTTAACATTCTGCCTGTAACATAAATACCAGTTAAATTACAAGGAACTTGATCATACACTGGCATCAAATCAGAAGGCAGTATTTCTTCAGACCTGTATATAATCAGAAGGTTGATTTGCATATTGAAAATGTAATACAGCATAGGTAATGGCCAAATAACTATACTGTACTTTTTAAGACCCATATGCAGAAAACAATGTATAAATCAACCGAAAGAACCTACATGCAAAGAAAAATTTGATTCAGTGTTTTTGAAGGTAAGCTAATTTTATAACTACTTACTGAATTGTATGACTCTAAGTCCAAACATAATAAATACATATAAAAAATCTAACTGATTTTCTTATTTCACTGTTTTTTAAACAAATTAACTGCTAATTTAATATTTATTTTAAGAACATACCAGAACTTGTACATCCAAATGCATGTTGTACTTTTCAAAGTAGTCCCCTTGGGGATCAATCGATTGATCTAGCTATACACTTATTATGATTATGCTGTTATTGTTCAGAATATTTTTGAAATGCTGATTTTGGAGCTGCCTTCAGAGCCAGTTTATGAACTACACAATTAAAAGTCACATTACTTTCTAACATATTTCAAAAGGTGATGCAGTCAATATACATCAGTTATACAACATATATTATCTATAAACCAAATTCATCTGATAAATCAAAGTATAGTCATATTATTATTAAAGACTTTTCCCAAACCACCCCCTGAGTCTTTTCTCAGGCTAGATTGAAGACCACCTCCTCCCTCTCCACCCAACCATGCCTCCCAGAAGACATGTTCAGTTGAAAAGTATTGACCATAATTTGTTTCAAAAAGGTAGACTGAACTTACTTCAATAATGTTTCTTAGTATATTACATTTGGCCAGACCAGGCAGCTAGACTATAAGCTTCATAATAGCAGGGACTTTTGTCTGTCTTGTTCAGTGCTATATCCTAAGTGCTGAGAACAATGTCTGGCAGGTTGTAGTTGCTCAATAATTATTTGTTGAATGGATGGATGGATGAATTAATCAATTAAATTCCTTTAAGAGTCATTATGGATGAACAAACATAGATGGGCAAATGTGAAATAACAAGGTGATGGCTATATTGGAAGTAAGCCCATGCTCCCTATGACAATGAGCTCAAGTTATCACTGGCAGTGGTTAACAAAAATCCTGGTAGTGGTTATAGCATGTCTCTGGATTAGGAGCCAGTTAGCTTGGTGTGACTTTAGAGGCTGGTATCATGCCCCATGTGGACCAGTTTGTTTATATATTCCATTCACAGATTAGGCCCCTGGTACAGGCCACATGACTTGCAAATAAGTTTCAGTGGCATTTTAAACTGTGGAAAGAGCCAAGATGTCCATCGACAGATGAATGGATAAAGAAGAGGTGGTATATATATAAAATGGAATATTATGCAGCCATCAAAAAGAATGAAATCTTGCCATTTGCAATGATGTGGATGGAACTGGAGGGTATTATGCTGAGCAAAATAAGTCAATCAGAGAAAGACATGTATCATATGACCTCACTGATATGAGGAATTCTTAATCTCAGGAAACAAACTGAGGGTTGCTGGAGTGGTGGGGGGTGGGAGGCATGGGGTGGCTAGGTGATAGACATTGGGGAGGGTATGTGCTATGGTGATCGCTGTGAAGTGTGCAAGACTGTTGAATCACATATCTATACCTCTGAAACAAATAATACATTATATGTTAAAAAAAAAAGAAGAAGAAGAAGAAGATAGCAGGAGGGGAAGAATGAAGGGGAGGAAATCGGAGGGGGAGACGAACCATGAGAGACTATGGACTCTGAAAAACAAACTGAGGGTTCTAGAGGGGAGGGGGGTGGGAGGATGGGTTAGCCTGGTGATGGGTATTAAAGAGGGCAAGTTCTGCATGGAGCACTGGGTGTTATATGCAAACAATGAATCATGGAACACTACATCAAAAACTAATAATGTAATGTACAGTGATTAACATAACATAATAAAAAAAAGTTTCAGTGGTGTTTTATTTTCAAGGGTAGTTACTGAAACCTAGATATCTAAAGTGGCTTGGGTTATATTGCATAGCAAACTAATGAAGAGTAGAAGAGCTTGGGTCTGAGATAAGAGAAATACAATTCTAGGTTCCTGCACTGCTCTGGTATTTATCCTATTCCAAGCTAGAATTACAGTCTTGCCATCTTCCTTGATACTACTACCTTCTGCATAAGCTAGGAAATCATGACTTTGAGATATTCAACTTCCCAACTCATTTGTGAAAAGCCCTCATTACCAGTAGCAGCAGTAGTAGTAGTAGTAGTTTTTGTAGTTGTTATATAGTGTAGTAGTTATAATAGTAATAGTAGTAGAAGAAGCAGTAAAGATAAGAGTACTTCTAGTCGTAATATTAATAATAATATTGTCTAGGACTTATTGAGTGCTTAATACCTGATATGCACCATGCAAACTCTTTATATATGATATTTTCTTTTAGTCCACTTCATAAACTTATCAAGTAAGTAATGTTATTGCCCTCATTTTACAAATGAGGAAACTGAGGCTCTGAGAGATTAAGTCACTCAGCTAGTCAGAGGTCTAAGCCTTTGCCTGCCTAACGCTGAAGCTGAGGCACTAAAACACAACAGAATGTTGCCTCCTTAGCATTATCTTCTGTTATCTAACCCACCTTTCCCCTAGCCCACATTAAGCTGCAAGAAAAATATGAAAAGCCACCATAGTTCAAACCTTGAACTGATTTGGTTCTACTTATAGCATTCAATAATACTGGCTGCAAAGTAACACAATCCTCTTAGAGACTGAACATCTGTTTTCAGACCTTGAGTATGTTTTTCTGGAATATCCCCTTAGAAATGTTTTTTGAACATTTGTTCAAACAAGTTAAGGTCTGGACACCCTCTCATGCCTTTCTTGATTGGTTATATGCCAAGTATGACATGATCCTTCTGCATGTGGTTTGAGTTAGATGGAAGCATTGTACATGCCTAGCACACTGGGCAAGCCCTCCAGAGCTGCCCCTAGATCCAGACAAGCAGGCCCAGTGACTGAATGGCAGCCATGGGGTGACTGGACTGGGTCACCCCACAACTCCTACTGAGAAGGCAGCCTTTGCCTGATAGCTAGGAGATCTGTGTTCTCTTAACCTTTCCTTTGCCTCTGCCTGGATATTTTCCTGTCTTTGGGACAGGTTCCAGAAACACCCAATGGACTTCTCATGCCTTGTGGCTTAAGAGTTTCAGGATTTCTGAGCCCAAACCATTAGCCCAGTGCTGCTAAGGCCTTACTTTCTTACTACAAGCCACCTGAGCTCTAACTGATGTATCATGAAATCATTAGGAAACTGATTAATGACATTGGCAGGTGTTTTGGTGCACATAACTGGAAGGGACTACAATCCTAGACAGTTTTACAGCTTTGGCAGGATAGAAGTATACTCTGGATAGATTGAATGTCACCTCTTGGCCTGTGTTTGTGGGAGATGGCTGCAGAGCCCATCAGCAAAGCTGCCACGTGGCCAAGTACATGTGAGTGATGGAAACATGACTGTAGTAAGAGGCCAAGGCTGGTAATGAGGGAGTAGACACTAAAACCTAAGGGGAATCCCTGAATTTCCAACATCTGTGAAATGGATCAGATGAGGCTAGAGAGAAAAAAAGCAACAGAAAAGCATTCAGCTGATATAGGTGTATAAAAAAAGAAGCAAAGATCAAATTTTATGTTGTGGCCAAAGGGAAAGCTACAGATGTGGGGTCAATTTTAACATCCAAATTAAGAGATAAAACATACAATGGGAGTGCTTCAGAGTTAGATACAAATCTAATTATGCATCTTAGTCCACTTAAAACTCCTGAAATTTCCTCTATTTCATGAAGTCCTGCAAACTAATGCTATTCCTTCTTCATATCTCTCAATTTAAAAATGCATATGTACCAATAAAAACTGAGAATATCACTGTCCCATAAACTTGGTCTAACACTACTGGTGGAACTACTGGTGGGAAAAGAAACTAAGCTAAAGGTTGCTCTAGGTTTTTACTGATTGAAGTTGATAAGGTTTAAAAAGAATGGACCAGATAAAAGGTTATTAAAATATTTGAAATGAGGGGTGCCTGGGTGGCTCAGTCATTAAGCATCTGCCTTCAGCTCAGGCCATGATCCTGGGGTCCTGGGATCGAATCCTGCATCGGGCTCCCTGCTCAGGGGGAGGCCTGCTTCTCCCTCTCCTGCTCCCCCTGCTTGTGTTCCCTCTCTCGCTGTGTCTCTCTGTCAAATAAATAAATAAAATCTTTAAAATATATATTTGAAATGAGAAATTATGAAGGCCTAAATGAAGGTGGTGATAGTGAGTATGCATAGGAGTTTTTGCTCATGAGAGATATTACAGAGGAATATCCACATAATGTGGTAACTGACTAAATTTAGTGAGGCAATGGTAGAATCAGAGATATTGCCAAAGTTATTAGTCTTAGTGATTGGGAAAATAAAAATGATGGTGCCAGTTATAGGAACAATGAATTCAGGAGAAGAAAAGGGTCTTAAAGGGAAGATGAATGAGTTTGAGGTGCCATACTGAGAGATGGAACAGGCAGTTTGAAATTCTAGTGTTGGACTCAGGAGAGGTTTGGGCTGGAGATAAAAATTCAGGCAGGAATCATTTACTTTCTACTTCACCTAAGTCCAAACCTTCTGGCTCCCAATCCCCACCAACAGAGGCCACACATAAGAGATATTTGAAACTTCCTTCTCCCTGCTTCTGCAGCTATTCCTCCCCACTCCCCAGATTCTTCTGCCCTGTAATTATCTCCAGAACCTTATAGTTGAGAAGCCTAGTTTGCCTCTTTGTCTATTTCAAGCATCCACTGTAAATGTCTAGTTTTAAGCATGATTCTTTATATTCCCAAACACATGTCATTTGTGAGTAGTAAGTGATCCATGTAGATTATATTTAAAGAAAGTTTCAATTGCTTTGAATATTATTTATACTAATGAAAAATTTGATATGCATGAGAAAAAACCTAGAAAGGAAAGATAAGGTGAGTGTTACAGAGTTATGGCAACCATATTTTCTGAAGCAAAAATAAGGCATTGGTTTCTTTTTTTAATTTTATTTTATTGAAATTCAATTAGTTAACATATAGTATATCATTTGTTTCAGAGGTAGAGTTCAGTTATTCATCAGTTGCATATAACACCCAGTGCTCATTATGTCACATGCCTTCTTTAATGCCCATCACCCAGTTACCCCATCCCCACTACCACCTCCCCTCAGTTCGTTTCCTATAATTAAGAGTCTCTTATGGTTTTTCTCCCTCTCTGATTTTCTAATGAAAAGCAATGATGTTCTGAAATCACTTCTGATTGAATGAGGCAGTTTAGGAGATTCAATTGGAATGGTGAAACATTGCAATTACCAGGATATTTGGATTGTTTCTAGGGAAAATAAGACAAGATATTTATCCTGGGAAATCTGGAAAGTACATAGAGTAAAATACTAATAACACAATGCATCAATTCATACTTTCTGTTTTTGTACTGTAAAATTATTTTCTTTTATTATCTTATATTCCTTAACTTTCTGTTTATGATATCTGACAGTCTTGGTATTTGCTCTCTCTTTAAAGAAATTTGAGGACCCAAAGTATTGAAGGTCAGAGTGAGAAGGTACCTTGGAAATCAGTTAATCCAGCCACTTTTTTAATATAAAGAAACTGAGGGTCACAACTAAGAGATTACTTTCCCAAGGTCATATATCAAGTCAATGACAGAACTGGGACTAGAATCCAAGTATCTTGACTCCCAAACATCCGTTTTATCAAATATCAAGGTTCCATTTGAGCAACAGTCTTTCCACTCTTTCTTCTTCACATCTCATCCTTACCCTTTTTCCTTGGAAATCCCTGAAGGAATGGAGGCCATTGCTAACAGTGCAGAACCCCCAATGCTTGTTATCTCAAATGCCTTTGATCTACAGCAGCAGTACCCCTTCCCTTCACCCAGACATCTTTCCCTCTATCAGCTGAAACACACACACACATCTGTTATAGCAGATGTCTTAGGGCCAAATGGGACATCAAGGAGAAACACAGGTGGAATCTGGATACCTGATATTCCCAGAATTGCATTCCTAGATGATTACAGGTTGAAAACTTTGCACACACCAAGACTGCTGGAATGTCAGCACATTTCATGTTTTCCAAGCTTCTCTCAAAATTGTTGGAAGGGCCAAACCTATTCAGGAACAAATATTCACCATAAGGAAAAAAATCATTGATGGTTATACCTCATTCCTTGAAGTTTGTTCAACTCTTCCTTATGGTTAAGCAGGAAAATAGTATTACTTTGTATATCTTGCAAGGAATGACTTGCCCAAAATCAACACAGTAGGGCTGGAACCCATGACTTACACTTCACATATCTAAGTTCTCTTCTCTATTCCCTATGGCCTCCTAAGGCTGTCAGAAAAACCAGTGGCCAAGAATGGAACAGGGGTGGCTCCCTCATGCATGACTTATTTACATGGAGCAGTCTCCTATAATCCCATTAACCATGCAAGACCACTTTAGAATTTTCCCTTCTGAGACTATGAGCTTTTGAGCTTCTTGCAGAAAGGACTGTAGATAGATTGGTTTGTTTATCTATAGGGCCTAGGATGTGGCCAATAAGTATATCACAAACACTCAAATAAATATATATGGAACTAAACTGAAAGAGTAAGCATAATAGATTAGAACAGAAAAACAGGCCAGGACCAGAGTGTGGAGGATTTTGAATGACACTCTTGAAATCTATAGTTTCCAGTATAGTCTGTGACTGTGCATCTTTGGGTTTTATGTAAAACAGAACACTTTCAACATTGGACTATAATTCCCATGACAAGTAGGAATTTTGAAAACTATTCCCCTCTTTACTTCAGTGCCTATGTGAGAAGTATTCAGCCTTCTTTTAATATATGAAGAACTCATAGTTCCTAAGCACTCACTCCAATATGTCGCAAGCAATTTGATTGAAGTATTGCATATACTGTGGGCCTGAGACCAAGTGTGGGAAATTCTACCCCCTAAGAAAAACCATTGAGGCAGCTTAAGGTAATGGAAACTGGTGCTTTGGACTAAACCTGTCTCTTTCCATTTCTGTTTTTGGTGCCTGAATAATGCCTTTGAAGGAAAAAACAAAGAGCATATAGCTTTAATACTTTGGAGTTAAAGAGGGAAGAAAGATAAAATAGAGAGGATATGGAGCTATGTTCTAATCTTTAACACAGGTCCCAACAAGATCTTAAAAGTAACATACAAGGAACACTTTCAAATTAGGGGGATCCCTCAGGCCAGTATGTTCCATTGTCACAACCCAAGCTTAGAATATCTGCTTTGTAGAGAAAGACAAGAAAGGATCAGAGAAAATCTTCAGAAACAAGCACAAAACAAGTAATAAAATGGCAATAAATACATATCTATCAATAACTACTTTGAAAGTAAATGAAATAAATGCTCCAATAAAAAGACATGATGTGACAAAACAGATTAAAAAAAGAAGACCCATGTATATTCTGCCTATAAGAGACCCATAATAGACCTAAAGACACCTGAAGATTGAAAATGAGAAGATGGAGAAACATCTATCATGCAAATGGATATAAATGTTCATAGCAGAACTATCCACAATAGTCAAAACATGGAAAACATGGAAAGAGCCCAAATGTCTGTCAACTGATGAATGGATAAAGAAGATCTGGTATATATATATATAACTGAGCCATCAAGAAGAATGAAATCTTGCCATTTACAATGACATGGAAGGAGCTAGAATGTATCATCCTAAGCAAAATAAGTCAGTCAGAGAAAGACAAATACCATATGATTTCACTCATATGTGGAATTTAAGAAACAGAACAGATGAACATAGGGAAAGGGAAGGAAAAATAAATTAAGATAAAGACAGGGAAGGAAGCAAACCATAAGTGACTCTTTACTATAGGGAACAAACTGAGGGTTGCTGGAAGGAAGGCAGGTGGGGGGATGGGGTAATTGGGTGATGGGCATTAGGAGGGCCCTTGATGTGATGAGCACTGGGTGTTATATGCAACTGAAGAATCAATAAATTTGTCCCTGAAACTAATATTTCCTTCTTTCCTTTCTTCTTTCTTTCTATATGTGAACTAACTTGAATTTAAATAAAATCTTGATTGAAAAAAAGCTAGAGTAGCAGTACTTATACTGAACAAAATAGACTTTAAAACAAAAAATATAATAAGAGACAAAGAAGGACACTATATAATAATAAAGGGGACACCCCAACAAGAAGATATAACAATTGTAAATATGTATGCACTCAACATAGGAGCACCCATATACATAAACAGTTAATAAGAAACATAAAGTAATTAATCAATAATAATAAATAAAAGTAGGGGACCTTAACACCTCACATCAATGGACAGATCAGTTAAACAGAACATCAACAAGGAAACAATGGCTTTGAATGAACACAATGGAAGAGATGGATTTAAGAGATGTATTCAGAACATTTCATCCTAAAACAGCAGAATACACATTTTTTTCAAGTGCACATGGAACATTCTCCAGAAGAGAGCACATATTAACCCACAAAACAAACCTCAACAAATTCAAGATCAAAATCATACCATGTATATTTTCTGATCACATCACTATGAAACTAAAAGTCAACTACAAGAAAAAATCTGAAAAGATGACAAATATATGGAGGTTAAATAACATACTACTAAACAATGAATAGGTCAACAGATAATCAAAAAGAGATTAAAAAGTACATGGAAACAAATCAAAATGAAAGCACAACAACCTAAAACCTCTAGGATGCTGCAAAAGTGGTTCTAAGAGGGAAGTTTATAGCAATACAGGCTTCAAGAAACAAGTCCCAAATAAATAACCTAATGTTATACCTTAAGGAGCTAGAAAAAGAACAAACAAAACCTAAAGCCAGCAGAAAGAAGGAAATAATAAAGATTAGAGCAGAAATAAATGATATAGAAACTTAAAAAAATGATAAAACAGATCAATGAAACCAGGAGTTTTTTTTTTAAATCAATAAAATTGACAAAATTCTAGAAAAAAGAGAACGGACTCAAATAAAATCACAAATGAGAGAGGAGAAGTAACAACCAACACCACAGAAACACAAATGATCATAAGAGAATATTATGAAAAACTACATGCTAACAAACTGGAAAACTTAGAAGAAATGGATAAATTCCTAGAAACATAAAAACTACCAAAAGTGAAACAAGAAGAAATAGAAAATTTAAACAGGCTGTTAACCAGCAAAGAACTTAAGCCAGTAATCAAAAAACTCCCAACAAACAAAAGTCCAGGACCCCATAGCTTCACAGGTGAATTCTACCAAACATTTAAAAGAAAAGTTAATACCTATTCTTCTCAAACTGATCCAAAAAATAGGAAAGTGTAAAAAACATCCAAATTCATTCTATGAGGCCAGCATTACCCCAATACCAAAACCAGATAAAGGCACCACTGAAAAAGAGACCATAGTTCAATATCCCTGATGAACAAAAATGTAAATGTTCTCAATAAATTACTAGCAAGCTGAATTCAACAATACATTTAAAAAGTCATTCACCACAAACAAGTGGGATTTATTCCTGGTTTGCAAAGGTAGTTCAATATTTGCAAATCAATCAATGTGATATTTCACATCAATAAGGGATAAGAACAATATGATCATTTCAAAAGATGGAGAAAAAAGCATTTTACAAAGTTAATAAGAAAACAAGCAAAGGGAAAAAAATGAGTCAATGCAAGAAACAGACTCTTAATTATAGAGAACAATCTGATGGTTACCAGAGGGGAGATGGGTGGGGGAATGGGTTAAGTAGGTGATGGGGATTAAGGAGTGCACTTGTGATGAACACAGTGTGATGTATGGAAGTACACAATTATTATATTGTACATCTGAAACTAATGTAACACTGTATGTTAACTAACTGGAATTAAAAATTTTTAAAAAAGAATATCTGCTCTTTAGACTGAAATATTGGACTATGTCCTTTCCCCTTGTCTTTTTCTACAACCTGAATCTTCTGTAGTGTATTATCAAGACAGTATCTGTCAAACAGAGTTGATTTACTACAGTGTTAGAAATTAAACAGTGAAGGTTAAAAGTAAATAAGTTGTGGCATATAGCATAGTTAACTATTAACTATTACAGTTTTAAATGCCCTAGTTGTAGGAAAAGGAGGATTATTAATAAGAATATTCAACATTTATATAAAACTGTTACCATCCTCAAAGATCACTTTTTTAAATTGGTGTTCACAACACTAAGAGGTAGATATTTGTATTAGTCTGCTGGAGCTGTCATAACAAAATACCACAGACTGGGTGGCTTAAACAACACAAATTTATTTTCATACAGTTGTTCAAGATAGAAGTCCTGGAGAAGGTGCCAGGGGTGGTTTCTGGTGAGATCTCTCTTCCTGGCTGCCTTCTCATTATGTCCTCACATGGCCTTCCCTCTGTACTTGTGCAGAAAGAGTGGTCTACAGTGTCTCTTCTTATGAGGTCACCAATCCTCTAGTAGATTAGGAGGCATTTATGCCTCATTTAATATTAATCACCTCCCTAAAGATTCTATCTTCAAGTACAATCACATGGTAGGGGTTAGGACATCAACATGTGAATTTTGGAGTAATACAATTCAGTCCACAACAGTATTATTAACCATACTTTACTAATGAAGAAACTGAAGCTCAAAGAGGTTTAGTGATTTATACATACTAATAAGTAATATAAGCCAAGACTAGAACTCTAGTTGTGTCCTTTCTACTATATTATGCTGAATTATGGAATTCATTAAGAAATGAACTTTTGGGACTTCATCAAGATAAAAAGCTTCTGCACAGCAAAGGAAACAGTCAACAAAACAAAGAGGCAACCCACAGAATGGGAGAAGATATTTGCAAATGACACTACAGATAAAGGGCTAGTATCCAAGATCTATAAAGAACTTCTCTGTAATGGAGATTTGGGTTGCTTTTCTTTTCAGCTATTATAAATAATGCTGCTATGAACATTCACGTACACATTTTTTTTTTGCATGGAAATGTGGGTTTATTTCTCTGGGGTAAGTACCTAGGACTGGAACTGCTGGGTCATAAGGTACGGTATGTTTAACTTGTCAAACTGTTTTACAAAGAGGCTGTACCATTTTTGCATTCTTAACAAGAATGTATTAAAGTTTTAGTGTATTCATATCCCTGTCCACACTTAGTATTGCCAGTCTTTATAACATTAGCTATCCTGGTGAGTATGTATTGGTATCTCATTGTGGTTTTCATTTATCAAGTCATGTTTCAATGAAAAAGTATTTCTAATTTGTGTTTTCCTATTGGCACAAAGAATCAGCCGACTCATACACACACTGGTTTATTAACGTGTGCGAAGGTGTGTAGTTTCATCTGTAGCTACATATGAATGTAGTTTCATGTAGCTTCCATCAATTCCCTACAATATGATGCACACTGGATGAATGGTCAAGTTGATTTTTGGAATCTATAGAGCTGAAGAATAGATTCTATACTTTGCTATAACTTCATCAGAGAATTGGCTACCTGTGAGAACTACCCTGAAGCCATCAGGTATCCTGCTTCTCTTCCTTCCTTCCAGTCTACCAATCATCTCTTCTTCCAACTATCATCTACTCTATTTACAAAACTATGTGTTGATTTTAGAAAATCAAAACAATATAGAAAGGTATCTGTAAGAAAGCAAAAAAAAAGATTCAATTTTACCACCCAAAGACCCACTACCACCATGTTGATGATTTTTTCCAGATTTCTCTTTATGTAAAATAAAAATAGACTGTGAAAAAAAAAAAAGAACTTCTCAAACTCAACACCCAAAAAACAAATAATCAAGTCAAATAATGGGCAGAAGATATGAAAAGACACTTCTCTGAAGAAGACATACAAATGGTTAACAGACACATGAAAAATGTTCATCATCATTAGCCATCAGGGAAATCCAAATCAAAACCACATTGAGATACCACCTTACACCAGATAGAATGGCAAAAATGGACAGGGCAAGAAACAACAAATGTTGGAGAGGTTGTGGAGAAAGGGGAACCCTCTTACACTGTTGGTGGGAATGCAAGTTGGTACAGCCACTTTGGAAAACAGTGTGGAGGTGCCTCAAAAATTTAAAAATAGAGCTACCCTATGACCCAGCAATTGCACTCCTGGGTATTTACCCCAAAGACACAGATGTAGTGAAAAGAAGGGCCATATGCACCCCAATGTTCATAGCAGCAATGTCCGCAATAGCCAAACTGTGGAAAGAGCCGAGATGCCCTTCAACAGATGAATGGATAAAGAAGATGTGGTCCATATATACAATGGAATATGACTCAACCATCAGAAAGGATGAATACCCAAATTTTACATCAACATGGATGGGACTGGAGGAGATATGCTAAGTGAAATAAGTGAAGCAGAGAAAGTCAATTGTATGGTTTCACTTATTTGTGGGACATAAGGAATAGCATGGAGGATATTAGGAGAAGGAAGGGAAAAATGGGGGGGGCGGGGAATTGGAGGGAGAGATGAACCATGAGAGACTATGGACTCTGAGAAACAAACAGGGTTTTAGGGGGTATAGCTCAGTGGTAGAGCATTTGACTGCAAACAGGGTTTTAGGGAGGAGGGGGGAGGGGGGATTGGTTGGCCCAGTGATGGGTATTAAAGAGGGCATGTACTGCATGGAGCACTGGGTGTTATATGAAAACAATGGATTGTGGATCACCACATCAAAAACCAATGATGTATTGTATGGTGACTAACATAACATAATAAAATTTAAAAAAACTAATAATAAAAAAAAACCCTAAGCAATGTAAAAAAAATTCTTTCTGCTTTTATTTTTTGGAGAGATTATACAGAATTGGTATATGTTTTATTTATTTATTTATTTTATTAAGTTCAATTAGCCAACATATAGTACATCATTAATTTTTGATGTAGTGTTCAATGATTCATTAGTTGCGTATATGTTCTTTTTAAAATATTTGGTAGAATCCACCAGCGTACCCATCTATGTCTGGTACTTTCTGTTTTGGAAGAATATTATTGATTTAATTTCTTTACTAGAAACAGGCTTATTCACATTATCTCTACCTATGTGAGTTTTGGTAGATTGCATCTTTCAAGGAATAGGTCCATCTCATCTAGGTTATCAAATTTGTGGTCACAGAGTTTTTGTGTTTTGTGTTCATAATATTCCTTTATTATCTTTTAAATATTAATGTGATTAGTAGTGATGGTCCCTCTTTCATTTCAAGTATTAGTAATTTGTGTCTTCTCTTTTCTTAGCCTGGGTAGAGGTTTATCAACTTTATTAATTTTTGCAAAGAAATAGCTTTAGTTTTGTTAATTTTCTCTATTGAGTTCCTATTTTCAATTTCATTGATTTCTGTTCTAATTTTCACTACTTAATTTCTTCTGCTTACTTTGGATTTAATTTGCTCTTTTCCTAGTTTTCTAAGATAGAAGCTTAGATTATTGATTTTAGATCTTTCTTCTTTTCTAATATATGAATTCACTACTATAAATTTTCCTCTAAGTGCTGCTTTTGCTGCATCCCACAAATTTTGATGTTATACTTTTTCATTTAATGTGAAATATTTTTAAATGTTTCATGAAGGGTGCCTGGGTGGCTCAGTCATTAAGTGTCTGCCTTTGGCTCAGGTCATGATCTCAGGGTCCTGGGATCAAGCCCCACATTGGGCTCTCTGCTCAGCGGAAAGCCTGCTTCTCCCTCTCCCACTACCCCTGCTTCTGTTCCCTCTGTTGCTGTGTCTCTCTCTGTCAAATAAATAAATGAAATCTTAAAAAAATTTCTCATGAAACTTCTTCCGTAGTCTATGTGTTATGAATAAGTGTGTTAATAGTCAGGTATGGTGGGGTTTTCCAACCAGTTTTCTGTTACTGATTTTTAGTTTAATTCCATTGAGATCTGAGAACATACTTTTTATTTCTATTCTTAGAAAAATTTGTTAAGGTATGTCTTATGACCCACAATGTAGGTTTATCTTGGTGAATATTCTGCATGAGCTAAAGAAGAATGTACATTCTGCTGTTGTTGGACAAAGTATTCTATAAAATACTTCTAGAATTTGGTAATCCAGTTGATTGATGGTGCTGTTCAATTCAACTGTGCCTTACTGATTTTCTGCCTGTTGGATCTATCACATAAGATAGACAACAGTTGAAATCTCCAACTATAATAGTGGGCTCATCTATTTTTCCTTGCAGTTCTATAAGTTTTTGCCTCATGTATTTTGATGCTTTGTCATTAGATGCATACATATTAGGGATTTTTTTGTGTTCTTGGAGTATTGACCCCTTTATCATTACATAATGCCCTTGTTTATCCCTGATAATTTCCATTACTTTGAGGTCATCTTTGTCTTTTAATATTTTAATAAATATATATTTTATTATTATAATTCTTCCAGCATTCTTTTGATTATGTTAGCATGGTATATCTTTCTCTATTCCTTTACTTTAAATCTATCTTTGTTTTTATATTTAAAATGGGTGTCCTGTAAACAACATAGGGTTGAGTCTTTTTTTTAATCCACTCTAAAAGACTCTAAATTTTTATTTGACTGAAGTTGACACACAATGTTACATTAGTTTCAGGTGTACAACATAGTGATTTAACTTCTCTATACCTCATTCTATGCTTACCACCAGTATAGCTACCATCTGTCGCCAAACAATACTATTACAATATTATTGACTATATTCCCTATGCTGTGCTTTTTATTTCATTACTTATTCATTCCATAACTAGAAGCCTGTATCTCCCACTCCCTTTCGCCCATTTTGCCCATCCCCCTCTTTCTCTCTGACAACAATCAATTTATTCTATTTATAGGTCTGATTCTGCTATTTGTTTATTCATTTATGTTATTTTTTAGATTCCACATATGAGTGAAATCATATGGTATTTGTCTTTCTCTGTCTGACTTATTTCACTTAGCATAATACCCTCTAGATACATACATGCTGTTACAAATGGCAAGATCTCATCCCTTTTTATGGCTGCATAATATTCAATTATATATATATATATATATATATATATATATATATATATATATATATATACACCACATCTTCTTTATCCATTCATCTATTGATGGACACAGGCTGCTCCCATATCTTGGCTATTGTAAATAATGCTACAACAAATATAGGGGGTGGATATATCTATTTGAATTAATGTTAAGACTGTCTTTTAATTGGGGTATTTAGACCACTGACATATAAAGCAATTATGATATAGTTGAATTAATATCTACCTATATATGTTACTGTTCTCTCTGTGTTGCCTTTGTTCTTTGTTTCTTTTTTGTCATTCTATTTCTGCCTTTTCTGCTCTTAAATATTTTATATGATTCCATTTTCTCTCCTCTTAGCATATCAATTGTACTTTAAAAGAATTTTTTTTAGTAGTGGCCCTAGAAGTTTCAATTTACATTTACAACTAATCCTAGTACACTAAGTACATCCAAGTACAATGAATATAATATTGTGTGTCAACTAAAATTTTTTTAAAAATTTAAAAATAAACACCTTCCAAAAAACCACAAATAACACTATACCACCTCACAGGTAGTACAAACTCCTTATAGCAGAACATTCCCAATTCATTCTCCCTATCTTTTATAGCATTGGTGTCATTCATTTCAATTATGCATAGGCTATAATTATTGAATACATTGTTACTTTATTATTTTGAACAGTGATGTATCACATAAAATAAGAATAAAGAATAATATATTTTATTTTACCTCCATTTATTCCTTCTCTAGCGCTCTTTCTTAATGTAGATCCAAGTTTTTGACCTATATCATTTCCCTTATTTCTGAAGAACTTTTGAGCATATCTACTGGTGATAAATTCTCTCAACTTTTGTCTAAGAAAGACTTTATTTCTCCTTAAATTTTGAAGTATAATTTCTCTGGATACAGAATTCTAGGTTCATGGGCTTTATCTTTCAATACTTGAAATATTTCATTCTACTCCTCTTGTTAGCATAGTTTTTGAAGAGAAATCTGATGTAATTCTTACCCTTGCTCCTCTGTAGATAAGGTGCTTTGTTCATCTGGCTTCTTTCAAGTTTTCCTTTGTCTTTGATTTTCTCCAGTTTGATTATGATATGCTTAGGAATATATTTTTTGGTATTTATCCTATTTGGTCTTCTGTGAGATTCCTGTATCTCTAGATTGATGTCTTTCATTAGTTTTAGAAAATTTGCAGTCATTATTACTTTGAATATTTCTTCTGCTCTTTTCTCTCTTCTTCTAGTATTTGCATTGTGTATATGTTACACCTTTTGTAATTGTCCCACAGGTTGCATATTCTGTTCTATCTTTTTCATTCTTTTTCTGTTTGCATTTTATTCTTAGAAGTTCCTATTGACATTCCTTCAAATTCATTGATTCTTTCTTCAGCTGTGTCCAGTCTATTGCTTTTGATGTGTCTATCAAATGTTATTCTTTATTTCTGTTACAAAGTTTTTGATTTTTAGCATTTCCTTTTGATTCTTAAGAAAGAGTTTCAATATATTTGCTCAAATTACCTATATGTTCTTGCATGCAGTCCATTTTTTCCATTACAGCCTTTATCATATTAATATAGTTGCTTTATATTTTCAGTCTGATAATTCCAACCTCTCTGCTATATTTGAGTCTGGTTCTGGTGCTTGTTCTATCTCTTCAAACTGTGGGGTTTTTATTTTTTATTTTTGTCTTTTAGTATATCTTTTAATTTTTTACTAATAGCCAAACATGATTTACTAAGTACAAGGAACTGAGGTAAATAGGCCTTTACTGTGAGGTTTTATGTTTGCTAGGTGTTTGTGTTTACCATTTGCTTTAGCTGTAGAAGTCAGAGACTAAAATTTCTTCTGGTGCACTTGTTTTTTTTATTTTTCTCTCTTCTGTTGAGACTTCTTTTTTTTTTATAAAGATTTTTTAAATTTATTTATTTGATGGGGAGTGAGATGGAGAGGCAGGCAGAGGGAGAGGGAGAAGCAGACTCCCTGCTGAGCAGAGAACCCGACATGGGGCTCAATCCCAGGATCCTGGGAACATGACCTGAGCTGAAGGCAGATGCTTAACTGACTGAGCCACCCAGGCACCCTGAGACTTCTTAAATAATATCTGAGACACACAGTTCTTTCAGCTGCATTTCTCTGTTATTATACAAAAGCACTCTTGATGTAATGGTGAGGTGTGGGGAGAAGAGAAGCATTCTATAGTCCTATGATTAAGGCTCAGTCTTTTAGTGAACCTCCACTACTAGGCCATGATCTTCACAAGTGCTTCTCAGTTTTTACCCCCTTAGGTGAGACTGAAAGCCTAGAGGGGGCTGGAGTTTGGTATTTCCTTTCCCCCTGATCACTTTGACTCTGGTAAAATCTCAGTCCACTAGGTTCTGTTAGAATAGTTTCCCTTGAGGGCAGGTCTTGTTAAGAAGAGCAGAATTTTCTGGGCATAGTTCAAAATGGTTATTTTTCCCCCTTCCTCTGCTGGAAGCACAAAGGGATTTTTTTTTTTTTTTTGTCTTCACTGTGAAAATTTGGTAGGGCTCCTAAAGATAAAACTCATGAAAATGTGGGGGCTCCCCTAAAACTGATCCCTTCTGGAGTTTTTAACTAACAAGCTTGTCCACACTGAGCCTCCAACAATGTGTTGATTACAGTTTGTTTTCCTGACTCAGTATCACTTCCAGTGGCAGTTTCTGCTCCTGGACTTTTGCTCTAATAAGTTGTGTTTCTCTGTATTCCCGTCTGACTATCCAGTTAGGGGGGTAGCAGTTTTCTCTGAGATCTCAATTCTCCAGTGCATGTAAGAAGGGTTATTGATGTTTAGTTTGTTCCTTTTTTCTTGTTATGAGAACAGGAGTGATGACTTACAAGCCAGAGAAAACACCAGAAGTTTCATGTTGTCTCAACATACAAGATCCTATTTTTCCAGTTCCAGCCACTTTTAGCTTTGAGCTCTTTAGTTTTTTCTTGGAAACCCTAGTCCCAGGAAACCTCAAGCCTATCCTGTTCAGTTTCAAACCCCCTCTACTCTATATCTTATCTTTTCTCAGATCAAAACTTCCCAGGCTTTACCAACAATATCTACCTCTTACTAGAAGCTATAATTAAAACATTTCTGTTGCTTTACTGGGCATTTACCCAAAGAAAATGAAAGCACTAATTCAAAAAGATATATGTAGTCCTGTGTTTATTGCAACATGATTTACAATACCCAAATTATGGAAGCAACCCAAGTATCCATTGATAGATGAATGGATAAAGAAGATGTGGAATATCTATACAATTGAATATTACTCAGCCATAAAAAAGAATGAAATCTTGACATTAGCAACAACATGGATGTACCTAGAGGGTATAATGCTAAATTAAATAAGTTAAAGAAAGACAAATACCATATGATTTCCCTCATATGGGGAACTTAAGAAAAAAATGAACAAATTAAAAAAGAGACAAACAAAAAAAAAGACTCTTCAATATACAGAATAAACTGGTGGTTGCCAGAGTGGAGGTGGGTGGGAATGGGTGAAATAGATAAAGGGGGTTAAGAGTACACTTAACTTGATGAGCACTAAGAAATGTATAGAATTGTTTCATCATAATATTGTACACCTGAAACTAATAAAAAAATTTGTGTTGCTCCATTACTGGTTTTGTTTCAAGTCCACTAATTAGCTATTTCTGTGTACTAGTTCAAAGACGTTGTTTATGTATATTCTTGTATTCCTTATAAATTTTGGCACATAGTAGGTATGCTGCAAATAGGAATTTTTTTTTAAAAGGATTTTTTCTAATGACTAGGGAAAATGCTATAATGTGTATGATCAATTCCATGTGTTTGAAGAGAGCCTTATGTTTGGGAATGATCAAGAAAGGCTTCATGATAGAGGCTAAAATTAAATCTTACCCTGAAGAATGAATAGGATTTATATTGACCAAGAAGAGAATGAAATGGCATTTCAAATTTTGAGCACAGCACGAACAAAAGTGTAGAGACAGGATAAGAAGAAACATCTGCTTCTGAGGGACATATTCTGTCTGCTGTTAGGAAGAGCTGTTATTGAGATAGCTTGGGTGACTTGAAAGTTTTGAAAATATTAACATTCTTCAGAGTTGATTAAGTATGGTTACATGGAGAAATTATATCCAGCTTGGAAGATACTGAGTCAATAATAAGCAATGATTAAAGCCTTATTGCAAAGTACTTACTGGTTAATCATTGCTGTTCTGATTTAAAATATTTTTTGTGATATTGAGAAGATCTCAAGTTCCTATGTGGGCCCAGGTAGAGGCATATATGTAGGAGAATTTGCTAAAAGTTCAAAGAGATAAAGGAACTTCTTCAGTATCACCCAGTAAGGTGTAGAGTCAGGATTCAAATCCAGATCTAACTTTAAAAAGATCGTATTGTTTAAATAACACTGTGCTTTGTCTAAATAAGAGAAGTACAAAAATGGAATGGGTTGCCTTGTAAGTGAGTGACTACCTTGAACTCCAAGTGTGTAACCAGAGGCTGGATAACTATCAGAAAAGAATTTCACAGAGTAATTAAAACTTGGAAGTTAAGGAATGGGGTGTACTTTCTGCTTAACTATTAAAGATCTGGGAGGAGTTAAGATGGTGGAGGAGTAGGGGGACCCTAAGCTTTCCTCATCCCTCAAACACAGCTAGATAAATGTCAAATCATTTAGAACATCCAAGAAATCGACCTGAGGACTGAGAAAACAAAATTGCACATCTACAAGTAGAGAAACGACCACTGTGGAAAGTAGGAGCTACGGAGAGTTAATTTGGGAGAGAAAAGAATTGCAGCTGCTGTGAAGGGGAGGGAGTCCTGATCATGGAGAGAGGAGTGAGAGACAGAGAGAGAAAGAGTGAAGCAGCAGGCAGGGGAGTGCACAAGAAAAATTCTTCTTCAAAACCATTGACTGAGAAAAGGAGAGGGGCTAACTACTGCAAGTTATTATAAGCAGCAGAGCACAAAGTCTGAAGTTTAAGAAGTCCATACCATCGCTGGGGTCATCCCTGGCAGGCTTAGCAGTACTCCTGCAGGGAAGAAGGGCAGAGACCTGGGAGTGGACAGCATGGTCTGAGGATCTCCTGGGTCGTACAGAGAGAAACAGTTCCCCTTCTTGGAGTGCATTTGTGAGAAGTGGAACAGCTTCTCTGGGGACAAAAGAACAGGCAGTGCCAAGATGCTGCCTGTTCCCTAGCATAGAAACAAAGACACCAGCTGAGGGCAGCAAACCTCAGTGCCTTTTTGCTGCACTTTAAACTCTGAACCATTGGACTGTTTTTCTGAGACAAACCAGCAAGTGGCAAAAGCACAGTGAGACCTTCACCCAGATGATCAGGACTGATCCGTGCTGCCTTGACCCCTAAAATTTGGTTTTGAAACCCAGCTGTGCCTGAGATAAAACATAGTACTGGGTCACCTAGCAGGCAGACAGCTTGGACACAGGGTGAAGGCAGGGACTTGACAGAAGCCAGGTACACAAGAGAGGTGATTGTTTGCTATTCTGTGAGGGCTTCCTGAAGAGTGTTGTGCCTGAACTTCCCACTCCAGGAATGAGAGAGCCGAACAATGCCACTTTCCCCTCTGCCCATCAGCACTGACTAAATTCAGCGAGCAAAACAGCGCCCCCAAGTGGAAGCCGGCGCCACTTACAACAAATCCCACCTTGCTGTGCCCTGCAGGTGCATCTCCACTAGGGCAAGTCCTCCTGAGAATCAGAGCCACAGCCCTTCCCCCAGAAGACCAGCACAAACCCCTCACACGCATCAAGTCTACCTATTATATAGAGTGCTGCAAAGCTTCAGCTCTACGGGAAATAAGATCTAGCATCTCTGTCTCTCTGGTTGTTTTGTTTTGTTTTGTTTTGTTTTTTTGATCTAGTTTCTTTTACAAGCAGACCAAAACACACCTAGTTAAAACCTGCCACATAGTGGACAAGGTCCAAACACCCCCCACTGCAGGCAAGAAGAAACTCTGAAGAGGACTGACCTGAGGGTAGGAGCAGCCAAAAAACAACAGCAGAGTGCATATAGGACACCCCCCCCCCTTTTTTAACCTCTTCTTAATATAGCCTTTACTCTTAGGAGCAGGAATATAACAGGCTTTCCTAACAATCACACCCCCAAAAAAAACAGTGACCTGGAACACATGACAAGATGGAGGAATGCACCCCAAAAGAAAGAACAGGAAGAAGTCATGACCAGGGATTTAATCAATACAGATATAAGTAAGATGTCTGAAACAGATTGTAGAACAATTATAAGGATACTAAATGGGCTTGGAAAAAGCATAGTAAACACTAGAGAATCCCTTACTAGAGAGATAAAAGAACTAAAAACCAGCCAAGAGAAAATTAAAAATGCTGTAACTGAGATGCAAATCCAATTGGATGCCATAACAACAAGGATGGAAGAAGCAAAGGAACTAATCCGTGATACAGAAGATAAAGTTATGGAAAATAATGAAGCTGAAAAGAAGGAAAGAAAGAATGAAGACTTAGGGAACTCAGTGACTCTTCAAAGTATAACATTCTTATTCTAGAAGTCCCAGAAGAAGAAGAGAGAGAAAGAGAGGCAGAAGGTTTATGTGAGCAAATTATAGCTAAAAACTTCACTAATCTGGGTAGGACACAACATTGAAATCCAAGAAGGACAGAGAACTTCCAATAAATTCAACAAAAGCCAACCAACCACCACCAAGACATATCATAATCAAATACACAAAATACACAGACAAGGAAGGAATCCTGAAAGCAACAAGGGAAAAAAATGCTTAACCCACAAGGGAAGACAGATCAGGTTAACAGCAGATCTGTCCAAAGAAACTTGGACCAAAAGAAAGATGCATAATATATTCAATGTGTTGAAAGGGAAAAATATGCAGTCAAGAGTACTCTTTCCAGCAAGGCTATCATTCGGAATAGAAGGAGAGATAAAGAGTTTCCCAAACAAAAGCTAAAGTAGTTCATGACCACTAAATCAGCCCTGCAAGAAATAATAAAGGATATGCTTTGAGTGGGGAAAAAAGACCAAAAGCAACAAAGACTAGAAAGGAAGAGAGAACATCACTAGAAATACCAACTTTACAGGTAACACAGTGGCACGAAATCCATGTCTTTCAAAAATCACTCTGAAAGTAAATGGACTAAAGGCTCCAATCAAAAGACATAGGGTACCAGAATGGATAAAAAAAACAATACCCATCTATACGCTGCCCACAAGAGACTCATTTTAGACCTAAAGACACCTGCAGATTGAAAGTGAAGGGATGAAGAACCATCTATCATGCTAATGGACATCAAAATAAAGCTGGAGGAGCCATACTTATATCAGACAAACTAGATTTTAAACCAAAGACTGTACAAGAGATGAAGAAGAGCATTATATCATAGTCAAGGGGTTTATCCATCAAGAAGATCTAACAATTGTAAATATTTATGCCCCCAACAAGGGACAAATAATACATTATATGTTAAAGAAAGAAGAAGAAGATAGCAGGAAGGGAAAAATGAAGGGGGGGAATTGGAGGGGGAGATGAACCATGAGAGGCCATGGACTCTTGAGAAACAAACTGAGGGTTCTAGAGGGGAGGGAGGTGGGGGAATGGGTTAGCCTGGTGATGGGTATTAAAGAGGGCATGTACCGCATGGAGCACTGGGTGTTATATGCAAACAATGAATCATGGAACACTACATCAAAACTAATGATGTAATGTATGGTGATTAACATAACATAATAAAAAATAAAAAATAAATAAAAAAAGGAGCACCCAAATATATAAAACAATTAATAACAAACAAAAAATAACTAATATAAAACATTAATAACAATACAATAATAGCAGGGGACTTTAAAACACCACTTATAGCAATGGACAGATCATCAAGCCAGAAAATCAACAAAGAAAAAATGGCTTTGAAGGACACACTGGACCAGATGAACTTAACAGATATATTCAGAACATTTCATCCTCAAGCAGCAGAATACATATTCTTTTCAAAAGCACACAGAACATTCTCCACAATAGATTACATACTGGGTCAGAAATCAGCCCTTAAAAAGTACAAAAAGATCAAGCTCGTACGATGCATATTTTCAGACCACAATGCTATGAAACTTGAATTAACCACAAGAAAAATTTAGAAAGACCACAAATACATGGAGGTAAAAGAACATTCTACTGAAGAATGAATGGGTTAACCAGGAAATTAAAAAAGAAATAAAAAAATAGCTGGAAGCAAATGAAAATGAAAACATGACATTGAAAACCTTTGGGATATAGCAAAGGCAGTCATAAGAGGGAAGTATTGCAATACAGGCCTAACTCAAGAAGCAAGAAAAGTCTCAAATACAAAAGCTAACCTTACAGCTAAAGGAGCTAGAAGGGGAACAGGAAAAAAAAAAAAAGCCTAAAACCAGCAAAAGAAAGGAAATAATAAAGATTAGAGGAAAAATAAATGATATAGAAACAAACAAACAAAACAATAGAACAAACCAACAAAACTAAGAGCTGGTTCTTTGAAAGAATGAATAAAATTGATAACCCCCTAGATAGACTTATCAAAAAGAAAAGAAAAAGGACCCAAATAAATAAAACCACAAATAAGAGAGGAGAGATCACAACTAATACCACGGAAATACAAATAATTATGAGAGAATATTATGAAAAATTATATGCCAACAAACTGGGCAATCTGGAAAAAATAGACAAATTCCTAGAAACATACAACGTACCAAAGCTGAAACAGGAAAAAATAGAAAATTTGAACAGACCCATAACCAGCAAAGAAACTGAATCAGTAATCAAAAATCTCCCAACAAACAACTGTCCAGGGCCAGATGGCTACTGAGAGGATTCTACCAGAAATTTAAAGAAGAGTTAATACCTATTATTCTCAAACTGTTCCAAAAAATAGAAATAGAAGGAAAATTTCCAAGCTCCTTCTATGAGGCCAGCATTACCTTGATTCCAAAACCAGACAAAGACCCCACTAAAAAGACAATTACAACCCAATATCCCTGATGAACATGGTTGCAAAAATTCTCACCAAGATATTAGCCAATAGGATCCAACAGTACATTAAAAAAAATTTTCACCACAACCAAGTGGGATTTATTCCTGGGCTGCAGGGTTGGTTCAATATTCACAAATCAATCAACGTAACACACCACATTAATAAAAGAAAAGGTAGGAAGCATATGATCCTCTCAATAGATGCCAGAAAAGCATTTGACAAAATACAGCATCCTTTCTTGATAAAAACACTCAACAAAGGAGGGACAGAGGGAACATACCTCAACATCGTAAAGGCCACATATGAAAGACCCACAGTTAATATCATCCTCAATGGGGAAAAACTGAGAGCCTTTCCTCTGTGGTCAGAAACAAGACAGGGATGTCCACTCTCACATTTATATGTAACATAGTACTGGAAGATTTAGCCTCAGCTATCAGACAACAAAAATTTTTAAAAAGGCATCCAAGTAGGCAAGGAAGAAATCAAACTCTCACTATTTGCAGAGGACATGATACTGTACGTAAAAAACCCGAAAGACTCCCCCCTAAAATTGCTGGAACTAATTAATATATGAATTCAGCAAAGTCACAGGATATAAAATCAATGTACAGAAATCTGTTGCATTTCTATATGCCAATAAAGAATCAGCAGAAAGAGAAATCAAGGAATCAATCCCATTTACAATTGCACCAAAATCCATGATACCTAGAAATAAACCTAACCAAAGAGGTGAAAGATTTGTACTCTGAAAACTATAGAACACTTATAAAAGAAATTTAAGAAGATGCAAAGAAATGGAAAAACATACCATGCTCATGGATGGGAGGAACAAATATTGTTAAAATAAGGTGCCTGTGTGGCTCAGTTGGTTAAGCATCTGCCGTCAGCTCTGGTCATGATCCTAGGGTCTGGGATCAAGTCCCACATTGGACTCCCTGCTCAGTGGGGAGTCTGCTTCTCCCTCTACCCCTCCCCCAGCTCATGATCTCTCTGTCTCTCACTCTCTCTCTCTCAAATAAATAAATAAAATCTTTTTTAAAATAAATTAAAATAAATTTTAAAAAATATTATTAAAATGTCTATGCTGGGCGCCTGGGTGGCTCAGTCGTTAAGTGTCTGCCTTAGGCTCAGGTCATGATCCCAGGGTCCTGGGATCGAGTCCCACATCGGGCTCCCTGCTCGGCGGGAAGCCTGCTTCTCCCTCTCCCACTCCCCCTGCTTGTGTTCCTGCTCTCGCTGTCTCTCTGTGTGTCAAATAAATAAATAAAATCTTAAAAAAAAAAAAAGTCTATGCTACCCAAAGCAATCAACACATTTAATGCAATCACTATCAAAATATGACCCGCATTTTTCACAGAGCTAGAACAAACAATCCTAAAATTTGTATGGAACCACAAAAGACCACAAATAGCCAAGGCAATCCTCAAAAGGAAAAATCAGTGCTGGAGGCATCACAATTCCAGACTTCAAGCTATAGGACAAAGCTGTAGTCATCAAGACAGTATGGTATTGGCACAAAAACAGACACATTCATCAATGGAGCAGAATAGAAAGCCCAGAAATGGGCCCACAATTGTATGGTCAACTAATCTTTGACAAACCATGAAAGAATATCCAATGAAAAAACGACAGTCTCTTCAACAAATGGTTTTGGGAAAACTGGGCAG
Organism: Mirounga angustirostris; assembly: GCF_029215605.1. Taxonomy (NCBI): domain Eukaryota; kingdom Metazoa; phylum Chordata; class Mammalia; order Carnivora; family Phocidae; genus Mirounga; species Mirounga angustirostris. The sequence continues at coordinate 61,361,598 of NW_026991719.1, forward strand.
CCACATGCAGAAGAATGAAACTGGACCACTTTCTTACACCACACACAAAAATAAATTCAAAATGGATGAAAGACCTAAATGTGAGACAGGAATCCATCAAAATCCTAGAGGAGAACACAGGCAGCAACCTCTTTGACCTCGGCCACAGCAACTTCTTGCTTAGACATATCTCCAGAGTCAAGAGAAACAAAAGCAAAAATGAACTATTGGGACTTCATCAAGGTAAAAGGTTTTTTCACAGCAAAGGAAACAGTCAACAGAACTAAAAGGCAACTTATGGAATGGGAGAAGATATTTGCAAATGACATATCAAATAAAGGGCTAGTATCTAAGATCTATAAAGAACTTCTCAAACACCCAAAAAACAAATAATCCAGTTAAGAAATGAGCAGAAGACATGAATAGACATTTTCCAAAGAAGACGTGCAGATAGCTAACGGACACATGAAAAGATGCTCATCATCACTCATCTTCAGGAATATATGAATCAAAACCAAGATGAGATAGCACCTCCCACCTGTGAGAATGGCTAAAAGTAACAACTCAGGAAACAACAGATGTTGGCAAAGATGCAGAGAAACGGAAACCCTCTTGCACTGTTGGTGGAAATGCAAACTGGTGCAGCCACTCGAGAAAACAGTTTGGAGATTCCTTAAAAAGGTTAAAATATAACTACCCTATGACCCAGCAATTGCACGAGTAGGTATTTACCCAAAGGATACAAAAATGCAGATTCAAAGGCATACATGCACCCTGATTTTTATAGTACCATTATCAACAATAGCCAAACTATGGGGAGAGCCCAAATATCCATTGACTGACTAATAGATAAAGAAAATGTGATACACACACACACACACACACACATATACACAGTGGAATATTACTCAGCCATCAAAAAGAATGAAATCTTGCTATTTGCAATGACATAGATGGAGGTAGAGTGTATTATCCTAACTGAAATAAGTCAGTCAGAGAAAGATAAATACCATATGATTTCACTCATATGTGGAATTTAAGAAACAAAACAGATGAACATGTGGGAAGGGGAAAAAAAGAGAGAGAGGGAAACAAACCATAAGAGACCCTTAAGGGTAGAAAACAAACTGAGGTTTGATAGAAGGAGGTGGGTAGGGAATGGGCTAAGTAGGTGATGTGTATTAAGGAGGGCACTTGTTATGATGAGCACTGGGTCTTATATGTAAGTGATGAATCTCTAAATTCTACTCCTGAAACCAGTGTTATAGTATATGTTAACTAACTAGAATTTAAATAAAAATTTGAAAAGGAAAAAATATAAAGATCCTCTCCAGAATGCCTGGGTAGCTCAGTCAGTTAAGTGTTTGCCTTCGGCTCAGGTCATGATCCCAGAGTCCTGGGATCGAGTCCCGCATCGGGCTCTTCTGCCTGCCGCTCCCCCTGCTTGTGCTCTCTCTCTCTCTCCCTGACAAATAAATAAATAAAATCTTAAAAAACAAGATCCCTTCCAACTCAGAGAATCTCTGATCTAGTCCAGATGCCTTAAGGGCACTTTTTACTCTTATACTTTCAGAGTAGATGCACAAACACAGACACACAGACACAGAGATACACACACTAATTATACAATAAATGAGTTTTCCTTCCCAGCAAAATCCCCTGAATGTATCCCTCCCTGGAACTTATATTTCAGCTTCCCGAAGTTTTCATTCATAAGGTTTTCTTACTGGCAAATGTCAGGTTTTAGAAGGCTTCCTTTATTCTGAAACAAATCATTGGGCCCTCTACTCAGGAATGTTGATCCTGCTGACAAAATTCAGGTTGTCATAGTTACTGCAAAGCAAATTGGCTGTCTTGTGTGTACCCTGGCTGTACACAAAACAGCTGAGCCTATCACTGCAATAATTTAGAAACATCATAGAAAAAATGGGCCTCCATTGCTTGAAGTGAAATCAAAGATATCAAGGGTGTCACTGCAGAAGTTTGGGAACTATTAAAATCTTATAATGCTGTTGTGTTCACTTAACACTGTAGTGTGTTCCATTGAGCACCATCAAAGACAAATAAACATTTACATCACATGGTAATCATTGAACTCTGGTTATGAAAGCATCTATGGGAAATACCTTTGGTGATAGAGCCTCTGATTTCCTCCCTGAGTCCCCATCCTGGCTGTAGGACAAATTGCAATTTCATAGTTATATATATAATGATCAAACAAATTTTAATAAAATGGATCTTCTGATTTAGACCCTTAGATGGAGGAAGATAGCTTGAATCAGGCCTGAATAGCTGTCAAGAAAAATATCTTGTTTCATGTCTCTTCCCTTCCACCCTCTGGGTTTAGGGTCTATCACCTGGGACTGGGATAAACGTCAGGAGCAAATCTTTAGTTCAGACAAGATGAGAATTTGTAATGCTTTTTTTAAATGACAACAGAATTTAGTTTGCTTAGCTTAACCTAATTGAATTATCTTATTCAGATCTTCTCCTTAATTACTTTTTGTTTTTACTTCTTTTGCTCTTGAATGAGTTGTGCAAAGCTCCCTCACTCCCAATGTCTCCTTCCCTCCCTTTCCCATCACCCCTCCCCTCCTCTCTCTCTCTCTCCTGCTCTCTCTCTCTCTCTCCCTGCCTCTGTCTTTCTTTCCCCCCAACTAAAATTATAATAATAACCACTGTTCAGGTAAGTCAACCAAACTTCCTTTTATAATTATACATGAAAGATGGGGAATACTTCTCCCCTACTTGAACATAAATTAATTCAGAAAAGACCAACCACAGTTTGACAGTTTGAAAGTCCCCCACTAGTAATGAGCCTTAATAGAATAGTAATTTTTTAAAAAACATCAAACTAGGTCTGTGCCATTTATGTTCACCTTCACTGCATTTCTACCAACCTCATTCTTTTGCAAGAAAACCAAGGTTATAACACAACTGTCATATGTAAAGATTTGAAAAAAAATATCTGGGGTCAGAAATCACCATTTGGCCATAAATTAGAAACAAACTGGAGTTACAAGTTGTAGCCTGTGGTAAAAAACCTCAAAATCAGGACAAAATGAAAGCAGTTATCTACATCCAGTGGTCTTTTTCCAGAACTGAACCTGACTGAAAATCTTCCAGAACAGATTTTGAGCAAATTTCTTTGAGGAGTCAGTCTTCCAAAGATTTCCCAAAAGGCTATTGCTAAGTCTAAGACTGTGAACTCAGTTTTCTCTCTGTCCAGCTGCAATTCCTCTACTGGATATCATCTTGATAATAGAAAAAAATGAACTTGACTCTTACAGCCTGTTCTTTTGATTCTTAATGGTTCTGAGTTTATGCAGCATAAAATCCTACCTAGCTATGTTCTTAAAGCCAAAAGGAATTATATCACAGTTTTGGGCATCTATTATGGGATCTTATCTAATGAGTGAGTGAATTTTTCCAACTACTATATATATATATATAGTGTTAGGAAGAGAAGAATGAGCCATAAAAGAATGAAGTATTTTTATCAATGATTTCATACATTAACTTTACCAAAGAGTGAAAAGATTAACTGAGATGAAAAGGAGACAAGAGCAGACCTAAGATCTGAGCTGCCATCATGGGGTACATTGTCAGTGGAAATGCTAGAAACTAAATAACAATAACAACAACAAAAAGGAAAACAATATTTTTACTGAGCTTTTATTATGTATCTGTACTATTTCAGTGAATACAGGAAAATAAAAGACAGTCATGTGTCCTCAAGGAGCTTTTACAATCTAATAGGATAGACTCTCCCCAGACACTCCAGTTTGTGCTTCCCTATCACTGTGTCCATAGAACAATTAAAATTCTTTTGTCATCTCTATGTTTATAATGAATGTCTCCCCAGCTGGGCTGTGAGGTCCTTGAGGGCAGTTCTTTTCAGTTTTATATCCAGCAAAGATAGTGGACAGCCATTGAAAAATGTTTGAATGAATCAAGAAATTAGCAAATAAGACAGGTATATTATACAATACAAAATTAAGAACAGGTCAAGGTTGAAAGCTTCTAATCTTATCTTTCTCTAATATACTCTCTATACTTCTATCAGTGTGAAATTTCCCATAATTTTGATCAGATTACCACCATAGCTGAATGGGTCTGATTGCCTTGGGGATAAAACCTGAACCCTCTAAGTGTCATGTACAAGTTTATCAAAGATGTGCCCTATGCCTGCTTCATCTCTCACCATAGCATGGTCATACTATTGTGTCCATGGCTGACTCTCCAACTAGACTGTAAGTTCCTTGAGGATAAGAATCTTGTCTCATTTATCTGTATAGTACCACTGCATAAAGCACTGTGCCTTAATACCTACTAAACATGCACTATGTACCAGATCCTTCCAGTGGCACTGGGATGTTACCACATATTCATTTATCTTCATATTCTCTTTCATTTAACTGTGCCTCATAGCTCTTATAAAATTTGCCAAATAAACAATAATTCCATATGCCTCTTTATGAATCAACTAACTCAGCTTCCACTCCTGGCTGTCCTGCTAGTTAACAGGCTGAATTTATTTCTTCCTGTTTCCTCACTCTAATAAGAAATATAATGCCACCTCTAATTTTTACCTTACTTGATATTCTAAGTGGACATACTTTCTGGAAGATGATAGAGTATAAATAAATACCCACATACACAAATGTTATAATAAACAAATAATGTAATTATACTAATGTAAAGTAGTAAAATTAGTACAATTTATATGGATTGACTGAGTCTGGAGCCAGATTGTCTGGACTCAAACTTTGGCTCAGCCACCTGTGATCAAGGGTTCTCTATCACTTTATCTGTAAAGTAGAGATAATAATTGTACCTATTCTTAGGGTTGTGTTAAAGATTAAATGAGTAAATTTATGTAAAATGCTTAGAACATTACCTACCATGGAGTAGATACTCAAAAAGTGTCAGCCATGTTTTCCAGTTATCTGTAGCTTGATTGTGGCAGTGACTGACAAGTTATCCATCCAGTAAAGACATCAGCTATAACACATCTGATGCTGCCCAAGCTCTAAGAGATAAACTTCAGCATGCTCAGAGATAGACTCACCTCTAAATTCTACCCAAAGTGTAATATATATGGTCAACTCTTGAGAACTTTCCAATCACTTAAGGTATGCCATCTGGTCCTCAAAATTGAGCATATTTTCGTTTACTTAGAAACTTCGAGAATTTGCCCCAATAACCAGAGACAGCTCCAAGTTTACATATTTCCAATATAAGAACCAACTCCCTGAAAGTAGGTGTGATATGAGGGGTTTCCCTAACCCTGTTTTCTAACAAATTCCTACAAACTTCTCTGTCCCACCGCCCTCAGCCCTGATAAGAAAGTCACTTGTCAGAACCCCCTTGAGTCAGTAAGAACTCCGAAGAACAAAAGATTGGGGAGAGCTTTTTATGTTTATCACCTCTATTGCAAATAGAGTAACTGAACTCCCTTGAGCCACTTTAGCTAGGATTATATCTTATGACAGGTTCCCAGATCTGTTCAAAGGATAACTTAGAGAATTTGATTTGGAAGGGAAATCAGGAAGGATTGCACACAGAAAGTAAGTGTGTTTGATTTTAGACATTTGAATTTGCAGTGTAGGTAGAACAAGCAGTCCTTATCGATCCTAAAGCTACAGACTCCAAGGGATGGAAGATTTTCTACTATCTCTCAAAACAAAACAGAATTTGAAAAATGCAATTTGAATGGAGGGTAGAAGCTAGGGATAATTTTGAAAAGACAAAGAGACTTGAGTCCTGTAGTGCAATATTAGTTTCAGGTGTAGAATGGACCTGGGAAGGAAGAGGAAAAAAGTTCATCAAATGGCTTCCTCTAGAAAAACTGATCTAAAGATGAAATATAAAGATAGGAATTCACTGTGTTGGCTTAATTCTGATTGCCTCATCTCTATCCCAGCCACTCATCTACCAGAAGACAGGGTAGTATTATTTTGGTTTCCATAATTCTGTTAAAGTTGAATTTATGATGCTTGCAATGAATTCTAAGTGTATTTTTTTATTACTTGTATAAGATTTTTATTTTTATTTATTTTTTTCTATTTAAAGAGTATTTATTTATTTTTTAAGTTCTAATTTAAATTCCAGTTTGTTAACATACAGTATAATATGAGTTTCAAGGTGTACAATATAATGATTCAACACTTCCATGTGACACCAGGTGCTCATCACTGTATCAGATTTTTCAAGGAAATTAAAGCACTAACCCAAATAATTTTTCCTCTTCTCTTTATGGAAAAGTTGTATATCATCCCTATGCCAAGCTTTAAAATTTTACTATATATTTATTTGTTTATAAATAGTATGTGAGTTTATTGTGTTATTTAAAAATTTACATAAACTCGATAATAGCTGGGTGGGAGGATGGGTTAGCCTGGTGAGGGGTATTGAGGAGGGCACGTTCTGCATGGAGCACTGGGTGTTATGCACAAACAATGAATCATGGAACACTACATCTAAAACTAATGATGTAATGTATGGGGATTAACATAACAATAAAAAATTTTTAAAAACCTCGATAATAGCTAATAAGCCTAATAAGGACATAAGGCTAATAAATAAATACGTTAGCCTTTGTAGACGATAATAGCTTTGCCTCTTCACTTCTAATTCAAATTTTTTTTCTTGTTTTATGTTATCTAAGATCTCCAGTATTAGGTTTTGTGTTTTAATTATGTTATGTTAATCACCATACATTACATCATTAGTTTTTTTAATGCAAATCATTTTTTATTATGTTATGTTAATCACCATACATTACATCATTAAGTTTGATGTAATGTTCCATGATTCATTGTTTGCATATAACACCCAGTGCTCCATTCAGTACGTGCCCTCTTTAATACCCATCACCAGGCTAACCCATCCCCCCACGCCCCTCCCCTCTAGAACCCTCAGTTTGTTTCTCAGAGTCCATAGTCTCTCATGGTTCATCTCCCCCTCCGATTTCCCCCCCTTCATTTTTCCCTTCCTTCTATCTTCTTCATTTTTTTAAACATATAATTTATTATTTGTTTCAAAGGTACGGGTCTGTGATTCAACAGTCTCACACAATTCACAGCGCTCACCATAGCACATACCGTCCCCAATGTCTATCGCCCAGCCACCCCATCCCTCCCACCCCCCACCACTCCAGCAACCTTCAGTCTAAGTGTATTTTTAAATGTGTGTTTTTCTCTACCCTCCTCCATGATGCTTGCAATGAATTCTAAGTGTATTTTTAATATGTGTGTTTTTCTCTACCCTCCTCCAATGTACTTATTTCGGGATGTTACTTTTGAAATGACCTATTTCAGTTGCTTCTGCAGATCACACACAATTCCCAATAACTAATTTTAACTTTCATCTGATTCCAAGAATAAGCCAATGCGTAGCAGAGAGCTGGTGTTGCTCTTGGAAAACTGCACTCTCCCAAAAGACAAATGCAGCACGAGCCTCCCATTCATTAGCCCAATGACCATCTCTGGGTAGTTAATAGGCCTAAATCCTAAATAGTAGACACATGATGTCTAGCCCAAATATTCTCAATCAGAGTCTCAGAGTTATTCCTTTTAAACTCCAAGGAGACAAAAATGTCCAACTCTGTAACTCGTTTCTAACTTTGCTTATAATCAACATGGTGCTATCAAATTAATCATTTTGTCTTAAGAGATTATTAGTTAGTTGTCTCTAACAAAGAAAGAGTTGATTTAGTCCTACAAACAGTCAAGTCCATTTTTCAAGTCAATCTTAAAAAAAAAATTGTCAGTGTGGTCAAGGAAACATTCTGCCAGTCAATTCAATTAAGCAATTACTTCAAATAGATAACTGTCTAACAATAAGTCAGTTCTGCCTCACAATTAATTAATTCAGTATAACCATTCATCAGTTCTGTCAATCAATTTATTCATCATATCAAACAACCAGATTTAACAGATTCTATTCACCCTACTTGATAAGCTGAAAAGAATAGACAGAAATGCTTAGGAGAGAGGTATTGGGGAGAGGGGCACAGAGTTGGGCACAGAGTTCCTAAAAACTCCCACATCCAAAGTAAGAGGATGCTTTCTTTCCTGGTATGTATTAAATGTGCTTATCCATAGCAAACATAGAAACCCTGAACTGAGGGATAATTTGTAGGAAAATAAAATTACAAGTAATAGCTTATTGTTAATATTATATACTCAAGATAGAATGGAAGGAACATTTTTAGATGTATTATTTACACCTTAAAATATTGGTTCAGAGTTTTCAGTCACTGTGAGAAAGAATTTTATCAGTTTTATCCTTAACAGACCATTCCATAAATGTGAAAACATTTTTAGATGTATTATTCACACCTTGACATATTGATTCAGAGTTTTCAGCTTCACTGTGAGAAAGCCCTCTGAAAGAGGCAGCACTTCAGCTGAGCATCAGTTCAGATTTGTATTCAACCATTTTGACACAAGAACATTTACCAGGGTAAGGAAAACTGTCACCAAATGAGACTCTACTAATGCCAACATCATACAGAGAGATGTATAGTGACTATATAAAATGAAGAAGTAGGGGTGTTTCAATACTCCATGGAAGTGAGAAATACTTAAAGCAGTGAAGGTAGGATGAAATTAAATGACACAAAAACAGATAAGAAAGTTTTTAATTTGTATATTTTTGTTTGTATTTCTGTAAACCTTAATCTACATTATGAATTATGGCATATCTAAGGAGAAATAAAGATTAATATACTTTTATTTTACCCAAAGAATAATATGTTAAATGATCGCCACACCCAACTATTCTGAACTAGAGCACGTCTAGCTGGTGGGTCTACATGGTGAACACGTAAGATTCCACCATTCCCCTGCCACCCAATACCTAAATACCAGGAAAAGAAATTAACTATGGACCAAGCCTGTAAATCTGAATCTATGTAGCAGTAGTTCTTAACTTTTGGAGGATTTCAGATCCTTAGAGAATCTGATCAAAGATAAAGACTCCAGAAGAATGCACATATGCATATAAACATGAATTTTTTTGCATACAACTTCTGGAGTTTCATAGACTTGAGGTTAAAGGCATCTCTCTTGGGTTTTTTTTTGGCCTTGAGCACAGTTCTTCCTTTCCTGGCAAAAGATATATCATTTTGACCTGGATGCTAGTGAGGTCACTTTCCAGTGACATATTCCTTGCTCCCTCTTTTCCTCAGGTACTATGATGAAGTGTGGATAGTGACACAGCTCAGCTTCACTTGGAGTCCTCAGAAAATGCATGTTGCCAATACTGGTAACCCTGTCTTATAAGCTAATGTGCCAGTTCACGCATAACAATAACATCGTAAAAATAACAAAACAGGAACTCCCCAAACCTTTTTTTTACCCAGTACATTGACAGACATGCAAAACCTGACTGGAGGTATAATTTTTTTGCCTTCTTTTTACATTAATTTTCTTCCTAATTTCAATTAGCCAAACTTGAATGGAGACTTTACAGACAGTTCAACCCCACCTCAGAGCTCTGCAGACAGCTCTTGTTGCCAAGCTGTCTATCACCAAGACAACTAGGCCAATGTGCTTTGCTCTGGGTAAATACTTCATCAGAGCCAGTTGCAGAAGGAGTCTCTTTGCAATGACTTCCCATCAGATCAAAATCCTTACTCCTAGCAATTGAAAATATTTTTTTGAAAGTACATGGGGTATAATCATTAACATTTAAAAATAATTCTTTATGCTGATTAACAGGAGGCTATTTCCAGAAATAGTCTCACATGAAGGCAGGTTCGTTCAAGAGATCTAGAAAAACCCTCTCCTCCCCAGTAAGTCTGAAGTTCTTCTATTTGTGAGACATTATTTTTTTTCCTTTGCATTAATTATAACTTTCTTCTAACACCTTCTTCTAAGCCACAAATTCCCCTGAAGTGGTCATCAGCAATTTATCAATCTTCAGTCTCTAGTCTCTTCTTTTTAAAACACTTTGAATAAGAAGAGATGATAAAAGGTGAAGTGGTTGGCATTCTTACCTCAAATGAAAAATAAAGGAGATAGGTTAACTCTTTGGACACAGTGACATTCAACAAAGTGTTTGTTTTTGATAAGTTCAGTACATATAAATGAGTTAAAGACAGAAAAACTTTACTTCCAGCAGATACAAAGTTTTTTAAAATCTCAGGGAAGAAAGCTGGGTTTTGGGTCTTTAGGGACCCAGAAGAGGTGCCAAATCATTGTATTCCTCCCATCCAGGCTCCACTACTGCTGATCCGCCCTCAGGGTTTTTCTGAGCAGCCCCTCACAGCTTTATTGTTTGCTGGTCTCCTAGGCGGCAGGTGTCTTTTAATCAAAGGCTTAAGAAGGTGTGGGGTTTAGGAGTCAGCCCTGACTGGAAGGAAAACTTTCCATTTAGCCTTGGGCAACAATATTGGAGCTTTTTTGAATGTTGTAATCAACTCTGTGCCAAGTGGGGCCCAATCTCCCCCTACACAGCCCCAGGAATCCAAAGAAAGAAGTGTTTTCAATTCTCTTCAGAACGTCTGATCTCCCACACAGCAGACCAAATAAAAACAGTCTGGGCCAATTGTGCCTCCTCCTACCCCCATTTACTGTGGAATCTGCCTGAGAGAAACAGGAAAGTTGGCCTTGGGCCAACACTGGCCTTCTGTAGAGGCAGAAAACTTCCCTTACCTTCCTTCCATGGTCTGTCAGAAACCAAAAGGAGAACCTCCACCTCAGATATTCCATGGAGAGGGGTGGCTGTGGGGGGTCAGGAAAGGACCTAAGATGATAGCTGGGACATCAAGGCCTAAAACGTTTTAACACTTGATTTAGTATTTTCTGTGTACTTACTATTTTGTTACTGCTATTTTCTCTTATTAAGTAGATTGGGAGGAAAACTGGAAAGAGTTGCTTAGGAGTTGAAATGGCTACAGACTGAATCTCAGCATCAATATTTACTAACTGTAACATCAGACAACTTATTTTACAAGGCTCTCATCCCAATTTTCCCACTGACTAGCTCTGTGATGTTGGCTAAATCCCTACACCAACCCTGGTCACCTCATCATAAAAATGAGGAGGTTGCACTAAAAGATCTCTTAGGGCCTCTTCAATCCTAATAGTTTAAGTTACTTCTGGGATGCTGAATTTGGAAAACATCCAAGTGGGATTAGACACTTGGAAATTATTGTCTACTCCATCCACAACCTCCACCAACTTCAATGGGTTTTGGCCATAGTTCTTCAAGCTATTTTTTTTTGGGGGGGGGGCTACTGGGCCTAAGAATGGGGAGCAAGAGTAGGCAAAGCAAGGCCAGGTCCACAACAAAATTCCAGGTGGCCATGCTCAAAGTAAGAGTAGCTCAGAGTAGCTCAGGCCAGAAATACCAGTTTATGAGCTGATAAGGTAATAGCAACTTTTCCCTATGAATTTTACCAAGCAAAGCTTGTCAGGTGACTGAGGGGTACCCTGGAGAATATGGCTCAAAACTGCCATAGCCAAGGCTCACACGGAGGCGGCAGCTAATATATCCTAATAATGTTAAAGGAAGAACAAGTGGTCCAGTGAAGGGGAATCAGAGAACATGAGGCTGGGAAAGTTTTGGGGGACAGAACTATAGAAGGGAATACCTCTAAGAATCCAACAGAAGGACAAAAGGACAGAAAGCCCTTTCATGTTGCAGTGGTTATCAACTATGTCCTAGAGGAGATGATGCCAAAGGCCTGGATGAGCCACAGACAAATACTGAAATGAGGACTCTTGGAAACTAAAACTCCTTTAAGGACCTACATGAACAAAAATTTAAAGCTAATAGTCAAATTTCAGATACTGTCATAGTTTGTTAGGGAAAACAGTTCAGAGAGTGGAATGGGATAGTGATGTAAAGAATCCCATAGAACTTTTTTTGTTCTTTTTTTAAAGATTTTTTATTTATTTATTTGAGAGAGAGAATGAGAGAGAGCGAGTACATGAGAGGGGGGAGGGTCAGAGGGAGAAGCAGACCCCCCACCGAGCAGGGAGCCCGATGTGGGACTCGATCCCGGGACTCCAGGATCATGACCTGAGCCGAAGGCAGTCGCTTAACCAACTGAGCCACCCAGGCGCCCAGAACTTTTTTTGTTCTTAAGATAGAATCGTCACAACTGAAAGCTGTTGGGGGTAGGAATGTGAAGGAGAATATAGTGGAATTCTAAACAATACGATGCTCATAGTAGAAATACAGGCTATTTCCATACTCAAACTATTTAAATCTGAATTTATTAAAATAAAACTAAGTAAATAAATCTAAAATAAAACTAAGTTAAAAAAAGAACAGGGCTAAATTCAAACTTACGTTTCTGTGTTTATGACACTAAATAAACAGATTTTAGTGAATTCTCCCTTTTTAACTAGTTGGTTGGTATTGTGTAGATGCAGCCAGCATTTAATATGCTTTCAATTGTGTCTTCAGCCCTCAAGACCCTGGGGGTCTGAAATCTCAGCCAACTTTGCAATTTAATCCAAAACCCAAAGCAGTGCAGATTCCAAGTAACCTGTTACCCTCTGTTAGCAAAACATCACTTGTGGTTTGAAAAATACCATTTTTAATAACCCCTTTTCAGTTTCCTGGCAGGCCCCCAGCTTCACTTCAAAGTTGATTTTCCCCAGTGAGAGTACAGCTGGAAGAATCCAGAAGTGCACTGTGCCACAATTCCACTAACCCAGGCTGTGAAGGCCCAGCTCTAGGGCACAGAAGGCTCCGGAGGGAACACAGGGGCGGGGACGATGCAGGGGCGGGGGCAGTGCAGGTTGTGGATCACAGAGAAATGGCCTCAATGCAGGCCTTCCCAGAGACAAATAATGCATCACTCCCAGTAGTGAGCAACTAAAGAAATTGAATCCAAATTGAATTTTAGATTATATCATTTTGGCTTATTTTTAAACAAATTTGATAAAAAGAAACCACTATAATTTGGGCTGCCTCTTGAATGCCGTGTTTTTTTTTCAGTGACCCACCCTTCAGATGTCACACAAATAAATGCCAAGAAAACATACTATGAAAAGAGGCACTGGAGGCTGGAGTAGGGGCAAGAAAACAGAATTTCATCTTTGGAGACCTAGGATCTCTTAAGACAAGTGCAGACTGAGCTCTCCTTAAACTCCAAGACAGTAGTAGTCTTGAAGTCCTGAGTTTGTTCTTGTATTTCTTGCCCAGGACTAGTGAAGTTGAGGTTGCCAATAAAATGACCACTTTGCTCAAAATGTTTCATTTAAAATCCAAGTATTCTTAAAACAGCAGAGTAGGATTTGGGCCAGAAATTGCTTTCTAGTACAAACACTAGTACACTTTTACAAGGCAGGTAAAGCTCAAAATTATGTTGCTAATTAATTTTATAGTTCCTCTAGCTACCTAGAAGCAACTGTAGCCCAACATTCTTCAATTGGGATTTGGCCAAGAATTCAGATAATGCCATTTATGGACCATGCCAACAGCTGAGGTCATGCTTTCTGTCTAAAGAAGAAAAAAGAAAGAAAAAATAAATATGGAAGCATTCATGGAAAGTACATATTAAGGGATAGGAGCAGAAGGGAGAAAAAAGAGATAAGAGTTAAAAAAAAAATCTTTATATATCAACCAACGCCAACAGAAATGCATACCAGAGGAGAGGGCCTGGAGGCTTTGTTTCTATTATTTTGAGGAAAAAGTGAAGGAAAACAGGAGAATGCAGTAATTGTGGGAAATGATAGAGAAGCAACAATTTGATATCAAAGAAATAACCTTCCCCCCCAACCAAATATAAAAAATAAAAAAAGGGAAAGGCCTGATGTCTTGCATCATGGCTGGTACAAATGTTCTGTTCTGTGCATGCCAGGAATGTGAATTGCTTGCTACTTGGTTTGGAATTCTGTAATTATAAGTGTTCTTTTTTTTTTTTTCCAGCACAAACTCAGATTCCAAGGACTAGAAAGAACCTCTACAAATTACAGTATACTGAACATTAGAGTTAGAAAGGAACTTGGATCTCATCTAATCTATCTCCATTCTAGGAATGAGGAAACTGAGGAAAATGGAGAAAAAAACCTTGGCCAAATGTCACACAATAAATTAGTCAAAACTAGAACCAAGATCTAGTGGGGTAGTTCCTAAATATATCAGTTGATAATAAACATTACTGGTCCAAGGGAAATATGAGAAATACAATAACTATGTAATGATTGTTTTATAAAGTTAAAATTTTTAAACTATTTTTAATTTTGAGATTATAAATCCACTGTTTTTTGATGTTAAAATATCCCTTCTTTTATGAAATGATGATAAACACGGAGAATACTTGTTAAATTTATAATGTCCTTAATTGACAAAAATAATAAATTATAAGCCTCATTTGAAGCCTCAACATTTTTTGGAAAATATTTGGTGTGTGAAAACTATGTCTTCTACTAATACCCTAGCCCAATCCCCTGGTGTTAGGCAGGATATCATCACTTAATCCAAGGTCTCTTCTGACCCCAAAAGGTTTTGTACCCACTAAATAGGCCACTGAAGTGTCATATACTGAACAAAGTGTCAGAAAGAGACTGGTTTGACTGGGATGTGGGGTGGAAGACAAAGGAGGAAAAAAATGCACATGGCAGAACATGGAGAAACAAACTGGTTTGCAATCAGTGCATCATCCTGTTTTTTGTTATGGCAACTTCAAGTTACCATACTACCCTGATTTAATAGGTAATAGCTTTTTCACTACATATTTATATTTTTCATTTGTGATCAATTCAAATTTTCATCATGAGGAAAAAAAAGACACATTCAATTTGTATGAGGTTGGCATATTGTATAGAAGAAGCTAAGAGAGGTTAAGTGACTTGCCCAAGACAAATTGGTTCACAAGGGATTGAGTCAGGACTAAAGCCTGGAACTTCATTCTAGATCTCATAATCCTTCCTCTTATCCATGTTTCTATCCATTGTACATCTTAACTCAGTTTTTAGGTATGACCCTTCAGCTGGCCAACGACATTGTGGTATGCATGATCTGACCCCAGAGTGCCCAACATCACCACTCTAGGTGCCAGGCCCAAGTAGCACTAGACTCCAGGACCCAGAAAGTTTACAAGATTACTGGGAATATAAAGGCCTCTGGCTCCTGGCTACTCACTGGTATGATTTGTGAGATATAGGTGGCCCAACAGCCCTATCACTGTAGCCACCTGTTGCTACCACTTCTAGCCAGATAAAGGCCAGAGGAGAGAACTGGTGTATCAAAATGCACACACAAGCATCATCATCATTATCATTATTATCAAATTTTCAATGATTCTCATTGAAATAACTTGACTTATGAATTACCTAAATTCAATGTTTCATTCTCACTATTACCTTCCACCACTCAATTGAGACCCAATCTGATAATCCAAACAGATGTTAACATCAATTTAAGCCACACAGAATTTTATTTTATTTTTTTATTATGTTATGTTAGTCACCACACAGAATTTTAAAGGTAGAGCAGATAATACTAACCAAAACTACCACATAACACACTCCAAAGCTAAACCCAAAGTCACTGTTTGGGATTGCTGCTATTTGGGATTCCAGCTGTTTAGAACAATCCCTATCTCCGCACCCATTTATATGGGCTGGAATCACATGTTTTTTAAAACAAGGCTGCCTTCTGGCTCCTGGTTAGGTTAGTAGTTAGCAACTTCCAGGGCCCTGACTCAGCAGAATATCAAGAGGAACTACATAGTACGTAGCTGTGGCCCAGCCAGCAACTGCCTTCAATCATAATAAATAACTCTTAAAAGAGAAACCAGTATCTCTGTCTGGACAGGCACACTCCCAATACAGATCTCAGACCTGGTCCATCAATAAATGTTTATCTCTTAGACCCTGGTAAAATAAAACAGGGCTCAGGGGCTTTGGGAAAACAGTCAGGTTCCCAGACTCACTTGGGAAAAAAGTTAATATGGTGGTAATGAGCCACTTAAATGCCTGTCTGCATATGTTAAAATAACATGCCCTTTTCATTCCTTCCAATGGCTCCCAAAGGGTGCTGTGGACAGCTGCATTTTGTGGGTACTTCTTTCACTCCACACACGTACCCACAGAAAGCAAATCACTTCTGTCTCTCTCAAACTTGATTTTATAGTTATTGGGGTTTCCCCTTTCCTTTACATTTTTTCTTTCTTTTGTGCTTTTTGTCCTTTGGGATTTTTTTCTTTTTATCCTTTTTTGTGCTTGGGCATTTTATTTCCCTTTGTTGCTTTTGTTGCTGCTCTTGCTGATGATGTTCTCTGTCCTTTCCTTCTCTTTCCCATTGTTTTTCTTTTTGTTGTTGTTGCGATTTGGGGAATATCTTTCTCTGGAGGGATTTATTTTACTTTTATGTGTTTTCAGATTTGTGTTTTATGGGGTTTTTGTTTTGTTTTGTTTACTATGTTGTTTTATGGGTTTTTTTCCTCTGGTTTATTTGCCTCTTTTTTGTTTGGGGTTTTAACTTTTTTCCTGGGTGTTTTGTATTTTTTTGTTGTTGTTTGCTTGGGATTTTTTCTTTTTTGCATTTTTCTTTTCTATGCTTTTTCCCCTTTCTTTGGGTTTTGGGTTTTGTTATGTTTCTCTGTATATTTTGGGGCTTATAAAATTTTTTCTTAGAATTTAGGATTTTTCTTTTTCTGTTAAAGTTTTCACTTTTTTCTGTTTCATTAATTAAAATTTTAACTCCTTTCTTATTTAAGTGTTTTTTTTTTTTTACTTTTTATCTCTTGATTTTTTTAACCTTTTAGTAATATTTTTACTTTGGAATCATTTTAGATTTACAGAAAACCTGTAAAGATAATACAAAGAGTTCCTATATACTCACCCAGTTTTCCCTATATTAACATCTTTCATTAGTATAGTACATTTGTTACAATTGGTGAACCAATTCTAAAATGTTCTTGTTAACTCAAGTCCATACTTTATTCAGATTTCCTTAGTTTTTCTCTAATATCCTTTTCCTATTTCAGCATTCCATCCAGGGTACCATATTACACTTAGGCTGTCATATCTCCTTAGGCTCCTCTTGACTTAGACAGTTTCTCAGACTTTCCTTGTTTTAGATGACCTTGATGGTTCTAAGGTATTGGTCAGGTATTTCATAGAATGCTCCTCAATTGGGATTTCCCCAATGATTCTTTCAAAATTAGACTTGGGTAATGTGTTGGAGAGGAAGACCACAGAGGTGAAGTGCTCTTCTCATCCATCAAATGAGGGTACACACTATGAACATGACTTATCACCATGTTTTTTATCAGTAATAGCTTTGATGTTTTTTCATATTTTTTATTTTTACTTTTTTAATTTTTTAAATTTCACATTTTTATTTAAATTTCAATGGGTTAACATACAGTGTAATATTAGTTTCAGGTGTAGAATTTAGTAATTCATCACTTACAACACCTAGTGCTCATCACAAGTGCCCTCCTTAATACCTATCACCTATTTATTATATTTTTTAGTTTTTTTAATTAACATATAATGTATTATTTGTTTCAGGAGTACAGCTCAGTGATTCATCAGTCTTACACAATTCACAGCACTCACCATAGTACCTACCCTCACCAATGTCCATCACACAGCCACCCTATCCCTCCCCCCCACCACTCCAGCAACCCTCAGTTTGTTTCCTGAGATTAAGAGTCTCTTATGGTTGTCTCCTTCTACGGTTTCATCTTGTTTCATTTTATCCTCCCCTTCCCATATGATCCTCTGTCTTATTTCTCAAATTCCTCATATCAGTGAGATCATATGATACTTGTCTTTGTCTGATTGACTTATTTCCCTTAGCATAATACCCTCTAGTTCCATCCACATCATTGCAAATGGCAAGATTTCATTTTTTGATGGCTGCAAAATATTCCATTGTGTATATATACCACATCTTCTTTATCTGTTCATCTGTTGATGGACATCTAGGCTCTTTCCATAGTTTGGCTATTGTGGACATTGCTGCTATAAACACTGGGGTTCATGTATGCCTTTGGATCACTACATTTGTCTCTTTGGGTAAATACCCAGTAGTGCAATTGCTGGGTCGTAGGGTAGCTCTATTTTCAACTTTTTGAGGAACCTCCATACTGTTTTCCAGAGTGGCTGCACCAGCTTGCATTCCCACCAACAGTGTAGGAGGGTTCCGCTTTCTCCGCATCCTTGCCAACATCTGTCGTTTCCTGACTTGTCAATTTTAGCCATTCTGACTGGTGTGAAGTGATATCTCACTGTGGTCTTGATTTGTATTTCCCTGATGCTGAGTGATATGGGGCATTTTTTTCAT
Organism: Mirounga angustirostris; assembly: GCF_029215605.1. NCBI lineage: Eukaryota > Metazoa > Chordata > Mammalia > Carnivora > Phocidae > Mirounga > Mirounga angustirostris. Next base: position 61,379,844 of record NW_026991719.1, read on the forward strand.
GTGTCTGTTAGCCATTTGTATGTCTTCTTTGGAGAAATGTCTGTGTCTTCTGCCCATTTCTTGATTGGATTATTTGTTCTTTGGGTGCTGAGTTTGGTAAGTTCTTTATAGATTTTGGATACTAGCCCTTTATCTGATATGTCATTTGCAAATATCTTCTCCCATTGTGTCTGTTGTCTTTTGGTTTTGTTGACTGTTTCCTTTGCTGTGCAAAAGCTTTTTATCTTGATGAAGTCTCAATAGTTCATTTTGGCCCTGGCTTCCCTTGCCTTTTGCGATGTTTCTAGGAAGAAGTTGCTGAAGCTGAGGGCAAAGAGGTTGCTGCCTGTGTTCTCCTAAAGGATTTTGATGGATTCCTGTCCCAAATTTAGGTCTTTCAACCATTTTGAGTCTATTTTTGTGTGTGGTGTAAGGAAATGGTCCAGTTTCATTCTTCTGCACGTGGCTGCTCAGTTTTCCCAATACCATTTGTTGAAGAGACTCTTTTTTCCATTGGACATTCTTTCCTGCTTTGTCAAAGATTAGTTGACCATAGAATTGAGGGTCCATTTCTGGGCTTTCTATTCTGTTCTACTGACCTATGTGTCTGTTTTTGTGCCAGTACCTTGATGTCTTAATGATTACCACTTTGTAATAGAGCTTAAAGTCCAGAATTGTGATGCCACCAGCTTTGCTTTTCTTTTTCAACATTCTTCTAGCTATTTGGAGTCTTTTCTGGTTCCATACAAATTTTAGGATTATTTTTTCCATTTCTTTGAAAAAAGTTGATGGCATTTTGATAAGGATTGCATTAAATGTGTAGATTCCTCTAGGTAGCATAGATATTTTCACAATATTTGTTCTTCCAAACCATGAGCACAGAATATTTTTCCATTTCTTTGTGTCTTCCTCAATTTCTTTCATGAGTAGTCTATAGTTTTCTGAATATAGATTCCTTGCCTCTTTGGTTAGATTTATTCTTAGGTATCTTACGTTTTTGGGTGCAATTGTAAATGTGATCGACTCCTTAATTTCTTTCTTCTGTCTTGTTGGTGTATAGAAATGCAACTGACTTCTGTGCATTGATTTTATATCCTGCCACTTTACTGAATTCCTGTCTGAGTTCTAGCCTTGTAGGGTGGAGTCTTTTGGGTTTTCTATATAAAGTATCATATCATCTGCAAAAAATGAGAGTTTCACTTCTTTGCTGATTCGGATGCCTTTAATTTCTTTTTGTTTTCTGATTGCTGAGGCTAGGATTTCTAGTACTATTTTGAATAGCATTCATGATAGTGGACATCCCTGCCATGTTCCTGACCTTAGGAGAAAAGCTCTCAGTTTTTCCCCATTGAGAATGATATTTGCTGTGGGTTTTTCATAGATGGCTTTTATGATATTGAGGTATGTACCCGCTATGCCTATACTCTGAAGAGTTTTGATCAAGAAAGGATGCTGTACTTTGTCAAATGCTTTTTCTGCATCTATTGAGAGGATCATATGATTCTTGTTCCTTCTTTTGTTAATGTATTGTATCACATTGATTGATTTGCGGATGTTGAACCAACCTTGCAGCCCAGGAATAAAACCCACTTGGTCATGGTGAACAATCCTTTTAATGTACTGTTGGATCCTATTGGCTAGTATTTTGGTGAGAATTTTGGCATCCATGTTCATCAGGGATATTGGTCTGTAATTCTCCTTTTTGATGGGGTCTTTGTCTGGTTTTGGAATCAATGTAATCCTGGTCTCATAAAATGAGTTTGGAAGTTTTCCTTCCATTTCTATTTTTTGGAACAGTTTCAGAAGAGTAGGTATTAATTCTTCTTGGAATGTTTGGTAGAATTCCCCTGGGAATCCATCAGGCCCTGGGCTCTTGTTTGTTGGGAGATTTTTGAGTACTGCTTCAATTTCCTTAGTGGTTATAGGTCTGTTCAGGTTTTCTATTTCTTCCTGGTTCAGGTTTGTTAGTTTATATGTCTCTAGGAATGCATCCATTTCTTCCAGATTATCTAATTTGTTAGCATATGCTTGCTCATAATATGTTCTTATAATTGTTTGTATTTCTTTGGTGTTGCTTGTGATCTCTCCTCTTTCATTCATGATTTTAGTTATTTGGGTCTCTTCTCTTCTCTTTTTGATAAGTCTGGCCAGGGGGTTATCAACCTTATTAATTCTTTCAAAGAACCAGCTCCTAGTTTCGTTAATCTGTTCTACTGTCCTTTTGGTTTCTATTTCATTGATTTCTGCTCTAATCTTTATTATTTATCTTCTCCTGCTGGGTTTAGGCTTTATTTGCTGTTCTTTCTCCAGCTCCTTTAGGTGGAGGGTTAGGTTATGTATTTGAGACCTTTCTTGTTTCTTGAGAAAGGCTTGTATTGTTATGTACTTTCCTCTTAGGACCGCCTTTGCTGCATCCCAAGGATTTGGAACAATTGTGTTTTCATTTTCATTTGTTTCCATGAATTTTTTTTAATTCTTCTTTATTTTCCTGGTTGACCCATTCATTCTGTAGTAGGATGCTTTTTAGCCTCCATGTATTTGAGTTCATTCCAACTTTCCTCATGTGATTGAGTTCTAGTTTCAAAGCATTGTGGTCCAAAAATATGCAGGGAATGATGCCAATCTTTTGGTACCAGTTGAGACTTGATCTGTGACCCAGGATGTGATCTATTCTGGAGAATGTTCCATGGGCACTAGAGAAGAATATGTATTCTGTTGCTTTGGGATGGAATGTTCTGAATATATCTGTGAACTCCCTCTGGTCCAGTGTGCCATTTAAAGCCTTTATTTCCTTCTTTATCTTTTGCTTAGATGATCTGTCCATTTGAGTGAGGGGCGTGTTAAAATCCCCTACTATTATTGTATTGTTGTCGATGTGTTTCTTTGATTTTGTTATTAACTGGCTTATGTAATTTGTTGTTCTTATGTTGGGGGCATAGATATTTAAAATTGTTAGATCTTCTTTTTGGATATACCCTTTAAGTATGATGTAGTGTCCTTCCTCATCTCTTATTATACTCTTTGGTTTATAATCTAATTTGTCTGATATAAGGATTGTCACCCCAGCTTTCTTTTGTCCATTAGCATGGTAAATGGTTTTCCACCCCCTCACTTTAAATCTGGAGGTGCCTTTGCATCTAAAATGAGTCTCTTGCAGACAGCATATCAATGGGTCTTGTTTTTTTTTTATCCAATCTGATACCCTGTGTCTTTTGATTGGGGCATTTAGCCCATTTACATTCAGGGTAACTATTGAAAGATAGGAATTTAGTGCCATGTAGTGCCAATGTACAGACAACTGTACATTGTCTCTGTTCCTTTCTGGTCTATGTTACTTTTAGGCTCTCTCTTTGCTTAGAGCTTCCCTTTCAATATTTCTTGTAGGGCTAGTTTGGTGTTTGCAAATTCTTAGTTTTTGTTTGTCCTGGAAGATTTTTATCTCTCCTTCTATTTTCAATGACAGCCTAGCTGGATATAGTATTCTTGGCCACAGATTTTTTTCATTTAGTGCTCTGAATATATCATGCCAGTCCTTTCTGGTTTGTCAGGTCTCTGTGGATAGGTCTGCTGCCAATCTAATGCTTCTACTGTTGTAGGTTACCGACCTCTTTTCCCGAGCTGCTTTCAGTATTTTCTGTCTCTGAGATTTGTAAGTTTTACTATTAGATGTCGGGGTGTTGACCTATTTTTATTGATTTTAAGGGGGGTTCTCTGTGCCTCCTGGATTTTGATGCCTGTTTCCTTCCCCAAATTAGGGAAGTTCTCTGCTATAATTTGCTCCAATATACCTTCTGCCCCTCTCTCTCTTTCTTCTTCTTCTGGGATCCCAATTACTCTAAAGTTGTTTCACTTTATGATATCACTTATCTCTCGAATTCTGCCCTCGTGATCCAGTAGTTGTTTATCTCTCTTTTTCTCAGCTTCTTCATTCTCCATCACTAATTCTCTCTTCTGCCTCATTTATCCTAGCAGTTAGTCTCCATTTTTGATTGCACCTCATTAATAGCCTTTTGATTTTGACTTGGTTAGGTTTTAATTCTTTCATTTCTCCAGAAAGGGATTCTCTAGTATCTTCTATACTTTTCTCAAGCCCAGCTAGTATCTTTATAATTGTCATTCTGAAGTCTAGTTCTGACATCTTACTAATGTCTGTATTGATTAGGTCCCTGGCAGTCAATACTGCTTCTTGTTTTTATTGAGGTGAGTTTTTCCATCTTGTCATTTTGTCCAGAGGAGAATAGATGAATGAGAGAACAAAATGCTAAAAAAAAAATGCTAAAAGGGTAACAAAGACCCCAGAAAAATATACACTAAACAAATCAGAAGAGACCCGAAACTGGGGCAGGGGGAAGAAAAGGAAAAATAAAAGAATATGATCAGGCTGGTGAATATAACAGAGCCACACACCAGATTTTGGGTGTATTTTGGTCTGTTAGAAGAAATTGCCTCCCAAAATTTTAAAGAAAGAAAAACATATATATATATGTATATATATATCTATATATATATGATATATATATATACATATATATGTATATATCATACATATATATATGGTAAGGTTAAGTACAATGAAGAGATAGAATATGATTGTAAAAATGAAAAATTAAAAAAGATTTTAAAAAAGGAATTTAGAGACGCCTGGGTGGCTCAGTTGATTAAGCGGTTGCCTTCGGCTCAGGGCATGATCCCAGGATCCTGGTATCGAGTCCTGAATCAGGCTCCCTGCTCAGCCTGCTTCTCCCTCTGACTGCTACTCCCCCTGCTTGTGCTCTCTCTCTCTAACAAATAAATAAAAAGAAAGTCTTTTAAAAAGGAATTCATAAAATGTTGATTGAAAAGGGAAAGAAGAAAATTCAACTAAAAAAATAGAAAAAGAAAAATAAAGAAAATTTTAAAAATTAACTTCGAAAGACTGAAGAATCTTGGGGAAAAAAACATGAATTCTATGTGTTGTATTCCCCTAGCGCTGGGGTTTTGTTGTTCTCATTGACTCATAAACTTGGTCTTGGCTGGATGTTCTTGCTGATCTTCTAGGGGAGGGGCCTGTTGCAGTGGTTCTCAAATGTCTTTGCCCAAGGCAGAATTGCACCTCGCTTGCCAGGGGCCAGGCTAAGTAATCTGCTTGGGTTTACTCTCGGTAGCTTTTGTTCCCTGAAAGCTTTCCATACAGCTTTGGAGGATGAGAATGAAAATGATGGCCTCCCAATCTCTGGTCCCAGAGGAGCAGAGAACTCAGGGCCCCACTTCTCAGTGAGCCCTCAGAGAAAAGCAGTCAATCACTCCTGTCTCCCTGGTCTCAAGCCGCACTCCATGCTCACCGGGCCTGTGACCCAACGTTTCTATCTCTGACACAGGACCCCGTTTAGAGTCTCTAAACCCTACACATTCCTGTGGTTCCCACGCCACTCCTCTCAGGAGAGGAAGAGGAGTATCCCTGGATCTGCCACTTGTTGGGTCCCTGCTCGAATATTAGTGGCCTAACCGTGCCGAGGATCACAGTTTATGGCAACCCTGGGCTGAGAGCCCACTCCTCGGCCCCATCTTTGTAGATGGCTTCCCAGCTCTGATACCTGGGAGCTCTGCCACACTCAGGCACCCCCGGGCTTTCTGTAGACATTGAGTGTCCTGAGACCACACTGTCTCAGCGAGGGTTCCACCTCCCGCTTAGCCATTGTAGCGACGTCCCTCAACAGAGCAGACTTCTAAATGTTCCAATTTTGTGGTCTGCTGCTCTATCACTTACCGGTAGCCGGCTGAGGAGGCTCCCTCCCTCCAAGGTCTATCTTCCCGAATATTGCCTCAGATTCACTTCTCTGCACGTCCTACCTTCCAGAAAGTGGTCGCTTTTCTGTTCAGAGAGTTGTTGCTATTCTTTTCTTTGATCTCCTGTTGAGTTTGTAGGTGTTCTGAATGGTTTGATAACTATCTAGCTGAATTCCTGGGACCAGACAAAATTAGGTTTCCTACTCCTCTGCCATCTTGCTCCTCCCCTCACCTATCATCTATTTAACTGATCCCCCTGCCCACCTTCCCTCCAACAAGCCTCAGTTTGTTCTCCATAGTTAAGAGTCTGTTTTATGGCTTGCCTGTCTCTTTGTTCCTCTTTTTGTTCATTTGTTTTGTTTCTTAAATTCCACATATGAGTGAATTCATGTGGAATTTGTCTTTCTCTGACTGACTTATTTCGCTTAGCATAATACTCTCTAGTATCATCCATGTGATTGCAAATGGCAAGATTTCATTCTTTTTTATTGCTGCATATTTACACACACAGAGACATACTCCACTTCTTTATCCATTCATCAGTCAAGGGACATTTGGGCTCTTTCCATAACTTGGCTATTGTTGACAATGCTGCTATAAACATTGGGATGCATGTATGCCTTTGAATCAATATTTCTGTATCCTTTGGGTAAATACCTACTAGTGCAATTGCCGGATCATAGAGTAGTTCTATTTTTCACTTTTTGAGGAACCTCCATACTGTTTTCCAGAGTGGCTGCACCAGTTTGCATTCTGACCAAAAGTGTAAAAGGGCACACCTTTCTCCACATCCTTACCAACATCTATTGTTTCTTATGTTTTTAATTTTAGCCATTTTGACTGGTGTGAAGTGATAGCTCATTGTAGTTATGACTTGTATTTCCCTGATGATGAGTGATATTGAGTATTTTTCATGTGTCTATTAGTCATCTGGATGTCTTCTTTGGAAAAATGTCATTCATGTCTTCTGCCCATTTCTTAACTGGATTCTTTGGGGGGGTGGAGTTTTATAAGTTCATTATATATTTTTGATACTAACCCTTTATCAGCTATGCCATTTGCAAATATCTTCTCCAATTCTGTAGGTTGCCTATTATTTTTATTGACTGTTTCCTTCACTGTGCAGAAGCTTTTTATCTTGAAGTCCCGAGAGTTTATTTTTACTTTTGTTTCCCTTTCCACAGGAAATGTGTCTAGTAAGAAGTTGCTATGGCCAATGTCAGAGGCTTTGCCTCTAGGATTTTGATGGTTTCCTGATCACATTTAGGTCCTTCATTCATTTTGAATTTATTTTTGTGTGTGGTGGAAGAAAGTGGTCCAGTTTCATTCTACCGCATGTGGCTGTCCAATTTTCCCAACACCATTTGTTGAAAAGACTGTCATTTTTCCCATTGGATATTCTTTCATGGTTTGTTGAAGAACAATGGACCATATCATTGTGGGTCCATTTCTGGGTTTTCTATTCTGGTCCATTGATCTATGTGTCAGTTTTTATGCCATTACCATACTGTCTTGATGACTACAGCTTTGTCTTATAGCTTGAGGCCTGGAATTGTGATGCTTCCAGCTTTGCTTTTCTTTTTCAAGATTGCTTTGGCTATTTGGGGTCATTTGTGTTTCCATACAAATTTTAGGATTGTTTGTTCTAGCTCTGTGAAAAATGCTGGTGGTATTTTCATAGGAATTGCATTAAATGTGTCAATTGATTTGGGTAGCATAGACATTTTAACAATATTTGTTCTCCCAATCCATGAGCATGGAATGTTTTTCCATTTCTTTGTGTCCTCTTCGATTTCTTTCATAACTGTTCTATAGCTTTCAGAGTACAGATATACCTCCTTGGGTAGGTTTATTCGTAGGTATCTTATGGATTTTGGTACAATTATAAATGAGATCAATTCCTTGATTTCTCTTTCTGCTGCTTCATTATTGTGTATAGAAGTGCCACAGATTTGTGTACATTGATTTTGTATCCTGTGACTTTACTGAATTTGTGTATCAGTTCTAGCAATTTTTTGGTGGAGTCTTTCAGATATTCTACATAGAGTATCATATTATCTGTGAATAGTGAGAGCTTTACTTTTTTGCTGAGTTGGATGCCTTTTATTTTTATTGTTGTTATCTGATTGCTGAGGTTAAGACTTTCTGTACTATGTTAAATAACATTGGTGAGAGTAGATCCCTGTTGTGTTCCTGACCAAAGCTCCCATTTTTTCCCCATTGAGGCTCTTGGAAAAGCTCTCACTTTTTCCCCACTAGGCTGATATTAGTTGTGGGTTTTTCATATATGGGCTTTATGATGTTGAGGTATGTTCCCTCTGTCCCTACTTTGTTGAGTGTTTTTTAAGAATGGATGCTGTACTTTGCCAAATGTTTTTTTCTGCATCTATTAAGAGGATCATATGGTTCTTATCCTTTCTTTTATTAATGTGGTGTATCACGTTGATTGTTTTGTGAATATTAAACCACCTTTGCAACCCAGAAATAAATCCCACTTGATTGTGGTGAATGATTCTTTTAATGTACTGTTGGATTGGATTTGCTGGTATTTTGATGAGAATTTCTGCATCCAGGTTCATCAGAGATTTGGCCTCTGTTTTAGTAGGGTCTTTGTCTGGTTTTGGAATCAAAGTAATGTTAGCTTCATAGAATGAGTTTGGGAGTTTTCCTTCCATTTCTATTTTTTGAAACAGTCTGATAATAATAGGTATTAACTCCTCTTTAAATATTTGGTAGAATTCCCCAGCAAGCCATCTGGCTCTGGAGTTTTGTTTGTTGGGAGATTTTTGATTACTGATTCAATTTCTTTGCTGGATATGGGTCTGTTAAAATTTTCTATTTCTTCCTGTTTCAGTTTTGGTAGTTTATATGTTTCTAAGAATTTATCCATTTCTTGTAGTTTGTCCAACTTATTGGCATATAATTTTTTCATCGTATTCTCTTATATTTGTTTTATTTTTGGTTTTGGTTGTAATCTATCCTCTCTCATACATGATTTTACTCATTTTTGGTCCTTTCTGTTTTCTTTTTGATAAGTCTGGCTAGATGTTTCTCAATTTTATAAATTATTTCAATGAACTAGCTCCTGGTTTCTTTGGTCTGCCTTACTGGGGTTTTTTGTTTGTTTGTTTCTATATCACTTATTTCTGCTCTACTCTTTATTATTTCCTTTCTTCTGCTGGCTTTAGGCTTCATTTGCTCTTCTTTTTTTAGTTCCTTTAGGTGTAAGGTTAGGTTGTATCTTCGAGATTTTTCTTGCAGAAGATTTATTTTAGGAAATTGTAGCTGAAAACATCCCTAATCTGGGGAAAGACACACACATCCAAATCTAGGAGGCACAGAGAACTCCAATCAAAACCAACAAAAGCAGGCCAACACCAAGTTATATCATAAATTTGCAAAATATAGGGGCACCTGGATGGCTCAGTCAGTTAAGTGGCTGTCTTTGGCTCAGGTCATGATCCCAGGGTCCTGGGACTGAGCCCCACATCTGGCTCTTTGCTCAGTAGGGAGCCTGCTTCTCCCTCTCTCTCTGCCTGCTTGTGCTCTCTCTCTCTCTCTGTGTCAAATAAATAAAATCTTTTTAAAATTTTGCAAAATACAGAGCTAAAGAAAAAAATCCTAAAAACAGTAAGACAAAAGAAGCCCTTAACTTACAAGAGACGACAAATAAGGTATGCAGCAACTCTCTCCACAGAAACTTGGTGCACAAGAAGAAAGTGGCATGATATATTCAATGTCCTGATTGGAAAAAATATGCAGCCAAGGACACTCTATCCAGCAAGACTATCATTCAGAATAGAGAGAGATAAGAGTCTCCCACACAAACAAAAAGTAAAAGAGTTTATGACAACTAAACCAGTCCTGCAAGAAATATTAAAGGGGACTCTTTGAGTGGGAAAGTAAGATCAAAAGTGACAAAGACTAGAAAGGAACACCAAAAATCTCCAGAAACAACAACAAAACAATTAATAAAATGGCACTAAATTCATATCTATCAATAACTACTCTGAATGTAAATGGACTAAATGCTCCAGTCAAAAGACATAGGGTGTCATGATGGATAAAAAACAAAAACAAAAACAAAAAAATAACAAGACCCATCTATATGCAGCCTACAAGAGACTCATTTTGGACCTTAAGACACATGCAGAGTGAAAGTGAGGGAATGGAGAAATATTTACCACGTAAATGGATGTCAAAAGAAAGCTGGAGTAAGCATACTTATATCACACAAACAAGATTTTAAACCAAATACTGTAACAAGAGATGAAGAAGGATCCTATATCCTAATAAAGGGGTCTATCCAACAAGAAGATCTAACAATTGTAAATATTTATGCTCCCAACTTGGGAGCACCCAAATATATAAAACAATTAATAACAAACATAAAGGAACTCACTGATAATTATACAATAATAGTAGAGGATTTTAACACCCCATCATCTAAGCAGAAGATCAACAAGGAAACAATGGCTTTGAATGACACACTGGAGCAGATGGACTTAAAAGATGTATTTTGAACATTTCATATTAAAGCAGCAAAATACAGGGGTGCCTGGGTGGCTCAGTTAGTTAAGTGTCTGCCTTCAGCTCAGGTCATGATCTCAGGGTCCTGGGATCGAGCCCTCCAATAGGCTCCCTGCTCAGCGGGGAATCTGCTTCTCCCTCTGCCTCTGCCTCTCTCCCCAGCTTGTGCTCTCTCTCTCTCATTCTCTCTCTCTTTCAAATAAATAAAATCTTAAAAATAAAATAAGAATAAAGCAGCAAAATACACATTATTATTATTATTATGTTCAATCAGCCAACATATACATTTTGAGTGCACATGTGACATTCTCTGGAATAGATCACATACTTGGTCACAATTCAGGCCTCAACAAGTACAGAAATATTGAGATCGTACAGGTATAGTTTCCAATCACAGGGCTATGAGACTTGAAGTCAGTCACAAGAAAAAAAGACAAAATTTGGAAAGACCACAAATACATGGAGGCTAAAGAATCTACTAAAGAATGAATGGGTCAACCAGGAAATTAAAGAAGAAATAAAAAATATATGGAAGCAAATAATGAAAACATGACAGTCCAAAACCTTTGGGATACAGCAAATGCAGTCATGAGACGGAAGTATATAGCAGTACAGGACTTATCACTATTGATGTTAATCTTGATTACCTGGCCAAGGTGTGTTTGCCAAGTTTCTCCACTATAAAGTTACTTTCCCCCCGCCTTCCATGCTGTACTTTTTGAAATCAAGTCATTAAGCCTTGTCTATATTTAGAATAGAAGAGACTAAGCTCCACCTCCTGGGGGTGGTGGGCAGGTATCCAAATAAATGATTTGGAATTAAGTATTGCCTTATTTATTTTGTTGTTCCAATTGTTTCAGCTTTGGCTATTGAATGTTCTTTCAGGATTGCTCTTGTGTGTTTTCTTAACATGCCCTCTTCTTTTTTTTTCACTTGTTAAACTTTCTAAAATTATTTCCTCCTCCTTTTTCTTTTACATTTGTTTCAGTTTCCTTTTTCATTTCTATTGTCCTTCTACTTCCATTTTCACTCCCCTTTTCTCTCCTCTATTAGCTTTTAATATTTTCTCCTTTCCTCCTTTTTTCTTTTCCAATTGTGTTTTTAAAATAATTTTCTCCTTTCCAATATTCATTTTATCTTTTTCCTTTTTACATACCATTTTATTAATTAAAAATTTTAAATACATTCTACATTATGATGAGTTCACTGTAAATAGTAAAACAAAATAAAGTGCAAAAACAAAAATATACCCTCATTTCTACCCTCTCAGCCTCACTGCTAATATCCTTGGTCATCTACTAGAGTTTACAACACCCCTGTAAAACTCTGTGCTCCCTCACAGGAATGACTGGAAGACCCTGTGTGGTAATTCTAGAGTGTCTGCTAGTTTCCTTGAGAATTTTATTCCTCTAAAAGTCATATTCATTAAACTAAATATTAGTTGAAATACCAAAGCAGTAATCAGACATTTAATGTCTTTCTTGTATAGAAACATCCACACTGAAATTACTTTGGCTGGCTATGACTAGAGAAGTGTTCTACAAAGTCCTTATCTAGATCCTTCTAGTTCCTAGCTTCAGGAGAGTATGTATATGTATATGCATGTATTCCCATGCTCTCTGCCCCCAAACTCAGGGAGTTATTGGGAACCAGGAATAAGAAGTGAGCAGAAGCCTAGGGAAAGGGGAGAAAGGCCTTTTAGAAATGAGATATTCATGTAGATAGAAGGTACCAGGAAGACACTGAAAGCTACACAACTCAGGAACAAGAAGAGAAGTGGCCTATTTGAAGGTCCCATTCTGTCTTCATGCTCTCATCTTAACTGTCTCCTCTCTGTTTAGATTCCAAACCTAAACCCATGTGCAGCCAAATTGGCAGGTAAAGCTGGGTCCCCAAATTCCGTTGTTTTTTTGCACTCCAGTTTCTCTGGGTTGAAATGGAAATAACAATCTGCCTTTCCTGACAAGTCCTGACAAGTTCAGCAGTTAAGAGCTTATTTCAGGTATAATCCTGCATGGGAGCTAAGGGTGAGGGAGAGAAGAATGAGGTGAATTAGATGACCTTTAAAGCCTCCTTCTAATGATGTAACTCAGTCATCTGAGGGCTTTTGTAGTTTCTGTCAATTGAGGTTGACACCAGAGGTCAAGCCGAGTCTGTGAGCTAGGCTAAAGCTGGATCACTTTTGGAGCTAGGGAGAGGAGAGAACATCACTATTGATCCTACCAAAGCCTTCTACTGTTCCTGTTCATTATCATGTCATCTATTCAGAAGAGAAGCCAGAAACAATTTCATTAAAAATCATGTCACATTCTTCCAAGCAAGGGATTCCTTCCAACCCAGCCTGATTTGGAATGGTGTTCCCGGTCTAGGGCCCTAACCTGGAGCAGTTTGCTGACTAGTAGACATCCATTCCACAGTGTCAGAGAGCTGCTCTTCCTGTCTTTTACTTTCACTATATACAGCCAAGATCTGATATTGGCTTTTGGACTTGAGACCATGTGACTTTATCTTCCTTAAATATGGTATTAATTTTCCCTAGGAAAAAAAAAGAAAATGACTAATAAAAATCAGGCACTTAAGGTAACAAGGACAGTTTTGCCTTAAGGTAAAGCATAAGGGTTTGGTTTTACCAGAATTCTCAACCTGATTCTGAGGTCAGCAGCAACTAGTTTGGGGGCAATACATGAGGTAAAGCCTTTAACCCAGGACCTGGAGGCAGAAGAATCCACTAGTTCCAGAACACAGTGGCTTTAAGTGGTATGTATGTTGGAGGCCTTTTCAATAATGTGGCTGTAATCTACATAGTGACCAGATTGAGCGAACCAGCTCTGGGTGGTAACTTCAAGAGGGCAAAAGAATGTTGGGGTTTTGGGGATACAGGGGTATCAAGGGAAGCTCCAGAAACATGATGGACTTTCTGTTTTGTTGGTCCTTTCCTTGCCTACAGCTGGTAAAGAATCACTGTTTACAAGGGCAAAGGGGGACATAAGAAAGGCCTCCCCCCCAAACATCAGCCTCTTTAGGACCAGATATTTCATTATTAATGTTAACAATTTACTTCTTTGGTTTGAACGATGTGAATTCCCTGAGATGCCTCTGGGAAAAAAAAAAAGTACATTCGATCTCTGACACCATAAATCCTAAGAAAGGTGGAAAAGAGGGACCAAGAGGGAGGACTGTCCTCTAGAATGTGAAATACTTGCTTTAAGTGAACCAAAGACTTAGAGTGGATGTGATCTTAGAGATCATTTACTTCACCTTGAAACTTAACTATAATAAACAGTTCCTTCAGGCTAACAATTAAATGAGGTTGAGGGTCTGGACTGGAAATAGAGAGAGGCTCTAGGTTGTATAGGGGGGTTGAACCAGAAAAATATTTTCATTTTTAGGGGTTTTGGTATACAACCTTGCAGGGAAGAGAAAAGATAACACCAAGAAAAATGAAGGAGCACAGGCAAGGTCAGTGTGTATGGGGCAACAGTGTGTTGAGGTCTAATATTTAAAAAGAATTTGTAATGAATTTCAAGGGTGCAGAGAACTCTTTTGAATGGCCAGACAACTACATGATGGTTTTTTTTAGTTTAGGTCTCTCAGGCTAATTGAAATTGAATGTTTCTATTAAAGGAAACACCCAGTAGACCTCAGACCTAGTTATACCCCCATTCAAATAAAGATATAAGTCAGAATGGAGGCAAATATCTACACTTTTATCTATTTGGAATATAAAATATAGAATTATACCTTTGAGGTTTGTTATGGGGAACTATTTTGAATGTTACAAGATACATTGAGCCCTCTCAGGAAAAACAAATGGCAAAAATTGCAGCAGCAAGCTCTACTACTGTTAAATTTACTTCCCCTACGTTAAGTCCTATCATGCAGTGTTAGAGCATTATTTAGGAGAAAATGGAAAGGGGGAAATGGAATTTTCAGAAGAGTATTTGGAAAGTTATTCTCTTTTACAATCTGCATTTTTTGTTTTATTTTTAATTTTAAAAGGATAATCTATGCACATGGTAAACATGTACACAGTAATACATGCACACAGTTAAACTCACTAGAGGGAAACACTGTTCTAAGTTCCTGTGTTGCTTTCCAGAAATAGTCTATATATTTCTAAGCATATATATGCATATTATTATAATTTTAGATGTTATAAAAACTTCTGTGAAGGCTTCTATTTGTCAGGTTTGCTTCAGAGCAACACTGATTTCCACAGCATGGTCTAAACTATAAAGCCAAAACTGTCTCCAAAGATTCAGCCAAGCAACAGTCTCTACTTTAATGTACATACTCAGGACCCACAGTAGAATGATAGAGTGAGAATAAATCCTGGGAAAACAGTGTGTACTTCTTTTAGGAAAATGAGGATATTAGTACCTATCTCACAGGATTGTTGTAATTCCTGAAAAAAATAATATACACAAAGTGCTTAAAACATTGCCTGGTATACAGTAAGTGCTATGTAAGTGTTAGCTGCTGTCATCATTTGTACTGTTGTTTGCCACTGTTACTTGGAGAGGATAGCTTGGGGCTTCTTGAAGCTATTCCCTATTTTCTCTGAGTTTTCCTCTCAGGTACCTCCAAAGTTGGGAGCCTCTATATTGTTACTATTCTTTCTCTGGGATACCTCTCCCACCAGGATCTGAACTCTGGAGCCAATTGGTAAACAAAACTATACCTCAAAAGCTGTCCTGGACACAAGGAAAACTTAGTCTCACTACCTGATGTTTCCTTCATGGCATCAAGGAGATAAACTTTTATATGTTAGAGTTCACTACTGTTCTTATAAAGACCATGGAAATGCATGGACAGACTGGCAGCTCACCATACTTTCTGGGGGAATTACTCAGCCCAGAACATATTGTTTCCATCTCCTTTATGTGATTTCGTTCCTCCTCATCCCTACACCTCTCACTGCTTCTAAGAAGTTGCATGTTACTGGCTAGCCACAAACACTACACTGGTTTACTCTTCAGACTAGACCTTTAGGAAGCTGGTGCTGCTGGGACAAGTTGGACTCCACAGTCACAGGTCAAACATCTGAGTCTACCATCTCATTCCCTTAGAAGCTTTTTGAGGAGGGGAAGCCAAGCTCATAATGCTTAGCACATCTTCTCTCACTTATCTCCTTATCTGGAAGGGTAGGTGAATGACAGGTGAAACACTAGCTTTCTCCTACTAGTTTGTCTCATCACTGGCATCTGCCTACTTTCTGGTTTCTTCCAAACATAAATTGAATGTTTGGCTCCTGATGCAAGTCTTTGTATCATCATGGAGGGACTTTAACATCCATGAAGATAAACCATAGAGTACCACTTTCTCGGCTCAATTCCAGTGACCTTTCCCTGCATTTCAGTTGTCCACAACCATGGCCACATCCAGGATCTTTTTACTATTCAGAACTGCTCCACCTCTAAAATCTTAAATTCATGTATTCCACTCTAGATACATTTTTCCCATTAAGGACTTTTTACTTCCTCATTCCTACAACTCCTATTCTTCGGTCTCCTGTTTCCTCCCAATTTACCTGTCCCCTGCAGACTAATTTTCTTCTCTGACTAGCGTGGGCCCCAAAACCATTACTTTATCCACTACTTTTTTCTTTTTCTTTTTTAAAGATTTTATTTATTTATTTGAGACAGAGAGAATGAGAGAGAGAGCACATGAGAGGGGGGAGGGTCAGAGGGAGAAGCAGGCTCCCTGCTGAGCAGGGAGCCCGATACGGGACTCGATCCAGGGACTCCAGGATCATGACCTGAGCCGAAGGCAGTCGCTTAACCAACTGAGCCACCCAGGCGCCCCTATCCACTACTTTTTTCATACTCTTAACTTACCATATTTTGACCTAGTACCACCCAAAAATTCTCCTGCTTCAGAAAAATTCTCAGTGCCACACAATGATTTTTCCAAGAATTCCTGGTCAGCTTTATTTCCCATCACTTCCTACACCCTCAGTGATCTCTTTTCATCAATTACTGCTCTTATTTCTTAATCTTTACTCCTTCCTTCTCTGCTGTTTCTTTCTTCTCTATACAATATGTTCAAACCTCTCGTTACTTAAGAAATAGTCCCTGAACCCTGTCTCTCTGTTTGCTGCCCTCTCTCTCCTTTTCTTCTTAAGCAAGTTTCTTAAAAGAACAGTCCACATTCAGTGTCTTCACTTCCTGTGTCCATATTCACTCCTCAACACACTGTAATCTGGTTGTTTCTGGAGTAGGTCACCTCCTAGCCTTGTTTGTACCTCTATCATAAAATTTGTCACTTTATTGTAACCACTACTAAACCTAAGCACCTGAAAAAGCAAGACCTTGTCTAACTTATCTATGTGGTCCCAGAGCCTAGCACAGTGCTTGATTGATAGGAGGTGCTCAATAAACGAATTATGTCACAAACACTTACTGAACACCTACTAGGAACCAAGCACTGTAGCAGTTCTGTTAGAATCCACAACACTTGGACTCTTATGATCCAGCATCAGAATTATATTCAAGCATCTTTATTCTTACAGAAACGTTCTTCCTTTAGTGAATATCAAATCAGTACATTTAATTAAGTCACACAACCCTTGCTGTATGTTGTGCCTTACTCAGAGTAATCATTTAACATTTGTTGAAGGAATGCCTGATAGATCTCAGCAGACCCAAGAGCTGCTATTGTAAATGGCCACAGAGGGGCCTGTCTGGGATCTGGTTCCTTACAGAGAGATTTGGTTTTTTTTTTAAGAGCCATTTCTAAACAGCTCCCTAGAAACACATTCATTTACAACTCTATCTCAATATTGCTGATAGTTTGAGTAAGCTAATAGCCTGTTTACAAACCTTCCCTTTCCTTTATCTTCAATTTCTCTCCCTTCTCTCCAAGCTTCTTCCCCTCTACCTATAAACAGGTACAAAAGTCACTCCTAGCCACAAATAAATAACCTAAACTAGAAACTCAAAGTCCCACTTTACCTAATATCCTTCCTTTCCCCACTAATCTTTTACAAAAGTAGTCAATACTTGCTAGCTCAAACTTCCTTTTTCCCACTGGCTTCCACATCAAGTGGGCAGAAAGGATAGGATATGGGTTTGTCAGAGAAAAGCTTCATGGACAGGTAAGACCATAGGACACAAAGGAAACTCTGAGATTAATGTACAGAAGATGTAAATGTATGGGACAGTGTGACATTTTTTCTATTTTGTCTTTAATCTGTTTTATAATTTTCCTTTTATAAGCAGATAATACATGCATATGATACACAGTTCAAAAGGTACAAAGGATATGGAGTGAAAAGTGTTTTTCCCCCTCTTACCCAGGTCCCGTTTGCAGGCAATCACTGTCAAAAGTTTCTTGTGTATCATTCCAGAAATAATCTACGCATTTACAGATATTTACATAGATGGAGTCTCTATACACAATGGTAAAAAAACAATAAAAATTGCCATGAGATGGATGAACTGACAAGTACAGGAGGAGATGTTGAAGAATTAGGGAATATCATCTTCCCTCCAAAATACTCTTCCTCTTTAGTCCCCACCTCCGTTAATGGCCTTTCCATCCCCCAAGTTGCCAAAGCTCAAAGCTTCTGAGCATCGCCCATTGGTACAATGGTCTGTAGTTTACAGAGCATTGTCACAAGCCCTTATTTCATCTAACTTTTTGGCACAACCCTGTGAACTAAGCAGAGCCCTAATGGTTATCTGCACATTATAGTTAAGCTGATTAATAATTCCTCTACCCTCGCTACTGCTACATTCAATTTTATTTCAAAAATGTAAATTGCATACATCCATTTCTCACCACCTCCGCTATCTTACACTCCTTTAGGCCTTCATTACTTGTCATTTGTAAAACTGGAATAATTGCCTACTTTACGGGGTTAAGTACATTCATTAAAATTAAATAAGGACTGGGGCACCTGGGTGGCTCAGTTGGTTAAGCCACTGCCTTCGGCTCAGGTCATGATCCTGGAGTCCCGGGATCGAGTCCCGCATTGGACTCCCTGCTCAGCAGGGAGTCTGCTTCTCCCTCTGACCCTCCCCCTTCTCATGCTCTCTCTCTCTCTCTCATTCTCTCTCTCAAATAAATAAATAAAATCTTTAAAAATTTTTTTTTTAAAATTAAATAAGGA
The DNA here is from genome assembly GCF_029215605.1 of Mirounga angustirostris. Classification (NCBI taxonomy): domain Eukaryota; kingdom Metazoa; phylum Chordata; class Mammalia; order Carnivora; family Phocidae; genus Mirounga; species Mirounga angustirostris. The sequence goes on from NW_026991719.1 coordinate 61,398,232, forward strand.
CTGTAACACTACAACAAATCTTTGTTCTCAACAAATATCTGTTCCTTTCTCCTTTTCTCCCCAATATCTCCCCATCCTTAATCCATTCTCCACATTACATACCTGATTCATCAAAATGATGTAGAATTCTTGATTTTTTTCTGTGTCCATCCTCTATTGATCCCAACATCAGGGTATCAGAATATGACAACTCACCTGGAATCTGAGGAAAAGCACTAGAAAATTCTGGGTTCAGTTATACCAAAGGAAAATCAGCTTCAGTGACTCTCAGAGGCATTGCTTTTACAATCTCTGGTAGCATCATTGGCATTTAGAAGCTAAGAAGTTCAAGATCTGCCCTGCATTTTCTACCTAGAAAAATCCTGCATATCTTTATTACTCAGTTCAAATGTCACCTTCTTGAAGCCTTCCAAGATCCTTCTCACATTACTTCTTTACCCAAATCTGAATGAATCTTTCTTTTCTTTGCATTACCAAAAGTGGAGGGAGAGAAGGAGAGAAAGAGGGAGAGGAGTAGAAGGAGGGAAAGGAAGTGAAAGAGAGGGAGAGAAAGAGAAGAGGGAGGGGGGAAGGGAAGGAGAAGGGAGGGAGATGGCCAAAGGGGGAGAGAGGGAGCCCAACTTCTGTCCTTCCTCTGTCTGGTCCAGCCCAGTGGTTCCCAGTTCCCTTTTTAACAACAACAACAACAACAACAACAACAACAACAACAACAAAACATTTTCCCACCTCCTAAAATGTGCCCAACTGAATAAGGTTAAAATGATGGTTACCAGGCAGCAGGTAAGGCGACTCCCTCCATTCCTAGTTTGTAGTTAAAAACTGAAGACACATACAATAAAATCTGCTTTACTCTTAAATAAACTTAATGAAATAATTAAGGTTGATTTGGCTTTTGTATATATAATTTCAGCATAATTTAATTTTATCATATATTTCATAATATACTTATATCAATTAAATCATGAATATTTTGCCATTTCATTAACTTTTCTTTAAAAATATTTTTAATAGTTTTTTAAGTTTTCTATCTTGTTTCTATCCACAACATATCCATTCCCCTATTCTTGGACATTTCAATATTCATTCCCATTCTCATTTTTACAAATGTTATACTGAAGGTACATAAATCTTTATCTGAATCTCTATTTCCTCAGGAAAATTCTTAAAAGTTTAATTTCTGAGTTGTAAGATAATAAGATTTTTAGTGCTGTTGAAATGTATCATCAAACTACTTCCCCAAATGACATATCATTTTAATCCACTCGCAGAATACAAGAATGACTATATTACTGCACTCTCACCAGCACAGAGTATTATCTTTCCTATTTTTCCTAATCTGATAGGCAACAAAAAAATGGCATGCCATTATTGCTTCAATTTGATTTCCTTGGTTACTACTAGTAAAATGGAAGAGTTTTTTTCAATAATGTTAATATACATAGTTTGTTTTCCCTGTTCTGCAAATTACCTACATATTTCCTTTGCCCATTTTTTTGGACTGGGATCTTGCTCTTTCTTTATCAATTTACATTCATTTTGATACATTTAGCATGCTGTATAGTAATCATAATTATGTACAGTCATTTCTTATTATTCACAGTAGTTATGTTTTATAAAAATCACTACAAACACTAAATTAGTAAATCCTGAACCATTGTTTCTAGGGAAATACAGAGTTAGGTTCCTGTGAGACTTGGTCACAACATTTTTGTCAATAAATCGATACATACATTGTTTATATGTGTTTCTGTTTAGAAACACTTTATTTAACATGCATTGTTGATTCATTAACATTGAACTCACAGCCAATACCACTGTAACCCATGCCTGAACTAAGGTAATCTAACATACGTATTCTCTCTGTAAGGCACATCACAGCCTTCTTGTGCTCGAGAACACTATACAGCACTTCAGCACCACACTTTTGGGACATTTAAACAGCAAAATCACCATGAAAAAGGGGGCCTGGGTGATTCAGTCAGTTAAGTATTTGCCTTTGGTTCAGGTCATGATTCCAGGGTCCTGGGATCCAGCCCCATATCTGGCTCCCTGCTTGGCAAGGAGCCTGTTTCTCCTTCCCCCACCATGCTCTCTCTCAATATCTCTCTCTCTTTCTTAAATAAATAAAATCTTTGAAAAAAAATCACCAAGAAAAAGCACAAAAATGTGAAAAACTTGGCACTAAATAGACTGTGAAAAGTACACTTATTTACAGTATGAGAGCTAAAACAAAAAGACAGAGAATCACCTTGTTGGACTTCAGCTAGGAATGTGCACATCAGGTAATTCAAATGCTGCCACTGTGTATATCCACAAATGACCACAAAAGCACCACAGGTCTTGATTTCAGGATTACCAATAAATTTTAGTGAGTAAATGAATAGAATCTACAAATGAGTATCAACTGCAATTGTCATATTTGTTGGAGTTTTCCAATTTATCATTTGTATTTCAATGTTTTTCATGTTTTAGATTTACAGAGGTTTTCATTTTTATATATGAAAATATATAATCACTTCCTTCATGACATCATATATTATTTTAAGCATATGCAAAGAGGAAGTAATTTATTCACCTACATTTTCTTCTATTTTTTAAGTCTTTAATATTTTGCATAAAACTGTTTAATATACCTGAAAGTTAGTTTGGTTGATGGTGTATTAAATCTGGGAGGGGGCGTAGGTAAGAAGCCACTAATCACCAGTCAATGAACCTTACCTTTTGAGCCCTCTGTCATTCTGGCTCCCAATGAAGTGCCCTTCTAAACCCCGGTAAGCCAGTTCCAGAGTACCTAAGAAGCTTTAAAAAAATGAAAAAGCAAGGGGAAAAAGTTTTACCTTTTCCACTAAATCCAATTGTTGGATATCAAGAAATGAGATGGGGCTGGTGATATACCACAATCACTTCATGCTTGCATTCTGCAGTGAGGCAAGACCAGGCAGGGAGCTAGAAGACAAGTCAATGCCAAGGACTAGAATGGTTCAAATGCAGTTCTCTCTATGCCATAGAACAGTATTTCTCAGGGTACTGTCAAGGACAACCTGCACCAGAGTCACCAAAAATGTATAGTATATAAAATGAAGAAGTTAAGGGTCTTGTTCTTACTCCATACCATACCAGGGGTACTATGTTAGTTTTAGAACACCACATCTCAAGACTGATAAAACCAAAATATGATATGACCTCAAAAGGACAATTTGGCTGATGAAGAGACTGGAATTCAAGACATTCAGAAATATCTTTGATCTAGGGATGTCATGCCTAGAGAATTGAATAATTGGGATTACATGATTGTCAACTTCAAATAGCTAAAGAGTCATCAAGTGGAAAAAATCCCTCGGCTAGGCAATGCCATCCATGCATGTGGCTTTATGTACCTTCCTTTTGGCTGTTGATTCTCAAATCTGTATCTCTAGATCCAGTCATTCTCCTGAGCTTCAGCCATTCCTTAATCTCTCCACCTGGATTTTTCACAAACACCTCAAACTCCACATGGTTAAAATCGAAATATTATTTTACCATTTTCATAGATAATGAATCTGAGTCTCAAAGAAACTAAAGAATTTCCCATGGGTTCCATTAAAGGAATTAAATCCAACCTATCTGATTCTAAAGCTTATGCTCTTTTAACTTCTATGACGCTGATTTCTATAATACTGGGGGTGGGGGGTAGAAACCAGAACATTACATATCTATAGTGTAGCTCTGAAACAGAGTAGCACATTTCACAGAAGAGTTGGTCCTTTCTGAAAAACAAATCTGCTCTAAGAAGCTCTAATCCCAAATTTGTTAAACTACATTTTTAAAAATAAGTTCCTTGGCAATATCAGGAGCAAAATCATTAAGTGGAACAGGTTTGAAAAGTCCTTCCCCTCTCCAGACTACAGTTTTCTGTTCTTCAAAATAGATAGATAGGCTTGTCTGGACTTTGAAGATCTTTATGTCCTTTGACAGCTGTGCCATTCTGTTCCGTATAAGGTACAGACATCATGAATAAACAGTCATGCCATTTAGCCTGTGTAATAGCTCAAGTTGCATTCCAACACCATCCTCCAGGACCTGCTGGACTAAAGGCTGATCATATATCTTTATGATATTCTCATCTACTCCAGGCACCCAGCCCAGCATTACGCATTTGTCCACACAGTTCTGACTTGCCTCTGGCAATACCAACTCTTTACTCAACTGGAGAAGTGATCAGGTAATAAGTAGAAATTCTGTTGCATCTTTCCCTGCACAGGGTTCTGATATGCTCCCCCAAAGTCACTTACGAGCTGCATGAACTTGGGCAAGTCACTTAACCTTTCTGAGCCTCCTTTTTCTCATTTGTAAAAGAAATGCTAATTATATATAATTCACCTGATTGTTGTGAAAATTAAGAAATAATGTGTGTAAAAGCACCAGGCATGTACACGGTATTAGTAAGTGCTTTTATTCCTTCAGTATCATCCTTGGCTGAGCCACACCAACTAACCTCAGGTTTTCCTTGAATTAAATGGTTATTATCAGGGCTATCCTATACCTCTCCTTTCTGATCACCACCCCCTCCATCAACCAGACAACATTCAAGAAATGCTCATGGCAATTCTCTGAATCTACTGAACTGTAGCAATAAGGCTGCATTTGAAGTTTTGTAACAAAACTTAAATCCCTAACAAGTAGTCAGCTAGTCTCAGTTTAAACAATCCCTATGATAGGGAACTCATGTCCTTCCAGCACAGCCCATTTCATCTTCAGTCAACTCGGCCATAACTTTCACCTAACAATCCTAATTCTGTCCCTTGGGGTCACAGTGTACAGATAAAATCCTCTTTCTTATGACAGCCTTGCAGATACTGAAAGACAGCAATCATGTCCTGCTTCACCCTTCAAGCTTCTTTTCTTAACCTCTATTTTGTCTTTGTCCCTCTTTAAAAGATAGCCACCATTACTAAGCACAGTACTTGAGGTGTAGTTCATACAAACCTAGAAAAGAGTGGAATAATTACCTCTTTCATTGTAGACTCTCTACTACTATTAATGTAGATTGAGTTTGCATTAACTTTCCTGGCAGTCATATTAAACATATACCCATCCTATAGAATTACTATTATTTTTAATTTTATTAAATTTATGCAAGACGTCAAATTTATTCCTCCCAGATTAATTTTGTAGTTTTTGAACCATCTTTACAGTCTAGTAAATTTTTCTTGGATTCCTGGTTCTGGTACCCAGTATATATACTTCCCCTCCCACGCCAGTTCTTTCTTAAAATTTGATGAACGTACTTTTCTACATCTCCATCCAGTCATTAATTAAAATGCTGAAACCAAGACAGAACCAGGTACAAAGCCCTACAGCTTACCATCAAGGATCTCTCTTCGCAATATTGAAGCTCAACCTTTTTCCTGCCTTCAACACACCTTAGGGCCTTTCCTATCACCCATTCACATCAATCATAGTAACTCACAATACATCCGAAATACCCAAGGGGGGCAGGCCTTCTATAGTACTTCTAAGGGAAGTACTATAATGGGAGGAAGGCCTGTGGTTTGGAAAAACTTTCATCCAGGTGATTCTACTAAACCCCTCAGAAAATGTGCCCTAATCCTCCCTTTCACTCCACACGCTCTTCTCAAGAATTTCTGCTCCAGAGAAACATACAATTAATTATTAGTGCCCTTTGAAAATGGTTTTCCCATCTGTATGATAGAGCTAATTACACATAGATCATAAGGCTGTTGTCAGGATTAAATGATTAATGCATAAAATACTTAGCAAAATGCTTGGTATATAGTAAGTGCTCAGTAAATAGTATACCTAAAAAAAAAAACAACTTTCAGATTCCAACTAAAGGAACAATGTTACAGCTCATGTTTTCTCCATCTTGTTAACCAGGATGTCATAAAAATAAAAATCTTTATCATGCACCTTGCAGTAATACAGGTACACTGACTGTAACTATCACGTACTGGCATCTATTAGTCAAATGACCTTATCAAAAAAGGCCACATTTCCAGCCCACAAATCTGAATACAGGACACAGCTCCCTAATGGAACCATTATGGCCAAAAATATATTGAAATTTAATGTTTTTTTCCAGCTCAAGCTCTACTGCCTGATCTGGCTCCCATCCCCATCACCTATGAATGGCAGAATCAGGATTTCCACATTCATGAAGGTCCACATTATTGTCCTTCCTATTGCTCCTTTGACTGATCCTGCTGTTTTCAGGGAGGGTGACAGAATCCAGGTGAACTAACCCAGGTTTGCCTTGCAATAAATAATTTCAAGATGTTTGTGGCTGAAGGACAGTTTGTTACACCCCACCCTTTTATATCAGGCCAAACCTATTACCTATATCTCTGACATAATTCCTCCATCTCTTATCCCCCACCTGTGTCATCACAGTTTATGATGATGGTGCATACCACATCTCAGGGCTTCTAGTGGCCACAAGTCCAGGATAAAGTAGGAAGTGAATCTGGATCCAGAGATATCTATGGGTCTGAAACACTGGAAGCCATTTTACAATGTGGATTTTCTGAGTGTCACTTTAATGATCATCAACATATTATTATAAAAATAATAATTTCTGACATCTATGTTGTACTTTGTAGTTTAGCTTCATTTGGGTTTAACATTGTTGAAAGATTTTTTTTAAAACTGTCTTTATCAAGCTAAATTATGTTTATTTCCCCATGCATACATAAAAATAACCCATTATACAATTTAGTTTAATCATACAAAAGTGTTGAATGGCAGCTATTTTACTCCAAAAGGCATTAAACTCTAAGGTTCCTTTTCTTTTAGGACAGATGATATTAACTTTATTTCACAAATGAGGAAAGTAAGTCTTTGGGAGGTTAAAGAATTTGCTCAAGGCCCATATAGCAAATAGCAGAAACAGGATTTAAAGCCTGGATTATCTGACTCCAAAACTTTTGATTTTTTTTTTCTACCTTGACATTTGGAAGTGCCATTCAACTTCCTTGACTAAAATGGCCTCCTTTCTTCCATGTCAAAAAACAGGCAGTGGCTAATTGAATCCATCTTCCTAAAAGACATCTATCAAATTACAGGATCCTAAGCCAAATTCTTTCACAAAAGGATCAATTTCTCTCCCAGTCAGCTAAGTTACTATGCCATTCCAAGAATCCTTTCCTTTTTTACCTTACAGGTAAACAGCCATAAAGCCTCATCCATCTGCAAAAAAAGATGTTGAGACATCCTGCACCAAACCAGAGCCCCAGCCCCACCCTCAATCTTGCAGCATTCTGTCACTCATCAGCAAAGCATCTGGCCTCTGCCCACTGTCCCACTGCAGAAATTTTGCACAAATTAGAAATTCTACTATCTATAAAAATTCCATTTTCCGGCCTCCATTTCTTTCAATACCTACTACAGTCCTCGCAAAGGACAGGACAACCACCTGGGAGAAATCCAGAAAACGCAGGCCAATTTTTACTTCAGTCAGCAATAAAGAGATAGATAACCAGTCCCACAGGCAAAAGATTAGATACTGTTCTCAACCTACCATCTTCTCTTACACATCTCTCTGAAAAATTGCAAGGTATAGTCCTCAACTCAATTCTAATTAACTGAGTTATTCACTTAATGATTTACCCACTATAATTGCTTTTTTCTTCAAGGTTTACCAATCCCTTCTTCTAACTTAAATAGCATCTTTAAACAGCTAAAAAGCATCATGACCATCTGCAGTTAAAGGGGTGGGAATGTTGTCATTTCTGGTTTGGGACCCTAATAATTGCAACTTGAGATGAGGCCAAACACAAAGAATAGCAGAACCAGGTATCACTGGGGACACATATAACCCAGTCTCAGCTCCAGCTGGATGGGGCTGCTAGATGGTATCAGCTTCCATACTGATTCCCAGACATACAAAGGCAGAGCCCCAAATCCTGCATTACCTCCTCAAAATGGCCTCTCACCTTTCAAAAAAAAAATAGGTTTGGGTGCAACTAATCTCCTTTGAGCTTTCCTCAACCAACCCTTGCTCCTATATTTTCCTCTCTCATTTGATCTATTTTCTTTCCTAGTTCTCAGCCCAGTTTCAACTTCTGTAAGTACCTGATTCCTTGCTTTGGCTCGAGTCAGCATCGTCTTCAGCCATCTTCCTGAGTTTACCGACCTCAGGCTCCAGCTCTGCAGAATTAGTTTAAACTGGTCAAAATAGATTTGAACTGGTCAGAACTGATTTTTCCTTACGAGAAAAGATTTGAACTGGTCATGAGCAAGTTCTAACCACTTTAAACCCATTTGGGCCAGTTTTACGTTGCTAATGCAAGAACGAGCCACTGAAGGGATCAACTTGAATCAGGAATGAGATGAAGCAGCTTCAATCTGCTTCGAAGACCAGTGTGGGATACAAAAAAGACCTGATGCTAAGGACCATACCATTTGTGGTGGTGATGCTAGAGGGGGAATCAGAGAGGACCTAATAGTCTGTGAGGTAGGATCAAACCACTGTAGACCCCGGGGGAGGAGCTAAAAGAAACTGATGCTCAATGACGTAGGATCAAATTATTGGTGTAAGACAGGAGAAAAGATGCTGATGTTCTCCAGACAGGATCAAACCACTGAGATCTATAGGGAGCAAAACAGGGATGCTTTTTTAGAAGGTGTTATCAAACCACTCCGGGATAGGGATAAAAAAAAGGAGAAGGGAAAGTAAGAACATAAAGGGCCTAGTAGCCTGTGAGACAGGATCAGACTACTGTGAAGTGGCAGAAAGGGGATGTTGTTCTAAGAAGCAGGATCAAACCACTGTGGAAGGGAGGGGAGCAAAAAAGAAGCTGAAATTTCTTGAAGCAAATTTAGATTCCTTTTAGTAAAGTAAAAAAGGATATGATAGTCTGTAAAACAGAATCGGACTCTGTTTTTGTAATAAATAAAGGGCATTTACATGTATTATCTCTTTTGCTCTTTACTCTGCCCTGATGGTTGGGTCAGACCATCTTCCCCAAAAGGCCCCTGCAGTAATTTGCAGCTGCCCTTGATGGTTTCTAGGCAACAGTACAGCTGCTGCCTAATGAACTCTGCCCTCTTGACATTAACTCCTGGGTTTCTGGAAGGGAAAGAATATGCACACATATGAAAAAGATGGGGAGCAAATTAAAACAGTATCATCAAATGCTAGGTGGGGAAAACTGGGAGACAACCACACAGACTTTCAAAAAATAAAGGAAGACAGCAAGTAGTTGGGAAATGATGGTTATGTGGAGGAAGAAAAACTCACAAAAGCACAGTCCTATAGACTTAGAAAACACCAAGTCCAAGCCCCCACAAAATCTTTGAGTCCTCCTATGACATCCCTAACCAGTGGTGCCTTAATGTCTTCAGTGAAAAATGAGTAGGTTTAACTTCCTAGGGAATTTTTTACATATTCCTATAATTCTGATCCTTTTTTAAAATTTTGAGCCAAACTCACTCCCCCATAAAATACACCCAGTATTCTAAGTTCTGTCTTCTAGAGTGGAGGTTAGCAAACTAGGGCTTGCCGGCCATATCCAACCATCACCTATTTTGTGAAGAGTGTGAGCTAAGAATGGTTTCTACATTTTTAAATGGTTGAAAAAAATCAAAAGAAAAATATTTTGTGACATTTGAAAAATTAGATGAAATTCAAATTTCATACCATAAATAAAGTTTTGTTGGAACACAGCCATGTTCATTTATTTACATATTTTCTATGGCTGCTTTCCTGCTACCATGGCAGAGTTGAGTAGCTGCATCCAAGACACTATGGCTCTCAGAGCCTAAAATATTTACTATCTGGCCTTTTACAGAATAAGTGTGCTGACTCCTGATCTACAGCAACAAAGAATCAGTTTTTAATAGGACTCTGATTAAGTAAGAATGTAATGATAATGTTAGATATGAAAGAGAATAAAGAGACCTCACAAAGAATCCCAAATTCTCAAAGAGATGATGGGGACTGGTACCAAAGTCTTCTGAGCCACAAATAACTTTAAGCCACTTCTCATGGGCTTCCGGGGATAAGAAGATGATTTAGCCTATATGAAATTGCTGAGAGTCTCCAAAAAGAATGAGAGAACAGCTAGAAGGGAAGGTTAGGATCAGAGTGTGAAAGGCCTTGAATGCCAAATACAGTTGCTTGGCCATCCTGAAAGCAATGGAAGAGCTAGTATTGGGTTTCAGGTTGGGAAACAGTTGAGCAGCAAGATAAAGGAAGAACTTGAGAAATATGATTCATGCCTCCAGACATCACTCCAATTTTCTTCCAGCTCTAGACAAGTTGTAGTGTCTGAGAAGTTCACATCATTTTGGTCACGCAGGTTCAGAACCATCTCAGTACAGGTATCCTAGTCTGAATATAATCTGGTTGGAGACCAGGATTCTACGGTAAATCAAAGATATATTTTGAGTCCAGTTTCAAAGGATTTCTGCCTTCAGAGCATAAGAAAACTCTTTATCTCATTCTTACTTACTTTTCAGGACCCAACTAAACCCATATCTCTCCTAGCACTCTTGCCCTCCTTGGAACTCTTTTAGCACTTCTTTGTGCTACTCACATGAGCCTCACTCTACCCTGTCTAGTACTAAAAGTACCTTTTTGTGAAAATGGTTTGTTTCCCCAGGAAGACCTTGAGATCTCAGAAAAAAAGGGAACCTAACTGATACCTCTCTGTGTTCCCATGGCATATTGTTGGTTGGTAAGGATATTGATCCAGTTGTCTAGTGGTCCCTCAGTGTGTGGAGGCCCCCATTTATGGGAGCTCAGGCACTTTGAGAGCTATGTCAGCTCTAGTCACATCTCTACCTTCCTAGACTGGATGACCTGGGAAGGGATGAAGCCTAGTGATTTTTACAGCCAATCCTGGGCTTCAATGACCATGCAAAGAGCAGTAAGCTCTTTCTGGCCCTGATACCACAAGGACCCCAGTCCCCATCATTCCTACCTTCATAGGCTCAGGGCAGAATGCCCTGGTCAGGAAGACAAAGCCCACAGTTCTGGCTGCCAGGCATCCAGTCCCATTTTCCATGGCCTCTGTTGATCCTGGACCTAGATTTCAGGCTGGACTCAACAGATTCAAGACGAAAATAGGCCCTTGGCTGGGAAGGCTGGCTTTCCACAAAGTGCTCTTTTCCCCAACGGCCAAAGCAAACGCCGCCGGCTGGCCGGGGCTAAAAGCCAGCCAGCCGCTCCCGACCTCTGCTGGCCAGCCCCAAGGAGGCCCAGAGTCAACAGTACATGGACAGGTCTGCTATTCTATTCCTTCTTATACCTCCGACATCAGATTCCCTTCAGTGAATCTAAACAACCAAATAGAACTAAAGTCAGCTCTAGTCTCTAGGAAAATGTCAAAGATCCCTCATGGGCCTCAATTGCTAAGAGTTGGAAATTCAGCACAGCCCTTGCCTTTATTTACTCCCCTCAGCTTCTCAAGGGTGTCCAAGCCCACAGGCCACCTTCTGGAGTCTCTCTGTTTAAATTGTTTTCCTATGCTCCCTCAGGGGAAAGGAAAGAGGTGTACAAGAATGAACTATCCGTACCCACTATTCTTACTGGCTCACAGGCCAAGCAGAGATTCAAAACAGAGTTCAACCAATCATTTTTTCCTGAACTAAGTATCCAGCCTCCCCTCATCATGATGGGGATGGGACCAAGTCTCAGACACTGGCTGAAAGGAATATGAAGAGAGGTAGAGGAGAAAGAGAAGGAAAGGAGAGTAGGAGAGGCCAGGCAGAAACATAGGAAAGTATTTTTTTTTTTATCTAACATACAGAAATAGTGATTTTTTACTAGAAATCACTAGAAGCTAGGAAAGGGCACTTCCTTTGAGAATGAAGTTTTCTTCTCTATGCACATAGAAATTACTCTCCCCTCTCAAGCTAGGGTGACTTTGTGCTGACTTAGAAAAAACCTGAGACTAGAAGAGATTACTACCAAAAAGGGAAGCATCCCTCTTCAGGGATATTCAATATCTGAGTCAAACTACTAGGTCAGCATCCTCTTTGGTACCCAAGCCCCTTCTAATGACAATCGCAGATATTTTATAATAATAATAAATACCATGTACTTAGCACCAACTGTGTGCCTGGCAATGTTCTATTCCCAAACTGTGCACCAAGGCACACCAGGGTACCATAGCCAATTCACAGAGGTACTGTATTTTACTTTTTTGAGGGAAACACAGCGACATCTGTCGGGCAGAGCATGAACTACTACTATTAAGTTTTTTGTACTTAATTACTTAATAAACAGAAGTGTTAAATGCTTCTTTGGGCTTGGGGATGCCGTGAAAACAATTACTGACACAGGAAAGGCACAGTGAACCAAGAAACTTGGGGAACTTCTGCTATATATGTTACATGGATTATTTCAAACCTTATGAGGTAGGTCTTAATATTGTTTCCATTTTATAGATAAAGAAACTAAGGCTCCAAGAGATGAATTAATTTGTCCAAGGCACCCAGCTAAGTGATGGCAAAGCAGAGTTGAGAACCTATATGTGGCAGACTTCAGAGATTGCTCAGAAACCATTTGCAACACTTCCTTCCCATAATTAACTTTGTCCACTACTCTCATTGCATATGCAGGCTGTGAAGAATGCCTTGATAGGACAAGTGACCTTTGTGTTATAGAAATAGTATTATTATTCTGAAGTCCAGAATGTAGTCTGTAAATCAAGACACATAAAAGGCATAGGAAAAGGGATGTCATTTATTTTTTTAAGATTTTTCTTTTTTTGAGAGAGAGAAAAAGAGAGAGCATGCATGTACATGTGTGCATGCACAACTGAGGGGAAGGGGTAGAGGGAGAGAGAGAGAGAGAGAGAATCTTAAGCAGGCTCCACATCTAGAGCAGAGCCCAACGCGGGGCTCAGTCTCACGACCCTGAGATCATGAACCTGATCCGAAATCAAGAGTCGGATGACATTGGAGAGGGTATGTGCTATGGTGAGTGCTGTGAATTGTGTAAGACTGTTGAATCACAGACCTGTACCTCTGAAACAAATAATACATTATATGTTAAAAAAAAAAAAAAGAAGATAGCAAGAAGGGAAAAATGAAGGGGGGGAATCGGAGCGGGAGATGAACCATGAGAGACTATGGACTCTGAGAAATAAACTGAGGGTTCTAGAGGGGTGGGTGGGAGGATGGGTTAGCCTGGTGATGGGTATTAAAGAGGGCACGTACTGAATGGAGCACTGGGTGTTATACGCAAACAATGAATCATGGAACACTACATCAAAAACTAATGATATAATGTATGGTGATTAATATAACATAATTAAAAAAAAGGTCGGGTGCTCAACCAACTAAGCCACCTAAGCTCTCCAAGGGCCATCATTTAAAAAGCAAGAATTAAACAAAAAAGAACTGTTCAACTGCTTTTAACTAATTTTTGGGAGACCTCCCGTGCTTACTATGATCTTACCCTAAATTTTACCTGTCCTGAACCACTAAGGTTCACTTTTGTGTCATAGTGTGAGAAACAAAGCTCATTATGTCACTGGACATAAAAGAAGAAGCATCAGCCCTCATTGCCACTGGTTTCCCTTTTGTAACCATAAGGGAAACCAGCCTGAGGACAAAGCCAACATACAGAAGAGGGCAGAGTCAAGAGAATCATAAATAAAGAAGCAAAGTCATGACTAAACCATGCTTAAAGCGTGTCCTACTTCTATACTTTCTCGTTACATAAGCCAATAAGCCCCTGGTTTGTTTCAGCCAGTTTAAGTTGGGTTTTCTGTACTTTTGTAACCAAAATCATCCTGAGTAATAATTACTCTCCTAAAGCACTGAGTACAGTGCTTAGTACATTCATCCATGAGAGCTCAGTCCAATGTCAGTTCCTCAGTGAAGCTTGTTCTGAACCTCCAAAGAGAATTTATTGTTCTTTCCTTTGTAAACTCATACCTCACTATACAGAACTTTATTATATAACATATCACCTTGGATTATTTATTTACAGTTACTTCTTTACCTATTGTCTCCTCTACTGTAAGATGAATCTGTGATGCCTTATAAAATGCCAAGCACATGGGAGATACTCCATAGGCATGTTTTGATCTGAACTGAAATTAAATATTAAGTATTCAGTCAATGTTAGTTCAATTATCTTTCCTCTGGTAGGCAGAATGATGCCTGACAGGCCTTATTCTTACTGTAAACTCTGAGGGCTCATGAACCTGACCCACTCCAGTTCTGGACACATACAGAACTACAAATAGCAATACTTAGTCTGATGTCCCAGCACCCAACACCTTGCACCAAACCTGGCAGAAGTCAATTAAGAGGTTGCTGGGACAAGCCATGGGCCCACTGAACCCAGCCCAGACATTAGCAGCACAATAAAGGCCACCAAAATGCAACCAACTTTTCAAGCAGGGCAGCACAAAGGCATTTTCAGGAAGGCCTCAAAAATATACTCATTTAATTCTCTCTTCTCTGTCCCATCTCTAAGCAATTTTACATACGAATTTAATTGTGTTGACTGGGAGCTTTGGCTTTTTTCAACTGCCAATTCCTCTCCGTATAGTAGTTCACCCTTTTCTGAACTCCCAGAGTGCTTTACACATTCTTCCAGTATCACTTCACTTATTATTTTGTGATTATCTATATATCTGTCTGTCTTTCCCACTAGACTGTGAGCTCCATGAGGGTAAAAACTGTGTTTTCTCAGACTGCATCCCATGGACATAGCATAGTGCCTAAAAACAGAGTAGGTGCTCACAAAGTATTGGTTGAAATGAATTATTATTTATTATTATTATTATTCTCTCAAAAGAATGGGTTATATTTGATGCCATTTTGATCCTTGATACCTCCTTGTGCAGTGGAAAAGTTTAGGAATTGGAGATGGTAACAGAAGACATGGATTGGAGCCTGGCATGGCCAATTACTAGCCCTATATCCTTATATCCTATATCCCTATATCCTTGCTCAAGTCCTGTAACCTCTCTGAACCTTAGTTTTTTTTTTTTTCCCCTCACAATTAAGACAATCTTAAACATGCCTTACAAGGTTATAGTAAAGAGAAAATACACTATCTGAGGCAGCACTTTGTGAATGTGATATCTTGTGAAAATTTTGAGTTATTATATAATGTAATTTAATTAAAAGAGGATATTTTTCATATTTTTTTTTTGCCTAGGGATAGATGGGGTTCCTTCAGAGTGCTTTATTTCCACTATGTGTGCTGGATGTGTCCTGAGTATCCTTTCATGGTTATAGGCCTCTTCTCCCCACACCCCATTAGATAATAAACAGCTTTCATCCTTCCTTAGCCATCCTTCCTCAGTGGTGTTCAAGGCTGGCAAATGATAGTGGGGACAACCCAGATCTGGCTCTTAGAATCAGCATTAGAATGATATTCTTGCAGATGAGAGGGCTTCCACATTCAAGCACACTTTAGTTAATATTAACACTAATTTATGTTTTCTGAGCACCTGCGGGCTGGATGGTGAGAGAAGCCATCTAAGAACAGGGATGGTGATAGAGATAATGTCTGCTGTGAATGCCAAACTAAAGCCTGCCAAATTGAAATACATACTGCTCTTCATACATGCCTTGTGATTTTTCTACCTTTGCATCTTTACTCCTGTGCTACAGAGGTCTGAAATGGCCTACTTCCACCCCTTTCTCAATGTCAAGTGATAACTATCCTTCAAGGCCTGGCTCAAATCCTATTTTTATGAATCTTTCCCCATATACCACCTCCTCCCTTCACCTGCAAATTGTTTCTCCCTCTTTTATATTTCCCCAAACACCTGGCTTCTGGCAGTTATTACTTCTCTATTATGTCTCAGTTAGTATCTAATTTATCCTCTCCTCCTAGGCACTGCATTCATCATCTCTTGCCTGAAATATTACAGTTGCATAGTAAGCAGTCTCCTTGCCACTGCTTTTTCCTTCAGTCTATATGCTACTACCAAAGGCAGCTTTCTGAAATACAGACCACTTCTCTGATTTAAAATTTCATTTTTTTCTGATTTAAATTTTCTGATGGCAGGAGAAAAACCCATATTTAGTAACATAATGTAACATAATAGCTACTAAATTCAAATCCATGAACTCATTACATCAGAATCATGGCAGGGGGGAGGGGAGGGGGAGTAGGTTGTTAAAAGTTTAGATTCCCAATGAGATTCTGTTTCCTGAAAATCTGTAACTTTAAAGGCATTGAAGTCAGCCAAGGATGGCAAATATGTTTCATCTCATAAATCAATTCAAATTGACTGCAAGTGGCCATTTGGAATACTGTGTTCAGAAGGATTCTAAGCCTTACCCAGGATTTCTGGGAAAGAACATTACGTCTGATTAAAAATTTCTGCCATGGGCATGGTAGGAGTTGATAGTGATGATCATGCCAGACACTTAACATACTTGCTGTAGACACACAGAACAACAAGCCAGGCAATGCTCATCTTTATGTAATATTCCATTTGTCTAGAATGTGTCCCCTACCTACACCTCCCATTCCTGATTCCTTAGAAAACTAATCATTGTCTGAGTTCAATTCAAGTATCACCTAGTCTGGGAAACTTTAGCTGATTCACTTTCACATCATCTCTTCTCTCATCTGGGCTCTCATTACAATTTGTTCACAGGCAGAACTTACCATATTTGTCATCTCAAATCCCTTTTTTTAATGGAGAATATAAATAAACTAATTTTTTCAATATTGAATTATTTTGTAAACCTCTGTGCATATCTATCTGACCTATTAGACTTTGGCCTACTACAGGTAAATGACCATAGATTACTTATCTTTTTATTCTAAGCCCCTGGCTCAGTACCTGGTACCACAGGGTACTCAGTAAACATGTATTAAACTAAAGCAGGTTCTATTTGGGAGGAGTGAGAAGAGGAGGAAGCAAGAGACCCGGTAACTACATCAAATGCATAATCCTTCCCTGAAGAGTATAGGGTCGGGTCCATGGGTGCAAGCAAACACTTCTAAATGAAGGAAGATAAAGCACTGACAGGAATGCAACATGAAATAGGTGCAAAGATGTCTCCTTTCCTCCATAATGCCTTCTTGGACTAATTTAGCCCTCAGTGGTCTCCTGCTATTCTCTACAGTGCTTATTGTCATATCTCACAATTTGTTATCTGCTTGTCTCAGTCAGGTGAGTCTTGCCTTTACTGCTAGACTACTCCTAGAAAGCAGGAATCAAGGCTGAATGTTTTCATATCTCCAGCACAAGTCTAGGCACATGTTACACATTCAAAAAAAGGCTTGCTACTTGATTTATTGAATGACTGTTATTTGTGGTTTAATAGGTCAGGTATTTATGTAATACTTGGCCCAGTTGTTATTGCCCTCCAAAACCAGAGAGGAAAATGTTCAGGGAAACTCCTATTCATGTAAAAAACAAATTCTTCTACCTCCACATTAATCTGCCCAGAGCTTGCTTCTCCATACTGACAATGCCTTACCTTTGCCCTGTAGTTGGAGAATAAGACTCATTTTTGTGCCTAGCATGGTATATAGTAGGAAAAGTTGTGGATCAAGGCTTAGATGTCTTGAACTCTTCTTCAGACTCTGTCAACAAGTTGTTGTATGGCCCTGGGCAAGATTCCTCCCCTCAGTCTTACCATCTATTGGTAAGGAGGGAGATAAACAAGCAGGTCTCTAAATGCCTTTTCTGCTCTAACTTCCATTGTACTATTAAGACAAGTGTGTTTACAATGAGGAACATGAATGAGGGAATTGAAAAGTATCTGCCCTTAGACCTTTTAGGTTTTATTTATTCCTTAATCCAACTGAATTTGGGGGTGTCTGGGTGGCTCAGTCAGTTAAGTGTCTGCCTTTGGCTGGAATCATGATCCTGAAGTCCCGGGATCAAGCCTCCCATGTCGGGCTCCCTGCTCAGCGGGCAGTCTGCTTCCCCTTCTCTCCCTGTTCCTCCCCCTGCTCCTTCTCTCTCTCTCTCAAATAAATAAATAACATCTTTTTAAAAATCCAACAGAATTTAAAAAAATATCTACTATGTGCTAAGCACTGTTCTAGAGACTTGAAATATAACATTGGACAGAACAAAAATCCTTGTTCTCAAGCAACTAATATCCTAGTGAGGAAAGATAGATCATTATCAAGTAAGCAAAATCATAATATGTCAATGAATGCAATAAAACATAAAGCAGAGCAAGAAGGAGAGTGCAAGGGTGCATCAGTAATAGTTCACATAGGATAATAAAGAAAGTCCTCTTTTATAGAATAACATTTGTTTAGAGACATGAAGGAAGTGAAGGACCCAACCATGTATCTGGGGGAAGATAATTCCAGGCATAGGGAACAGAAAATACAGAACAGAAAAATACATTTTTCTCTGAGAAAAAAAATGTACTGGATGCATGCAAGGAACTGCAAGGAAACTCATGTGGCTGAAGCAGAGCAAGCAAAGGGAGAATAATAAGAGAGGAAGTCAGAGAGGTGACAGGCAGTATGAAGGGCATGGAAGGACCTTGTGGGCCATTGTTAAGACTTTGGATTTTACTCTGAGTGAGATTGGGAACCACTGCAAGGTTTTGATTATAGGAACTGTTATGATCTGACTAGTATCTTAAAAGGAACATTCTAGTTTCTATTTGAGAGTGGACTATAGGGAAAGTAGTAAAAGTTGAAGCAGGGACAAGTCAGAAGGCTTTGTTATAAGTGATAATGTCTTATTGGAGGAACATAAACATCTACACATGAAATAACCAGAGACTTAAACAAGAACAATAAAATGACTACACAGAAATGAATATAGAGTTTAAGTACTATGGTGGGTGGGCAGTGGAGGGACAGTGTGAGAATGGAATTACTATAGAGGAGGTAAAGTTCAAGCTAGGTCTTAAAAGATGAAAAGGTGGAATCTATCAAATGAGAATAAGAATCTAAGCCCTATCAACAGAATTCATATAAAACCCAACTGAGAGCCTTGACTGAAGAAAAGTATGTAAAATGAGATGTAGCCTACAGAGGTAAAGAATTATTACCCCTGCTCCTTGACCTGACTATCCCCTACTTCTCATGAGTAACCAGAGAAAGGGGACTGATAACTGTGTAATTTCACGTAGCCAGGAATACACAAATTCCACTAAGAAATTGACCATCAACTCCAAAGATGTGCATATATGGTAGTCTTTATGAGTTGCCCTATTCCCATTGGTAGGGAAGCCCTGTCTTGTTAAGAAAGCCCAGCAGTTCTACAGTACTTGAGTCTGAGAACCAAGGCTGCATTAGTGGAAAATATTATCAATAGTCAAGGTTGGCCCAGTTGGAAAGGTCCAGTGTTTGATAACCAGCGCCACAGAAGCTGCTCCAACCCCCAAGCCTGAGAATTCCTCTTTCCTGTTCTGTGTAATCACTGAGAGAAAACTGTCAATGCCATACATCACATACAGCTCTTTCCCTTTGCTCCTTCCTCATCCCTGTAATACCCACATTACTCAGGAAACCTCCACAAATTCTTGAATAAGCTGTAAGGAGGGGTGAGCAAAGGTTTCCAGTGATGTTGCCAAGCAAGCAGAGTCACAGAGTAGCTGATCTAGCAAGTACCTCAGCTACCATCTAGTCTAGTGATTGACTCTGCTGAAGCAGAAAGATGACCAATACCCCTGACTGTTTTTATCCACTCCATCTCCACTTAAATGAGCCCTGATAGGGTTCTCCACACCCTTGATGTACCATAGTGCAGAGTTTAAAAGCCACTCATCTACCCAACCACCTATCCTCATCATAGATGGGACTAGGGCCCAGAGAGAGGAAGAATGTCCAGTCACAAACTGAGTTCACAGCAGAGGTAGCCTAAACCCAGGTTTCCTAACTCTCTGTCCCAGGCCCTTTCTGCTAAAATGAAGCTGCCTTGTTTTATCTAGGTTTGCACATTCACTTTTCTCAGATGACCATCATTTGCACCTATGAGTCCTAGATATGCCCACAATTCAAAGACATCAATTGGACTCTCCCACCATATTTCAACTTGGATACTTTCTAAGGAATGTTTCCATGCTGGGAAACTTCATCTGAGACAGAAAGTTACTCTACCTTTCTATATGAATCACTATTTTGCCAGGCTCAAAACACTAGAGTTTTTTCTGCCTCTCCCTTATCCTTTATCCCCTCAATTTTTCCTGCTTTTATCATGTCACTCTGATTCTCAAACCCTATCTAAAATTATAATCCTTACACACATAACCTAGCCCCCATCCTTGTTTTACTTTTCTCCTTGGCATTTAATACCATCTAATATACTATATATTTTACTTACTTATCATATTTGTCTATCCCTCCTTCCAACTGATAAATGAATGACTGTATGCATTAAATAGAGATCATCTAGCAGTGTGTTTGGCACACTGCATATGCCAAGCCCCTTCCTCCAATATTAAGGTCCTATGATTAGTAAACATGTCTTAAATATTCACTGAAAATGGTGGTCTGAAAGTTAAATGACCATCTCTGTATTAAAATATGTTGCTTCCAAGTAGAAAGAACACTGTATTGCAGGATGGATTACCTGGGATCCATCATTCATTTATTCTTACCTTCATTCATTCAATTAATCAAGAAATATCTATAAGCACTCATTATGTGCCATGCCCTCTTCTACTTGCTAGGGACATAGTGGAGAGTTAAAATTGGCATAGTTCTTGATCCTATGGCACTCAAAATCTACCAAAAGAGACGGACAAGTAAACAGATAATTACAACATAGCATAATAACAGCTATATTAACAAGCAAGTCAGGGGTGCCATGGGAGTTCAAAGAAGAAGCACTTAACCCATGCTGAGTATGGAGAGAGGTGGTGGGAGGGTTCCTAGAGAAGGCAATATTAGAGGTAGGGTTTGAAAAATAAGCAGGAGTTTACCAAGTGAAGAGGAGTGGGGTAATTGGGTATGGCAGGCAGAGGAAATAGCATGTGCACAGACCGGAAGCAGAATTTTCAAATACCTGAAATTTTTCAAAGTTATTGAAGAATAGAATGCAAGGAAGGAATGGGAAGAGAGAGAGATAATGGACTGCTAAGTGATAGAGACCATATGGCATTATGTAGGCCAGATTCAAGAGCGTGTTCTTTATCCTAAGAGCAATTAGAAAGGGTTTTATACAAGAGAGTGTCATGATCAGCTTAACGCATTAGAAAGACCACTCTGTTATCTGGAAAATGGACTGGAGGGCTTAGGCTACAGTGGCGACAACGCCAATGGAGAGAAAATGGACTGATCGAAGATGAGGTAAAGAAGAAAATGATCCAGAATTGGCAGTTGACTGGAAATAGAAAGGAGTCAAGGATGCTACCCAAGATTTTTCCATTCTCAGCCTGGCACTATCAATAACTAGAGGCCCTTGGCTATCACTTCAGTCTGCTGAGCCTCAGTTTCTTTGTGTATCAGATGAATATTCTAACTCCTGGTGTACTTGCCTCCACCTTATTAGGGAGAGTCAAATGAAATAATGGTTGTGAATACTCTTTCCAGGCTACAAAGGGCTATGAAACAGGAGGCCTGAAGATAACTTATGGGTTTAGGCTCACTGCAAATGCAAGTATATGATCAACAGGTAATAAAATTCCTAGTCCAATTACTTTCCCAGATTTTCTTTTTTTTTCTTTTTGTTTTATTTAAAATGCCTCATACAAGAGCCCTTGTAAAAAAAAAAAAAAAAAAAAAAAGCATCTTACTCTACTCTCAGGAGGATATGAGCCCTGAGGTCTCACAGCATTGCTGGGCTGCTGCCAAAGAAACCATACTGTTATCCAGGACTTCTCATGAGCAATCCAGTGCTGTTCATCTGGCTAGAGGCTACCATACTGGATAACACATGTTTAGATCTCAAGAGGACAGCAAGTCAGAGATAGGAGTGCCAGAGCACAGGTAAGACCAAAGTGACCTCTGATGCCAGGACAGAGGCTGTTTGTTCTCTGTATTCTCTGATAGCCCCTTCCAGGTATGCAGCCCAAATACAACCCTGGTCCAAAGGGGAAAAGTAGCTTGGAGATACCAAAGCTAGGCCAGGGCTCTGACAGTCCAGGCAGCCAATGAAGGCAGTTTCTGGATAAGATTAGCATAGTCCAAGACATAATGGTAAGAGGCAATAAAATTTGTCTGTGGCACTCTCCTTCTTCCTGGCACCTTATGTGTCACCCCTGATCCCAACATCTTATTTCCCATTATCACAGGACTTTGCTTCCAGCTGGCTGTCAACATCTCCTTGAGAAGGTTTTAAGATATACCCACTTGTATATTAGGTTATGCTACTACTTATGCCACCATTCTTCCTTTTGCCCCATGACTATCTAAATCCTTGGAGACTTTCTCATACCCTGACATTTTACCAACATCATAGGACAAGGGGAAAGGAAATAAGAGCAATTAGTTTCATTCCCTCAGCCTGAGGGAGGTAAGAATAAAGTCTTACCATCCCTTCATTTCCCCTAGAACATTCAACAATGTCCCCTATACCTTGTTCCTACTCCATATATATGAGCAGCAGGTATTAGTAGCTCCACTTTAAGTGGAAGAAGTTGAGACAGAGAGATGACGACTGACTTGCTTAAAGCCACAATGCAAGCTGATGACAGAGCTAGGACATAAACCCAGATCTCCTGCCTCCCAGCCAATTAGATTCTCTATCCAGGATAATATGCTTCTTCATCAGGAGATGAATTCTTCCTGTTGGAAGCCAGTCAAAGAAATTTAACCAGCTGCAAGCAGGGATCCACCCAGCAGGGACCTGTTCCATGAACCCTTCTACCTCACCCCCAACCCCAACCCCAGAGACCCAATTTCAAGCCTGAAAAATGCAAGCACTGGCCAGGCTGGGGGCGGGGGCGTACATAATCCTGGTCCCCTCCTTCTCTTCCCCTCCAGATCCCTGGAGCTTGAGCCTTGGAAAAGCCACGCATTACAGGGAGGGGGCCGCCCCATGACAGCTGCAAGCAGGTTATTCCAGAGAACACTGAGATGGCAAGAATATTTTCCAGTTGAAATCAACCCAATTCCCTTTGCGTTTGAGTCTCGGGAACATTCATGATGAAAATCTAGACAGCATGACATTGTATGAACTCTGAAAGCTGGGCTAATGCTACTCTGGTTGGTGTTGCCTTTGGCTCACACTGAAGACCCAGTCAGAGTCCTGGAAAGGTCTGGCCAAAGCAGCTTCAGCTAAAGACCCTGTGCCATCTATATTTTAAAGGCTGTCCATGTGTAGTGGTAACCTGGTCTCTCAATGACTGGCTTTTTGTACTGTCCAAGGAAGATCCAGAGGTGTGAGCCTCACCAGTTGGGATGGCCCAGGGAAAGAGAGTCCCTAGGTTGCATCTTTATTCCAGCTGCCAGGGTGCAGAAAGAGAATGGCAAAAAGGAAACGTGACAGGCTTCAGGCAAAGGTGACATATTGTCATGCAGAGTATCACTGGCATCAGACAGGCAGAGGGTACAGGGCTATGAGCAGGCAGAGCCAAGGATTTTCCTACTGAGGTCTGTCAGTATATTCAAGGGAGAAGAATGGTATTGAGAGAGGGGCCCTGGAATAGAAATGAGGAGAAATTTGGTTTCCTGATCTTCTGTTTTCTTCTCTGCCCCAGCCTGGGCCTTGTCTGAGATCTGAGAGGCTTTTTAGTACACTCATAAAAATGACCACCAGAACCCCAACAGTGCAAGTGAAAGCATGGAATATTGCCTAGAAGGCAGAATAAGTAAGCTGTACCACACGCTGGCTGAATGACAAGTTACTTTCTCCACTCTGGTCTTTAGTTTCATCCCATTAAATTATAATAAGTCTGCCCACCTCACAAGGCTCTAATGAGAACAAAATGAGATAATGGATATGAATGAGCTTTAGAAGCTGCAAACTATGAAGCTTGTAGCCAGGGTATCTGGAAGGGATTGGGTGATGCAACTGGCATAGTAACATGTATAAGTAACTTTCCTGAGCCTGGGGCTTTGTGAAAGGAACAGTGAAATACCCCCTAAACTCTGGGCCCCTGGCTCATAATACATAGAAATCTGAGTGCAAAATGAAACCAGAGAGCAGAGAGCAGCACTGAGCTTTAGCAAGGGCTTGTCTGAGCGCCGTCCAGGGAGGAGATCTCCACAGTATTATGTTCCAGGGCCAGGAAGCCTCCAGCTTCCAAATATCCCTATTACAAGTGGTTGAAACCCCAGGAGAAGAACCTGTTTTGCACTTATATTGTTTCTTCTGTTAAAAATACAAATATACTCATGGCATGAAGAGTGGGCAGGTCTATGGCATTTCCAGCTTACATTTGGGGCTACTTCTTAGTTGTTTTGCTCCCTCCAAGCTCTCTCCTACTCCAACCTACCAGGTAGTGCTGCACTAAACCATTTGAGTTACCTTCCTAAATTGCAAATGATGCCATACCACTGTTCCAGAAGATCTAGCAGTTTCCCATTACCTACAGGAGAAAATTCAAAAGCTTCAGCCTGGCATTCCAAGTTCTCTATAGTTGTGCCCTAGCCTCCTTCCAGCTGTACCTCAAAAACATGCCTTTTAAACTTTATTTTGGTCAAACTTCCCCATTCCAGAAGCCTCTGAGCAAATACAGATTACAAAGGAAACACACCAGACTAGAAGTCAGGAGCACCAGGTTCCAGTCCCATTAACTTTCTGGATGACCTTGGAGAAGTCATTTATTCAACCAGAATGTATGGAATATTGAGATCACATGAAAGTGTGGTAAAATAAATTTGTTACTGAAGTCTAAATGTTTGTGAATGACTTAATTTCTATATTCTAGAACACAGTCTAGGTCCTCCATATACTGTGATCCATATTCATTTTTTTTTTCCAATATGTTTTCCAGAATAGGAAGGAAATGACTGGTGTTACAGCAAACACCCAGGAAATCACCCAGAACCCTAGATAAATATAAGGATCTTTCTAGTCTTAATGTTATAACAAGCTGAAATCATATGCTTTTATTTTTAATTTGTGCCTCTCCTTCACACTCATACCTTATAATGGCCTCCCACCTTATTGGAAAATGTTTAAATCCTCTCCATCCTTCAAGACCTTACTACCACTAATACTAGGAGTTCTTTCCACTGCCACAACCCACCAGCCCACAGTGAGCTCTCTCTCTCTCTCTCTCTCTCTCTCTCTCTCTCACTCACACACACACACACACACACACACATACACACACACACACCAATCTTTAATACTGGCTTTGCCTATTCTCTGGATCTTCAAAATAGTTGTCCTGTAATTTCTTTTCTGTCAACTATCTGGAACAGATTGCCTTACCTAATTTACCTGCTCTCATAGTATATAAGCTTCTGAGGGCATATCTGTTTTATAGGCCTTGGGAGAAACTCCATAGGGGTGGGGTAGCAAGTTCCTAGCTTAGGGAATGAACCTGGTTGCCAAAGTATGGCTTAAAGTCAACAGAAGCATCATCATTATCATCACCATTATCATTGTCACCATCATCATCCCTGAAATGTGTAAGGCACAGTTTAAAATATATTTTTACATCCATTATCTCATATAATCAGAGAATCAAAGTTGGAAAGGCCTTAGATTATTCTAGTCCATGCCTGGAAGTCTTGTTAAAACATGCATTTCTGGGCCCCAACGCCAGAGTGTCTGAGTCACTAGGTCTGGGATGAAGCTTTAAAAATGGAATTTCTAAAAAATTCCCAGGTGATATTCCTGCTCTGGTCTGGGGATAACCACTGATATGATCCAATGCTACCACTTTACAGATGAGAGCAGAAGAGACTTGTCCAAGGTTACCTCACAAGTCAGTGACCAAGCTGTGGCTCCTGACTCCTAAGTCATAACTCTTTCTTTACCACCACAGCTACACCTCCTCCCCTTCTTTTCTCCTTCCCAAGGGTGCAGTGAAGATGAATTAAATGCTGTCTGGAAAAGCCCTTTGGATTCTGCAAAGCTAAGATGCTCATAACCAGGTGGCAGTGTTATTGCTCTGCAGAGACATCTGATCCCAATTAGGCCTCTCCTCCTCTCTGCCTGGACTCATGTTTGAATGATCCCCTTTTCCCCCACCCCCTCCCAGCTGTGTCTGCAACAAATAGCCCCACTTTTTGGTCCAGAGCCACCTTGGGCCACTGTTACTAGCTGTGCTTTCTCTGAGGCTATGTGCACATGGAATGGCCTAGCTCAGCCAAGGGGACTATGGGGGAGGGGAGATGGTTTGCTTCAAGCAGGGTTCCAAATGAGCCTAAGGCTTACATTCCACCTGTGACTTGTACGTTCTCTCACTCTCCCAAGGCCCAGCCAAGAGCCTTCTGGAAATTGCAGGCCGTACACAGGTCCTGGAAGGAGAAAAAGGAGGAGGAGGAAGGAAGGGGAAGGAGGGACAAGGAAGGAGAGGGAGGAAAAAGAGAAGGCAGGGACCATAGTGGTCCACAAAGCCTAAAATACTTACTATCTGACCCTGTACAGAAAAATTTTGCTGACCTCTGAACTTTATATGATACCAAGGGAACCCTCAAACTACAGAATGTCAGAATTGAAAGGGCCTTGCGAGCTCAGTTAGTTGAGGATCAGACTGCATTCCTGGGTGTCCTGGGGCTCTAAAAGTAGCTCAAGGTATGCCTCTAAGGTGACCGGAGCCTCTAGCCCCTATTCAACCTGCTTTTTTAACCAGAGAGGCTACACTGATATCATTTTTCATTTTTTTAGAGGAAAAGAGTGTGAGCGGGGGGGCGGGGAGGGTGGCAGAGGGAGAGAGAGAATCTCAAGCAGACTCCAGGCTGAGTACAGAGCCCAAGGTGGGGCTCGATCCCACAACCCTGAGATCATGACCTGAGCCCAAATCAAGAGCTGAACGCTTAACCAACTGAGCCACCCAGGTTCCCCTACACTGATTTCATTTTTAAAATGAGATTCTCTGCTTTTAAAAATATTGAAAATCACTGGCATAAACCAAAGTCCCTCATTTTACAGGTGTGAACACAGAACCAGAGAAGGAAAGGGTCATATTCAAAGGGACATATTCACATAAAACTCAGAGCCAGAAGAGAAACCTAGGTGTGCTTAACTCCCCAGGTCAGTAATCTTTACACATCTACATCCCACAAATAAAGCAGAACATGACCATAACCATGGCAATTATCATTTACATAGGATTTGTCACTTTACAAAGTACCTTCACATGCTTGTCACCCCAACAGATAACGCATTAGCAGGACTTTGTTGATTCCATTAGTAGAAGTGATAAACCATTCTAGAATATCACATCATCTCATCCAACCCTCTCATTATGCAGGTGAGAAAACCGAGATCCAGAACATGTTGATAACTTACCCAAGGTATACAATAAACTAGTGGCATCACTCTTCTACTGCACCACACTTAGAAATCCAATAATACCAATCTGGGAAAAAGAACAAAGCTGCCTCCTCCCAGGTGATGAGTTTCTACAGCTTCCCAGCTCATTAATAAACTGTGGCCTGAGAACTTTCTTGGAACCTCTCTTCTCTTTGCACTTAGTCCCTAATTTATCTCATCAGTTCTGATGCCTTAAAATGGTATCTGTTTGTTGACAACTCCCAAATTATATCTCCAGCCAAAAGCGTTTCTCAAATTCCAGACTTAGATATCCAATTTCCTGTTCAACATCTCCATTTGGATGTAGAATAAACCTCTGGACATGCTGACATGTCCAGAACTAAACTCATCCCCCCCCATCTTCCAAAAAGAGCACCTGCCCCACCCACAGGGAAGAAGTACCAATGACTTAGATACCACTTGAACCAACCCAAAGAATAAAAAGTGTTAGAAAGTATAGTAATGAGTGAGACACTGCCTATATGGTATAAGCCAAGTTCTTTTCCAAAGAGGAAGAAGCTGGACTTTGACTATCTCTTTTTTTTTCTACCAGAGCATTCTAGGAGAACACAAAAACAATCTCAAACAGCATGAAATTAAAAGCAAATGAAAATGCAAAAGTAGTTTGTGAGATGTTTTGCTCCTCTGAAAGTTACTATGAGGGGTAGTGGAAAATGGAAGTAAGGTAACCCAGAGTTTGATCATCTCTGTTTATGACTAGAAGAAGGTGGGCTAGTCATATGGAGGTAAGAGGAAAGACAGTATGAACAAGAAGCAATTAGAAGAGAGGAGAGTGGGGCTAACCAAACCCTTAACCCCCCTACATCTTGAGGCTCAGGCCAAAAGAAATCTCCAAAATTCCCAAATGGGGTCTGAGGAGGCAACTGTGCCCTCCCCTACTCTCAAAGCTCTGAACTCCCTCCCTTCATAATGGCCAGCTGCAAATACTCTGGCCCACAATGCAACTGAACTCTTATTTGTAACAGACTCCTGAGCTTAGTCTTTTTAGCACTGTCCTGTACAGGACATAACCAGCTCAATGAGGTAGTATGGGTTTTTAGAAAGTACTTGACTTCAAATCAGAAGATCTGGGTTTGAGGCCCAGATCCTCACTAACCATCTATGAGAACTCACCCAACTCCAAACTTGAGCCTCAGTTATACCATTAAAAATAAGAGGACTACACTTGAAGTAATACATCTTCTTCCAAACTTGTAGGAATCCTTCACTCAACCCATTCAGATCTCTGTACTCCACTCCAGCAAATATACAAAAAAGTGAAGCTCCTGTACAAACTACTAGCTGTGTGCCCCTCTCCATATGGTTTAGATATAGAAACTTATTAGTTAACCCTCACCCATTTTTAGATAGGGAAACAAGAAACTAAGGCCAAGAGAAGAAATGTAGTTTTTCTAAAGTCACATAGGGAGCTAGTGTCAACTAACACTGCTGCCCAGACTTGAAAGGGAACCATCCGTAAGTGAAGGGTGGTTGATGGGAGCTCTCACAGGAAAAGATCAAAGGGGCAACTGGGACATGGTAAGGCCACTAAGCAACCTGGAATTCGTCTGGGAATGGGAATTCAGGAATCCTTCTACCTCTACTTTTACCTCTGCAACTAACTAGCTGTGTGGTCTTGGGTAGGTCCCTTCACCTTTTAGGATTTCAGATTTCTTAACAGTAAAATAAATGAATTGAAGTAGACATTATCTAAGGATCTATTCCTTACTGTTGATACTCTGTGAGATATGATTCTGAGCTGAGCTCTTTTCTCTGAGCTTAAGCTCCTGATGTGGTTGTTCCCAAGGAAACTTATAGCAGGATCTGAAGATAAAAAAAGGCCCTATAGACACCTGAAGGTGTCTCTAGGTATCATCTTCTCCTTCTCACATATTTTCCTGGTGGACCCATTCTGAACCTTCAAGACCCAGCTTTAAGCATCATCCCATCTGCAAGGCCTTCTCTGAGTCCCCAAAGCAGAATTACTCACAGCTTATTTGGGGCCATTACTATGCTTTGTATAAATGCCTCCATTAGAGCATTAATCTTTCTGACTTAGCCTTTCATTTATTAAATTAATGAAATGGCTATAAATATGATAAAGAATGAATGTTGGGGAATAGGAGATCAAAGCTGGAGTTAAGAGTTAGAGGATTTAAAAGCTAAGCAGAGGCCTGAACCAGATGAAGGTACAATGGTGAGCCAGTGATGAAAGTAGTTTTGTGCAAGGCACATGGTGAAATAGGTATTCACTAAGGTGAGAATAAATGTGTGAAAGTGGGAATGATCCTAAAGTTCAAGTGTCTGCTGTGTGGTGAGGGGGTGGGGGAAATAGTGAGAACCAGACCTGACTTTTTGTCACATTAAACTACTGGCCAATTTCATGATGCAAAGATCTCTTTCTTTTATGCTAGATGGACCCAAATAAAGTCCTCTAAACCATGACAAGTGGTTTTTAAAGGGTCTCAAAGCAGCTTCATATAAGAGCATGAAGATCAAGCTGGGCAAGGGAATCAGGGGTAAGGATAGGACTACGATCAGATGGCAGTAGGGTTTATATCCCATTTTGCTTTGGGACCATTTAGGAGGTAAGAAGGAATAAGAAGAGCTGTGTCCAAGCCTCAACCCACACTGTACTGTGGTCTACCTCAGGAGTCAGCTCAGGGATAGCCCTTATACACACACGCCCCTGGCAGCCCTTAGAGCTTCCACACAGCAGGGGAAAACCAACCTTCCCAGCAGCCTGTGCAAAGGTCAAGCAGCTGAGAAGCCCCTAAAGAGAAGATTCAGAAAGTATAAGAGTGTCCAGGGAATGGCTGGGCACAATGACCAACAAAAATTTTGGACTCCTGTTTCAGGTGGGCTTGACCTGGTACTGCCAAACAAGGCAGAAAAAGGCCTAGTTTGGTTTTGGCCTGACTTCAGAGGGGGAAATAAGTGCCCACAAACAGCCTGCTATGGAAAAAAACTTTTCCCTCTGGAAAATCATGGCCTTTAGCACATTCCCCAGAATGACATCAACCAGGGAACAGTGCCAAAAATGTGACTTTCACGTTTCTGCAGCAACAGACAATTTCCTCTCCCTACTTGCCTTTTTTTCTTATATGTATAAATAAGGGAACCAGTCAATCGTTCAAAAAATATGAACATCTTAAGCACTTCCAGGCTTTGCAAGTAGTAATTATTATTAGAAGCAAGTGACCATGCCTCTTAGAAATGTTATTTCGCGTTCATGCCTCTTAGAAATGTTATTTCACATATCCCTTTTCTGGTTCCTCACAGGAGATTTATATATGCAGCCATGCGGAACTGAAATAATAAAAGTTGACACAATGACCACACCAAAATGGATTTTTTCCCTACTTGATTTATTTCACCAACTTTGCACATGAATGTTCCATTTGGTCTGCCCAAAGACTCTCAAGCCTGAGGGCAAGGGACTGGAGGTCATCCAGCCCATGGTGGCTGAGAACAGAATTAACTAAGGCAAAAGAAGGAGGACAGAAACATCAGGGAAGCCCAGCTTTCTGACTGGCCCATTTTTGTCAGACTCACCCAGAGGTCACCCTAAAGTCTAACAATGAGGGAAAAGCAATATTCATGGTTCAGTATTTGCCCACAACCTCTATCCCCTCATTCTCATTACCTTACTTAATCTGCCTTTCTTCTTGAGCTACAGCATTCATCTAAACTCTGGAAATGATGAATGACTTATTCCTTCACTACCTGGCTGTTCTCTTTGTTTTCTCTCCACCAACCACTTGCCTCATCAGCCTTCCTAGTATGATACAGCCTTAGAGACACCACCCAGCTACATAGCTCAGGTCTAATTGTATCATGGGCAACAGCCTCTCAGTGTGAACTTTATAGCTGGGGCTATAAAGAGAACTGAAGTCCGGGCGGAGCAAGATGGCAGAGGAGTAGGAGACCTGGATTTTGTCTCCTCTCAGGAATTCGGCAGGATAGGGATCAAACCATTCTGAACACCTACAAACTCAACAGGAGATTGAAGAAAAGAAGAGCAACAGCTCTCTCATCAGAAAAGCGACCACTTTCTGGAAGGTAGGACGTGCGGAGAAGTGAATCCGAGGCGATATTTGGGAGGATAGACGGCGGGGGAGGGGCCTCCGTCGGCCACTTCTGGCAAGTGATAGAACCATGGAGCACAAAATCGGAACTTTTAAAAGTCTGCTCCGCCGAGGGACGTCACTCTGGTGGCTAAGTGGGGGGTGGAACCCTCCGGGACAGTGTGGTCTCAGGACCCTCGGGGTCACAGAAAGACCGGGGGTGCCTGAGTGTGGCAGAGCTCCCAGGTAACGGAGCGGGAAGCCGGCTGCAGAGGCGGAGCCCAGGCCCGGGCTTTCAGCTCGGGGTTGCCATAAACCGTGATCCGCGGCACAGTCGGGCCCCTGCTCCTCCAGCAGGGACCCAACAAGCGGCAGATCCGGGGAGACTCCCCTTCCTCCCCCGGGAGGAGCCGCGCGGGAGCGCACCGCAGGGATCTGCTGGGTTTGGAGACTCCACCCGGGGTCGGGTGCCAGAGATAGAAACGCGCGGTCACAGGCCGGGTGAGCACGGAGTGCGGCCGGAGACCGGGGAGACGGGAGTGACTGACGGCTTTTCTCTGGGGGCTCACTGAGGAGCGGGGCCCGAGTTCTCGGCTCCTCCAGGGCGGAGATTGGGAGGCCAACATTTTCACTCTCCGCCTCCAAAGCTGTACGGAAAGCTCACAGGGAACAAACCCGAGCAGATTACTTAGCCGGGAGGGGGCAAGGGCGGGGCAATTCCGCCTCCGGCACAGACATTTGGAAACCAGGACAACAGGCCCCTCCCCAGAAGATCAGCGAGAACAGCCAGCCAAGACCAAGTTTACCAATCAATGAGAACGGCAGAACTCCAGATCTAGGAGAATAATGCACATAGAATCCATGGCTTTTTTTACCATGATTCTTTAGTCTTTCAAAGTTAATTTTTTTTAACTGTCTTTTTTTCTTTTTCTTTCTTTTTTTCCCTTTTTTTGCCTTTTTCTTTTTCCCTTTTTCAACCAACATCTTATCAAACTCTTCTTTTAAAAAAACATTTTTATTTTTCATTTTTAGAGTCATATTCTATCCCTTCATAGTAGTTGCCCATATTTTTTGCATATATATATAAGTTGTTCTCTCTTTAAAATGTTGAGATAGTTTCTTCTAACAGATTAAAATATACCCTAAATCTCTAGTATATGTTTTTTTCTACTTCCCTGCCTGATCACATTCTCTCCCTTTTTTTTTTCTTTTTTCTATTTTTAAATACTCTTCTTTCTTTTTTCAAACAACTTCTTATCAATTCCTTTTATAAAATTTTTTATAATTTCCATCTTTACAGTCATATTCCATCCCTTCATCATATCAACCCTTATTTTTGTACATATATAAGTTTTTCTTTCTTTAAAATTTTGGGAGGCACTTTCTTCTAAAAGACCAAAATACACCCCAAATCTAGTGTGTGGCACTGATCTATATACCAGCCTGATCATATTTGATCACATTCTGGTTTTTTTGTTGTTGTTGTTCTGTTTTGTTTGTTTTTGTTTGTTTTTATCTTTATCTTTTTTCTCTCTTTCCGTTTCTTTTTCCACTGCTTCAGGTCTTTTCTGATTTGTTTAGAGTATATTTTCTGGGGACGTTGTGACTCTGCTAGCATTTTGTTCTCTCATTAATCTATTCTCCTCTGCACAAAATGACAAGACGGAAAAAATCACCTCAACAAGAAGAACAAGAGGTAGTACCGACTGCCAGGGACCTGCTCAATATGGACATTAGTATGATGTCAGATCTAGAGTTCAGAATCATCACTTTAAAGATATTAGCTGGGCTTGAAAAAAAAACATGGAAGTTATTAGAGAAACCCTTTCTGGAGAAGTAAAAGAACTAAAATCTAACCAAGTCGAAATCAAAAAGGCTATTAATGAGGTGCAATCAAAAATGGGGGTGCTAACTGCTAGGATAAATGAGGCAGAAGAGAGAATCAGTAATATGGAAGACCAAATGATGGAAAATAAAGAAGCTGAGAAAAAGAGAGATCAACAACTACTGGATCACAAGGGCAGAATTCGAGAGATAAGCGATACCATGAGACAAAACAACATTAGAATAATTGGGATCCCAGAAGAAGAAGAAAGAGAGAGAGAGGCAGAAGGTATAATGGAGCAAATTATAGCAGAGAACTTCCCTAATTTGGGGAAGGAAACAGGCATCAAAATCCAGGAAGCACAGAGAACCCCTCTCAAAATCAATAAAAATAGGTCAACACCCCGACCTCTAATAGTAAAACTTACGAGTCTCATAGACAAAGAGAAAATCCTGAAAGCAGCTCGGGAGAAGAGATATGGAACCTACAATGGTAGAAACATGAGATTGGCAACAGACCTATCCACAGAGACCTGGCAGGCCTGAAAGGACTGGCAGGATATATTCAGAGCACTAAATGAGAAAAATATGTAGCCAAGAATACTCTATCCAGCTAGGCTGTCCTTGAAAATAGAAGGAGAGATAAAAAGCTTCCAGGACAAACAAAAACTAAAGGAATTTGCAAACACAAAACCAGCCCTACAAGAAATATTGAAAGGGGTCCTCTAAGCAAAGAGAGACCCTAAAAGCAAGAAAGACCAGAAAGGAACACAGACAATATACGGTAACAGTCACCTTACAGGCAATACAATGGCACTAAATTCCTATCTTTCAATAGTTACCCTGAATGTAAATGGGCTAAATGCCCCAATCAAAAGACACAGGCTATCAGACTGGATTAAAAAACAAGACCCATCGATATGCTGTCTGCAAGAGACTCATTTTAGAACCAAAGACACCCCCAGATTGAAAGTGAGGGAGCGTAAAACCATTTACCATGCTAATGGACACCAAAAGAAAGCTGGGGTGACAATCCTTATATCAGACAAATTAGATTTTAAAACAAAGACTATAATAAGAGATGAGGACGGACATTATATCCTACTTAAAGGGTCTATCCAACAAGAAGATCTAACAATTGTAAATATCTATGCCCCTAACATGGGAGCAGCCAATTATATAAGGCAATTAATAACAAAAGCAAAGAAACACATTGACAATAATACAATAATAGTGGGGGACTTTAACACCCCCCTCACTGAAATGGACAGATCGTCTAAGCAAAAGATCAACAAGGAAATAAAGACTTTAAATGACACACTGGACCAAATGGACTTCACAGATATATTCAGAACATTCCACCTCAAAGCAACGGAATACACATTCTTCTCTAGTCCCCATGGAACATTCTCCAGAATAGATCACATCCTAGGTCATAAATCAGGTCTCAACCGGTACCAAAAGATTGGGATCATTCCCTGCCTATTTTCAGAGCACAATGCTTTGAAACTACAACTCAATCACAAGAGGAAAGTCAGAAAGAACTCAAATACATGGAGGCTAAAGAGCATCCTACTGAAGAATGAATGGGTCAACCAGGAAATTAAAGAAGAATTAAAAAAATACATGGAAACCAATGAAAATGAAAACACAACTGTTCAAAATCTTTGCGATGCAGCAAAGGCAGTCCTAAGAGGATAGTATATAGCAATACAAGCCTTTCTCAAGAAACAAGAAAGGTCTCAAGTACACAACCTAACCCTACACCTAAAGGAGCTGGAGAAAGAACAGCAAATAAAGCCTAAACCCAGCAGGAGAAGAGAAATCATAAAGATCAGAGCAGAAATCAATGAAATAGAAACTAAAAGAACAGTAGAACAGATCAATGAAACTAGGAGCTGGTTCTTTGAAAGAACTAACAAGATTGATAAACCCCTGGCCAGACTTATCAAAAAGAGAAGAGAAATGACCCAAATCAACAAAATCATGAATGAAAGAGGAGAGATCACAAGAAACACCAAAGAACTACAAACAAATATAAGAACATATTATGAGCAACTCTATGCCAGCAAATTAGATAACCTGGAAGAAATGGATGCATTCCTAGAGATGTATAAACTACCAAAACTGAACCAGGAAGAAATAGAAAACCTGAACAGACCTATAACCACTAAGGAAATTGAAGCAGTCATCAAAAATCTCCCCAAAAACAAAAGGCCAGGGCGAGATGGCTTCCCAGGGGAATTCTACCAAACATTCCAAGAAGAATTAATACCTACTCTTCTGAAACTGTTCCAAAAAATAGAAATGGAAGGAAAACTTCCAAACTCATTTTATGAAGCCAGCATTACCTTGATCCCCAAACCAGACAAAGACCCCATCAAAAAGGAGAATTACCGATTAATATCCTTGATGAACATGGATGCAAAAATTCTCACCAAAATACTAGCTAAAGGGATCCAACAGTACATTAAAAGGATTATTCACCACGACCAAGTGGGATTTTTCTCTGGGCTGCAAGGTTGGTTCAACATCCGCAAATCAATCAACGTGATACAATACATTAACAAAAGAAAGAACAAGAATCATATGATCCTCTCAATAGATGCAGAAAAAGCTTTTGACAAAGTATAGCATCCTTTCTTGATCAAAACTCTTCAGAGTATAGGCATAGAGTGTACATACCTCAATATCATAAAAGCCATCTATGGAAAACTTACAGCGAATATCATTCTCAATGGGAAAAACTGAGAGCTTTCCCCGTAAGGTCAGGAATGCGGCAGGGATGTCCACTATCACCACTGCTATTCAACATAGTATTGGAAGTCCTAGCCACAGCAATCAGACAACAAAAAGAAATAAAAGCCATCCAAATCAGCAAAGAAGAAGTCCAACTCTCACTCTTTGCAGATGATATGATACTTTATGTGGAAAACCCCAAAGACTCCACCCCAAAACTGCTAGAACTCATACAGGAATTCAGTAAAGTGGCAGGATATAAAATCAATGCACAGAAATCAGTGGCATTCCTATACACCAACAACAAGACAGAAGAAAGAGAAATTAAGGAGTCGATCCCATTTACAATTGCACCCAAAACCATAAGATACCTAGGAATAAATCTAACCAAAGAGACAAAGGATCTGTACTCAGAAAACTATAAAATACTCATGAAAGAAATTGAGGAAGACACAAAGAAATGGAAAAATGTTCCATGCTCATGGATTGGAAGAACAAATATTGTGAAGATGTCAATGCTACCTAGAGCAATCTACACATTCAATGCAATCCCCATCAAAATACCATCAATGTTTTTCAAAGAAATGGAACAAATAATCCTAAAATTTGTATGGAACCAGAAAAGACCCTGCATAGCCAGAGGAATGTTGAAAAAGAAAAGCAAAGCTGGTGGCATCACAATTCCGGACTTCCAGCTCTATTACAAAGCTGTCATCATCAAGACAGCATGGTACTGTCACAAAAGCAGACACATAGATCAATGGAACAGAATAGAGAGCCCAGAAATGGACCCTCAACTGTATGGTCAACTCATCTTTGACAAAGCAGGAAAGAATGTCCAATGGAAAAAAGACAGCCTCTTCAACAAATGGTGTTGGGAAAATTGGATAGCCACATGCAGAAGAATGAAACTGGACCATTTCCTTACACCACACACAAAAATAGACTCCAAATGGTTGAAAGACCTCAATGTGAGACAGGAGTCCATCAAAATCCTAAAGGAGAACACAGGCAGCAACCTCTTCGACCTCAGCTGCAGCAACTTCTTCCTAGAAACATCGCCAAAAGCAAGGGAAGCAAGGGCAAAAATGAACTATTGGGACCTCATTAAGATAAAAAGCTTTTGCAAAGCAAAGGAGACAGTCAACAAAACCAAAAGACAACCGACAGAATGGGAGATGATATTTGCAAATAACATATCAGATAAAGGGCTAGTATCCAAAATCCATAAAGAACTCATCAAACTCAACACCCAAAGAACAAATGATCCAATCAAGAAATGGGCAGAAGACATGAACAGACATTTTTCCAAAGAAGACATCCAAATGGCCAACAGACACATGAAAAAGTGCTCAATATCGCTCAGCATCAGAGAAATCCAAATCCAAACCTCAATGAGATACCACCTCACACCAGTCAGAATGGCTAAAATTGACAAGTCAGGAAATGACAGATGTTGGCAGGGATGCGGAGGAAGGGGATCCTTCCTACACTGTTGGTGGGAATGCAAGCTGGTGCAGCCACTCTGGAAAACAGTATGGAGGTTCCTCAAAAAGTTGAAAATAGAGCTACCATACGATCCAGCAATTGCACTACTGGGTATTTACCCCAAAGATACAAAAGTAGGGATCTGAAAGGGTACGTGCACCCCGATGTTTATAGCAGCAATGTCCACAATAGCCAAACTGTGGAAGGAGCCATGATGTCCATCAACAGATGAATGGATAAAAAAGATGTGGTATATATACACGATGGAATATTATGCAGCCATCAAAAGGAATGAGATCTTGCCATTTGCAACGACGTGGATGGAACTGGAGGGTATTATGTTGAGCGAAATAAGTCAAACAGAGAAAGACATGTATCATATGATCTCACTGATATGAGGAATTCTTAATCGTAGGAAACAAACTGAGGGTTGCTGGAGTGGGGGGTGGGGTGGGAGGGATGGGTTGACTGGGTGATAGACACTGGGGAGGGTATGTGCTCTGGTAAGCGCTGTGAATTGTGCAAGACTGTTGAATCTCAGTTCTGTACCTCTGAAACAAATAATGCAATATATGTTAAGAAAAAAAGAAGAAGAAGAAGGGAGCAGGAGGGGAAGAATGAAGCGGGGTAAATCAGAGGGGTAGATGAACCATGAGAGATGATGGACTCTGAAAAACAAACTGAGGGTTCTAGAGGGGAGGGGGGTGGGAGGATGGGTTGGCCTGGTGGTGGGTATTGAGGAGGGCACATTCTGCATGGAGCACAGGGTGTTATGCACAAACAATGAATCATGGAACACTACATCTAAAACTAATGATGTAATGTATGGGGATTAACATAAGAATAAAAAAAAGAGAGAGAACTAAAGTCCAAAAATGTTTCTATCTACTCAGGTGAGGGGAGTTTTCTGATTTACCTAGAATAGAATGGGCTACTTACTTGTCCATATGTTATGTAAATAGCCTTCTATGTTGTTAAAATGATTTTGCCCTCAAGCTGCTGGTTATGTTCAACAAGTTATCTAGCTGAGAGAGAGCTCCCTTATTCCAGGGGGTGGCAACACAGATGCCAAAATAGAAGTCTCTGTGGTATAAGACTGGAGTGAATTTTTACTTAAGAACACATGCATCTGCAATCAGGAGTCAGAGAGCCAAGAAATGCCAGCTAAGTGTTTACATCACTGATTGATTCAAAGCCAAAAACAGGTGAAATTAAGCTAGGGCCAGTTCTTCAGAATCCTGGGTTTCAAGAGACAACCTACAAGACCATGTATTTTCTTTTTTTAATTTATTTTTTTATTATATGTTATGTTAATCACCATACATTACATCATTAGTTTTTGATGTAGTGTTCCATGATTCATTGTTTGCGTATAACACCCAGTGCTCCATGCAGAACATGGCCAGCTTAATACCCATCACCAGGCTAACACACCCCCAACCCCCCTCCCCTCTAGAACCCTCAGTTTGTTTTTCAGAGTCCATAGTATCTCATGGTTCATCTCCCCCTCCGATTTCCCCCCCTTCCTGCTTCCCCTCCTTCTATCTTCTTTTTTTTTTTTTTTAACATATAATGTATTATTTGTTTCAGAGGTACAGGTCTGTGATTCAACAGTCTTACACAATTCACGGCGCTCACCATAGCACATACCCTCCCCAATGTCTATCACCCAGGCACCCCATCCCTCCCACCTCCCACCACTCTAGCAACCCTCAGGTTGTTTCCTGAGATTAAGAATTCCTCATATCAGTGAGGTCATATGATACATGTCTTTCTCTGATTGACTTATTTCACTCAGCATAATACCCTCCAGTTCCATCCACGTCATTGCAAATGGCAAGATTTCATTCCTTTTGATGGCTGCATAATATTCCATTGTATATATATTCCACCTCTTCTTTATCCTGTCAAAGGACATCTTGGCTCTTTCCACAGTTTGGCTATTGTGGACAATGCTGCTATAAACATCGGAGTGCACGTACCCCTTCGGATCCCTACACTTGTATCTTTGGGGTAAATACCCAGTAGTGCAATTGCTGGATCGTGTGGTAGTTCTATTTTCAACTTTTTGAGAAACCTCCATACTGTTTTCCAGAGTGGCTGCACCAGCTTGCATTCCCACCAACAGTGTAGGAGGGTTCCCCTTTCTCCACATCCCCGCCAACATCTATTTTTCCCTGGCTTGTTAATTTTAGCCATTCTGACTGGTGTGAGGTGATATCACATTGAGGTTTGGATTTGGATTTCCCTGATACCAAGCTATGTTGAGCACTTTTTCATGTGTCTGTGGCCATTAGGATATCTTCTTTGGAAAAATGTCTGTTCATGTCTTCTGCCCATTTCTTGATTGGATCATTTGTTCTTTCGGTGTTGAGTTTAAGAAGTTCTTTATGGATTTTGGATACTAGCCCTTTATCTGATATGTCATTTGCAAATATCATCTCCCATTCTGT
Organism: Mirounga angustirostris; assembly: GCF_029215605.1. Classification (NCBI taxonomy): domain Eukaryota; kingdom Metazoa; phylum Chordata; class Mammalia; order Carnivora; family Phocidae; genus Mirounga; species Mirounga angustirostris. The sequence goes on from NW_026991719.1 coordinate 61,438,087, forward strand.
CAGTTGTCTTTTGGTTTTGTTGACTGTTTCCTTGGCTGTGCAAAAGCTTTTTATCTTAATGAGGTCCCAATAGTTCATTTTTGCCCTTGCTTCCCTTGGCTTTGGCGATGTTTCTAGGAAGAAGTTGCTTCGGCTGAGGTCAAAGAGGTTGCTGCCTGTGTTCTCCTTTAGGATTTTGATGGACTCCTAGCTCACATTTAGATCTTTCAATGATTTGGAGTCTATTTTTGTGTGTGGTGTAAGGAAATGGTCCAGTTTCATTCTTCTGCATGTGACTGTCCAATTTTCCCAACACCATTTGTTGAAGAGACTGTCTTGTTTCCATTGGACATTCTTTCCTGCTTTGTCGAAGATGAGTTGACCATAGAGTTGAGGGTCCATTTCTGGGCTCTCTATTCTGTTCCATTGATCTATGTGTCTGTTTTTGTGCCAGTACCATACTGTGTTGATGATGACAGCTTTGTAATAGAGCTTCAAGTCTGGAATTGTGATGCCACCGGCTTTGCTTTTCTTTTTCAACATTCCTCTGGCTATGCGGGGTCTTTTCTGGTTCCATACGAATTTTAGGATTATTTGTTCCATTTCTTTGAAAAACGTTGATGGTATTTTGATGGGGATTGCATTGAATGTGTAGTTTGCTCTAGGTAGCATTGACATCTTCACAATATTTGTTTTCCCAATCCATGAGTATGGAATGTTTTTCCATTTCTTTGTGTCTTCCTCAATTTCTTTCATGAGTATTTTATAGTTTTCTGAGTACAGATTTTTTGCCTCTTTCGTTAGAATTATTACTAGGTATCTTATGGTTTGGGGTACAATTGTAAATGGGATCAACTCCTTAATTTCTCTTTCTTCTGTCTTGTTGTTGGTGTATAGGAATGCCACTGATTTCTGTGCATTGATTTTATATCCTGCCACTTTACTGAATTCCTGTATGAGTTCTAGCAGTTTTGGGGTGGAGTCTTTTGGGTTTTCCACATAAAGTATCATATCATCTGCAAAGAGTGAGAATTTGACTTCTTCTCTGCTGATTTGGATGGCTTTTATTTCTTTTGTTTTCTGATTGCTGTAGCTAGGACTTCTAATACTATGGTGAATAGCAGTGGTGAGAGTGGACATCCCTGCCATGTTCCTGACCTTAGGGGAAAGCTCTCAGTTTTTCCCCATTGAGAATGATATTTGCTGTGGGATTTTCATAGATGGCTTTTATGATCTTGAGGTATGTACCCTCTATGCCTATACTCTGAAGAGTTTTGATCAAGAAAGGATGCTGTACTTTGTCAAATGCTTTTTTGCATCTATTGAGAGGATCATATGGTTCTTGTTCTTTCTCTCATTAATGTATCACATTGATTGATTTGAGGATGTTGAACCAACATTGCAGCCCAGGGATAAATCCTAATTGGTTGTGGTGAATAATCCTTTTAATGTACTGTTGGATCATATTGTCTAGTATTTTGGTGAGAATTTTTGCATCCATGTTCATCAAGGATATTTGTCGGTAATTCTCCTTTTTGATGGGGTCTTTGTCTGGTTTGTGGATCAAGGTAATTGTGGCCTCATAAAACGAGTTTGGAAGTTTTCCTTCCATTTCTATTTTTTGGAACAGTTTCAGAAGAATAGGTATTAATTCTTCTTGAAATGTTTGGTAGAATTCCCCTGGGAAGCCTTGTGGCCCTGGGCTCTTGTTTGTTGGGAGATTTTTGATGACTGCTTCAAATTCCTTAGTGGTTATAGGTCTGTTCAGGTTTTCTATTTCTTCCTGGTTCAGTTTTGGTAGTTGATACATCTCTAGGAATGCCTCCATTTCTTCCAGATTATCTAATTTGCTGGCATAGAGTTGCTCATAATATGTTCTTATAATTGTTTGTATTTCTTTGGTGTTGCTTGTGATCTCTCCTCTTTCATTCATGATTTTGTTGATTTGGGTCATTTCTCTTTTCTTTTTGATAAGTCTGGCCAGGGTTTCATCAATCTTGATAATTCTTTCAGAGACCCAGCTCCTAATTTCGTTGATCTGTTCTACTGTTCTTTTGGTTTCTATTTTATTGATTTCTGCTCTAATCTTTATTATTTCTCTTCTCCTGCTGGGTTTAGGCTTTATTTGCTGTTCTTTCTCCAGCTCTTTAGGTGTAGGGGTAGGTTGTGTATTTGAGACCTTTCTTGCTTCTTGAGAAAGGCTTGTATTGCTATATATTTTCCTCTTAGGACCACCTTTGCTGTATCCCAAAGAGTTTGAACAGTTGTGTTTTCATTTTCGTTGGTTTCCATGAATGTTTTTAATTCTTTAATTTCCTGGTTGACCCATTCATTCTTTAGTAGGATGCTCTTTAGCCTCCATGTATTTGAGTTCTTTCTGACTTTCCTCTTGTGATTGAGTTCTAGTTTCAAAGCATTTTGGTCTGAAAATATGCAGAGAGAATGATCCCAATCTTTTGGTACCTGTTGAGACCTGATTTGTGGCCTAAGATGTGATCTATTCTGGAGAATGTTCCATGGGCACTAGAGAAGAATGTGTATTCTGTTGCTTTGGGATGGAATGTTCTGAATATGTCTGTGAAGTCCATTTGGTCCAGTGTGTCATTTAAAGTCTTTATTTCCTTATTGATCTTTTGCTTAGATGATCTGTCCATTTCAGTGAGGGGGGTGTTGATGTCCCCCACTATCATTGTATTGTTGTTGATGTGTTTCTTTGTTTTTGTTATTAATTGGCTGCTCCCATGTTAGGGGCATAAGTATTTACGACTGTTAGATCTTCTTGTTGGATAGACCCTTTAAGTATGATATAGTGTCCTTCCTCATCTCTTATTACAGTCTTTGGTTTAAAATCTAATTTGTCTGAGGTAAGGATTGCCACCCCAGTTTTCTTTTGGTGCCCATTAACATGGTAAATTGTTTTCTACCCCTTCACTTTCAATCTGGGCATGTCTTTGGGTCTAAAATGAGTCTCTTGCAGACAGCATATTGATGGGTCTTGTTTCTTTATCCAATCCGATCCCCTGTGTCTTTTGATTGGGGCATATAGCCCATTTACATTCAAGGTAACTGTTGAAAGATATGAATTTAGTGCCATTGTATTGCCTGTAAAGTGACTGTTACTGTATTTTGTCTGTGTTCCTTTCTGGTCTATGTTACTTTTATGCTCTCTCTTTGCTTAGAGCTTCCCTTTCAATATTTCTTTCAGGGCTGGTTTTGTGTTTGCAAATTCCTTTAGTTTTTGTTTGTCCTGGAAGCTTTTTATCTTTCCTTCTATTTTCAATGACAGCCTAGCTGGATAGAGTATTCTTGGCTACATATTTTTCTCATTTAGTGCTCTGAATATATCATGCCAGTCCTTTCTCGCCTGCCAGGTCTCTATGGATAGGTCTGTTGCCAGTCTAATGTTTCTACCATTGTAGGTTACATATCTCTTCTCCCAAGCTGCTTTCAGGATTTTATCTTTGTCTCTGAGACTCATAAGTTTTACTATTAGATGTCTGGGTGTTGACCTATTTTTATTGATTTTGAGGGGGATTCTCTGTGCCTCCTGGATTTTGATGCCTGTTTCCTTCCCCAAATTAAGGAAGTTCTCTGCTATAATTTGCTCCAATATACCTTCTGCCCCTCTCTCTCTTTCTTCTTCTTCTGGGATCCCAATTATTCTAATGTTGTTTCATCTTATGGTATCACTTATCTCTCAAATTCTGCCCTCATGATCCAGTAGTTGTTTATCTCTCTTTTTCTCAGCCTCTTTATTTTCCATCATTTGGTCTTCTATATCACTAATTCTCTCTTCTTCCTCATTTATCCTAGCAGTAGGGCCTCCATTTTTTATTGCACCTCATTAACAGCATTTTTGATTTAGACTTGGTTAGATTTTAGTTCTTTTATTTCTCCAGAAAGGGATTCTCTAATAATTTCCATGCTTTTTTCAAACCCAGCTAGTATCTTTAAAATCATCATTCTGAACTCTAGTTCTGACATCTTACTAATGTCCATATTGATTAGGTGCCTGGCATTCGGTACTGCCTCTTGTTCTTTTTGTTGAGGTGATCTTTTCCGTCTTGTCATTTTGTCCAGAGGAGAATAGATGAATGAGAGAACAAAATGCTAACAGGGTACGAATGTCCCCAGAAAATATACACTAAACAAATCAGAAGAGACCTGAAACCGGGGGAAAAGAAAGGGAAAGAAAGGAAAAAGAAAAGGGAAAAAAAGAAAAAAAAAAAAAAGCAAACAAAACAAAACAAAAAAACCCAGAATATGATCAAATATGATCAGGCTGGGAAATAGATCAGTGCTACACCCTAGATTTTTGGCATATTTTGGTCTGTTAGAAGAAAGTGACTCCCAAAAATTTAAAGAAAGAAAAACTTATATATGTACAAAAATAAGGGTTAATATGATGAAGGGATGGAATATGACTGTAAAGATGAAAATTATAAGATTTTATAAAAGGAATTGATAAGATAAGAATTTGGTTGAAAATGTCCCGCATCGGGCTCCCTGCTCGGCAGGGAGTCTGCTTCTCCCTCTGACCCTCCTCCCTCTCATGCTGTCTGTCTCTCATTCTCTCTCTCGCAAATAAATAAAATCTTAAAAAAAAAATTTGGTTGAAAAAAAAAGAAGAGGACTTAAAAAAAAAAGGGAGAGAATGTGATCAGTCAGGAGACTAGAACAAACCCATACACTAGATATTTAGGGTATATTTTGATCTGTTAGAAGAAACTGTATGTCAAAATTTTAAAGAGAGAACAACTTATATAAATATACGAAAAATAAGGGTAACTACTATGAAGGGATAGAATATGACTCTAAAAATGAAAAATAAAAAAGATTTTTTAAAAAAGGGATTGATAAGATGTTGGTTGAAAAAGGGAAAAAGAAAAATTTTTAAAAAGTTAAAAAAATTAACTTTGAAAGACTAAAGAATCATGGTAAAAAAGCCATGAATTCTATGTGCAGTATTCCCCTAGCACTGGAGTTCTGCCATTCTCATTGATCGGCAAACTTGGTCTTGGCTGGCTATTCTTGCTGATCTTCTGGGGGAGGGGCCTGTTGCTGTGGCTCCCAAATGTCTTTGTCAGAGGTGGAATTGCCCCACCCTTTCTGGGTCCAGGCTAAGTAATCTGCTCGGGTTTGCTCTCGGTAGCTTTTGTTCCCTGAAAGATTTCTGTACAGTGTGCTCCCGCGCCGCTCCTCCTGGGGGAGGAAGGGGAGTCTCCCCGGATCTGCAGCTTGTTGAGTCCCTGCTGGAGGAGCAGTGGCCCGACTGTGTCGCAGATCACGGTTTATGGCAACCCCAAGCTGAGAGCCCACTCCTCGGCTCCGTCTCTGCAGCCAGCTTTCCTGTTCTAATACTTGGGAGCTCTGCCACACTCAGGCACCCCTGGTCTTTCTGTGACCCTGAGGTTCCTGAGACCACACTGTCCCAGTGAGGGTTCCACCCCCCGCTTAGCCACTGGAGCGATTTCCCTCAGCAGAGCTGACTTCTAAAATTTCCAATTTTGTGCTCTGCTGCTCTATCACTTGCCAGTAGAGGCTGATGGAGGCTCCCTTCCCCGCTGTCTATCTTCCAGAATATCGCCTCAGATTCACTTCTCTGCACGTCCTACCTTCCAGAAAGTGGTTGCTTTTCTGTTCAGAGAGTTGCTGCTATTCTTTTCTTTGATCTCCTGTTGAGTTTGTAGGTGTTCAGAATGGTTTGATCCCTATCCAGCTGAATTCCTGGGACCAGACAAAGTCCAGGTCTCCTACTCCTCCACCATCTTGCTCCACCCATATCCAAGACCATGTATTTTCTACAGAACTTTGATGAAGTTGTTATTCATGTTAAAGAAGTATAAGGTGATCCTTCTGCTTCTTGTTTATTCATTTGTTTGTTTGTTTTAAGATTCTTCTTATGAGTAAAATCATATGATATTTGTCTTTCTCAGTCTGACTTATTTCACTTAGCATAATACCCTCTAGGTCCATCCACGTGTGTCAAATAGCATTATCTCAACCTGTTTTATGGCTGATATATATATATATCTCAACCTGTTTTATGGCTGATATATATATATATATCTTCCTTATTCATTCATCTATTTTTTTAAGTAGGCTCCATGCCCAGCATGGGTCCCAACATGGGGCATGAACTCGCAACCCTGAGATCAAGACCTAGCTGAGATCAAGAGTCTGATGCTTAACTGACTGAGCCACCCAGGCACCCCTCCATTCACCTACTGATGGACACTTAGTTGCTTTCAGATCTTGGTTATTGTAAATAATGCTGCAATAAACATAGTGGTGCATATATCTTTTTTAATGAGTGATTTTGTTTACTTTGGGTTTTACTTTGGTAAAAACTGTAGTGGAATTATTGGATCATATGGTATTTCTATTTTAATTTTTTGAGGAACCTCCATATTGTTTTCCACAGTGGTTGTACTAATTGACATTTCCACCAACAGTACCATACTGTTTTGTATATAAGGGTTCCTTTTTCTCCACTTCCTTGTCAACACTTGTTATGTCTTTTCTTTTTTGTTTTAGCCATTCTTACAGGTGTAGGGTAATATCTCCTTATGGTTTTGATTTGCATTCCCCTGATGATGAGTAATCTTGAGCATCTTTTCGTATGTCTGCTGGCCATCTGTATATCTTCCTGGGAAAAAATGTCTATTCAGGTACTTTGCCCGTTTTTTAATCAAACTGGTTTTTTTTGTTGTTGAGTTGTATAAGTTCTTTATATATTTTGAATATTAACTTCTTATTAGATATATCATTTGCAAATGTCATCACCAATTTGGTAGGTTTCCTTTTGTTTTGTTGGTGGTTTCCTTTGCTGCACAGAAGCTTTTTATTTTGATGTATCCCCAGTAGTTTATTTTTGCTTTCATTTCCCTTGCCAGAGAAGACATATCTAGAAAAATTTTGCTACTGCTGATGTCAGAGAAATCACTGCTTATGTTTTCTTCTAGGACTTTTATGTTTCCAGATCTCACATTTAGGTCTTTAACCCACTTTGAGTTTATGTTTGTATATGGTGTTATTTTTTATTATGTTCAGTTAAACACTGTAGAGTACATCATTAGTTTTTGATGTAGTGTTCAATGATTCATTAGTTGCATATAACACCCAGTGTTCATCGCAACACATGCCCTCCTTAACACCCATAGCCCAGCTACCCCATTCCCCCATCCCCTCACCTCTGAAACCCTCAGTTTGTTTCCCAGAGTCCATAGTCTCTCATGGTTAGTGTCCCTCTCTGATTTCTTCCCATTCAGTTTTCCCTCCTTTCCCCTATGGTCCTCTGCACTATTCCTTATGTTCCACATATGAGTGGAACCATATGATAATTGTTTTTCTCTGCTTGACTTATTTCACTTAGCATAATCCCCTCCAGTTCCATCTATGTCGACACAAATGGTGGGTATTCATCCTTTCTGATGACTGAGTAATATTCCATTATATATATGGACCACCTCTTCTTTATCCATTCATCTGTTGAAGGGCATCTCTGCTCCTTGCACAGTTTGGCTATTGTGGACATGGCTGCTATAAACATTAGGGTCATATGCCCCTTCTTTTCACAACATCTGTATCTTTGGGGTAAATACCTAGTAGTGCAATTGCTGGGTCGTAGTGTAGCTCTATTTATTCTTGGGATGCAAGGATAGTTCTATGTGTCTGTTTTTGTGCCAGTACCATGCTGTCTTGATGATTACAGCTTTGTAATACAGCTTGAAGTCAGGCATTGTGATGCCCCCAGCTTTGGTTTTCTTTTTCAACATTCCCCTGACGATTCGGGTTCTTTTCTGGTTCCATACACATTTTAGGATTGTTTGTTCCAGTTCTGTGAAAAATGTCAAAGGTATTTTGATAGGGATTGCATTGAATGTGTAGATTGTTCTGGGTAGTATAGACATTTTAACAATGTTTATTCTTCCAATCCATGAACATGGAATGTTTTTCCATCTCTTTGTGTCTTCCTCAATTTCTTTCATAAGTTTTCTGTAGCTTCTAGAGTAGCGATCCTTTACCTCTTTGGTTAGGTTTATTCCTAGGTAGCTTATGGGTTTTGGTGCAATTGTAAATGGATCAATTCCTTAATTTCGCTTTCTTTAGTGACATTGTTAGTGTACAGAAAGAAGTAAAAGACATTCAAGCTGGCAAAGAAGTCAAACTCTCACTCTTTGCAGATGACATGATACTTTATGTGGAAAACCCAAAAGACTCCACCCCAAAATTGCTAGAACTCATACAGCAATTCAGCAACATGGCAGCATACAAAATCAATGCACAGAAATCAGCATTTCTATAACTAATAATATGACTGAAGAAAGAGTCCATGTGTTTTCTTAAATGTTTGAGAGCTCCACCTTGAACTTTGAATTTATCAGCAGCTGCTAGTTGTGTTTGCTGAGATAAGTCCTCCATCTTGGCTTCCCCCAAAACTATGTAGGTATTAGAAGCTGGGCTCTTGTAGACATCTGGTTTCATGATGACAAAGAGGATATTCTTAGATTTTTACATAGTGACTCTCATAACCTGTTGAAGACCCAGTTTGGACATGCCTTCTTCTCATTCCCGCTCTGTTTTTGCTTTTCTGACTGGTTCTTCATCAATTTCCGTTGCTGCTGCCAGCTGGGCTTGTTATGTTGTTGCCTGTGTGGAATCCTGTTCCTTGAGTTCTGGTACTGATTCATCACTGCCGTATTCTGTTCCACACCCTGTCTCAGCCTGGAGTTGTAGCTACTCTTACTCTGTAGTAGGGATAGTTTCTGTGGCTTCACTATGCATTTTGTGCAGGGAAGGGAGCACCAAGATGGCAGCAGAAAGAGAGTGAACCAATAGGGATTTCACTGAATGTGTGGATTGCTTTTGGTAGTGTGGACATTTTAATGATATTAATTCCTCTAATTCATAAACATGGAATATCTTTCTGTTTGTGTCATCTTCAAATTTTTTCATCAATGTTTTATAGATTTTAGAGTACAGGTCTTTCACATTTTTGGTTATTTATTTCTAGGTATTTTATTCTTTGGGGCAATTATAAATAAAGTTGTTTTCTTAATTTTTCTTTCTGCTATTTCATTATTAGTATATAGAAACACTATGGATTTCTGGGTATTCATTTTGTATCTTGCAACTTTATTGAATTCATTTATAACTTCTAGTAATTTTTTGGTGGATTCCAGGATTTTCTATGAATAATGTAATGTCATCTGTAGATAATGACAGTTTAACTTCTTCTTTAACAATATAGGTGACTCTTATTTCTTTTCCTTGTATGATTTCTGTGGCTAGGACTTTCGGTACTATGTTGAATAAAACCTGCTGGAGTGGACATCTTTGTCTTGTTCCTGATATTAGAGGAAAAGCTCTCGGTTTTTCGCCATTGAGTAGGATGTTAGCTGTGGGTTTTTCATATGTCCATGGTTTCTCTTAAGTCCTTAAGTTTGTTCTAGTTCAGGATCTTCTGAAATCTGGACTCACTCTCTTCTACATTACCAACTTATCCTATTCTAGTGATCATTCTTATCAGCAAACAAATGAAGAAAAAAAAAAACCCTCTCATGACCCCAATGCTCCCTTTCTGTTACTGCCCAAATTCTCTGCTCTTTACCACAAAAAAAGACTTGTTTAAACTGTCATCTAAAGTCACTGTCTCCACTACCTTATCTCTGTTTCTAAACTCAACTCACTCTAATTGGAATTAAAAGTTAAAATTCCACTGAAATTATTCTTTCCAAGGTCACCAAATGTCATCTACATTACTAATGGAGAGAAACCACTTTGTCCTCATCTTATTCAATCACTCTCCTGTTCTTTAAATACTTTGTTCTTTTATCTTCTTGGCACCATATTCACCTGGTTCTTCTCTTACCTCACTGGCCTCTCCTCATTTTCCCTTACTTTTTTCTCTTCCTCTGTTCCATCTCTAAATGCTGGCATGTCTCAGTGTTTTAAACCTCTCTCATCCACACTTTCTCCCTAGAAAAATTTATCAAGCTGAACAACTTTATACAAAACAACTATATGAGGATGAGTCCCATCTTTTAACTATATTCCTAAACTCCAGACTTGTATATCCAACTACTTAATTTATCTCACCACTTGTATATTCAATAGGCATCTCAAACAATGTATCTAAGCAGAAATCTGGATCTCACAAACACACAAAACCTGGTCCTCCTCCAGCTTTTCCCATCTCGTGAAATGGTACCACTATCCATCCGCTCACTCAAACAAGAAAGGAAATAATCCTTGATTCTCTTATTTTCCTATAGCTTTACACCCAATTTACCAGACTTTCCTATGAATTTTTCCTTGAAAGAATATCCCAAACCTATCCACTTCCCTCCATATCCATGGTTTGTTCCAATCATTTCTCTTGCCTAGATTGCCACAACAGCCCCCTAACAGGTCTGCCTACTTACATTCTTGCCCCAGTATAGTCCATTCTTCAAGAGCAGTCAGTGTCATCCTTTTCAAATATAAGGTAGATCATTTAATTACCCTGCCTAATGACATCCAATAGCTCTCTATCGCTATCATAAAAAAATCAAAATATTTTAATGCAAACAACTAGATGCTATTTGATTTGTCTCTACCCATTTCATGTCATACCACTATTCATCACTATGCTTCAGTTATACTAGACTTTCTGTCCCACTGACATGTAACACTTTTAGTTGTTCCTCTGTCTATAAAGGTTTTTCCCTCAGATTTCATATGCATTCTTCTTATCATTCAAATTTCAGCTTAATATCACCTAGTTACTCTAGATCATATCACCTTGTTTTCTTTTACCTTAATACTAATCATTAACTAACATTATCTTCCTTGTTTAGTATCTGTCTATTCCCATATCAAACCATAATATAAGCTATACAAGAATAGGGACTTTGCTAATCATGTTCAACACTGTCTTCTCTTCCACTAGAACAGTATCTAGCACTTAATAAGTTCCATGAAGGCAGGATTTTGGTATATTTATCACTATATCTTCATGGCTTAGAAGAGTGCCTGATGTATAATAAGTACTCAATAGCTATTTCTTGAGTAAATAAATAGTAGGAATGCAATAAATATTTTCAGAATTAATCCCAGTCTAAGTTAGGTTAGCCAAGTTTTAATTCAGAACAATTGTTTGTCTTAGGCTCAACACTGCACCAAGTGTGAGGTTTGAAAATATTCAGAAGATACAAAGAGAAAGCAATCCTGTAGCCTTCACTCATTCCTTTCTTTTATCATCAGTCCCCCTCTGTTTAGAGACACAGGTTCTAGTATCTCTCTAGCATCTCTCTTTTCCATCCACACTTTCTCCCTAAAAAATTTTACCCACCTGTACATCTCTTACAGACCATCTAAATAAGGATAACTCCCATTTTTAAACTATATTACTAGTTAGCCTTCACATTCAGCTATTATCACCTGAGGTGCACAAAATTTCCTAACCCCACCCCTGGACATGATCATTGACCATTTCAGAAGAATTAGTATACCTTTTCCCTGGAAGTGTTGATATTTTCAGAATGTGCTTGATGCTAAGGAGGATGATACATTGCCATAAACACCCTTATGAATATGCCAATGATATGACTCGTATTCTCCCATTTCTGAGTAAAAATGGAGGGTTGAACACATACATTTACCTTTTACTACTTTCAAAAACCCACTTAAACAACAGTATGGGATATTTTTCATAGGGCAAAAGATTGTAAGAGCTTTACCTGGAGAGTCTGACTCATCCATAAAGAACAACTTCAGATATTGACATTGGGAATTTCCCAACTAAACACCTCAAGTTAGATTATTTTATGTTGAAGCCTACAGATTTCAAGCTATAACCACCTGCACAAAACATCTAATAAAATTTTTAATGTCTTGGGCTCCTGGGTGGCTCAGTTGGTTAAGCGACTGCCTTCAGCTCAGGTCATGATCCTGGAGTCCCGGGATCGAGTCCCGCATCGGGCTCCCTGCTCAGTGGGGAGTCTGCTTCTCCCTCTGACCCTCCTCCCTCTCATGCTCTCTGTCTCTCATTCTCTCTGTCTCAAATAAATAAATAAAATCTTTAAAAAAAATTTTTTTAATGTCTTGCTCTTAAATGTGTGCAGAAATCCATAGATTGCTGGATAGTTAAGAAAAGCCTCTAATAAATAAGCAAAGAATAAAATAAACAGGAAAAATCAACTTGTAAAAAAAACAGAGGTAATGCAGAGAGAATAGAGCATCAATTAAAAACTGCAATAAATGTTCTCAAAGAAATGATAAGATTTTGAATCCATCAAACATGAACAGTCTGCTACAAAAAAGAAAATTTTAAAAGACCCTTGGTAACTAAAACTAAGAAGACAGAAATTAAAAGTTCAACAAAATGGTTGGATGATAAAATCAAGGAAATTATCCAGATGCTAGAGAAAAAAAGAAAAGGAAAATAGGACAAAAAGGATAAGAAAATTCGAGGACTTATGGAAGTCCAATATCCACATAGTATGACTTACAGAAAAATAACAGAGAAAAAGGGGGATTAAATAATCAGTGAAATTTTAAAAATTTTCCAGAACTAAAGAATATGAATTACTAGATTGAAAGGGCCCACAAATTCCTGGTAAAATGGGTAAAAATATACCCGCATAGGCATAACACCATGAAATTCCATAACACTGGGTACAAAGAGACCACAAACTTCTACAGAGGGAGAAAAAAAAAAAGCTTTATCTAGAATCAGTATGGTAATGAACTCATCAATAACAACATCAAAGGCTAAAAAACAGTTAAGCAATGCCTTAAAAATTCTGAGGGACAATTATATCCAACTTGAAACTCTATCTCCAGATAAACGCCTAATTAAGTATAAATGCAGAATTTAAAATTTTTTCATCAGGAAACGATGCTGTATTTTGTCAAATGCTTTTTCTGCATCAATTGAGAGGACCATATCGTTCTTCTCTCTCATTAATGTGTTCTATCACATTGATTGATTTGCAAATGTTGAACCACCCTTGCATCCCAGGGATAAATCCCACTTGGTTGTGGTGGATGATCCTTTTAATGTATTGTTGGATCCTATTAGCTAGGATTTTGTTGAGGATTTTGGAATCCATATTCATCAGGGATATCGGTCTGAAATTCTCCTTTTTCATGGGGTCTTTCCCTGGTTTGGGGATCAAGGTAATGCTGGCCTTATAGAATGAGTCTGGAAGTTTTCCTTCTGTTCCTATTTTTTTGAAACAGCTTCAGGAGAATAGGTATTATTTCTTCTTTGAATGTTTGGTAGAATTCCCCGGGGAGCCCATCAGGTCCTGGACTCCTGTTTTTTGGGAGGTTTTTGATCACTGCTTCAATTTCGTTACTGGTTATTGCTCTATTCAGATTGTCAAATTCTTCCTGTTTCAGTCTTGGGAGTTTATAGGTTTCCCAGAAGGCATCCATTTCTTCCAGGTTGCCTAATTTATTGGCATATAGTTGTTGATAATAATTTCTAATAACTGTTTCTATTTCCTTGCTGTTAGTCATGATCTCCCCCTTTCATTCATAATTTTATTAACTTGGGTCCTTTCACTTTTCTTTTGGATAAGTCTGGCCAGTGTTTCTTGATCTTATTAATTCTTTCAAAGAACCAGCTTCTAGTTTCATTGATTTGCTCTACTGTATTTCTGGTTTCCAATTCATTGATCTCTGCTCTAATCTTAATTATTTCTCTTCTAATGTGTGGTTTAGGCATCATTTGTTGTTTTTTTTCTCCAGTTCTTTAAGTTAGGGGCGCCTGGGTGGCTCAGTTGTTAAACATCTGCCTTCGGCTCAGGTCATGATCTCAGGGTCCTGGGATCGAGCCCCGCATTGGGCTCCCTGCTCTGCAGGAAGCCTGCTTCTCCCTCTCCCACTCCCCTTGCTTGTGTTCTCTCTCTCGCTGTGTCTCTCTCTGTCAAATAAATAAATAAAATCTTAAGAAAAAAACATAAGGTGTAAAGTTAGTTGGTGAATTCGGGATTTTTCTATTTTTTTGAGTGAGGCTTGGATGGCTATGTATTTCCCCCTTAGGACCGCCTTTGCAGTATCCCATAGGTTTTGGACCAATGTGTTTTCATTCTCATTGGTTTCCATGAATTGTTTAAGTTCTTCTTTGATTTCCTGGTTGACCCAAACATTCTTAAGCATGATGGTCTTTAGTTTCCAAGTGTTTGAATTCCTTCCAATTTTTTTCTTGTGATTGAGTTCCAGTTTCAGAGCATTGTGGTTTGAGAATATGCAGGGAATAATCTCAATCTTTTGGTATTGGTTGAAACCTGAGGATATTAAAGAATGAAAATAATTACATAAACATTTTCCAATGTGCTCTTTCTCAGGAAGCTACTAACAGATGAACTCCACTAAAATAAGAGAGGAAACAAAGACAGAATAATCTGGATCTGAAGCCAAGGATCCTGGGAAGATCCACAAAGTAGGAGGGCTCTAACTCACCTTGTCCCATGGATACACCTAGGTAACAGCCACATCAGAGTAACCCAGAAAATGACCCTAAAACTGGCAGAACAGACTCTCCACAGTTAATTGTAGAGAGGCCACATCAAAAAGGGTAGGAGGGGTGGAGACACAGTTGGGAACCAAACCCCTGGTGAGCTAAACACAAACAGGAGGGACACCACAAGCTTTGAGAAGGGAAAGGAACAGACCCCACATCAGGCACCCCAGACATGGGGGACCTGCAATGGGAAGATGAACCCCCATAACATTTGGCTTTGAAAACCAGTGGAGCTTAACTTTACAAGTTTGTACAACCAGCAGGGCTTCACTCTGGGTATTTTAAAAACCAGAAAACTTAGCTCTGGGAGAGCCGGAGGGCAATAGGAAACTGAGTACATGCCTTTAAAAAGACAGCATAATAAATAACCTCTCAAAATACAGCATAGAATCAGTAGTTTGAAAAGCACCAGGGTATATGAGATATGTACTAATCTCAGAGTGTGCTCTGGAGGGGCAGGAATCTTTAGGAGACTTCCAAAACAAAAGAGCTGGGAGGGAAACTTTCCCTCCCCAACCTCATCCTAGATGGCCAGACACCTGTGGGAACTAGCATGAACATTTTCCACCTAGCTTGCTGACACCACACACCCTGCACACTGCATTTTCCTGTGGATTCTACCAATCCACTCCGCCCTACTTAGCAGTAGTACATCTAAAGTGGTTCTTGACATGTCTCATTCTGCAAATAGCCACAACAGTGACCATTGCCACTCCAAAGTGACTCTAGCCCAGGGAAGAGGGGGAAATAACCATACACACAAAGTCAACTGCAGCCCCAGCATGGTTAGGAGAAAACATTTGATCTGACTGCTATCCCCACCCAACAACAAAAACCTCACCAGGGGAAGCACAAATAGAGAGACCTATAGTTAGAGTCACTGCAACTCCAACAGACAAATGGGATAAGAGACAGACCCCTGGTCTGACTCCAGGCCATGCTCACCAACAAAACCCTCTCAGGAACAATGCAGGAAGAGCGTCCTATAGTTTGGTGTCACCACAGCCCCAGCAAATAGGCTGAGGGCAGGCATCTGGTCTGACCAAAGTACAAGCCCAAAGTGGCCCCAAACTGGTGCCTTAACAGATCAAACCCTGCCAACAACAGGCAAAGTGGACCACTGAAGCTGACTGGACTGAAAGGAAACATGGTTCAGCAACAACAGTAGAATGCACATAACCCATATACAGGACACCCCTGCAGCACCTGGTTCTGGAGAATAGGGGATATTATGCTACAGAGCATTTTAGGATCTTTTCTTCATAAGGCAACCACTTTCTTTTTTTAATTTTTTATTATTTATTACTTTTGAATTATAAGTCAAAGGTTTTATTTTGACTTCAAGTTTTTATTTATTTATTTATTTTCAGTTTCATGGTTTTTGTTGTTTTAAATTTTTTATTGTTATGTTAATCACCATACATTACATCATTAGTTTTAGACGTAGTGTTCCATGATTTATTGTTTGTGCATAACACCCAGTGTTCCATGCAGAACATGCCCTCTTTAATACCCATCACCAGGCTAATAACACGTCCTCCCACCCCCCTCCCCTTTAGAACCTTCAGTTTGTTTTTCAGAGTCCATCGTCTCTCATGGTTTGTCTCTCCCTCCGATTCCCCCCCTTCTTTCTTCCCCTCCTGCTATCGTCTTCTTTTTTTTTTTTCTTAACATATATTGCATCATTTGTTTCAGAGGTACAGATCTGAGATTCAACAGTCTTGCACAATTCACAGCGCTTACCAAAGCACATACCCTCCCCAGTGTCTATCACCCAGTCACCCCATCCCTCCCACCCCACCCCCCCCTCCAGCAACCCTCAATTCTAGTTAGTTAATATATATGGTAAAACTGGTTTCAGATGTAAAATTTAGTGATTCATTGCTTATGTGTAACACCCAGTGCTAGTGCTCATCACAAGAAGGCAACCACTTTCAAAAGCAGGAGTTGTAGCTCAATTTCTTAATACATAGAAACAAACACAGAGAGTTAGACAAAATGGGGACACAGAGGAATACGTCCTAAATGAGGGAACAGAAAATAATCACAGCAAAATAGCTAAATGAAACAGAGATAAGCACTATGACCAATAGAGAATTCAAACTACTGTCACAATATACTTACTGAACTTGAGAAAAGAGTGGAGAATCTCAATGAGAACTTCAAAAAAGAGATGGAAAATATAAAAAAGAACCAATCAAAGATGATGAACTCAATAGATGAAATTAAAAATATTCTGGAGGGAATCAATAGTAGATTAAAGGAAGCACAAGAATGAAACAGTGAGTTGGAAAACAGTGCTGGAAAATAACCAAGCTGAACAACAAAAAGAAAAAAGAATAATAAAAAATAACAATAGGTTAAGGGAAATCAGCAACATCATAGAGCATAATAACCTTTCCATTATAGGGATCTCAGAAGAAGAAGAGAAAAAAGGTGGAGAAAATTTATTTGAAGAAATAATAGCTGAAAATGTCCCTAATCTGGTAAAGGGAACAGATATCCAGATACAGAAGGCACAGAGAGTCCACACCAAGATCAACCCAAACAGGTCCACACCAAGACATATAAATAAAATGGCAGAAAATGTAGTGATAGAGAATTTTTAAAGCAGGAAGAGAAAAGAAAACAGTTACATACAAGGGAAACCACATAAGGCAATCAGCTGATTTTTTAGCAGAAACTCTGCCATAAGGGAATGGCATAATATATTCAAAGTGCTGAAAGGAAAAGAAAAAAAAAAACAGCAACCAAGAATACTTTATTCAGCAAGACTATCATTCAGAATAGAAGGAGAAGTAAAGAGTTCCCCAGACAAACAAAAGTTACAGGAGTTCATCAGCACTAAACAAGCCTTACAAGAAATGTTAAAGGAGATTCTTTGAGTGGAAAAAAAGGCCAAAATAAGAAGTAAGAAAATTAGGAAAGGAAAAAAATTCAGTTAAATAGAAATATAATAAAAGTAGTAGATTAATTACTTATGAAATCAACACAGAGGTTAAAGCACAAAAGCAGTAAAAATTATTATATTTATAATAATCAGTAAAGGGATTCACAAAATAAAAGGATGTAAATAGGACATTATATACATGAAATGTGGGGGAAAGAGTAAAAATTTAATGCTTTCAGAATGTGTTCAAATATAAGCAACCAACACCTTAATACAGACTGCTATACATAAGATGCTGTACATCAACCTAAGAGCAACCAAAAATAAAAAGCCTATAATATATATGGAAAAAATAAAAAGAAAAGAATCCAAGCATATCGCTAAAGAATATAATCACACCACAGGGGAAATAGCGAGAGATAAAGAAACAGAACTACAAAAACAACCAAAAAACAAGTAATAAAATGTCAATAAGTACATATCTATCAAGAATTACTTTGAATGTAAATGGATTAAATGCTTCAATCAAAAGACATAGGTGACTGATTGGACAAAAAGAACACACACCATATGATTGCACTCATATGTGGAATATAAGAAATAAAACAAACAAGCATAGGTAAAAGAGAGAGAGAGGCAAACTTTTAATTATAGAGAACAAAATTGAGAGTTACCAGAGGGGAGGTCAGTGGGGGAGATGGGTTAATGGATAAAGGAGTACACTTGTGATAAGCACAGGGTAATGTATGAAATAGTTGAATCATGATATAGCACACCTGAAACTAATATTACACTGTATGTTAGCTAACTGAAATTTGAATGAAAGCTTTTTAAATAAATAAATAAGACACATTTATATGCTATGTACAAAAGACTCACTTCAGACCTAAAGAAACATGCAGATTGAAAGTGAAGGGATGGGAAAACATTTATCATACAAATGGAATTGAAAAGAAAGCTAGCATAGCAATACTGATATCAAACAAAGTGAACATTAAAACAAAGACTGTAACAAGAGACAAGAAGGACACTGTATAATAATAAAGGGGACAATCCAACAAGAATATATACCAACAGTAAGTATATATACACCCCAAATGGGAGTATCCAAATATATAAAACTGTTAATAAAAACCATAAAGCAATTAACTGATAATAATACAATAATATTAGGGAATTTTAACACCCCACTTACATCAACTAACATATCATCTAAACAGAACATCATCAAGGAAACAATGGTTTTGAATGACACCCTGGAACAGATAGATTTAATAGATATATTCAGAACATTCCATCCTAAAACAACAGAATACACATTCTTTTCAAGTGCACATGGAGCATTCTTCAAAATAGATCACATGCTAGGCCACAAAACAAATCTCAACAAATTAAAAAAGATTGAAATAATATACATCTTTTCAAACAACAACAATATGAAATTAGAAGTCAACCACAAGAAAAAATCTAAAAGATCACAAATACATGGTGGCTAAATAACACATGACTAAACAATGAATGGGTCAACCAAGAAATCAAGAGGAAACCAAAAATACATAGAGAGATAAAATGGTGAAGAAATAGGGCAACCCTAAGCTTGCCTCCTCCCTTGAACACAGCTAGATAAATACTAACTCATTCTGAACACCCAAAAAACTGAACATAAGTCTTAGAGAACAAAGTTTCACATCCACAAACTGGAAAAATTACCCATGGAAGCTCCTTGTAACAAGCACACCAAAACACACCTAGGATCTACCTTCCTTTATTTATTTTATTTATTATATTTTTAATTTATTTTATTTTTATTTATTTTCCACCAAAATGAAAACATGGAAGAATTCACCTGAAAAGAAAGAACAGGAAGAAATTATGGCCAAAGATTTAATACATAACAGATATAAGTAAGATATCTGAACTAGAATTTTTAAAAAGATTTTATTTATTTATTTGAGAGAGAATGAGAGAGAGAGAGATCACATGAGTGGTAGAGAGGGGGATGGAGGGAGAGGGGAGAAGCTGGCTCCCCTGCTGAGCAGAGAGCCTGGTGCGGGGCTTGATCTCAGGACCCTAGGATCATGACCTGAGCTGAAGGCAGACACTTAACCAACTGAGCCACCCAGGAACACTGAACTAGATTTTAAAACAACAATTACAAGGATACTAGCTGGGCCTGAAAAAAGCATAAAAGACACTAGAGAATACCTTACTGCAGAGATAAAAGAATTAAAATCTAGTCAGGCCAGAATTAAAAATGCTATATCTGAGATGCAAACCTGAATGAATGCCATAAATACAAGGATGGATGAATCCAAAGAATGAATTAGTGACACACAAGATAAAATTATGAAAAATAATGAAGCTAAAAAAAGAGGGAAACAAAGCTAATGGATAGACTTACGGAAGGTAGACTTATGGAAATTAGCGACTTATTAAAATGGAATAACACTTGTATCATAGGAGTCCCAGAAGAAGAAGAGAAAGAAAAAGTGGCAAAAGATTTATTGGAGCAAATTATAGCTGAAAACTTCCCGAATCTGGGGAAGGAAACAGACATCAAAATCCAAGAAGCACAAAGAACTCCCATTAAATTCAACAAAAGCCAACCATCACCAAGACATACCACAGTCAAATTCATAAAATACACAGGCAAGGAAAGAATCCTGAAAGCAACAAGGGAAAAAGAGTTCTTAACCTAGAAGGGAAGACAGATCATGTTTCACCAAATTAGCCCACAGAAACTTGTCAGGCCAGAAGAGAGTAGCAGGATATACTCAACAAGCTGAATGGGAAAAAAAATATGCAGCCAAAAATACTTCATCCAACAAAGCTGTCATTCAGAATAGAAGGAGAGATAGAGATTCTCAGACAAACAAAAACTAAAGGAGTTCGTGACTACTAAACAAATTCTGCAAGAAATATTAAAGGGGACTCTTTGGTGGTGGGGGGAACTAAAAGCAACAAAGAACAGAACATCACCAGAAACACCAATTTTGCACTAATACAATGGCACTAAATTCATATCTTTCAATAAACACTCTGAATGTAAATGGACTAAATGCTCCAATCAAAAGATATAGGTTATCATAATAATAAAAAAAAAAAAAACCAAGACCCATCTATATGTTGCCTACAAGAGATGCATAGACCTAAAGACACCTGCAGATGGAAAGTGAGGGGATGGAGAATCATCTAAGATGTTAATGGATATCAAAAGAAAGCCAGAGTAGCCATACTTATATCAGAAAAACTAGATTTTAACCAAAGACTATAACAAGGGATGAAGCAGGGCACTGTATCATAATTAATGTGTCTATCCATCACGAAGATCTAACAATTGTAAATATTTAAGCCCTCAACTTAGAACACCCAAATACATAAAACAACTAATAACAACCATAAAGGGACTCATTGATCATAATAGAATAATAGTGGGGGACATTAACACCCCACTCACAGCAATGGATGGATCATCTAAGCAGAAAATCAACAAGGAAACAAGGGCTTTGAATGACACACTGGACCACATGGACTAAAAGATATACTCAAAAGATTTCATCCTAAAGCAGCAGAATACACATTCTTTTCAAGTGCACATGGAACAGTCTCCAGAATAGATCACATACTGGGTCACAAATCAGCCCTCAACAAGTACAAGAAGATTGAGATTATACCATACATCGTTTCAGTCCACAATGCTATGAAACTTGAAATCAACCACAAGAAGAAATTTGGCAGGACCACAAATATATGGAGGTTAAAGAACATCCTACTAAAGAATGAATGGGTCAACCAGGAAATTAAATAAGAAATTAAAAAGTACATGGAAGCAAATGAAAATGAAACATGACAGTCCAAAACCTTTGGGATGCAACAAAGGCAGTAATAAGAGGGAAGTATATTGCAATACAGGCCTACCTCAAGAAGCAAGAAAAGGCTCATATATACAATCAAACTTTACACCTTAAGGAGCTAGAAAGGAAGAGCAAATAAAGTCTAAAGCCAGGAGAAGAAGGGAAACAATAAAGAGAAGAGCAGAAATACATGATATAGAAACAAACAAACAAACAACAAAAAACAACAGTAGTACAAAACAGCAGGACTATTAGCTGGTTCTTTGAAAGAATTAGTAAAACTGATAAACCCCTAACCAGACTTACCAAAATGAAAAGAGAGAAGACCCAAATAAGTACAATCATAAATGAAAGAGGAAAGATCACAACCAACATGACAGAAATACAAACAAATATAAGAATATATTAGGAAAAATTGTATGCCAAAAAAACTGGGCAATCTGGAAGAAATGGACAAATTCACAGAAACTTAGAAATTACCAAAGCTGAATCAGGAAGAAATAGAAAATGTGCACACACCCATAACCAGTAAAGAAATTGAATCAGTAATAAAAAAATCTCCCAGCAAACGGAAGTCCAGGGCCGGATGGCTTCCTAGGGGAATTCTACAACACTTTTAAAGAAGAGTTAATACCTATTATTCTCAAACTGTTCCAAAAAAATAAAAATAGAAGGAAAACTTCCAAACTCATTCATTCTGTGAGGCCAGCATTATCTTGATTCCAAAACCAGACAAAGACCCCACTATAAAGGAGAATTACAGGCTGATATCCCTGATGAATATGGATACAAAAATTCTCAGCAAGATACTAGCAAATTGAATCCAACAGTACATTAAAAGAATTATTCACCACGATCAAGTGGGATTTATTCCTGGGCTTCAGGGGTGGTTCAATGTTCTCAAATCAATCAGTGTGGTACACCACATTAATAAAGGAAAGGATAAGAACCTTATAACCCTCTCAATAGATGCAGAAATAGCATTTGACAAAATATAGCATTTATGCTTGATAAAAACCCTCCAGAAAGTAGGGATAGAGGGAAAATACCTCAACATCATAAAGGCCATATATGAAAGACCCACAGCTAATATCATCCTCAAAGCAGAAAAACTGAGAGCTTTTCCTCTATGGTCAGGAGCAAGACAAGAATGTACACTTTCACCATTACTATTTAACATAGTACTGGAAGTCTTAGCCTCAGCAATAGGACAACAAAAAGAAATGAAAGGCATTCAAATTGGCAAGGAAGAAATCAAACTCACTATTTGCAGAGGACATGATACTCTATGTAGAAAATCCCACAGACTTCCTGCAAAAATTGCTAGAACTAATACATGAATTCAGCAAAGTCCCAGGGTATAAAATCAATGTACAGAAATCTGTTGCATTTCTATACACCAGTAATGAAGCAGCAGAGAGAGAGATCAAGGAATTGTTCCCATTTAAAATTGCACCAAAAACCATAAGATACCTAGGAAAACACCTAACTAAAGAGGTGAAAGATCTGTACTCTGAAAATTATAGAACACTTATGAAAGAAATTGAAGAAGACACAAAGAAATGGAAAAGCATTCCATGCTCATGGATTGGAAGAACAAACATTGTTAGAATGTCCTTACTACCCAAAGCAATTGACACATTTAATGCAATCCCTATCAAACTACCATCAGCATTTTCCATAGAGCTAGAACAAACAATCCTAAAATTTGTATGGAACCACAAAAGATCCCAAATTGCCAAAGCAATCCTGAAAAAGAAAAGCAAAGCCAGAGGCATCACAATTCCAGACTTCAAGCTATACGACAAAGCTGTAATCACCAAGACATTATGGTACTGGCACAAAAACAGACACATAGATCAACAGAACAGAATAGAGAACCCAGAAATGGACCCACAATTATATGGTCAACTAACCTTCAATAAAGGAGGAAAGAATATCCAGTGGAAAAAAGACAGTCTCTTCAACAAATTGTGTTGGGCAAACTGGACAGCCACATGTGGTAGAATGAAACTGGACCACTTTCTTCCACTATACACAAAAATAAATTCAAAATGGGTGAAAGACTTAAATGTGAGACAGGAAGACATCAAAATCCTAGAGAACACAGGCAGGAACCTCTTTGACATCAGCCATAGCAACTTCTGACTAGACTCTCTACCAGAGGCAAGGGAAACAAAAGCAAAAATGAACTATTGGGACTTTATCAAGATAAAAAGCTTCTGCACGGCAAAGGAAACAATCAACAAAACTAAAAGTCAGCCTACAGAATGGGAGAAGATATTTGCAAATGACATATCTGATAAAGGGTTAGTATCCAAAATCTATAAAGACCTTATCAAATTCAACACTCAAAAAACAAATAATCCAGTCAAGAAATGGGCAGAAGACATGAATTAACATTTTTCCAAAGAAGATATCCAGATGACTGACAGACACATGAAAAGATACTCAACGTCATCATCAGGGAAATACAAATCAAAACTATGATGAGATACCACCTCACACCTGTCAGAATGGCTAAAATAAACAACACAGGAAACAACAAATGTTGATGGAGATGCAGAGTAAGGGGAAACGTCTTGCACTATTGGTGGGAATGCAAACTGGTGCAGCCACTGTAGAGAACATTATGGAGTTTCCTCAAAAAGTGAAAAATAGAACTACCCTATGATCAAGCAATTGCACTACTAGTTATTTACCCCAGGATACAGAAATACAGATTCTAAGGGGCACCTGAACCTTGGTGTTTATAGCAGCATTGTCAGCAATAGCCAAGCTATGGAAAGACCCCAAGTGCCCCTCAAACGATGAATGGATAAAGAAGAGGTGTTATATATACATATACAGTGGAATATTATTCAGCCATCAAAAAGAATGTAATCTTGTCATTTGCAACCACATGGATGGAGCTAGAAAGTATAATGCTAAGCAAAATAAGTCAGTCAGGGAAAGACAAATACCATATGATTTCACTCTATGTGGAATTTAAGAAACAAAACAAATGAGCAAAGGGGAAAAAGAGAAAGAGACAAACCAAGAAACAGACTCCTAGATATAGAGAACTATCTGATGGTTGCCAGAGGGGATGCGGGTGGAGGGATGGGTGAAATAGGTGATGGGGATTGGGGAGGGCACTTGTCATGATGAGCACTGGGTGATGTGTGGAATTGTTGCATCACTATATTGTACACCTAAAACTAATATAACACTTTATGTTAACTGGAATCAAAATAAAAACTTTTAAAAATAAAAAGAATACAATGTTTTCTTGGATTGTTGGTCTGATCTTGATTAGAAATCGTAAACAAAGTTTTTTCTTTTCTTATCCAGGAAAAACAGTTTCCATGTTTTGTCTTCATCAGGTCTTTAATTACATAAGAAAATTACTTTTCAAAATTAAAGGAGCAAAGGTTTGCTATCAAACCATATATCCTGTAGAATCTCTTATGGCCACCAAGTTTTAAGTTTTGCAATGATCTGTGACCCTATTTAGGCATGTGCCTTGAAACTTTCTGATATTTTTTCTTTTTTCTTTTTTAAATTTTATTATGTTATGTTAGTCACCATACAATATATCATTACTTTTTGATGTAGTGACCCATGATCCAATGTTTTCGTATAACACCCAGTGCTCCATGCAGTACGTGCCCTCCTTAATACCCGTCACCGGGCTAACCAATCCCCCCTCCCCCCTCCCCTCTAAAACCCTGTTTGTTTCTCAGGTCCATAGTCTCTCATGGTTCATCTCTCCCTCCAATTCCCCCTACCCATTTTTCCCTTCCTTCTCCTAATATCCTCCATGCTATTCCTTATGTTCCACAAATAAGTGAAACCATATGATAATTGACTTTCTCTGCTTGACTTATTTCACTTAGCATAATCTCCTCCAGTCCCTGTAACATGTAACATGTAACATTACATGTTGATGTAAAAGTTGGGTATTCATCTTTTCTGATGGCTGAGTAATATTCCATTGTATATAAGGACCACATCTTCTTTATCCATTCATCTGTAGAAGGGCATCTTAACTCTTTCCACAGTTTGGGTATTGCGGACATTGTTGTTATGAACATTGGGGTGCATATGGCCCATCTTTTCACTACATCTGTGTCTTTGGGGTAAATACCCAGTAGTGCAATTGCAGGGTCATAGGGTAGCTCTATTTTTAAATTTTTGAGGAACCTCCACACTGTTTTCCAAAGTGGCTGTACCAACTTGCATTCCCACCAACAGTGTAAGAGGGTTCCCCTTTCTCCACAACCTCTCCAACATTTGTTGTTTCTTTCCCTGTCCATTTTGACCATTCTAACTGGTGTAAGGTGGTATCTCAGTGTGGTTTTGATTTGGATTTCCCTGATGGCTAATGATGATGAACATTTTTTCATGTGTCGGTTAGCCATTTGATGTCTTCTTCAGAGAAGTGTCTTTTCATATCTTCTGCCCACTTTTTGATTGATTATTTGTTTTTTGGGTGTTGAGTTTGAGAAATTCTTTATAGATCTTGGATACCAGCCCTTTATCTGTAGTATCCTTTGCAAATATCTTCTCCCATTCTGTGGGTTGCCTCTTTGTTTTGTTGACTGTTTCCTTTGCTGTGCAGAAGCTTTTTATCTTGATGAAGTCCCAAAAGTTCATTTTTGCTTTTGTTTCAGTAGCTTTTGGAGATGGATCTTGAAAGAAGTTGCTGTGGGTGATGTCAAAGAGGTTACTGCCTATGTTCTCCTCTAGGATTTTGATGGATTCCTGTCTCACACTGAGGTCTTTCAACCACTTTGAGTTTATCTTTGTGAATGGTGTTAGAGAATGGTCGAGTTTCATTCTTCTGCATGTGGCTGTCCAATTTTCCCAGCACAATTTATTGAAGAGACTGTCTTTTTGCCATTGCATGTTTTTTTCCTGCTTTGTCAAAGATTATTTGACCATAGAGTTGGGGGTCCATATCTGGATTCTCTATTCTGTTCCATTGGTCTGTATGTCTGTTTTTGTGCCAGTACCATGCTGTCTTGGTGATCACAGCTTTGTAATATAGCTTGAAATCGGGCAACATGATGCCCCCAGCTTTGTTTTTCTTTTTCAACATCTCCTTGACGATTTGGGGTCTTTCTGATTCCATACAAATTTTAGGATTGTTTGTTCCAGCACTTTGAAAAATGTCATTGGAATTTTGATCGGGATGGCATTGAAGGGATAGATTGCTCTGGGTAGCATAGACCTTTTAACAATGTTTATTCTTCCGATCCATGAGCATGGAATATTTTTCCATCTTTTTGTGTCTTCTTCAATTTCTTTCATGAGTGTTTTGTAGTTCCTAGAGTATAGATCCTTTACCTCTTTGGTTAGGTTTATTCCGAGGTATCTTATGGTTTTTGGTGCTATTGTAAATGGAATCATTTCTTTAATTTCTCTTTCTACAGTTGTATTGTTAGTGTATAAGAAAGCAACGGATTTCTGTGCATTGATTTTGTATCCTGCCACATTACTGAATTGCTGGATGAGTTCTAGTAATTTGGGGGTGGAGTCTTTTGGGTTTTCCACATAAAGTATCATGTCGTCTGTGAAGAGAGAGAGTTTGACTTCTTCTTTGCCAATTTGAATACCTTTTATTTCTTTTTGTTGTCTGATTGCTGTTGCTAGGACTTCTAGTACTATGTTGAACAACAGTGGTGAGAGTGGGCACCCTTGACGTGTTCCTGATCTTAAGGGAAAGGCTCTCAGCTTTTCCCCATTGAGGATGATATTCGCTGTGGGTTTCTCATAGATGGATTTTATGAGCTTGAGGAATGTTCCCTCTATCCCTATACTCTGGAGTGTTTTAATCAGGAAAGGTGGTTGTATTTTGTCAAATGCTTTTTCTGCATCAATTGAGAAGACCATATGGTTCTTCTCCCTCCTCTTATTAATGTGTTCTATCACATTGATTAATTTGTGAATGTTGAACCACCCTTGCATCCCGGGGATAAATCCCACTTGGTCGTGGTGGATGATCCTTTTAATGAATTGTTGGATCCTATTAGCTAGGATTTTGTTGAGGATTTTGGAATCCATATTCATCAGGGATATCAGCCTGAGATTCTCCTTTTTGATGGGGTTTTTACCTGGTTTGGGGATTAAGGTAATTCTGGCCTCATAGAATGAGTTTGGAAGTTTTCCTTCTGTTTCTATTTTTTGAAACAGCTTCAGTAGAATAGGTATTATTTCTTCTTTGAATGTTTGGTAGAATTCCCCAGGGAACCCATCAGGCCCTGGACTCTTGTTTCTGGGGAGGTTTTTGATCACTGCTTCAATCTTGTTACTGGTTATTGGCCTATTGAGATTGTCAATTTCTTCCTGTTTCAGTCTTGGCAGCTTATAGGTTTCCAGGAAGCCTCCATTTCATCCAGATTGCTCAGTTTATTGGCATATAGTTGTTGATAATAATTTCTAATAATTGTTTCTATTTCCTTGGAGTTAGTCGTGATCTCTCCCCTTTCAGTCATAATTTTATTAATTTGGGTCCTTTCTCTTTTCTTTTGGATAAGTCTGGCCAGTGGTTTATCGATCTTATTAATTCTTTTAAAGAACCAACTTCTAGTTTCATTGATCTGATCTACTGTGTTTCTGGTTTCTAATTCATTGATTTCTGCTCTAATTTTAATTATTTCTCTTCTAATGCGTGGCTTAGGCGTCGTTTGTTGCTTTTTCTCTAGTTCTTTAAGGTGTAGAGTTAGTTGGTGAATTCGGGATTTTCCTATTTTTTTTGAGTGAGGCTTGGATGGCTATGTATTTCCCCCTTAGGACCACCTTTGCAGTATCCCATAGGTTTTGGACCGATGTGTTTTCATTCTCATTGATTTCCATGAATTGTTTAAGTTCTTCTTTGATTTCTTGGTTGACCCAAACATTCTTGAGCAGAGTGGTCTTTAGCTTCCAAGTTCGCACGCGTGCGACTCTGCCATCAGGGTTTCCACCCCGGGGTTGCAGTTCACCGGCGCGACCCCCGGCACACCGGATTTCCGTCTCAGAGGCTTCAGTTCACGTGCGCGCAACCGTCGCTCCTGTTTCTGTCCGGGGGGCTGCAGTTCACGTGCGTGTGACCCTGCAGGTTTTCCACCCTGGGGGTTGCCCTAAAGTCCTTTCCCGACGCTCCCGGTCTGCGAGTCTGTGCCCCATCCGCAGCGCGCGAGGCTGTCGCTCACTGTCGGTGCAGGATCCCCACGTCCAGGCACCCTCCTGCTGCTGTTTATCCTCTGATATCTGCCCGCAGAATCATGGCTCTCCACTTCATACCTCAAAACCAACTGCCTCACTTTCTGATATTTTTTAAGACTTCCCAGAAAACAGACTTCCAGAAAAATTTAGAATAAAGTCTTTTTGACTAATTAGGCTTATTTATTTGGTCCGTTAAATTACATGGGAAGCATGTCAAACAAATAAACCTTTTCAGGTTATATTATGTGGTAAATCCTATAACTGTTCCAGAAATCATATAAAATTCCTAAAATTTAATATATCCTAGTATAATGTCATCACTTAAAATTCTAATTATTAAAATGTTATTTGTCACAAAAATAACCAAATATTCTTGTCAACTGCATTATAATGAACCCTCATCAGATGTTTAACCATGTCCATTTTTGAGTCTTTTGTCATTTACAGTTATTGTTCTGATGGTCTTGCAAAATATGTCTCAGCTTCAAGAAGTTTTATCAAGTGTACTCTTGACAAATATTGTCTCCTGATATCCTTAAGATCATAAAACTAAGCTAAGAATTTCCAGAACTAATGGAAAAGCTGCATTCAAATAGAACAAGGATTAATAACATGGGACTAAATGAATTAAGATGACTATAGTTTTTTTATGACTCTTGTTTGAAATATTACTGGTTCTCCAATGTTTGCTCTTCTAGATTTAAGGAAACTTTTTCTCTTGATAACATATCCCTCTAAAAAAATATCCTAAATAATAATCCTAAAATAATTTAATGATTAAATTGAAACATTTACCTTTCCTCCCTACCTGAACCCTCCAGAACTCAGAAATTCTCACTGAGTATTCTTTCTTTCATGGCAATTATAATTATTTGTATAAGTTCAATAATAATCTGTTCTCCTTGTAACCAGATACCTTTGGAAACATTGGTTATATTACCAAGGCTTTGACTGGAATGCCATATTTGAGGGAGACATGCATAGACTCAGCTATGACCAGACAGCTTTATGGAATTAAAAGTTGACTTTATGGAGCCAATAGAGTCCTTTGGAAATATTGGCCTGATACTTTGCTTACAGAGTTCCCTGTAGCCCCACCAGGTGAGTAAAGAATGTCACTTCCTGGCAAATACAGGAAGCTCAAGATGTTTGGGGGACATTGAGAGGAGAGGAATTCACTCAAATCTACAGGTATTACAGGCAAGTCTAATGGCAAATATTTGTCTTGGCTTCTGGCCTTAAAGAAGCTGTTAAAGGCTCAATCTGAAATTCCTTATGAAAAATTCTAGCAATGCAGATTTAGAAAAATCTATATGGTCAATCACTATTCTTGCTGTGCTTATGTAAATAATTAGGCCAAGATTATTAAAACTGGAGGTATTTAACAAACAAATTTGTCTTAATTTGAGTATCTTTGACAGGAATGAAGGAGATTTTAGAGAAAAAGATTATATTTCAATAACACACCTTTGTGGATGTCAGATTCTGGTTGCTTGCCTATAAAATTGGGCTGGATACTGAATTTCTCTGGTTTCCTCAAATATCTAACTATGACTCTTTCAACTAAGGTTTCCAATTTTCTCCCATTCTCTTACCTTAAAATCATTAAGAACTAAAACTTTTTGTACTGAAGCCCTACAAAATGAAGCTGGACAGCTTGAAATAAACTTCAGAGAAATTGTCACAATAGCTCATGAATAGACAATTTTCATGCCTGTTGCTCTGTGGGTCACTCAATAGGATTACCAAAAACATTTGAACCACAAACTGGAAAAATCCATCAGAGTGCTGCTGCCTGCTCCCACCCCATCTGAGGCTGCTTTGAGACTGACATCTAGAAATCTTGTCAGTGGTGGCACTCGGGACTCAGACACCAGGTTTATAATTTGCTCCAACCATTAACCTGTGTTCTTCTTTTGTTTTCATAGAAATGCCTCAGATTAATTACCTGATTGCTTGCTGCACAAGGCAGACTCTATATGATGGCTAACATCACTTGCAGCACCTATATTAACTTCTCCTGGGAAATAAGATTAAATATAAATAAAATCAAGCAATAAGCTACTTGGCTACAAGAAGCCCTTGACCACCATACCCCCTTTTCCAAGTGGCTGAGACTAGTTTACTGATCTATCCTCTTGGATACCCATCAATATCAGATCAATTTTAAAGGAAATGATAAAATTGGGTTTGACTATACTATTACTATTCCTTGGCATATACTTGGGGATAAAACTAATAACAAATAGTGTCAAACTATGCAGAAAAAATATCCAAGTTCTCAGATAAGGAGCTACCTTTGAAATGTCAAATCCTTCCATTCCAAAGCCCCTACTGCACCCTAATTCAGCTTGAAGTAGTTACAGAAGATGGACCTCCACCCATGTTCCATAGAAATGTAGTAAAGGATTGACAATGATAAATTATAACAGGAAAAAACTTAACATGTCTGACTCCCTGTTGCTTCTGTTTCCCTTGCTGCTATGACCTATAGGTTAAAAACTTCTGCTTAGCCCTGCACATAGGCATGTTACAGCCAAGATTTACAAAAACTACTCTTTACCCAAAACTAACCTCACCTGAGCAGATAGGGAAGTAGCCAGAACAGTCATCATCCCAATTCTTTAAGATTGAGGAATGATCATAACTCCATGGAGTGGGGGTATTGAAATTGTGCCCCATCGGGTTAATGAGATTGAAACTAGCAGAAAGGTTAAAGCTTGTTTTTCAGAGAACTGTTTCTCCCTAATCAGCTGTTATGTCTTTTCAGACCCCACTAACAAACTTATTAGCTCTGTCTGTAAAAGCCTGGACTCAAGGTCAACTAATATGGTTCCAGCCTAGCAAGGCCCTGCATTCCTTATCCAAGACAATAAGCCTAAGGCCCAGCCAGGTTATACTTGCTCTTGGAGCATGCCTATAGCTACTTCTCCTGTGCTAAGTTAACTTGTTGACATCAGGAGCTGAATTTTGCCTTGTTCTGATGTTAAGTCTCCACCCTGATGTAAACAAGGGACTATATGCTGCATATGTTTGCTCAGTGTGCATGTTCCATCTTTTCTTATGAATAATCATAAATTTCTGTACCCTTTTATCAAGATGTATGTAAAGGATTCTTTGGATTTTTTTCTCCTGTCTGTTTTATTTCAGTGTTGCTTTGGTTCCTTCAAATTATACTTATTGGAATTCCTTAATATCCATATATCTTTGTTATAAATGTCATATCAAATGTAAAGCTAGACAATCTAGTCCAAGAACATGTACTGTGTTTGCTCCCCAATATATATATATTCAAACCTAGTAACAAGGGACTTGATGGACCCAGGGCAGACAAGCCAGTCACTCTGTCACCAAGGAACATAAAAACACAAGGTTTATCATCAATGCTTTCTGAGGAAAGATTATTGATCAAAAGGGGGAAATAATAAAGAAAAATTTTCAACTTTTAATGTTCATAGGCCCAGGTCCTGGGTTCTCAGGAAAGCTACACTTTAACATTTACCAAGGTCAGAGTGACTCAGTCAAACCTCAGAACATGGCCTCCATTTCTACCCTGAGCACCCATTGTACGTCTGCTTCATTTTGTTAAATAAAAAAGGAACATTCCAAACATAAACATAAGGAAAACAGAAAAGCCTTCCTGGTTCCCATAAGATTAAAGTCATAGAGGCTTGCACCTACTAAAAACATAACAAAATCTGTAACTTTCTGGAATGTCCTTCATCATGATGATTTGTAACTCTTTATGTAAAAAAAAAAAAAAAACATATAACCCTGCACCAAATGTTCCTTCCCAAGAGCACTGTCTTCTTTGTGAAGATTGTGTATCTTGGGCAGCTATCCCAACTTAGGCTCAAATAAAACTCTTTTCCTTTCTCTTTAAGTTTTTTAAAAAGATTTCTTCATTTTGTGTCAACAAACCACGACATACATCATGGTACCAAACAAATACATAAGGATCTACTGTGTATCTAACACACTGCTGGGCATCAGGGGAAATAAACAAAATGTAGAGACTATCACTTTCCTTAAGCACTTATAATGTAGGTTGAGAGATAATAGAAAGAAAACTGGCTTAGGGGTCAGCAGATTTGGTTTTGTCCAAATCACTTCTCTCCCCTGGATCTCAGTTTCTTCATCAATAACATGAAAGAAGGTGTACTAGGTTCTCCAAATTGCCCCACTAGCTCAAATACACTGTGGCTTTAAGTTTCTACAAGGAGAAGGAGATATGAGATCATTAATTTGTTTTGAAATGGGGATCTCAAGCAATTCCAAAAATAAGAATAATTATGTTCATTTTCTACTTCCGAACCAAAGTCAGATACAAGCTGGAAACTCAAGACAGAATGAGTTTTTGAACAAACAAGTAGGGTGAGTAAGCCTCCATTTCCCCTCATGGATATATAAATGGATGTCAAATTTTCCCATGGAGATGATACCCTGTTTGACACCTGAAAATTTTCCATTCTTCTCCCCTCTCTGTAGCCTAATTTCTCAAATACTGCTGAAATATTAAGTGAAACTTAGGCCCTCTGTGGGCTACTCACTGAGCTGGTTGATGACCCTAGTCATCCACTCCATTTACAAGGCTATTGGCTTCCCAGAAGGTCTCCCTTTCCTTTATTACTATCTCATACATTGCTTAGGTCAGTTTTTGCTGATTTTATTCTAATGCATGGGATGGAGCTAAGACATATACATCAAAATAATTAGTAAACAAGCTCAGTATAATATATTGTATTAATTCATTCAACAAGAATTTATTGAGCACCTAGTATGTGATCAAGAGTGAACAAGAATATCATGGTCCTCATTATGGAGTTTACTTCAGTGACTAACCAAAAAAAAAAAAAAGGAGTAAACCAACATATGAATAAAATATTTGTAAATTATACATTCTATGAAGTAAATAAGGTACCAAGAAAATAATATGGGAACTACATTAAAAGACTCTGAAGGAGATGACAGTTGTACTGAGACCCAAAGTATAACAAAGATTCAGGCATGGGTAAAATGGGAGGTTGACCAGTCCAGGCAGAGAGAACCTCATGTGCAAAGGCCCTGTGGTAGGAAGTAGCTTGATGGTTTGAGATAAGGCTATTGTGGCTGGAGCATAGTGAGTCCCAAGAAGAGTGGTGGGGCATAAAGTTAGTGAGATAGGCAGGGGCCAGATTACATAGGGGCTTTTTGGACTTTATTCCAAGTGAGATGGAAAGCTACTGGGAGGTTTTAAGACAAAATAACATGACCTGGCTTACATTTTTAAATGATAACTGTGGATACTCTGTGAAAGATGGACAGTAGATACAAGATCTATTTATATACAAATATAAGTAGATAAGTAAGTGTGGAAGCAAAGATACAGTTTAGGAAGTTGTTGCAATAGTCCAGGAGAGAAATGATGGTATCTTAGACCAGAGTATTGGTGGTAGAAAAAAGTTAATGGGTTCAGCATATTTTAGAGGTAAAATCCAGAAAACTTAAATGAGGGATTAGACATAGGATTTAAGGGAAGAAGAAGGAGTCAAGGATGACTCCCAGGTTTCTGGTTTGAGAAATTTAAGCACAGAATTCCCCCTGAGGCTGCCAATCTGACCGAGAGAAAGAGCAAGAATTTACCACAGTCCTCAATAAGAGGCCACAATCTTTTTTTGTTTTATTTATTTATTTTTTTCACTACCCAGATTCCTTTTGAGAAGATTAGTAACTGCCTACACCTAGGCCAAACCATTGTCACAATTTTTAGGTCTATAACTTTTCTCTAAATCTCACCTGCTTACAGGTAATAATAGGGGTCACCTGACAGTAATAACCCACATTTCACCAACTCTGGTTCATACCTGCATAATGCAAGACCTCAGGCCCTTGCAAACTTCTCCCACGCATTTCTGGGAGTCCTTGGGGATATCTCACATGTGTTCACCACCAGTGCTCACACATTTTAGGTATCCAATTCCATAATTAGAGTCATTTTATCCTTGCTGGCTCTGAAATATGAAAAAAAAACTGCAATGTGGAAATAAATACTTAATGTATATGCAAACTTCAATCACCATTACTTTTAATATTCATAAAAAGTTGCACTACATTTGAAAACAATTTGTGGGTTATATTTTCTCACTTCACAAGAATTCCCAAGTATACATGATGATTACTCAGAAATCATAGCCAATTGTAAATTAAAGGAGTTTGTTGTAGCCAAATAATTTCAAAAGCAACATTTAAAAAAATCTTTTCTAATTTTTTATTGCAAAAAAAATTTATTTCATGTGTATTATGAGTGCATTTTATTACATTTGATATGATGATGGGTGGAAAGTTCAAACCCTAGGCCCTATAAAGATTTGTAAATGTCCCTACCCACAAGCAATGCCCACTGCTCTTAAAGCTATTTGCAAGCAGCACCTCCACACTGTCACTGTTCCAGGGCCCACTGTGAGTTGAGGTTGTTTGCAGGTGCTCCAAAGCTGTAAACTTTCTTTTTCCCAAAGCATTTCTGGATTCTCTAGAATTCTCAGGGCACCAAAATCACATTTTATTACACACAGCTATAGGGAAAACAACTCTACTTATTGCCACACAATATTTCAGCTCTGAAACACCTGTACTTTGTGACCCAGTGCCTCTCAGACTCCTATAATTAATTTTCCCCTTCTACCTGTAAATTAGAGTACATGGAGCTATCTGGTTTTCTTCCCAATCCTAGGTGCCCGCATAAAACTGTCTCCTCACTCTTCCCTAAACAGCAAAATAAAACAAATTCCCTAAAGGCTTGGCCCAACAGTGAAGACCAGCCTTACATGAATAATGGTTTAGGCTCAAGATGATTATCACCACAGATATTTCAGAGAATGAAACATTGCTTTCAACCCACACCAGTCTTTCTTTTTCTTCTGCTTCCAGAGCAACTAGATTTCTTTCAGATTTCTGAAGAAGTGTTGGAGACTCTAAGATGTGGTATGAGCCACTCTTATTCTATAAGGGCAAGGTCACTCTGGGTTGAGATTAACTTCATAGAGGTACTAGGCCTAAAGCTGAGAAAAGTAAATATAAAGTATTTGTACAGTCTACTATGTAATTTACAAAGAACATTCACATACATTGTCTCATCTAACCCAATGACCCTTTTAGTGTTCCATTAGTTCCCTTTTAATAGAAGAAGAAATGGAGACCCAAAAAGGTAAAAGGATGG
Source organism: Mirounga angustirostris (assembly GCF_029215605.1). Taxonomy (NCBI): domain Eukaryota; kingdom Metazoa; phylum Chordata; class Mammalia; order Carnivora; family Phocidae; genus Mirounga; species Mirounga angustirostris. The sequence goes on from NW_026991719.1 coordinate 61,473,711, forward strand.
TCCAAAGTTTCTCAGCTGATAGGAAAAAGCTGGAATTTGAGTATAGGTCCTCTGACTCTTTTGAGCTATTTCTATAACATGCTTTGAGTTGGTAAAGGCATTATTATTGGGTTTAATCCTGCACTAAGCCCAGTGATTCCTGAATCTGAGTATACATCAGAATCATGTAAAGGACTTTAAAAAATGTTTAATAAATGCAGATTTATGGGCACCATCCCCAGAGTTATTGATTCAGTAAGTCTGGTGTGAGCCTGAGAATTTGCTTTTCCAACAAGTTCCCAGGGGATGCTGATGCGCTTATCTGGGGACTACACTTTGAGAACCACTGGTATAAGGCAGTATTAAGAGCTCAATGAGCTATTATGCAACCATTAAAAAACAATAACTATAAAGACTGTGTAGCAACACAGAAATGCTTTAGTATGATGATAAGGGCTGACAATAAAGAGGATAGTAGAAAGATTGTTGGGACTAAAAGTACTGTCTCCTTAATTATACATGCAAAGATTTAATGGCATATTGTAGAATTCCAGACTGGCTTATAACACGCTTCTGGGCTACCTTACCCTCCTATTAATCACCATGTGTACAGAATAAGAACATACAGCAGGATATAGAAAAGTTTGTGATCAGGCCAGAGTGCTGAGGAGAACATAGAAAAGGAGGAACATGAACTTTTCCTTTGAGGAATTTATACTCAAGTTAGGAGTCTGAAACAGATACATGGGAAAGAGTGTGCCAAACACCATTTAATACTAAAGGCCATAAGTGCTAAAGGAGTGCAAGGGAGCTTATATGGTCTGAAGATGATCTGGAGGAGGTAGAAGTTGAAATCGAATAGTGAGTGGGATTTAAATAAGAGGATAGTGGGGTAGTGTAAGCAAAAATACAATGACATCTTTGGGGACCAGTAAAGAGACTGTTTTGTCTAGAGAATACATGAGAAATGAGGTTGGAAAGGTAGGTAGAGACAAGACTGCAGAGTCCTGATTTCTGGGCCTGGAATTCTGGGGTTTAGCCTATATGTACTAGAAAGTATTTTTAAGAAGGAAGTGCCATGATGAAAGCTATTTTTAGAAAAATTGCATCTCACAAAACAGACTACAGCGCAGGAGAATTGATGTAGGGAGACAAGGCAGGAAGTCTTTGCAGTAATCCAACTGTGACTAGGAGCAGAGATTCTTTAATTAAATTTATAAATTGATGAAGATTTTATTTTTAATCTTTGAAAAGATTGAAAAAAATAAAAGCTGTTCTCCCTGGCTCTCTATCTCTGTCCCCCAAAGTACAATTTCCTCATTGCATATGTAATATACATGGGTTCTCTTTTCCAGAGGGTAAACAGGTCATGCTTCCTTGCCTCTCTCACACCTGGCGCTCAAATGAGTTGTGTAACCAACATTTGGAGTCATTCAGGAGAAAGGAAATTCTGACCTCATCAAGACCCAGGAGATTAACCCCCCACAAATACATCAATAGATCATTTAGAACAACCAAGAGTACCAAATTTATGTAAATGTCACTGATCAAAACCAAAACAAAGATGTTTTGCCAAATCCAAACAAGGTGGGGAAATCACACACAAGATGGATAGCTTAGCATGGCAATGAAGTTTTCCTCTCTGCCCAGAGGTCAATGTTCTGAAAGACTTCTTCAGGAATTAAGAACTGCAAACTTTTATATACTTCATATGTTTAACAGTCTCCTAACAAGAGTAATAATAACCACTCATAGAGAATTCACATACCACAAACAGGTTGGTTTGTATTGATTGAGCATCCAGGAAGCACCCACTATATTCCAAGTACTATACTACATGCTGGGTTTATGGAAAGAAAGAAGACATGGATTCTGCCCTTCAGAAGCTCATAGTAGAAGAAGAAATAAGCGATAAGAGAGCAATGGGAAACTTCATTACCTGCATTACCAGGAGGTCTTTTGGAACGCTCTGTAGAAAATTTTGCTGGGCTTCCTCCAGCCCAATGAAGGGAAAACTTTAAAAATCTGGCCATTTTTCACATACATGTAAGGATTCCATACCTTCAGCTGCAGCAGCTATCTTACAACCATGAGGCAATAAGAATGAAGACAAAAACCTATGTACTGAAAATGATGGAACAGGATGGAAATAATTTAAGCCCTTAATGACATCATTGAGCCACGGAATAAACCCTAGAACCACCACCTCCAAATTTCTTGATAAGTAAACAAAAATGTCCTTATGGTTTAAGTAACAGTTAGGTTTTCTTTTATCTGCAGATGAAAGCATTACTGAGATAAGAATTGACATTTATTGTGCATCTACTATCTGCCAAGAAGAGCATGGTGTTTAATATATTTTATCATATTTAATTTAATCCTTACAACACCACCATGTGATAGATGTAATCACTTTTTTTTTTTTAACCAGTAAAGGTTAAGAGAGGTCAGTGTTTTGCACAAAGCCACAAAACTACCAGGTGATAAAAACAAGACACAAACTCATATATGTCCAACTCTAAAACTCTTCTAAAAATATATTCATAACCATAATACATGATAGAAAATGAAAAGTACCTTAAGTAATCCAGTCAAGAAATGGGCAGAAGACATGAACAGACACTTCTCCAAAGAAGACATCTAAATGGCAAACAGACACATTAAAAAATGCTCCACATCACTTGCCATCAGGGAAATACAAATCATAACTACAATGAGATACCATCTTATACTAGTTAGAATGGCTAAAATTAACAAGACAGGGAAAAACAGATGTTGGCAAGGATGTGGAGAAAGGGGAACCTCCTATACTGGTGGGGGGAATGCAAGCTGGTACAGCCACTCTGGAAAACAGTATGGAGGTTCCTCAAGACATTAAAAATAGGACTCCTCTACAACCCAGCAATTGCACTACTGGGTATTTACCCCAAAGATACAGATGTAGTGAAAAGAATGGGCACATGCACCCCAATGTTCATAGCAGCAATGTTCACAATAGCCAAACTGTGGAAGGAGCCGAGATGTCCTTCATCAGATGAATGGATAAAGATGTGGTTCATATATACAATGGAATATTAGCCATCAGAAAGAATGAATACCTACCATTTGCATAGACATGGATGGAAGTGGAGGAGATTATGCTATGTGAAATAAGTCAATCAGAGAAAGACAATTATCATATGGTTTCACTCATATGTGGAACATAAGGAATAGTGTGGAGAACAATAAGGGAAGGGAGGGAAAACTGAATGGGAAGAAATCAGAGAGGGAGACAAATCATATGAGACTCTTGACTCCAGGAAACAAACTGAGGGTTGTGGAAAGGGAGGTGGGGGGGGATGGGGTAACTGGGTGATGGGCATTAAGGAGGGCACGTGATGTGATTGAGCACTGGGTATTATACACAACTAATGAATCATTGAACATTATGTCAAAAATTAATGATGTACTATACTTTGGCTAATTGAATTTAAATAAAACAAAAAGAAAAGTACCTTAAGAGCTTAAAGAGAAAATGAGTCTTGAGAAGTAAGCCAAAGAAAAGATTATTTAAAAAGAAGTGGGAAGTATCATAAGGAAAGTAACATTTAAGCTGGGCCTAAAGAATGGGTAGGGCTTGTTTACTTAAAAGGGGAAAATAAAGCTGAAGAATTGCCTGAGCCAGTAATTATTATCTCTTGTTGTTTTTTAGTCAAACTCTTTTGAGAACCTAAGGACCCTCTCCTACAGAAAAAAAAAAAATCACATATTTCCAGACTCAAAAAGTTTTGCAGATAATTTGTATATGTTCATGAACCCTTTGACACTCTTCCATTGATACATAGACTCCCTTGACTATAGATTCTAAACAAAAGAAACAACATGAAGCAAGTCACTAAGACAGGATAGCATAAGGTATATGGATAAAGCAGTAAATACAGTTTGGCTGGGCACCCGGGTGGCTCAGTTAGTTAAGCGTCTGCTTAACCTGTTCCCTCTCATTGATTTTTCCTCTCCTCTCTAGCTCTGAGTGGATGTGCCTGAGTAGGACAGAGGTTCAGGTGCAGAGTAGGGGGCATGACATGACAAGCCACTGTAAGGGGCCAAAGGGAGCCCTAAGAGACGTAGCTTTAGAGTAGAGCATGAGACGGGACACATGGGTGGCTCAGTCGGTGAAGCATCTGCCTTCAGCTCAGGTCATGATCTCAGGGTCCTGGAATCAAGCCCCATATCGGGCTCCCTGTTCAGCGGGGAGTCTGCTTCTCCCTCTGCCCCTCCCCTCTGCTCATGCTCTCTCTCTCACACACACTCTCTCTCAAGATGAATAAATAAAATCTTTTTAAAAAATACACTTTTGCTGAAGTATACACTGCTTAGATAGAAGTGGTGGAAATAATGTTATGAAAATAAATAATAATTTAAAAAGAAAAGAAATAATTGTATATGAGGGCTTTCAATGGCCTCTTAGTAAAAATGCATCAGAAGAGATGACATTAGTGAAAATGGCTGAGTAGGGAGTTCCAAGTTCCCATTCTTCCACAGAAACAAACAAATAAAAATGATCAGAAACTGTAAGTACCAATTTTGTCAGAATTCTAGAAAATAATCAAAGGCTTATAGCAAACAAGTGAATGCTGAATCAAGGAAAAGGTGATTGGAACAAGGTAAGAGAACTTTGAGGCACTTTAACTTAAATTTGCCCAACTTCTCTTCCCAGTGCAGTGGCTATATTGAAGATACCAGTCTGCATTCAGGTGTAAACACCTGGTTTCTGGAAGGACAGAGTGAAACTTGTTCATAAAAAATTGTGTTTTATCAATTCAATGTACAGAAATCTACTGTATTTCTTTATGCTAATAATGAAGCAGCAGAAAGAGAAATGAATAAAACAATCCCATTTACAACTGCCCCCAAAATAATAAAATACCCAGGAAGAAACTTAAACAAGGAGGTGAAAGACCTGTATTCTGAAAACTATAAGACATTGATGAAAGAAATTGAAGACAACACAAACAAATGGAAAGACATTCCATGATCATAGATTGGAGGAACAAATGCTGTTAAAATATCCATACTACTATCCAAAGCAATCTATAGATTTAATGCAATTCCTATAAAAATATCAACAGCATTTTTCACAGAAATAGAAAAAACAATCCTAAAATTTGTATGGGACCTCAAAAGACCCTGAATAGACAAAGCAGTCTTGAAAAAGAAAAACAAAGCTAGAGGTATCACAGTCCCAGGCTTCAAGTTATATTACAGAGTTGCAGTAATCAAAATAATATGATACTGGCACAAAAATAGACACATAGATCAATAGAACAGAATAGAGAGCTCAGAAATAAACCCATGATTATATGGCCAATGAATCTTCAACAAAGCAGGAAAGAATATCTGATTGGGGAAAAAAAAGTCTCTTTAACAAATGGTGTTGGGAAAACTGGATAGCAACATGCAAAAGAATGAAACTGGACCACTTTCTTACACCATACACAAAATAAACTCAAAATGAATTAAGGACTTAAATGTGGGATCTAAAACCATAAAAATCCTAGAAGAGAGCGCAAGTACATTTCTCTGATATCTACCATAGCAACATCTTCCTAGATATGTCTCCTGAGGCAAGGGAAACAAATGCAAAAATAAACTATTGGGACTACATCAAAATAAAAAGCTTCTGCTTTTCTGGACAGCAAAGGAAACAACCAAGAAAACTAGAAGACAACCTACTGAATGGGAGAAGATATTTGCAAATGACTTATCTGATAAAGAGTTAGTATCCAAAATATACAAAGTACTTATAAAATAACACACACACACAATTCAGTTTAAAAATGGGCAGAATACGTGAAGAGACATTTCTCAAAAAAAGACATACAAATGGCAAATAAACACATGAGAAGATGCTTAACATCACTCACCATCAGGGAAATGCAAACCAAAAGCACAATGACATATCACTTCACACCTGTCAGAATGGCTAAGATCAAAAACAAGAGACAAGAACAAGTGTTGGTGAGGATGTGGAGAAAAAGGAGCTCTCATGCCATGTTGGTAGGAATGAAAACTAGTGCAGCCACTCTGGAAAACAGTATGGAGGTTTCTTTAAAAATTAAAGATAGAATTACCATATATCCAGTAATTGCACTACTGGGTATTTACCCAAAGAATATGAAAACACTAATTCTAAAAGGATATATGCACCCCTATGTTTATAGTAGCATTATTTATAATAGCCAAGATATGGAAACAGCCCAACTGTCTGTTGTTAGATGAATGGATAAAGATGTATATATTATATATATAATATATATATAAAATGTATATATGTGTTTGTATATGTATATACATATACATATGTATATATGTGTGTGTATGTATACACATATGTATACATGTTTGTATATTATTATATATGTGTATATGTAAATATGTATATATCTTTGTATATTATATGTTTGTTTATGTATATACATGTTTGTATATTTTATTATGTAATGGAATATTATTCAGCCATAAAAAATATGAAATCCTGGGCGCCTGGGTGGCTCAGTTGGTTAAGCGACTGCCTTCAGCTCAGGTCATGATCCTGGAGTCCTGGGATCGAGTCCTGCATCGGGCTCCCTGCTCAGCAGGGAGTCTGCTTCTCCCTCTCCTGCTCCCCCCTCTTGTGCTCTCTCTCTCTTTCACTCTCTCTCTCAAATAAATAAATAAAATCTTAAAAAAAAATGAAATCCTGCCATTTGCAACAACATGGATGGAGTAAGAGAGTATAATGCCAAGTGAAATAAGCCAGTCAGAGAAAGACAAATACCATATGATTACACTCATATGTGGAGTTTAAGAAACAAAACAAATGAACAAAGGGGAAAAAAGAGACAAACCAAGAACAACAACAACAACGACAAACCAGACTCTTAATTACAGAGAACAAACAGATGGTTACCAGAGGGGAAGCAGGTGGAGGTATGGGTGAAATAGGTGAAGGGTATTAAGAGCACATTTATCTTGATGAGTTCTGAGCAATTTATGGAATTGATGAATCACTATATTTAACACCTGAAACTAATATAACACTTGTAACTACACTAGAAGTAAAATAACAATAAAAAAATTATGTTTGTTAGTTTTAACCTCTTTAGGGGTTCCTTAAAGAAATGCCACAAAAGCACTTGATTTTGTTTTATGTAATTACTCTTTCAGGGCAGGAAAGTGGCCATGTGGAGGGCATTCCTTGAAAGGATAGAAAGGCAAATGAAGAAGCTTCTGCAAATGGAGGCAAAAAAAGTACAGCTATGCAAACTTTAACATGATGAAAGCCTGGCAGGAAAAGCTGAAGTTACTTTGGGAAATAAGGATTGTGAAAAAGATCTTATGTTCTATAAACCTAAATTTACTCTAAAATGTAAAGTCTATTAATTAAAGAAACTAATAAAGGATTAACTAAATGGACATACCAAGAGATTGAGCACAGGAGAAAAATGTGTTACTGAAGTTGAAATTAATAGGAATTATCTAAACTGAAAGACAAAGAGAAATAAGAACAGCAAGCAACAAAATTTCTTCATATTAACAAGGAATCTAAGAGCTTTCCGAGGATAGTACAAATGTTCAGATAAGATGTGAGAGGACCCCTAGCTTTCACCTCTGGCTGATCTTTAGGTTCAGAGCAAGCAGAAAGTGAAGGCTCAAGCAGAGCAGTAAGCAGACTGGCTTAGTCTTAAAAGGGTGCCCCAAGACAAAACCAATATACAAAGACTAAAACAGTTTTTTTTTATTTTTTAATTTAGGAGTCTATAAAAATCACAGTCAAATCACTATCTGACCGCCACCTACAGAAACAGAGACATCACAGACCATACAAAACAAAGTATATGATCTTTTAAAATTAGTTTAAAAAATAGTCACTAAGCACATAAGACCCACCATAAGGAACAATAATAACAACTGCAGAGGGAGTAGAATCTGATTTCCACAGCCACAACATTATAATATTCAAAATATCCACTTTTAACCAAACAAAAATAAAAGAGGCATGCAAAGGAATAAGAAAGTATGTCCCATTAATAGGAAAATAAATAAATAAATTGACAAACTATCCCTGATGAAGCCCACACATTGTACTTACTACTGAAGGATTTTAAACCAACTGTCTTAAGTATGCTCAAGGAGCCTAAAGAAACCATAGAAAAAGAACTAAAGGAAACCAGGAGAATGATATCCCCAAAATAGAGAATATCAACAAAGAGAAATAATAAATAGGAACTCAAATAGAAATGCTGGAGCTGAAAACTACAATAAGTGAAATGAAAAATTCACTAGAGGATTTCAACAACATATTTGAGCAAGCAGAAAAAAATCAGCAGACAGGAAGACAGGACAATTGAAAATACTCCATATGAGAATCTGTAATGAAAAAAGAATAAAGAAAAATGACCAAAGCCTAAGTGAACTGTGGAAGACCAACAAGTGTACCAACATACAATGTGATAATGGGAGTCCCAGAAGGAAAGGGAAGGAGAGAATATTTGAAGAAATAATGACTAAAAACTTCCCAAAGTTGATAGAAGACAAGATCTACACATATATAAAGCTCAATGAACTCCCAGTAATAAAAAAAAAAAAGGCCCATACTGAGACACATTATAATCAAAATGTTGGAAGACAAAGAATCTTGAAAGCAGCAAGACAGAAATAATCCATCATATACAAGGCATAGTCAACAATATTAGCAGCTAATTTCTTAACAGAAACCACGGATAATAGAAGAAGGTGAGATGACATTTAAAGTGCTGAAAGAAAAAGAAACCTGCCAACCAGATATTTGATATCCAACAAAGCTATCCTTTAAAAAATAAGAGAAATTAAGGCATTCTCAGGAGAAGCTGAGAAAGTTCATTGCTAGGAAACCTGCCCTACAAGAACTGCTACAGGGAGTTATTTAAAGTGAAATTAAATGTCACTAAGCAGTAAATTGAAGTCATTTGAAGGTACACTTGGCCCTTGAACACTACAGATTTCAACTATGCAGGTCCATTTATACTCGGGATTGTTTTTAAGCAATAGCATGGAGGACCATAGGGGAAGGGAGGGAAATCTGAAGGGGGAGAAATCAGAGAGGGAGATGAACCATGAGACACTATGGACCCCGGGAAACAAAATGAGGGTTTTCAGAGGAGAGAGGGTAACATGGTGATGGGTATTAAGGAGGGCACATGTTGTGATGAGCACTGGGTGTTATATGTAACTAATGAATCATTGAACACTACATCAAAAACTAATGATGTACTATACAGTGGCTAACTGAACATAATAATAATAAAAAAAGAGAGAGTTGACAGCAAAAGCTGCAAGGCACTTATTTACAAATATCCACCCCAGACTCCATGAAACCAAATTAAAAACAACTGGTGCAGAGGTCACACCTGCTGCCCTCTGAGTACCCAGGAAGGCCTGCTGAAGCCATCAGTAGCCCCAAGTGGCCCTAGGCTTGGGCAGGGCTGCAGGTCTCCCTGTGTGCCAACAAAGTGGTCAGGTTGAGCACCCAGGGGTGGCAAACAAGAGGTTGGGCTGAAGCAGAGGAACAGGCCTAGAGGGCAGGAATGGTACTGTACAGGGAACCCTGCACTGTTGTCATGCACTGAAATAAAGTTCTCAGACACCAATCTGAGTGGCCATGCAAGGCCACTTGTTTTGTTTTGTTTTTTAATCAGAAAAGCAAGGACAGATGCCTCAAAGTGTGGGAAAGGAGTACTAGGGGATGGCAAATATCTTGAAGCCATAAAGCAGGCCTGCATTCTCCCCTACACATAAGCACACAAGGAGGTAGTCATGGGATAAGGGGGGAGCATGATGTTTGGGCTAGCAATTGCCAGGTGCAGAAAGGGGGAACTGAGGGTTACATTCTTTCATAGCTCCTAACCTATGCCTTGCCCCTGGGGATCATGGGATTCTGCTCCTTCCAGGCCATTGCATTCAATGGCCTGAGAACAAGAATGCTGCTGACATTTCAGCTGCTTCAACAGTCATCCCTTAGGACTTACAATACACTTTCTAGGAATAACCCAGGAGATCATGGGATCCTGTTTGTACCAGGCCATTGCGTTCAATAGCCTGAGAACAGGAACACTGCTGACATTTCAGCAGCTTCCACAATCACCCTCTGGGGTTTACAATATATTTTCTAAGAATAACTCCACACTGCACCATGGTTTCCCCACCCCCAAGTCCTCTGGCTTCAGGCTCCTCCCAGGCCAGGAGTAGACCACTTCCTATGGCAGTGCCCTAGCTCCATGGCCTCCCAGAGACTGGCACATTTATATATGTACATAGCTGCCAATGGCCACAGGCTGGTGGTACACCCCCAGGCATACAGGGCAGCAGTACTGCACCTCTCATGGGCCTTTTAGGCAGCTGCTGCTGCTGAGCCAAGGCCACCAGGCTGTGGAACATCACCATCCTGCAGCCATTCCTGATGCCTGCCACCTCTGTCTCAGCTGCCTATACATGGACTATTTTCAATAAATCTACATACAGTACTATAAATGTATTTTCTCTTCCTTATGATTTTCTTAATAACTTTTTTTGTTAGCTTACTTCATTGTACATTTGTATGTAATACAAATAAGATACAAAATATGTTAATTGACTTGTTTATATTATTGGTAAGGCTTCCAGTCTACAATAAACTACTAATAGTTAAGTTTTGGGGAAGTCAAAAGTTATAGCAGATTTTCAACTGCATGGCACTTGGTGGCCCAACTCCTGTGTTTTTCAAAGATCAACTGTATAAAGAATCTTGGCAAAAATAAATACACAAGTTAATATATACACTAATATTATTACATTTTACTATGTCCTTTTTGTTTCTATATCATTTAGAAGACAAATGCATAAAACAGTGAATATAAATCTATATTAAGAAGAAAATATAATTAGTGACATTAACAAAGAAAGGGAGAGTAATAAACCTATATAAAAGCAGAGATTTGGAGGGAGGCAGGATGTCAGAGGAGTAGGGGACCCCATTTCAACTGATGCCCTGACTTTAGCTTGATATCTATCAAACCATTTTGAACACCCATGAAATCAGCCTGAGATGTAAGAACATATATCTGGATCCCTACAAGCAGAAAAGCGACTGCTTTCTGCAAGATAGGACATGAAGAATCATGAATCTTCCAGGAGATATTGGAAGATAAACAGAAGGGGGAGGAAGCATCCATAAGTTGGCTCCTGGAAAGTGATATAACACTGGAGCACAAAATCAGAACCCTTAGAAATCTGCTCTAGTGAGAGACATCCCTCTCTGAAAAGGGCTCTGCAAATGAAAAGGCAGAATTCTAGGTAGGGCATTGTGGTCTTGGAATCCGAGGAGTCACAGAGAGAATGACAGTGCCTGAACTGGTAGAGTGCCCGAGCAGTGGAGCTGTGAAGCAGGTTATGGTCAGCGAGCCCAGGAGGGGACTCTCAGATCACCATAAACCATGAGATGGGCTGGTCAATAATCGCTCCTTTCCTGAGCATCCTGAAAAAGTCTGGAACCTGCGACCAACTGGGCAAAAGCTTTCAGGACAGTAGCAGCCCAGCAAAGACATTAGAGCAGTACCCAGACATGATCCAGGAGCTTCGGGTGCACAGTATGAGCCCAAGGCCGCTCAAATTTTTAGAGTCACAAAAGGGCAGTGACACTCCCAGGGACCTGGGACTACCTGTGAGAGAGTTGCAGTGGGCATGCACCAGAGGAGGCTGCAGTTTTCAGTGCATACAGAAGTGGAGACTGTTTATCCTGGAGGGTTTATTAAAGAGGGCAGACTGCAATCTTTCTACTATGGGCCAGAGGTTTGGGTGCGGCCATTTTTGTTCTAATCCTCTGAAGAGGTGCAGAAAGCCTCCAGGGAAAAAAAGCCACACAGAGGACCAGTTTCCACTGAGCCCATCCCCTTGACAGCTCCACACAGGCAGGGATACCTGAAAAATGGTGTGGCATGCCTCTCCCCCAGAAGACAGTTTAGAAGAACAGGTGGATGACAACACTATGGATCCCATAAGACTGTAAAATTCCAACACAAGGGGAAAATAGTATATTGAACTCCAGGTGTTGCCTCATGACTTGTTTATTTTCCAGATAAAATTCTCATTTTTTTCCTTTTTCTTATGCTTTTCCTTTTTTTCTTTTTAACTTTTTCTCATTTCAATTAAAGGTTTATTATACCAACTTATATTTCATAGTTGCTTTTTAACTGGTATTTTTTCACACCTGTATTTTTATACATATATGCTTCATTTTAGTCTTTTTCATTCTATTCAATGTTATCTTTATATATATATATACATACATATATATACATATATATATATGTATATATATGTATGTATATATATATAGGTTTTACTTTCCTTGCAATTTTGAGATGTAGTGTCTTTTAACACACACACCAAAATTTGCCCAGGAACAAGTGAAACACCCTGCTATGTACACACTGCAAGATCATAGTCCCTCTATCCCTGCCACTTCTTTTGTTAAATTTTATTCCTGTGTTTCATTTTGGCTTTGTTTTTCTTTTTCTTTTTTTTTTTTTAATTTTATTATGTTATGTTAGTCACCATACAATACATCATTAGTTTTTGATGTGGTGATCCACGATCCATTGTTTTCATATAGCACCCAGTGCTCCATGCAGTACGTGCCCTCCTTAGTACCCATCACTGGGCTAACCAATCCCTCCTCCCCCCTCCCCTCTAAAACCCTGTTTGTTTCTCAGAGTCCATAGTCTCTCATGGTTCATCTCTCCCTCCAATTCCCCCCCCCTCATTTTTCCCTTCCTTCTCCTAATGTCCTCCATGCTATTCCTTATGTTCCACAAATAAGTGAAACCATATGATAATTGACTTTCTCTGCTTGACTTATTTCACTTAGCATAATCTCCTTCAGTCCCATCCATGTTGATGTAAAAATTGGGTATTCATCCTTTCTGATGGCTGAGTAATATTCCATTGTATATATGGCTTTGTTTTTCTGTGGTGCTTCTGACCACTCCAGATTTTTCTAGGGTTCACCTTGCTTGGGTCATGGTTGATATTTTGGACTTTGTTCATTTGTCCACCCATCATTCTCTGTACAGAATGACAAGAAGGAGGAACTCAAACAAAATAACCAGGGACAGGGTTGTCTGCCACAGAGCTGATCAATATGGATATAAGTAAGATGTCAGATATAGAATTCAGGATAACAATCATAAAGTCAATAGCTAGGCTTGAAAAAAGCATAAGTGACAATATAGAATCTCTAAGGGCAGAAATGAGATCTAATTGGGCCAAAGGTAAAAATGCTATGAATGAGATGCACTCTAAACTGGATGTTCTATCAGCCGAGGTAAATGAGGCAGAAGACAGAATAAGTGATCTAGAAGATAAGCTGATGGAAAGGAAGGAAGTTGAGGAAAACAGATAGGCAGCTAGTAGCCCATGAAAAAAGGCTTGAAGAGATTAATGAAGTCATGAAACGTTCCAATGTCAGAATTATTGGGATCCCCAAGAGGGTGGAGAAAAAGAGAGGGCTAGAAGGTATATTTGAGCAAATCACAGCTGAGAACTTCCCTAATCTGGGGAAGGAAACAATCATTCATATCCAAGAAGCAGAGAGGACCCCTCCTAAAATCAATAAAAACAGATCAACACCCAGACATATAATAGTGAAGCTTGCAAATCATACAACCCAAGAAACTATGTTGAGAGTAGCTAGGGAGAGGAGATTCTTTACATACAGAGGGAAGAATATCAGAATAAAATCAGACCTATCCACAGAAACTTAGCAAACAAGAAAGGGCTAGCAAGACATATTCACGGTACTAAATGAGAAGAACATGCAGCCAAGAATACTTTTCCAGCAAGGCTGTCATTCAGAATGGAAAGAAAGATAAAGAGCTTCCAAAACAGACAGAAACTGAAAGAATATGTGACCACCAAGCCAGCCTTGCAAGAAATATAAAGGGGGATTCTGAAAGTGAAGAGAGAGCCAAGAGTCACATAGACCAGAAGGAAACAGAGACAATCTACAGAAACAGGGACATTACAGGCAATACAATGGCAATACATTCATCTCTTTCAGTAGTAACTCTGAATGAAAATAGGCTGAAGACTTCCATCAAAAGACACAGGGTTTCAGATTGGATAAAAAAGCATGGCCCATCCATATGCCATCTACAAGAGACTCATTATATACCTAGGACACTTCCAGATTGAAAGTGAGGGGATGGAGAACCATCTACCACTCTAATGGACCTCAAAAGAAAGCTGGAATAACAATCCTCATATCTAACAAATTAGATTATAAACCAAAGACTGTGAAAAGAGATGTACAGGGACACAATATAATACTTAATGGGCTATCCAACAAGAAGATCTAACAATTGTAAATATCTATGTCCCCAACATGGGAGCAGCCAATTATATAAACCAATTAATAACCAAAATAAAGAAACATATTAATAATAATACATAAATAGTAGGGGACATCAACACTCCACACTCAGCATTGGACAGATCATCCAACCAGAAGATCAACAAAGAAACAAGAGCTTTGAAAGACACATTAGACCACATGGACTTCATAGATATATACAGAACATTCCATCCTAAAACAAGAGAATACTCATTCTTCTCAAGTGCACATGGAATATTCTCCAGAAAGATCACATACTGGGTCACAAATCAGGTCTCAAGTGATACCAAAAGATTGAGATTATTCCCTGCATATTTTCAGACCACAGTGTTTTGAAACTGGAACTCAACCACAAGAAGAAATTTGGAAGGAACTCAAGCACTTGGAGGTTAAAGAGCATCCTGCTAAAGAATGAATGGGTCAACTAGGTAATTAAAGAAGAACTTAAACAATTCATGCAAACCAATGAAAATGAAAACACATCAGTTCAAAACCTATGGGATATGGCAAAGGCAGTCCTTGGAGGGAAGTACACAGCCATCCAAGCCTCTCTCAAAAAATCAGAAAAATCCCAAATGCACAAGCTAACTTTACACCTAAAGGACCTAGAGAAAGAACAGCAAATAAAGCCTAAACCCAGCAGACAAAGAGAAATAATAAAGATTAGAGCAGAAATCAATGAAATAGGGAGATAAAAAAATGGCAGAGGAGTAGGGGAGCCTATTCTATCTGGTCCCCTGAATTGAGCTGGATATCTCCCGGCCCACTCTGAACACCCATGAAATCAGCCTGAGATATAAGAAGATATACCTGGACCTCTACAAACAGAATATCATAAGCAGTTGGTTTTGAGGCATAAAACAGGGAGCCGTGATTCCATGGGCACATACTGGAAGATAAACGGAAGGGGGGAGAGAGCCGTCAGGATCCTGCACATCCAGTGAGTGAAAGCCTCTCACGCTGGGGATGGGGCACAGATTTGCAGACCAGTAGCAGTGGGGAAAGGACATTAGGGCAGCCCCCCAGACTGAAACCTGGAGCAGCAGTGCCGCCGGTGTGAACTGAGGGCAGCTGGCAGTTTTAGAAGCACAAAGGACAGACACGTGCCTGAACCTGGAAGCTGAGGGGCTTACAAGCCAGGACGCTGCAGTTTTCAGCAACACAGACAGAAACAGAGATAGTGCAGTCCGGAGAGCTCACTGAAGAACAGACTGCAATCTCTCTGCTCTGAGGCAGATGGTTGGAAATGATCTCTTCTGTGCTGACTCTCAGAATAGATACAGAAAGCAGCCAGAGAAAGTCAACAGAGAACCAAAGCCCCCCAAAACGGTTTTCACTGAGCCCATCCCCCCCAACACGGGGCAGGGCAACTCTGCCCAAACAGGTTGCATGAGTAACAGCACGGCACGCCCATCCACCAGAAGATAGGCTGGAAGAACAAGAGGTCAGCAACCCTAAGGTCCCCATAAAAGAGGTGGATTTGCTTGGGTTGTTGACAGTAATTTGGACTCTGTACATTCCCTCAACACCCCTCAACAGAATGACTAGGAGGAGGAACCCCCAAAATAAGAAAGACTCAGAGACTGTGACTTCTGCCACAGATTTACAAATGGATACAGATATAACCAAGATGTTGGAAATGGACTTCAGGGTAACACTTATGAAGATAATAGCTAGAATAGAAGAATCGATTAATGGCAACATAGAGTCTCTAAGGGCAGAAATGAAAGCTGAACTGGCAGAACTTAAAAATGCTATCAACGAGATCCAATCTAATCTAGATAATCTAACAGCTAGGGTAAGTGAGGCAGAAGAACAAATTAGTGACCTGGAAGACCAATCGATAGAAAAGAAGGATAAAGAGGAACCCAGGGAGAAACAACTCAAAATCCATGAAAACACAACACCATGGAATGTTCTGATGTCAGAATTATTGGGATCCCTGAGGGGGTGGAGAGAGAGAGAGGACTAGAAGATATATTTGAGCAAATCGTAGCTGAGAACTTCCCTAATCTGGGGAAGGAAACAAACATTCGTGTCCTAGAGGCAGAGAGGACCCCTCCCCAAATCAAAGAAAACAGACTAAAACCCCAACATGTAATAGTAAAACTCGCAAATCTTAGAACCAAGGAAACCATCTTAAGGGCAATAAAGGAAGAGATTCCTTACCTACAGAAGGAAGAATATCAGAATAACATCAAACTTATCTACAGAGACCTGGCAAGCCAGAAAGGGCTGGCAAGAAATATTCAGGGTACCAAATGAGAAGAACATGCAGCCAAGAATACTTTATCCAGCAAGGCTGTCATTTAGAATGGATGGAGATGCAAAGACTGGCAGAAACTGAAAGAATATGTGACCACTAAGCCCAGCCCTGCAAGAAATGTTAAGGGGGGTGTGTATAAAAGGAGAAAGACCCCAAGAGTGATATACAACAGAAATTGATGGAGACAAGCTATAGAAGCAAGGACTTCACAGGCAACATGATGACAATAAATTCATATCTTTCAATAATCACTCTCAACATGAACAGCCTAAATGTTCCCATAAAATGGCACAGGGTTGCAGATTGGATAAAAAGACAGGACCCATCCGTATGCTGTCTACAAGAGACTCATTTTGAACCTAAAAATACATCCAGACTGAAAGTGAAGGGACAGAGATCCATCTTCCATGCCAGCGGACCTCAAAAGAAAGCTGGGGTAGCAATTCTTATATCAGACAAATTAGATTTTAAGCTAAAGACTGTAGTTAGAGACACAGAAGGACACTATATCATTCTTAAAGGGTCTATCCAACAAGAAGATCTAACAATTGTAAATACCTACACCACCAACATGGGAGCAGCCATCTACATAAGCCAACTGTTAACCAAAATAAAGAGTCATATTGATAACAATACGTTAATTGTAGGAGACCTCAATACTCCACTCTCAGCAATGGACAGATCATCTAAGCAGAAAATTAATGAAGAAACAAGAGCTTCAAAGGACACACTGCATCAGATGGACCTCATAGATATATACAGAACATTCCACCCTAAAACAACAGAATACTCATTCTTCTTGAGCACACATGGAACTTTCTCCAGAATAGACCACATACTGGGTCACAAATCAGGTCTCAATTGATACCAAAAGACTGAGATTATTCCCTGCATATTCTCAGACCATAATGCTTTAAAACTGGAACTCAAGCACAAGAAAAATTTTGGCAGAAATACAAATACTTGGAAGCTAAAGACCACTCTGCTCAAGAATGTTTGGGTCAACCAGGAAATTAAAGAAGAACTTAAACAATTCATGGAAACCAACGAAAATGAAAACACATCACTCTAAACCTATGGGATACTGCAAAGGCGGTCCTAAGGGGAAAATACATAGCCAACCAAGACTCACTCAAAAAAATAGAAAAATCCTGAATTCACCAACTAACTTTACACTTTAAAGAACTAGAGAAAAAGCAACAAATGATGCCTAAGCCATGCATTACAAGAGAAATAATTAAGATTGGAAAAGAGATCAATGAATTAGAAACCAGAAACACAGTAGATCAGATCAACCAAACTAGAAGCTTGTTCTTTGAAAGAAATAATAAGATCAATAAACCACTGGCCAGACTTATCAAAAAAAAAAAAAAGAGAAAGGACCCAAATTAATAAAATTATGAATGAAGAGGAAGAAATTACAACTAACACCAAGGAAATAGAAACAATTATTAGAAATTATTATCAACAACTATATAAATTTAGCAACTTGGAAGAAATGGATGCCTTCCTCGAAACCTATAAACTGCCAAGACTGAAACAGGAAGAAATTGACAACCTGAATAGTCCAATAACCAGTAACAAGATTGAAGCAGTGATCAAAAACCTCCCAAAAAACAAGAGTCCAGGGCCTGATGGATTCCCTGGGGAATTCTACCAAATATTCAAAGAAGAAATATACCTATTCTCCTGAAACTGTTTCAAAAAATAGAAACAGAAGGAAAGTTTCCAGACTCATTCTATGAGGCCAAACTTACCTTAATCCCCAAACCAAAGACCCCATCAAAAGGGAGAATTTCAGAACAATATCCCTGATGAATATGGATTCCAAAATCCTCAACAAAATCCTAGCTAATAGGATCCAACAATACATTGAAAGGATCATCTACCATGACCAAGTGGGATTTATCCCCAGGATGCAAGAGTGGCTCAACATTCTAAAATCAATCACTGTGATAGAATTTATTAATAAGAGGAGAGAGAAGAGCCGTATGGTCCTCTCAATTGATGCAGAAAAAGCATTTGACAAAATACAACATCCTTTCCTGATTAAAACTCTTCAGAGTATAGGGATAGAGAGAACATTCCTCAAGTTCATAAAATCCACCTATGAAAAACCCGCAGTGAATATCATCCTCAATGGGGAAAAGCTGAGAGCCTTTCCCTTAAGATCAGGAACACGTCAAGGATGCCCACTCTCACCACTATTGTTCAACATAGTACTAGAAGTCCTAGCAACAGCAATCAGACAACAAAAAGAAATAAAAGGTATTCAAAGTGGCAAAGAAGTCAAACTCTCTCTCTTCACAGATGACATGATACTTTATGTGGAAAACCCAAAAGACTCCACCCCCAAATTACTAGAACTCATACAGCAATTCAGTAATGTGGCAGGTTTTAAAATCAATACACAGATATCAGCTGCTTTCTTATACACTAACAATGCCACTGTAGAAATAGAAATTAGAGAAACGATTCCATTTACAATAGCACCAAAAACCATAAGATACCTCAGAATAAACCTAACCAAAGAGGTATAGGATCTATACTCCAGGAACTACAGAACACTCATGAAAGAAATTGAAGAAGACACAAAAAGATGGAAAACCATTCTGTGCTCATGGATCAGAAGAATAAACATTGTTAAATTGTTTATGCTATCCAGAGCAATCTATACCTTCAATGCCATCCCGATCAAAATTCCAATGACATTTTTCAAAGTGCTGGAACAAACAATCCTAAAATTTGTATGGAATCAGAAAAGACCCCGAATTGCCAAGGAGATGTTGAAAAAGAAAAACAAAGCTGGGGGCATCACGTTGCCCGATTTCAAGCTATATTACAAAGCAGTGATCACCAAGACAGCATGGTACTGGCACAAAAACAGACATATAGATGAATGGAATAGAATAAAGAGCCCAGATATGGACCCTCAACTCTGTGGCCAAATAATCTTCGATAAAGCAGTAAAAAATTATGCAATGGAAAAAAGACCATCTCTTCAGTAAATGGTGCTGAGAAAATTGGAGAGCTATATACAGAAGAATGAAACTCGACCATTCTCTTACACCATACACAAAGATAAACTCAAAATGGATGAAAGACCTCAATGGGAGACAGGAATCCATCAAAATCCTAGAGGAGAACATAGGCAATAACCTCTTTGACATCGGCCACAGCAACTTCTTTCAAGATACACCTCCAAAGGCTAGTGAAACAAGAGCAAAAATGAACTTTTGGGACTTCATCAAGATAAAAAAGCTTCTGCACAGCAAAGGAAATAGTCAACTGAACAAAAGGGAAACCCACAGAATGGGAGAAGATATTTGCAAATGACACTAAAGACAAAGAACTGATATCCAAGATCTATAAAGAACTTCTCAAACTCAACACCCATAAAACAAGTAAGTCAAAAAATGGGCAGAAGACATGAACAGACACTTCTTAAAAGATGACATACAAATGGCTAACAGACACATGAAAAAATGCTCATCATTATTAGCCTTCAGAGAAATTCAAATCAAAACCGCATTGAGACACCACCTTACACCAGTTAGAATAGCAAAAATTGACAAGAAATAACAAATGTTGGGGAGGTTGTGGGGAAAGGGGAACCCTCTTACACTGTTGGTGGGAATGCAAGTTGGTACAGCCACTTTGGAAAACAGTGTGGAGGTGCCTCAAAAAATTAAAAATAAAGCTACCCTATGACCCAGCAATTGCACTACTGGGTATTTACCCAAAGACACAGATACAGTGAAAAGAAGAGCCATATGCACCCCCAATGTTCATAGCAGCAATGTCCGCAATAGCCAAACTGTGGAAAGAGCTGAGATGCCCTTCAACAGATGAATGGAGAAAGAAGATGTGGTCCATATATACAATGGAATATTACTCAGCCATCAGAAAGGATGAATACCCAACTTTTTTATCAACATGGATGGGACTGGAGGAGTTTATGCTAAGTGAAATAAGTCAAGCAGAGAACGTCAATTATTATGTGGTTTCACTTTTTTGTGGAACATAAGGAATAGCATGGAGGACATTAGGAGAAGGTAGGGGGAAATGAAGGGGGGAAATCGGAGGGAGAGATGAACCATGAAAGACTAAGGACTCTGAGAAACAAACTGAGGGTTTTAGAGGGGAAGTTGGTGAGGGAAGAATTAGCCTGGTGATGGGTATTAAGGAGGGCATGTACTACATGGAGCACTGGGTGTTATATGAAAACAACGAATCATGGATCACTACATCAAAAACTAATGATGTATTGTATGGTGACTAGCATAACATAATTAAATTAAATTAAATTAAAAAAAAAACCCAAATAGGGGCGCCTGGGTGGCTCAGTTGGTTAAGCAACTGCCTTCGGCTCAGGTCATGATCCTGGAGTCCCGGGATCGAGTCCCGCATCAGGCCCCCTTTCGGCAGGGAGTCTGCTTCTCCCTCTGACCCTCCCCCTCTCATACTCTCTCTCTCTCTCTCATTCTCGCTCTCAAATAAATAAATAAATAAAATCTTAAAAAAAAAAACAAATCAAAAGACATACTCTGGATGAATGGAATAAAGAAGACCCCAAAATATGCTGCTACAATAAACTCACTTTAAATTTCAAGATACAGGAAGAGAAGAAGGTGGAGGCCAAGGAGGAGGACCTTAGGCTCATCTTGGCACACAATCACAACTAGATAATTATAAAATATTCCTAAATGACCCAGAAATTGACCTGAAGACTGAAAGAACAAACTCCACAACTAAAGGGAGAGAAGAGGACAAATTGAAGAAGGTAGGGAGTGTGCAGATATTGTTTAGGGAAGAAACAGATCTTGGGTACTATCGAGGGGGGGGGGGCTGTGGTCAATGAGAAGGGCACATGAGAGAGGGCCACACAGAGGAATGTACAAGGAGAACATTTCCCCAAAGCCACTGGCTTGGAAAATGAGAGGGGCTGAATTTCCTGAGTTCTTGCAACTAGCAGGGCTTGGAGACTTAAAGCTCAGGAACTTTGGCTGCAATAGAACTTGGGAACACTGCCTTGCTCCTGGAGAGAATGCAGACAGACAACATAGAATCAATGAGCTGATGAATGCCTGAGGAACACAGTGGGGGATATTATTCACTATTCTAAGAATACTTCCCTTAGAGAAAGCATTCAAAGAAATGCTTCTCTGAGATCAAAGGATCTGGCTGGACCATTTCCTTTTCCCGACCCTAAGCATAAACACAAAACCACCTGAGGGAAGCAGTTCTGCATGAACACTGGCAGCCCAACTTGCTTACACTAAGCCCCACCCCACTGTGCTCTGGAGGACCTTCTTTTCTCAGTCAAGCTTACCTCAGTCCCAGCACAATGGGCCCTTACCCTAGAAAACCAGCACAAACACCAGCCCCATACCACGTCTCCCACCCAGAGAGTTCTGCAAGGCCTCAGTTCTAGTGGAAGTGTTGTCATGTATCATTTCAGAAGCAGACCAGAGCACACTTCATTAAAACCTACCACATTCAGGCCAGGGACAAACACTGCCCATAGCAGGCAAGGAGAACTCCTGCAGATGACTGGCCTGAAGGATAGAGCAGCCAGAACACAACAGCAGACCACACACAGTGCACACCAGAGACACTCTTTGAAGTTCTTCATAAGTCCATTACTTTCAGGAGCAAGAGACATAACTGGTTTTCTAACACAGGGAAGAAGGTAGAGACATAGACAAAATGCCAAGACAGTAATTTATCTGAAATCAAAGACCAACATAAGCCCACAGCAAAGATCTAAGTGAAACAGAGAGGAGTAACATGTCTGATTGAGAATTTAAAGCAACAATCATAAGGATGTTCACTGGACTTGCAAACAGAATAGAAGACATCAGTGGAGACCCCTACCACAGTGATAGAAGAGTTAAAAAAGAATCAATCAGAGATGAAGTAAGCAATAAATGAGATTGGAAATAGGTTTGATGCAATGAACAGAAGGCTGGAAGAAGCAGCAAATGAATTAATGACCTAGAAGATAAAATAATGGAAAGCAATGTTGCTGAACAAAAGAGAGAAAGAATTATACAAAACAAAAATAGATCTAGGGAACTCAGTGGCTCCATCAAACATAATAACATTTGTGTTATTTGAGTCCCAAAAGAAGAAGAGAGAGAAAAGGGGGCAGAAAAATTATTTCAAGAAATAATAGCAGAGAACTTCCCTAATCTGGGAAAGGAAACAGACTTCCAGATACAGGAGGCACAAAGAATTCGCATCAAATCAACAAAAGCAGGCCAACACCAAGACATAATGTAATTAAATTTGCAAAATATAGTGATAAAGAAAAAACCTTAAAAGCAGCAACACAAAAGTCCTTAACTTATGAGGGAAAACCCATAAGTCTAGCTGGAGCATTCTCAACAGAAACTTGGCAAGCAAAAAGAAACCGGCATGATATATTCAAAGTGCTGAATGGGAGAAATCTGCAGCCCAGAATACTCTATCTAGCTATCATTTAGAATAAGAGAGTTAAAGAGTTTCCCAGACAAACAAAAACAAAAGGAGATCATGACCACTAAACAGGCCTGCTGGAAATATTAAAGGGGACTCTGAGTTAAAAGGAGAGAACAAATGTGACAAAGACAAGAAAGGATCAGAGAAAATCTCCAGAAACAATGACAAAACAAGTAATAAAATGGCAATAAATACATATCTATCAATAATTACTCTGAACGTAAATGGACTAAATGCTCCAATCAAAGGACACAGGGTGTCAAAATGGATAAAAAAACAAGACCTATATATATGCTGCCTACAAGAGACTCATTTTAGAAATAAAGGCACCTGTATATTGAAAATGATTGGATGGAGAGACATTTATCATGCAAATGGATTTATCATGCAAATGGAAAGTCAGAATACTAATACTTAAATCAGACAAACTAGACTTTTTCGTTCTTCTATTGTTTTTATCCTGCTTTGGTATCAGGGTAAAACTGGTGCCACAGAATGATTTTGAATGTTTTCCCCTATTCCATTATTTGTAATCTTTGATAAAGATTGTCATTAATTTTTTTTAATGTTGGTAGAATTCACCAATGATAAATGTAGTCTTGGGCTTTTCTGTGCCGGGAGATCTTTGATTCCTAATTCAACTTTCATTCTTGTTATTGGTCTAAGGAGATTTCCTATTTCTTGGATTGATGATTCATATTTCAATCTTGATAGCTTGTACATTTTTAGGGATTATCTGGGGTTTTTCCTAAGTTATCTGATTTCTTCTTATATAATTGTTTATAGTAATCTGTTAATGTAGTTGAAACATTGCCAATTTTGTTTATTTTATGGAAAAACTGTGGTATCTGTTGTATTGTTTTCTCTTCCATTTCTCATTTTGGTTTTTGAGTCTTCTCTCTTTTTTTCTTAGTTAATGTAGTTGAAGCATTGCCAATTTTGTTTATTTTATGGAAAAACTATTCATTACTTTCAATGTTGTGTTATTGTTTATTCTGTTCTCTATTTTATTTGTTTCTGATTTCTCTGTTATTTCCTTCCTCTACTAAATTTCACCTAAGTTTCTTCTTTTTCTTGTTCCTTGTAGTTTATGTTACATTGTTTATTTGAATGTTTGAATGTTTTTCATAATACAAGCATTTATAGCATAAATTTCACTCTAACAACTACTTTTGCTGCATCCCATAGGTTTTGGAATATTGAGTTTTCTTTTTCTTTTTCTTTGAGACATATTTTGATTTGCCATTTGATTTCTTTTTTGGCCCATTGTTTGTGTAGTAGTGTGTTGTTTAATATTAGCATTTTAAATATTAAATAATTTTAAAAATGCATAAATTCCAAGATACATATAGATTTAAAAGAATGAAAGAAGATATTCCATGCAAATGATAACCAAAAGAGCAGGAGTGTCTGAGCTACTTATACCAGACAAACTGCTTTAAGTGAAAAACATTCACAAGAGAAAAAGAAGGACATTATATGAAGATATAGGGTCAATCCATTAGAAAGTAATAACAATTAGAAATATGCATGCACACACTAAAAATCAGAACACCTAAAGCAAACACTGACAGAACTGAAGAGAGAAATACACAGAAATACAATAATAATAGGAAACTCCAACACCCCACTTTCAATAATGGATAGAATACCCAGAAAGATCAATAAGGAGACAAAGGACCTGAATAAAACTAAAGACCAAATGGACACGGAAACAATGGAATACATATTTTTCTCAAGAGCACATACACCTTTCTCTAGGAAAAATAACATGATAGGTCACAGAAAAAGAGTCTTAACTAATTTAAGATTAAATACTACCAAGTATTTTTTCTAATCATAATGCAATGAAAGAAGATATCAAAAGCAGAAAGCAAACTATGCCCACTGTTGAGTGTAGCCTCCAGCCTGCTTGACCAGAAAGCCTGGCCAGGAACACCTCGCTGGTTGCTTAGAGTTGGTCTTCCCACTTTGCCTAAACAGGGAAGTTATTCATAGTTCCTTCCAAACAGAAAGCCTGACTTAGAACACCTAGGAGACTTCCCAGAGCTGGATCTCCTACTCCACCTGGGCAGGGGATCTAATTTATAGTCCTGCCCATTGCTGAGTGTAGTTCCTGGGCCCACTTCACCATAAAAACTGGCCATAACACCCGAAGCTGAATAGAATAGCAATGTTCAAGCAGGATCTGGCAGACAGAGCTGATCATTTGCAAGCAAAACCACTAGCCCTATTTAGCCAGGGAACTTCTTGCATGGGTAAGCTTCAGTCAAGACAACAAACGAAGAGCTTTGCTATCCTGGAGCTGGTTCTCCCATTATGCCCATGCAGGGAAACTAATACATATCCCTGATCATTACTTAATACAGTCTCCAAACCACTTGACCAGAGAACCTAAATAGAGCACATTAAAAGCTGTGTAGCCCATCCAACAACCCTCCTTACAGTAACATTTAAACAGAGACCACAGCCCATGGCTTTCCCCATCTGAAGAGCAAAACTGATGGCCCGATTTGGCCAGGAAATTCAGTGCAGTCTTACCTGATTCAGGACTAAAACAATGAGCTGTGTAAGCTTTGAGGCCTGTTCTGCTACCCTGGCAATGCAAGGAAGCTAATTTATAACCCTGTCTACCTCTGAGTATAGAACAAAGTCCCAACTATCTAGGAAGCCTGACCAAAGAACCCAGGAAAACATGACATCCATCCCAGAGTCTCACTTGAGCAGAGAACCAAGTCAGCAGTCCTATTCAACTATTTTCAGCCATCAACATCTCCACCCCAATACAATTCAGGCATCAACCTCACACACACAAGAAAAAGGACCCTGATAGCAATCCCCACCTGCACAAGGACTTACCAATGGACCCATCCAAAATCACAAACTGAGCTGACCGGTGGAGAATTTTCTTTGCTAAAGCATACCTATAAAGTCTGGAAGAGAAGACCACTCAGACACCAATGTAAGGAATAAAGGATCACAAAAATAAAATACACATGACACCAACAAAGGAAACAAATACCCCTCCAACTCACCCTGAAGAAATGAAGATCTATGAACTTTCAGACAAGGAATCCAGAATAATGCACTTACATATGTGTAGTGGGCTATAAGATCACACAGTCAGACAACTAAAATTCAGAAAACAATGATTGAACAAAATGAGAAGTTTAACAAATAAATAAAAACCATGAAAAAAAACCCAGAAATCTTAGAGCTGAAAAATACAGCTAAAAGACTGAAGAATTCAATAGAGCTTCAAAAGCAGATTTGCCCATGCAGAAGAAAGAGTCAGTGACTGAGAAGGTAGGACATTTGAAATTATCCAATCAGAGGAATAAAAAAAAAATGAAAAAGACTAAAGAAAGCCTATGGGAATTATAGGACACAATCAAAATAAACAATATCTGCACTATTCCAGAATTCCAGAAAAAGAAGAGAAAGAGAAAGAGACAGAAAGTATACAGTCAACAAAACTAAAAGGCAACCTACGGAATGGAAGAAGATATTTGCAAATGACATATCAGATAAGGGGCTAGTATTAAAGATTTAGAAAGAACTTATCAAACTCAACACCTCAAAAAAACCCAAATAATCCAGTCAAGAAATAGGCAGAAGTCAGGAACAGACATTTCTCCAAAGACATACAAATGGCCAACAGACACATGAAAAAATGCTCCACATCACTTGTCATCAGGGAAATACAACTCAAAACAACAACGAGATACCACCTACCACCAGTTAGAATGGCTAAAATTAATGAGACAGGAAGCAACAAATGTTGGTGAGGATGTGTAGAAAGTGGAGGCCTCTTATACTGGTGGTGGGAATGCAAGCTGGTACAGCCACTTTGGAAAACAGTATGGAGGTGCCTCAAGAAGTTAAAAATAGAGCTACCCTATGACCCAGCAATTGCACTACTGGGTATTTACCCCAAAGATACAAATGTAGTGAAAAGAAGGGGCACATGCACCCCAATGTTCATAGCAGCAATGTCCACAATAGCCAAACTGTGGAAAGAGACCAGATGTCCTTCAACAGATGAATGGATAAAGATGTGGTCCATATATACGATGGAATATTACTCAGCCATTAGAAAGGATGAATACTTACCATTTACATTGACGTGGATGGAACTGGAAGGTATTATGCTGAGCAAAATAAGTCAATCAGAGAAAGATATTACCATATGGTTTCTCTCATATGTGGAATATAAGAAACAGCATAGAGGATCATAGGGGAAGGGAGGGAAAACTAAAAGGGAAGTCATCAGAGAGGGAGAAAAACCATGATAGACTTTTAACTATAGGAAACTGAAGGTTGCTGGAGGGGAGGTGGAGGGGATGGGATAATTGGGTGATGGGCATTAAGGAGGGCATGTGATCGATGAGCACTGGGTTGTGATAGAACACTACATCTGAAACTAATGATGTACTATATGTTGGCAAATTTAATTTAAATTTTTTTTAAGTATATTTAAAGCAATAATGGCTGAAAGCATTCTAAACCTCTAAACCTGGGGAGAGAAATAGACATACAGATCCAGGAGGCCCAAAGAATCCCAAACAGATTAAAAAGGAATAGAGCTACACCAATACACATAATTAAACTGCCAAAAAAAAAAAAAAGACAAAGAATATTGAAAGCAAAAGAAAAGGGATAAGTCATACACAATGGAACCACGATAAGACTATAGGTAATTTCTCAAAAGAAACTTTTCAGGCCAAGAGAGAATAGGATGATATACACAAAATATTAAAACAAAACTGTCTAAATAAATAAATAAAACTATCAATGAAAAAATCTATACCCAGCAAAGTTGTCCTTCAGAAAAACATGAGATAAACCTTTTCCTAAATAAACAAAAGCTGAGAGGTTTGTCACCAACATACCTGCCTTACAAGAAATTCTAAAGGGAGATTTTGAGTGAAGTAAAATGATGCTAATTGACATCATAAAAATATTAAAAGGTAGCATAAAATTCACTGGCATTGTAAATGTATAGACAAAGTTATATTCTGTAATATGGTAATAATGGGGCTCAATTTACTGACAACTTTAGATTAAAGGTTAAAAATCAAACATAGTGTGGTGACTAACATAACATAATAAAAAAAATAAAATAAATAAAATAAAATTCAAACATAGTAAAATTAACTATAACTACAGTACTCTGTTATTGAATATACAATATAAAAATATATAAACTATAACACTAATAATCTAAAATGTGAGAGGGAAGAGAAGTAAGAGTATAAAGTTTAGGAATGCTATAAAATAGGATGTTTAAAAATAATTTTGAGATATTTTATGTAAGCCTCATGGCATCCACAAGGAGAAAGCCTGTAGTAATTACACAAAAGAATAGGATAAATCTGTCAAAGTATACTGATACCAAAAGATACCAAACACAAGAAAAAAACACAGGACAAAAAGCAAAGAAATAGGGGTCTAAAAAACAGCCAATGGTAAGTCCTCAAAATGGCAATGGTAAGTTCTTCCATATCAATCATTACTTTAAAAATAGATGGATTAAATTCTCTAATCAAAAGACATGGGGTGGCTGAATGGATAAAAAACAAGATCCAGTCATATGCTGCCTACAAGAAACACACTTTAGCATTAAAGACACACATAAACTGAGTATAAAGTGATAGGATAATATATTTCAAGCAAATGGTTCCCAAAAAGCAATCAAAATGGTTGAAATCATACCAATTATCTCCTCTAAATGCAATGGTTAGAAACTAGAAATCAGTAACAGAAGGAAAACTGGAACACTCAAGAAGATATGGAAATTAAACAACACTCTTCTGAACAACCAAAGGATCAAAGAATAAATCAAAGGAGAAATTAAGAAATATCTTGAGATAAATGAAAATGGAAACATAATATACAAAAAGTGATGTGATGCAACAAATGCAGATCTGAGAAAGAAGTTCATAGTAATAAATGCCACCATTAGGAAACAAGAAAGATCCCAAATAAACACTTAATCCTATGCCTCAAGGGTACCAGAAAAAGAACAAACTGAGCCTAAAACTAGCAGAAGGAAGAAAATAATAATGATTTAAGCAGAAATGAATGAAATACAGAATAAGAAAACAATAGAAAAGATTAACAAAACTAAGAGTTGGATCTTTGAAAATAGGAACAAAATTAACAAACCTCTAAGGAAAAAAGAGGACCCAAATCAACAAAATTACAAATTAAAGAAAACAAATTAACAACCAATACCAGAGAAATACAAAGGATTATAAGAAGCTACTATGAACAACTACACACCTACAAACTGAATAATGTAGAAGAAATTGAAAAATCCTTAGACACATAAAAGTTACCAATTAAAAAAAGGAATAAATAGAAAATCTAAACAGATAAATTACTAGTAAAAAGATTGAATCAGTAATCATACATCTCCCAAAAAAACATCCTAGGACAAGATGAATACACTGGTGAATTATACCAAACATTTAAAGAAGAATTAATGCCAATCATTCTCAGATTCATCAAAAAAAACGGAAGAGGGGAAATCACTCTCAAATTCATTTTACAAAGCCAGCATCACTCTGATACCAAACAAGGAAAAGCCACTGTAGGAAAATAAAGCTACAGGAAAATATCTCTGATGAATATAGATGCAAAAATTCTCAAAAAATGCCAGCAAATCCAACTTCAGCAGCACATTACAAGTTTCACTCATGGGCTCCCAGGTGGCTCAGTTTGTTGAGCATCTGACCCTTGGTTTCAGCTCAGGTCATTATCTTGGGGTCCTGGGATTGAGACCCAAGTCAGGCTCCCTGCTCTAGCAGGGAGTCTGTTAGTCTACCTCTCTCTTTGCCTATCCCTCCACTTGTACACAGTCTCTCTCTCTCCCTCCCTCAAAAAAATCTTTTTTAAAAAATTTAATAAAAAGGTTCAGTAACCATGATCAAGTGGGATTTAACTCTAAGATGTAAGGATGGTTCAACTTAGGCAAATCAATAAATGTGATACATCACATTTCATCATTCAAGAGAATGAAAGGAAAAAAACATATGATCATCTCAATAGATGCAAAAAAAGTATTTGACAAAATTCAACTTCTTTCATGGTAGAAACTCCTTTTTTTAATGTTCAGTTAGCCAACATATAATACATCATTAGTTTCTGATATAGTGTTAAACGATTGATTAGTTGCATATAACACCCACTGCTCATCACAACACGTGCCCTCCTTAATACCCATCACCCGGTTACCCCATCTCCCCACCCACCTCCCTTCTGTAAACCTAAGTTCATTTCCCAGAGTCCACAGGCTCTCATGGTTTTTCTCCCTCTCTGATTTCTTTGCATTCAGTTTTCCCTCCCTTCCTATATGCTCCTCCATGCAATTCCTTATGTTCCACATATAAGTGAAACCATATGATAATTGTCTTTCTCTGATTGACATATTTCACTTAGTATAATCCCCTCCAGTTCCATCCATGTCAGTGCAAATGGTGGGTATTCATCCTTTCTGATGGCTGAGTAATATTCTATTGTATATATGAACCACATCTTCTTTATCCATTCATCTGTTGAAGGGCATCTCAGCTTCTTCCACAGTTTGGCTATTGTGGACATTGCTGCTATGAACACTGGGATGCAGGTGCCCCTTCTTTTCACAACATCTGTATCTTTGGGGTAAATACCTAGCAGTGCACTTGCTGGGTCATAGGGTAGTCTTATTTTTATCTTCTTACAAACATCCATACTGTTTTCCAGAGTGGCTATACCAGCTTGCATTCCCACCAACAGTGTAAGAGGGTTCCCATTTTTCCACAGCCTCGCCAATATTTCTTGTTCCCTGTCTTCTTAATTTTAGCCATTCTGACTGGTGTAAGGTGGTATTTTATTGTGGTTTTGATTTGTATTTCCCTGATGGCTAGTGATGTGTCTGTTAGCCATTTGTATGTCTTCTTTGGAGAAGTGTCTGTTCATGTCTTTTGCCCATTTCTTGACTGGATTATTTGTTTTTTGGGTGTTGAGTCTGAGATGTTCTTTATAGATCTTGGATACCAGCCCCTTCTCTGATATGTCATTTGCAAATATCTTCTCCCATTCCATAGGTTGCCTTTTAGTTTTGTTGACTATTTCCCTTGCCATGCAGAAGATTTTTATCTTGATGAAGTCCCAATAGTTCATTTTTGTTTTTGTATCCCTTGCCTTTAGAGACATGCTTTGCAAGAATTTGCTGCGGCCAAGGTCAAAGAGGTTACTGCCTGTGTTCTCCCACTGGATTTTGATGGATTCCTGTCTCACATTTAGGTCTTTCATCCATTTTGAGTTTATCTTTGTGTATGGTGTAGGACAATGGTTTAGTTTCATTCTTTGGAATGTGGCTGTCTAATTTTCCCAGCACCATTTATTGAAAAGACAGTATTTTTTTTCCATTCAATGTTCTTTCCTGCTTTGTTGAAGATTAGCTGAATGTAGAGTTGAGAGTACATTTCTAGGTTCTCTATTCTGTTTCCTTGATCTATGTGTCTGATTTTGTGCCAGTACCATGCTATCTTGATGATCACAGCTTGGCAATGTAGCTTGAAGTCAGGTATTGTGATGCCCCTGGCTTTGGTTTTCTTTCTCAACACTCCCCTGGCCTGATTATTTGTTTTTTGGGTGTTGAGTTTGAGAAGTTCTTTATAGATATTGGATATCAGCCCTTTATCTGTAATGTCATTAGCAAATATCTTTTCCCATTCTGTGAGTTGCCTGTTTGTTTTGTTGACTGTTTCCTTTGCTGTGCAGAAGTTTTTATCTTGATGAAGTCCCAAAAGTTCATTTTTGCTTTTGTTTCACTACTTTTTGGAGATATATCTTGAAAGAAGTTGCTGTGGCCAGAAGACATGAAAAGACACTTCTCTGAAGAAGACATACAAATGGCTAACAGACACATGAAAAAATGTTCATCATCATTAGCCATCAGGGAAATTCAAATCAAAACCACACTGAGATACCACCTTACACCAGTTAGAATGGCAAAAATGGACAGGGCAAGAAACAACAAATGTTGGAGAGGTTGTGGAGGAAAGGGGAACCCTCTTACACTGTTGGTGGGAATGCAAGTTGGTACAGCCACTTTGGAAAACAGTGTGGAGGTGCCTCAAAAATTTAAAAATAGAGGTACCCTATGACCAAGCAATTGCACTCCTGAGTATTTACCCCAAAGACACAGATGTAGTGAAAAGAAGGGCCATATGCACCCCAATGTTCATAGCAGCAATGTCCGCAATAGCCAAACAGTGGAAAGAGCTGAGATGCCCTTCAACAGATGAATGGAGAAAGAAGATGTGGTCCATATATACAATGGAATATTACTCAGCCATCAGAAAGGATGAATACCCAACTTTTACATCAACATGGATGGGACTGGAGGAGTTTATGCTAAGTGAAATAAGTCAAGCAGAGAAAGTCAATTATCATATGGTTTCACTTATTTGTGAAACATAAGAAATAGCATGGATGTCATTAGGAGAAGGAAGGGAAAAATGAAGCGGGGGAATCGGAGGGAGAGATGAACCATGAGAGACTATGGACTCTGAGAAACAAACACGGTTTTAGAGAGAGGTGTTGGGGGATGGGTTAGCCTGGTGATGGGTGTTAAGGAGGGCACGTACTGCATGGAGCACAGGGTGTTATATGAAAACAATGGATGGTGGATCACCACATCAAAAGCTAATGATGTATTGTATGGTGACTAACATAACATAATAAAAAAAAAATTCCCCTGGCCAATCGAGGTCTTTTCTTGGTTCCATATAAATTTTACAATTGTTTGTTCCAGCTCTGTGAAAAATGTCAACGGTATTTTGATAAGGATAACATTGAATCTGTAGATCGCTCTGAGGAGCATAGACATTTTAACAATGTGTTTTCTTCAAATCCGTGAGCATGGTATTTTTCCATCTCTTGGTATCTTCCTCAATTTTGTTCATAAGTGTTCTGTAGTTTCTAGAGTATAAGTCCTTTACCTCTTTGGTTAGGCTTATTCCTAGGTTTATTATGGCTTTTGGTGCAATTGTAAATGGACTCGATTCTTTAATTTCTCTTTCTTCAGTCACATTGTTAGCATATAGCAATGCAACTGATTTCTGTGCATTGATTTTGTATCCTGCAACATTGCTGAATTGCTGTATGAGTTCTAGGACTTTTGGGGTGGAGTCATTTGGTTTTTCCACATAAGGTATCATGTCATCTACAAATAATGAGAGTTTGACTTCTTCTTTGCTAATTTGAATGCCTTTTTTAAAGATTTTATTTATTTATTTGAGAAAGAGAGACATAGCAACAGAGGGAACACAAGCAGGGGGAATGGGAGAAGGAGAAGCAGACTTCCCTTAGAGCAGGGAGCCTGATGTGGGGCTCGATCCCAGGACCCTTGGACCATGACCTGAGCTGAAGGCAGACACTTAATGACTGAGCCACCCAGGCGCCCCTTGAATGCTTTCTGAGGCTAGAACTTCTAGTACTATGTTGAACAATAGTCATGAGAGTGGGCATCCCTGTCATGTTCCTGACCTGAAGGGAAATGCTCTCAGTTTTTCCCCATTTAGAATGACATTCGCTGTGGGCTTTTCATAGATGGCTTTTATGATATTGAGGTATATTTCCTCTATCCCTATACTTTGAAGAATTTTAATAAAGAAAGGATGCGGCATTTTGTCAAATGCTTTTTCTGCATCAATTGAGAGGACCATATGGTTCTTGTCTCTTCTTCTATTAATGTGCTCCATCACACTGATTGATTTACGAATGTTGAACCACCCTTGCATCCCAGGAATAAATCCCACCAGGTCATGGTGAATAAGCCTTTTAATGTACTATTGGATCCTATTGGCTAGGAATTATTGAGTATTTTGGCATCCATGCTCATCAGGGATATTGGTCTGTAATTCTCCTTTTTGATGGGGTCTTTGTCTGGTTTGGGGATCAAGGTAATACTGGCCTCATAGAACGAGTTTGGAAGTGTTCCTTCCATTTCTATTTTTTGAAACACCTTCAGTAGAATAGGGATTATTTCTTCTTTAAATGTTTGTTAGAATTCCCCTGGTAAGCCATGTGGCCCTGGCTTGTTTTTTGGGAAGTTTTTGATTACTGCTTCAATTTCCTTGCTGGGTATTATACTGTTCAGATTGTCTATTTCTTCCTGTTTCAGTCTTGGTAGCTTATAAATTTCCAGGAATGCATCCATTTCTTCCAGATTACCTAATCTGTTGGCATATAGCTGCTAGTAACAACTCCTAATAACAGTCTCTATTTCCTTGGTATTAGTCATGATCTCTCCCCATTCATTCATGATTTAATAATTTGGGTCTTTTCTCTTTTGTTTTAGATACATTTGGCCAGAGGCTTATTGATCTTATTAATTCTTTCAAAGAACCAGCTTCTAGTTCTGTTGATCTGTTCTACTCTTCTTCTCGTTTCTATCTCATTGATTTTTTCTCTAATCTTTATTACTTCTCTTCTCCTACTTGATTTAGACTTTATTTGCTGTTCTTTCTCCAGATCCTTTAGGTGTAAGGTTAGCTTATGTATTTGGGATCTTTCTAATTTTTTTGAGAGAGGCTTGGATGGCTATGTCTTTCCCTCTTAGAACTGCCTTTGAAGTATCCTAGGTTTTGAACCAATGTGTTTTCATTTTCATTGGTTTGCATGAATTGTTTAAGTATTTTAATTTCCTTGTTGAACCATTCATTTTTTAACAGGATGCTCTTTAACTTCCAAGTTTTTGAGTTCCTTCCAAATTTCTTCTTGTGGTTGAGTTCCAGTTTCAAAGCATTGTGGCCTGAAAATATGCAGGGAATAATCTCAGTCTTCTGGTATCAGTTGAGACCTGACTTGTGACCCAGTATGTGGCCTATTCTGGAGAAAGTTCCATGTGCACTCAAGAAGAATGTGTATTCTGTTGTTTTAGGATGGAATGTTCTGTATATATCTGCGAAGTCCATCTGGTCTGATGTGTCATTCAAAGCTCTTGTTTCTTTGTTGATCTTCTGCTTAGATGATCTGTCCATTGCTGTGAGTGGAGTCCTGAAGTTTCCTATTTATGTATTATTATTATTATACGTTTCTTTATTTGGGTTATTAATTGGTTTATATAATTGGCTGCTCCCACATTGAAGGCATAGATATTTACCATTGTTAGATCTTCTTGTTGGATAGACCCTTTAAGTATGATAGAGTGTCCATCTACATTTCTTACTGCAGTCTTTCGTTTAAAATCTAATTTGTCTGATATGAGGATTGGCACCCAAACTTTCTTTTGTGGTCCATTAGCATGGTAAATAGTTTTCCATCCCCTCACTTTCAATTTGGAGGTGTCTTCAGGTATGAAATGAGTCTCTAATCAGCATATGGTTGGGTAATGCTTTTTTTATCTAATCTGATACCCTGTGTCTATTGACTGGAGCATTCAGCCCATTTACATTCAGAGTAATTATTGAAAGAAATTAATTTAGTGGCATTGTATTTACTGTAATGTCCCTGTTTCTGTAGGTTGTCTCTGTTTCTTTCTGGTTTATGTAACTGTCTTTGCTTACAGAATCCCCATTAATATTTTTTGCAGGGTTGGCTTGGTGGTCACATATTCCTTTAGTTTCTCCCTGGCCTGGAAGCTCTTTATCTCTCCATTCGTTCTGAATGACAGCCTTGCTGGATAAAGTATTCTTGGCTGCATTTTCTTCTCATTTAGACTTGCCAGGTCTTTCTGGCCTGCCAGGTTTCTCTGGATAGGTCTGATGTTATTCTGATGTTCCTCCCTCTATATATAAGGAACTTCCTCTCCCTAGCTGCTCTCAGGATAGATTCTTTTTCTCTAAGATTTAAAGTTTCACTATTATATGTCGGGGTGTTGATCTATTTTTATTGATTTTGGGAGTGGTCATCTTTGCCTCTTGGATATGAATGCTCATTTCCTTCCCCAGATTAGGGAAGTTCTCTGCTGGGATTTGCTCAAATATACCTTCTAGCACTCTCTTTCTCTCCACCCTCTTGGAGATCCCAATAATTCTGACATTGGAAAGTTTCATAGCGTCATTCTTCTCTACAAGACTTTTTTCATGGGCTATTAGTTGTCTATCTCTGTTTTCCTCAACTTCCTTCTTTTCCATCAGCTTATCTTCTAGAGCACTTATTCTCTCTTCTGCCTCTTTGACCCTAGCTGTTAGAGTATCCAGTTTAGACTGCATCTCATTCACAGCATTTTTAATTTTGGCCTGATTAGAACTCATTTCTGCCCTTAGAGATTCTATATTGTCACTTGTTTTTTTCAAACCTAGCTATTGACTTTATGATTGCTATAATGAATTACATCTCTGACATCTTACTTATATCCATACCAATTAGCTCTGTGACAGAGAACACTGCCTCTGGTTCTTTTTTGTGTGAATTCCTCCTTCTATTCATTCTGCCCAGAGAATGATGAGTGGGCAAATGAACAGAGTTCAAAATATCAACCATGACCCATGCAAGATGCACCCTAGAAAAATCTGGAGTGGTCAGAAGCCACCACAGAAAAACAAACAGAGCCAAAATGAAATAGAAGAATAAAATAAAACTTAAAAAGCGACTATGTAATATAACTTGGCATAAGCATCTAGTTGAGATGGGATGAAGGTAAAAAGAAAAATAGAGAAAAAGCATAAGAAAAAGAAAAAAAGAAGGAAAGGAGAATTTTATCTGAAAAATAGAGCCATGAGGCAACACCTGGAGTTCAATATACTATTTTCCCCTGGTGTTGGAATTTTACAGTCTTGTGAGATCCATAGGCTTGTCTTCCACCTGCATTTCCAGTCTGTCTTCTGGGGGAGGGGCCTGCCAAGCTGTTTCTCAGGTATCCCTGCCTAGGTGGATTTGTCCCACACCTTGTCAGTCAGGGGGATGGGCTCAGTGGAAACTGGTCCTCTGTGTGGCTTTTGTTCCCTGGAGACTTTCTGCACCTCTTCAGAGGATCAGAGCAAAAATGGCCATGCCCAAACCTTTGGCCCAGAGCAGAAAGATCTCAGACTGCCCCATTTAATAAACCCTGTGGGACAGTCTCCACTTCTGTTTGCACCAAAAACTGTAGCCTCCTGTGGTGTGCACCCACTGCAACTCTCTCAGAAGTAGGGCCAGGGGCCTGGGAGTGCCACTGCCCGTTATGACTCTAAAACCACAAGCGGCTGTGGGCTGGCACTCACCCAAAGCTCCTGGATCATGTCTGGGTACTGCTCTAATGTCCATTCTGGGCCACTACAACCCTGGGAGTTTTTGCCCAGTCCTAGGAACAGCTGTTTCACCCCAGGTTCCAGTCCTTTACAGGCTACTCAGTAAAAGAGTGATTACCTACTGGCCTGGCTCAAGGTTTATGGCAACCCGAGCTGAGAGTCCCCTCCTAGGCTCACTGACCATAACCTGTTTCCCGGCTCCACTGCTTGGGCACTCTGTTGGTTCAGGCACCCCTGATCACTCTGTAACTCCTCGGATTCCAAGACCACAATGCCCCACTTAGAAGTCTGCCTTTACATTTCCAGAGCCTCTTTCAGAGAGGGATGTCTCTCACTAGAGCAGATATCTAAGGGTTCCAATTTTCCACTCCAGTGTTATATCACTTTCCAGGAGCCAGCTTATGGAGGCTCCCTCCCTCTTCTGTTTATCTTCTGATATCTCCTCACAGATTCATGACGCCTCATGTCCTACCTTGCAAGAAGCAGTCACTTTTCTGCTTGTAGAGATCCAGATATATATTTTTACATCTCAGGCTGATTTTGTGGGTGTTCAAAATGGTTTGATAGATATCCAGCTAAATTCAGGGGACCAGTTGAAATGGGGTTCCCTACCCTTCCACCATCTTGCCTCCTCCCTTTTACTGTCTTTTGTAAGAAGCACACTGGACGTGGCAGGAGATTTCCGAGTCATCCAGCAGCTGGATGGTGCATTTCATCTCCTGGCTGAGTGATTTGATGCTGGAACTCCGAAAGTTTATCTTCTTCATTGTCCTCCTGATTCTCAACACACAGTGGCAAGAGGTAAACTTGCACCGTGGCCTGGGGGAACAAGCAAGAGGCTCAGGGCAGGGATGGCAGTCACCCATGCAGACCAACACACTCATGCATGCATTGTCCTGGACACCTGGGTGCAGCTCATCCCTGGAACAGCAGTGGCAATGGGCGCCTATGGCCACCCATGGTAGAAAGTCTTCATAAATTAGTTATAGAAGAAACATACGTTACCTTTACAAAGGCCATATATGACAAGCCCACAACTAACATCATACTTAATGGTGAAACATTAAAAGATTTTCCTCTAAGATTAAGAACAAGACAAATTTCCCACTCACACCACTCCTGTTAAACAAAGTCCTGGAATTCCTAGCCAAAACAATCAGGAAAGAAGAAATAAAAGGCATTAAAATTGGAAAGGAAGAAGTCATATTTTTTTCTATTTGCAGATGACATTTTATAGAGAGAAAATCCTAAAGACTGCCAAAAAATTTGTTTGATCTAATCAATGAGTTCAAAAAAGTTGCAGGATAGGGGCACCTGGGTGGCTCAGTTGTTAAGCATCTGCCTTCAGCTCAGGCCACGGTCCCAGGATCCTGGGATCGAGTCCCACATCGGGCTCCCTGCTCGGCAGGAAGCCTGCTTCTCCCTCTCCCACTCCCCTTGCTTGTGTTCCCTCTCTCGCTGTGTTTCTCTCTGTCAAATAAATAAATAAAATCTTTAAAAAAAAAAGTTGCAGGATACAAAATTAACATACAAAAATCAGTAGTATTTTTTTATACATTAACCATGAATTACCTATAAAAGAAAGAAAATGATCCTATTTACAAGAGCACCAAAAACAATAAAATATTCAGAAATAAATTTAACAAAGGATGTAAAAGATCTGTATATTGAAATCTGTAAGACATTGATGAAAGAAATCAAAGAAGTCACAAATAAATAGAAAGGCATCCATGTTCATGGATTGAAATAATTAATATTATTAAATTATCCATACTCTCCAAAGCCATGGATAAATTCAATGCAATCCTTATCAAGATTCCAGTGGCATTTCTTACAGAAGTAGAAAAAATCCTAATGTTTATGTGGAACCACAAAGACCCTAAACAACCAAAGGAATCCTGAGAAAGAAGAACAAAGCACTAAGCATCACACTTCTAATTCAGGTTATATTGTAAAGTTATAGTGATCAAAACAGCTTGATACTGGCATAAAAATAGATACATATACCAAGAGAAACCAGAAATAAACCCATGTCTATATAATCAACTAATTTTTGACAAGGAAACAAAGACTAATGCATAGAGAAAAAGGCAATTTCTTTAAAAAATGGTGCTGGGACCCAGTCACCCCAACCCTCCCACCCCACCCCCCACTCCAACAACACTCAGTTTGTTTCCTGCGATTAAGAATTCCTCATATCAGTGAGATCATATGATACATGTCTTTCTCTGATTGACTTATTTCACTTAGCATAATATCCTCTAGTTCCATCCGTGTTGTTACAAATGGCAAGATTTCATGTGTTGTTTGTGGGGTCTTTTTTTGATGGATGCATAATGTTCCATATATATATATATATACCACATCTTCTTTATCCATTCAACTGATGATGGACATCTTGGCTCTTTCCATAATTTGGCTATTGTGGACATTGCTGCTATAAACATTGGGGTAAACGTATCCTATCGGATCACTACATTTGTATCTTTGGGGTAAATACCCAGTAGTGCAATTGCTGGGTCGTATGGTAGCTCTATTTTCAACTTTTTGAAGAACCTCCATACTGTTTTCCAGAGTGGCTGCACCAGCTTGCATTCCCACCAGTAGTGTAGGAGGGTTCCCCTTTCTCCGCATCCTAACCAACATCTGTCGTTTCCTGACGTGTTAATTTTAGCCATTCTGACTGGTGTGAGGTGGTATCTCATTGAGGTTTTGATTTGGATATCCCTGATGCCGAGCAATGTTGAGCACTTTTTCATGTGTCTATTGGCCATTTGGATGTCTTCTTTGGAAAAATGTCTGTTCATGTCTTCTGCCCATTTCTTGACTGGATTATTTGTTCTTTGGGTGTTGAGTTTCACAAGTTCTTTATAGATTTTGGATACGAGCCCTTTATCTGATATGTCATTTGCAAATATCTTCTCCCATTCTGTCAGTTGTCTTTTGGTTTTGTTGACTGTTTCCTTTGCTGTGCAAAAGGTTTATCCTGATGAAGTCCCAATAGTTCATTTTGGCCCTTGCTTCCCTTGCCTCTGGTGATGTTTCTAGGAAGAAGTTGCTGCGGATGAGGTTGAAGAGGTTGCTGCCTGTGTTCTCCTCTAGGATTTTGATGGATTCCTGTCTCACATTTAGGTCTTTCATCCATTTTGAGTCTATTTTTATGTGTGGGGTAAGGAAATGGTCCAGTTTCATTCTTCTGCATGTGGCTGTCCAATATTCCCAACACCATTTGTTGAAGAGACTGTCTTTTTTCCATTGGACATTCTTTCCTGCTTTGTCGAAGATTAGTTGACCATAGAGTTGAGGGTCCATTTCTGGGTTCTCCATTCTGTTCCATTGATCTATGTATCTATTTTGTGCCAATACCATACTATCTTGATGATTACAGCTTCGTAATAGAGCTTGAAGTCCGGAAATGTGATGACACCAGCCCTGCTTTCCTTTTTCAACATTCCTCTGGCTATTCATGGTCTTTTTTGGTTCCATGCAAATTTTAGGATTATTTTTTCCATTTCTTTGAAAAAAGTTGATGGTATTTTCATAAGGATTGCATTAAATGTGTAGATTGCTCTAGGTAGCATTGACATCTTCACAATATTTGTTCTTCCAATCCAAGAGCATGAAACGTTTTTCCATTTCTTTGTGTCTTCCTCAATTTCTTTCATGAGTATTTTATACTTTTCTGAGTACAGATTCTTTGCCTCTTTGGTTAGATTTATTCCTAAGTATCTTATAGTTTTGGGTGAAATTGTAAATGGGATCGAATCCTTAATTTCTCTTTCTTCTGTCTTGTTGTTGGTGTATAGGAATGCCACTGATTTCTGTGCATTGATTTTATATCCTGCCACTTTACTGAATTCCTGTATGAGTTCTAGCAGTTTTGGGGTGGAGTCTTTTGGGTTTTCCACATGAAGTATCATGTCATCTGCAAAGAGTGAGAGTTTGACTTCTTTGCCGATTTGGATGCTTTTTATTTCTTTTTGTTGTCTGATTGCTGTGGCTAGGACTTCTAATACTATGTGGAATAGCAGGGGTGAGAGTGGACATCCCTGATGTGTTCCTGACCTTAGGGGGAAAGCTCTCAGTTTTTCCCCATTGAGTATGATAATCGCTGTGGGTTTTTCATAGATGGTTTTATGATATGGAAGTATGTACCCTCTATCCCTACACTGTGAAGAGTTTTAATCAAGAAAGGATGTCGTACTTTGTCAAATGCTTTTTCTGCATCTATTTAGAGGATCATATGTTTCTTGTTCTTTCTTTTATTAATGTATTGTATGGCACTGATTGATTTGTGGATGTTGAACCAACCTTGCAGCCCAGGGATAAATCCGAATTGGTTGTGGTGAATAATCTTTTTAATGTACTGTTATCCTATTGGTTAGTATTTTGGTGAGAATTTTTGCATCCATGTTCATCAGGGATATTGGTCTGTAATTCTCCTTTTTGATGGGGTCTTTGATTTTGGGATCAAGGTAATGCTGGCCTCATAAAAGG
This sequence comes from Mirounga angustirostris, assembly GCF_029215605.1. Lineage (NCBI taxonomy): Eukaryota > Metazoa > Chordata > Mammalia > Carnivora > Phocidae > Mirounga > Mirounga angustirostris. Next base: position 61,515,586 of record NW_026991719.1, read on the forward strand.
AGTTCGGAAGTTTTCCTTCCATTTCTATTTTTTTGAAAAGTTTCAGAACGATAGGTATTAATTCTTCTTCTTTTTTTAAATTTTATTATGTTATGTTAGTCACCCTACAATACATCATTAGTTTTTGATGTGGTGATCCAGGATCCATTGTTTTCGTATAACACCCAGTGCTCCATGCAGTATGTGCCCTCCTTAATACCTATCACTAGGCTAACCAATTCCCCCTCCCCCCTCCTCTCTAAAATCCTGATTGTTTCTCAGAGTCCATAGTCTCTCATGGTTCATCTCTCCCTCCGAATCCCCCCCCTTCCTTTTTTCCTTCCTTCCCCTAATGTCCTCCATGCTATACCTTATGTTCCACAAATAAGTGAAACCATATGATAATTGACTTTCTCAGCTTGACTTATTTCACTTAGCATAATCTCCTCCAGTCCCATCCATGTTGATGTAAAAGTTGGGTATTCATCCTTTCTGATGGCTGAGTAATATTCCTTCTTCTTTATCCATTCATCTCTTGAAGGGCATCTCGGCTCTTTCCTCAGTTTGGTTGTTACAGACATTGCTGTTATGAACATTGGGGTGCATATGGCCTTTCTTTTCACTACATCTGTGTCTTTGGGGTAAATACTCAGGAGTGCAATTGCTTGGTCATAGGGTACCTCTATTTTTAAATTTTTGAGGCACCTCCACACTGTTTTCCAAAGTGGCTGTACCAACTTGCATTCCCACCAACAGTGTAAGAGGGTTCCCTTTTCCTCCACAACCTCTCCAACATTTGTTGTTTCTTGCCCTGTCCATTTTTGCCATTCTAACTGGTGTAAGGTGGTATCTCAGTGTGGTTTTGATTTGAATTTCCCTGATGGCTAATGATGATGAACATTTTTTCATGTCTCTGTTAGCCATTTGTGTGTCTTCTTCAGAGAAGTGTCTGTTCATATCTTCTGCCCATTTTTTGACTTGATTATTTGTTTTTTGGGTGTTGAGTTTGAGAAGTTCTTTATAGATCTTGGATACCAGCCCTTTATCTGTAGTGTCCTTTGCAAATATCTTCTCCCATTCTGTGGGTGGCCTCTTTGTTTTGTTGACTGTTTCCTTTGCTGTGCAGAAGTTTTTATCTTGATGAAGTCCCAAAAGTTCATTTTTGCTTTTGTTTCACTAGCTTTTGGAGATGTATCTTGAAAGACGTTGCTGTGGCCGATGTCAAAGCGGTTACTGCCTATGTTTGGTAGAATTCCCCTGGGAAGCCATCTGGCCCTGGGCTCTTGTTTGTTGGGACATTACTGATTACTGCTTCAATTTCCTTAGTGGTTATGGGCCTTTTCAGGTTTTCTATTTCTTCCTGGTTCAGTTTTGATTGTTTATAGGTCTCTAGGAATGCATCCATCTCATCCAGATTGTCTAATTTGCTGGCATATGGTTGCTCATAAAATGTTCTTATAATTGTTTGTATTTCTTTGGTGTTGGTTGTGATCTCTCCTCTTTCATTCATGATTTTAGTTATTTGGGTCCTTTCCCCTTTCTTTTTAATAAGTCTGGCCAGGGGTTTATCAATCTTATTAGTTCTTTCAAAGAACCAGCTCCTAATTTCATTGATCTGTTCTACTGTTCTTTTGGTTTCTATTTCATTGATTTCTGCTCTGATCTTTACTATTTCTCTTCTCCTGCTGGGTTTAGGCTTTATTTGCTGTTCTTTCTCCAGCTCCTTTAGGTGTAGGGTTAGGTTGTGTATTTGAGACCTTTCTTGTTTCTTGAGAAAGGCTTGTATTGCTATATACTTTCCTCTTAGGACAGCCTTTGCTGTATCCCAAAGAGTTTGAACAGTTGTGTTTTCATTTTCATTTGTTTCCATGATTTTTTTAAAATTCTTCTTTAATTCCTGGTTGACTCCTTCATTCTTTAGTGGGATGCTCTTTAGCCTCCATGTACTTGAGTTCTTTCCAACTTTCCTCTTGTGATTGAGTTCTAGTTTCAAAGCATTGTGGTCTGAAAATAGGCAGGGAATGATCCCAATTTTGGTACTGGTTGAGACCTGATTTGTGACCTAGGATGTGGTCTATTCTGGAGAATGTTCCATGGGCATTAGAGAAGAATGTGTATTCTGTTGCTTTGGGATGGAATGCTCTGAATATATCTGTGAAGTCCATCTGGTCCAGTGTGTCATTTGAAGTCTTTATTTCCTTGTTGATCTTTTGCTTAGATGATCTGTCCATTTCAGTGAGAGGGTTGTTAAAGTCCCCTACTATTATTGTATTGTTGTCGATGTGTTTCTTTGTTTTTGTTATTAATTGGCTTATATAATTGGCTGCTCCCATGTTAGGGGCATAGATATCTACAACTGTTAGATCTTCTTGTTGGATAGACCCTTTAAGTAGGATATAGTGTCCTTCCTCATCTCTTATTACAGTCTTTGGTTTAAAATCTAATTTGTCTGATATAAGGATTGCCACCCCAGTTTTCTTTTGATGTCCATTAGCATGGTAAATGGTTTTCCACCCCCTCACTTTCAATCTGGAGGTGTCCCTGGGTCGAAAATGAGTCTCTTGCAGACAGCATATCAATGGGTCTTGTTTTTTTATCCAATCTGATTCTCTGTGTCTTTTGATTGGGGCATTTAGCCCATTTACATTCAGGGTAACTATTGAAAGATGTTAATTTAGTGCCATTTTATTGCCTGTAAGGTGACTGTTATTGTATACTGTCTCTGTTCCTTTCTGGTCTATGTTACTGTTAGGCTCTCTCTTTGCTTAGAGGGCCCCTTTCAATATTTCTTGTACGGCTGGTTTGGTGTTTGTAAATTCTTTTAGTTTTTGTTTGTCCTGGAAGCTTTTTACCTCTCCTTCTGTTTTCAGTGACATCCTAGCTGGATATAGTATTCTCAGCTGCATATTTTTCTCATTTAGTGCTCTGAATATATCATGCCAGTCCTTTCTGGCTTGCCAGGTGTCTGTGGATAGGTCTGTTGCCAATCTAATGTTTCTATAGTTGTATGTTACAGACCTCTTGTCCTGAGCTGCTTTCAGGATTTTCTCTTTGGCTCTGAGACTTGTAGTTTTACTATTAAATGTTGGGTGTTGATGTATTTTATAGATTTTAAGGGGGGTTCTCTGTGCCTCCTGGATTTTGATGCCTGTTTCCTTCTCCAAATTAGGGAAGTTCTCTGCTATAATTTCCTCCAATATACCTTCTGCCCTCTCTCTTTCTTCTTCTTCCGGGATCCCAATTATTCTAATACTGTTTCATCTTACGGCATCACTTATCTCGAATTCTGCCCTCGTGATCCAGTAGTTGTTTATCTATTTTTCTCAGCTTCTTTATTTTCCATCATTTGCTCTTCTATATCACTAATTCTCTCTTCTGCCCCATTTATCCTAGCATTTAGAGCCTACAGTTTTGATTGCACCTCATTAATAGCCTTTTTTATTTCAACTTGGTTAGATTTTAGTTCTTTTATTTCTCCAGAAAGGGTTTCTCTAGTATCTTCCATGCCTTTTTCAAACCAAGCTAGTATCTTTATAATCATCAGTGTGAACTCTAGTTCCAACATCTTACTAATGTCCGTATTGACTTGGTCCCTGGCAGTTGGTACTGCCTCTTGTTCTCTTTTTTGCAGTGAGTTTTTCCGTCTTATCATTTTGTCCAGAGAAAAATAAATGAATGAGAGAACAAAATGCTAACAGGGTAACAACGACCCCAGAAACATATACACTAAACAATTCAGAAGAGACCTGAAACTGGGGGAAAAGAAAGGGAAAGAAAGAAAAAAAAAAGAGGAAAAAAAAGAATATGACCCAATATGATCAGGCTGGTGAACAGATCAGTGCCACACACTAGATTTGGGGCATATTTTGATCTGTTAGAAGAAACTGCCTCCCAAATCTTAAAGAAAGATAAACTTATATATGTACAAAAATAAGGGTAACTATGATGAAGGGATGGAATATGACTGTAAAAATGAAAATTATAAAAGATTTTATAAAAGGAATTGATAGATAAGAAGTTGGTTGAAAAAAGAAAGAAGAGAAATTTTAAAAAAAACAAAAAAAAAGAGAGAGAATGTGATTAGGCAGGAGACTAGAACAAAGCCATACACTAGAGATTTAGGGTATATTTTGGTCTGTTAGAAGAAACGGTATCCCAAAATTTTAAAGAGAACAACTTATATATATATACCAAAAATAAGGTTAACTACAATGAAGAGATAGAATATGACTCTGAAAATAAAAAATAAGAAAGATTTTTTTAAAAAAAGGATTGATAAGATGTTGGTTGAAAAAGGGAAAAAGAAAAATTCAAAAAAAATAGAAAAAGAAAATTTAAAAAATTAACTTTGAAAGACTAAAGAATCATGGTAAAAAAGCCATGAATTCTATGTGCAGTATTCCCCTAGCGCTGGAGTTCTGCCGTTCTCATTGATCGGTAAACTTGGTCTTGGCTGGCAGTTCTTGCTGATCTTCTGGGGGGGGGGGGCTGTTGCAGTGGTTCTCAAATGTCTTTGCCAGAGGCTGAATTGCCCCGCCCTGCTGGGGCCAGGCTAAGTAAACTGCTCGGGTTTGCTCTCAGGAGCTTTTGTTCCCTGCAAGCTTTTGGTACATCTTTGAAGGATGAGAAGCCCAGAGGAGCCAAGTGCTCAGGGTCCCACTCCTCAGTGAGCCCCAGAGAAAAGCAATCATTCCCGTCTCCCCGGTCTCCGGCCGCACTCCGTGCTCACCTGGCCTGTGACCAAGCATTTCTATCTCTGGCACAAGACCCCGTTTGGAGTCTCCAAACCCAGCAGATTCCTGTGGTGCACTCATGCACTGCTCCTCCTGAGGGAGGTAGGGGAGTCTCCCTGGATCTATAGTTTGTTGGGTCCCTGTTTGAAGAGTAGTGGCCTGACTGTTGCTGATCACAGTTTATGGTAACCCGAGCTGAGAGCCCACTCCTCAGCTCTGTCTCTGGATCCTGCTTCCCCGCTCTGATACCTGGAAGCTCTGCAACACTCAGCACCCCCAGTCTTTCTGTGACCCCGAGGGTCCTGAGACCACACTGTCCTAGCGAGGGTTCCACTCCCTGCTTAGCTGAGTGATGTCCCTCAGCAGAGCAGACTTCTAAAAGTTCCAATTTTGTGCTCCACTGCTCTATCACCTGCCAGTAGCCGGTTGATGGAGGTCCCTCCCCCGTGGTCTATCTTCCTGTATATCACCTCAGATTCACTTCTCCACATGTCTTACCTTCCAGAAAGTGGTCGCTTTTCTGTTCAGAGAGCTGTTGTTATTCTTTTCTTCGATCTCCTGTTGAGTTTGTAGGTGTTCAGAAAGGTTTGATACCTATCTAGCTGAATTCCTGGGACCAGACAGAATTTAGGTCTCCTACCCCTTTGCCATTTTTCTCCCCTAACAAACATTTAAAGAGGAATTAACACCAACCTTTCTGAAATGCTTCCAAAACAATTTGAAAATGAGGAAATAATTTCAAATTCACTTTATGACCAGCATTATCCTGATACCAAAGCAAGGCAAAGATATCACAAGAAAGAAAAGTAAGAAATATATCCCTGATGAATACAGATGCAAAAATATTCAACATATGAAAATCAATGGATGTAATATACTATTAACAGAATGAAGGATAAAAATCACATGATTGTCTTGATAGATGCAGAAAACCTGTTTGAAAAAATTCAACACTCTTTCATTAAAAACGTTCAACTAAGTAGGAACGGAAAGTACCTCAACATAATGCAGGCCATATATGGAAAGCTCACAGCTAACATCATACACAAAAGTGGAACTGAAAGATTTTCCTCAAAGACCAGGAAGAAGGCAAAGATACCCAAACAAATGAAAAAACATAACATGTTCATAGACTGGAAGACTAAATATATTGTTAAAATGTCTATACTACCCAATGCAGTTTAAAAAGATTCAATGCAGAGGAGGATGCTGGGAAGATGGCAGAGTAGGAGAACCCTAGGTTCACCTAGACCCACAGATACAACTAGATAACACTCATATAAGCATAAATAATCCCCCCCAAAAATGATCCAAAGACTGGCAGAACAAACTCCACATCTAAAGGTAGAAAAGAGGCCACATAAAAGAAGTTAGGAAGGGCAAAGATGCGGTTAGGAAACAAAATGAGGTATAACTGACTGCAGTAAGGTGAGAGCCAGCAGAAAGAGAAAAGCAAAAATCACTTTCACACCAAGGATCCCTCATGGGGAAGATGAATCCCCATAACATTTGGCTCTGAAAGTGAGGGTGCAAATTTCATGAGTTCTTACAACCAGTGGGACTCAAGTCCTGGAATTCAAAAAAAAATCATCAGGCTTAACTCTGGGATAGCCCAGAGGGGATTAGGAAGCAGAGTCCCCACCCTTAAAGTGGCAACACAACAAACACCCTTCAGAGATACAGTGGGGAGGCAGCAGTTTGAAAAATGCCAAGGGCAGAAGGAAGGAAGAGTGATTTAGTCATCTCAGAGTGTGGCCCGGAGAGGAAGGGATCACATGGAGACCCTCTAGCAACAAAGGATCTGGCTCATGCCATTTCCCTCTCTGATCCTTCGACATAAACACATGGAAACCTGCAAGAAGTTGCCTGGCACCAACACTTGCTACCTAACATACTTAGGCCAGGCCCTATTCCCCAATGCTTTGGGGGATCTGCCTAGTCATGCTTCCTTCAGTCCTGTCACTGTGGACTCTCTTTCCCAGACGAGCAGCACAAATTCCACCAACACATCATATCCCAAACCACATGTCCTGCAGGACCTCAGTTCTGGCAGTGGCAGTAGCAGTGGTAGCAGGTCTCATTTCACAAATGGCCCAGTGCACATCTTGTTAAAATATGCCACATCTAGCCAGGTACCAAACACTTCCCACAACAGGCAAAGAGAGCCCCTTCAGAAAACTGGACCGAAGGAAAAAGAGTCCAGGACTCCACATTAGGGCATAGGAAAGACACATAGGAGACACTCCCTGAAGCGCCAGATCCTGAGAAACGGGAAGTTACACTGCAGGGCGTTACAGGACCTCTTATTCATAAGGTTATTACCTTCAAGAGCAAGAGACATACCTCATTTTCCTAACACAAAGAAACAGACAAAGAGGAATATGTCCCAAAATGAAAGGACAGGACAAAATCATAGCAACAGACCTAAGCAAAACAGATGTAAGTAATATGCCTCATAGAAATTTAAAGTAATGATCACAAAGACACTAACTTGACTTGGGAAAAGAGTGGAAGACATCAGTGAGACACTTAACAGATAAAAAAGAACCAAACATATGGACTAATGCACCAATCAAAAGACATGATATCAAAATGGATTTAAAAAAACAAGACACATCAATATGCTTCTTACAAGAGACTCGTTTTAGAACCAAAGACACCTCCATATTAAAGTGAGGAGATAGAAAACCATTTATCATGCTAATGGGCATTAAAAGAAAGCTGGAATAGCCATACTTATATCAGACAAACTACATTTTAAACCAAAGACCAAATCAGAGATGAAGAAGGACACTATATCATAATAAAGGGTTCTATCCAACACAATCATGAAAATGTATTCCCCCAACTTAGGAGCACCCAAATATATAAATCAGTTAACAACAAACTTAAAGAAATTCATTGATAATAATACAATAATAGTAGGGGATTTGAACACCTCACACACAGCAATGGACAGATCATCTAAGCAGATCAACAAGAACACAAGGGCTTTGAATAACACACTGGGCCATATGGACTTAATAGATATATTCAGAGCATTCCATTCTCCAGCATCAGAATACATGTTCTTTTTGAGTGCACATTGGATAGTTTCCAGACTAGATCCCATACTGGGTCACAAATTAGGCCTCAACAAGTACATAAAGATTGAGATCATACCATGCATATTGTCAGAACACAATGCTATAAAACTTGAAGCCTGGGCGCCTGGGTGGCTCAGTTGGTTAAGCGACTGCCTTCGGCTCAGGTCATGATCCTGGAGTCCCAGGATCGAGTCCCGCATCGGGCTCCCTGCTCAGCAGGGGGTCTGCTTCTCCCTCTGCCCTCTTCCCTCTCGTGCTCTCTGTCTCTCATTCTCTCTCTCTCAAATAAATAAATAAAATCTTTAAAAAAAAAAAAAAACTTGAAGCCAACCACAAGAAAAAATTTCAAAAGACCACAAATACATGGAGGTTAAAGAAGATCCTACTAAAGAATGAATGGGCTAATCAAGAAATTAAAGAATTAAAAAAATATATGGAAGCAAAGGAAAATGAAAACACGACATTACAGAATATTTGGGTTGCAGCAAAGGCGGTCATAAAAGGGAAGTATAGAGCAATGCAGGCCTTCTTCAAGAAACAAGAAAAGTCTCAAATATACAACCTGACATTACATGTAAAGGAGCTGGAAAAAGAAGAGCAAATAAAGCCTGAATCAAAGAGAAGGGAAATGATAAAGATTAAAGCAGAAAAAATGATATAGAAATTAAAAAAAGAATAGAACAGATGAATGAAACTAGGAGCTGGTTCTTTGAAAGAATTAACAAGATTGATAAACCCCTGGCCAAACTCATTGAAAATAAAAGAAAAAGGACCCAAATAAATGAAATCACAAACGAAAGGAAAAATCATAACCAACACCACAGAAATACAAAAAACATATAAAAGAATATTATGAAAAATTATATGCCAACAAGCTGGGCAATCTGAAAGATATGTATAAATTCCTAGAAACATATGGACTACTAAAACTCAATCAGGAAGAAATATAAAATGTGAATAGACCAAACACCAGCAAAGAAATTGAATGAGTAATCAAAAATCTCCCAAAAAACAAGACTCCAGGGCCAGATGGCTTCCCAAGGGAGTTTTACCAGATATTGAAAGAAGATGAATACCTATTCTTCTCAAACTGTTCCAAAAAACAGAAATGGAAGGAAAACTTCCACACTCACTCTATGAGGCCAGCATTACGTTGATTCCAAAACCAGACAAATACCCCACTATAAAGGAGAATTACAGACCAATATCCCTGATGAACATGGAAGCAAAAATTCTCAAAAAGATACTAGCAATTTGAATCTAACAGTACATTAAAAGAGTTCTTCACCACGATCAAGTGGGATTTATTCCTGGGCTACTGGCGTGGTTCAATATCCACAAATCAATCAACATGATACACCACATTAATAAAAGAAAGCAGAAGAACCTGAGATCACTTCAATAGATGCATAAAAAGCATTAGACAAAATACAGCATCGTTTTTTGATAAAAAAAAAAAACTCAAGAAAGTAGGGATAGAAGGGACACACACCTCAACATCATAAAGGCCATATACAAGAGACCCAGAGCTAATATAATCCTCAATGGGAAAACCTGAGAGCTTTTCCCCTAAGGTCAGGAACCATGACATGGATGTCTGCTATCATGACTGTTGTTCAACATAGTACTATAAGTCCTAGCCTCAGCAATGAGACAATAAAAAGAAAGAAAAGGCATCCAAATCATTAAGGAAAAAGTCAAACTTTCACTCTTCACAGACGACCTGATGATCTACATAGAAAACCCAAAAAAATCCACCAAAAAAATTCTAGGACTGATACATAAATTCAACAAAGTTGCAGGCTATAAAATCAATATACAGAAATATGTTGAATGTTTATACACCAAAAATGAAGCAGTAGAAAAAGAAATCAAGGAATCAATCACATTTACAATTGCACAAAAAATCATAAAATACTTAGAAATAAACATAACCAAAGAGGTAAAAGATCTCTAAAGACTATAGAACACTTATGAAAGAAATTGAAGAGGACACAAAGAAATGGAAAAACATTCCATGCTCATGGATTGGAAGAAAAAATACTGTTAACATGTCTATACTACCCAAAGCAATGTACACATTTAGTGCAATCTTTATCAAAGAAACACCAGCATTTTTCACAGAGCTAGAACAAACAATTCTAAAATTTATGTGGAACCTCAAAAGATCCTGAATAGCCAAAGTAATGTGGAAAGAGAAAACTAAAGCTGGAGGCATCACAATTCAGATTTAAAGCTGCATTACAAAGCTGTAATCATCAAATAGTATGGTACGGGCATGAAAACAAATACACAGGTCAATGGGATAGAATAGGAAACCCAGAAATGGACCCACAACTATATGGTCAACTAAACTTTGACAAAGCAAGAAAGAATATCCAGTAGAAAAAAAGACAGTCTCTTCAACAAATGGTGTTCTGAAAACTGGACAACCACATGCAGAAAAATGAAACTGGACTGATTTCTTACACTATACACAAAAATAAATTCAAAATGGATGAAAGACCTAAATGTGAGACAGGAAACCATCAAAATCCCAGAGGAGAACACAGGCAGCAACCTCTTTGATCTCGGCCATAGCAACTTCCTACAAGACACCTCTCCAGAGTCAAGGGAAACAAATGCAAAAATGAACTATGAGGATTTCATCAAGATAAAAAGCTTTTGCACAACAAAGAAAACAAAGAGTTAGGCAAACCAGAAAAGACTCTTAAACATACGGAACAAACTGAGGATTGCTGGAGGGAAGTGGGTGGGGGGATGGGCTAAATGGGTGATTGCCATTAAAGAGGGCACTTAATCCATCTATGAAAAACCCACAGCAAATATCTTTATCAGTGAGGAAAAGCTGAGAGCCTTTCCCTTAAGATTACAACAAGGATGACCCTCTCACCACTATTGTTCAATATAAACTAGAAGACCTAACAACATCAATCAGACAACAAAAAGAAATAAAAGGTATTCAAATTGGCAAAGAAGAAGTCAAACTCTCTTTCTTCGCAGGCGACATGATACTTTATGTGGAAAACCCCAAAGACTCTACCCCCAAATTACTAGAACTCATCCAGCAATTCAGTAATGTGGCAGGATACAAAATCAATGCACAGAAATCAGTTGCTTTCTTATACACTAACAATGCAACTGTAGAAAGAGAAATTAGAGAAATCATTCCATTTATAGTAGCACCAAAAACCATAAGATAACTTGGAATAAACCTAACCAAAGAGGTAAAGGATCTATACTCTAGGAACTACAGAACACTCATTAAAGAAATTGAAGAAGAAACAAAAAGATGGAAAATCATTCCATGGTTATGGATTAGAAGAATAAACATTGTTAAGATGTCTATGCTACCCAGAGCAAACTATACCTTCAACGCAATCCTGATCAAAGTTCCAATGACATTTTTCAAAGTGCTGGAACAAACAATCCTAAAATTTGTATGGAATCAGGAAAGACTCCGAATCGTCAAGGAAAGGTTGAAAAAGAAAAACAAAGCTAGGGGCATCACGTTGCCTGATTTCAAGCTATATTACAAAGCCGTGATCGCCAAGACAACATGGTACTGGCACAAAAACAGACACATGGAACAAAGGAACAGAATAGAGAGCCCATATGTGGACTTTCAACTCTATGGTCAAATAATCTACAACAAAGCAGGAAAAAAATATGCAATGGAAAAAAGACCATCTCTTCAGTAAATGGTGCTGGGAAAATTGAAGAGCTATATACAGAAGAATGAAACTCGACCATTCTCTAACACCATACACAAAGATAAACTCAAAATGGATGAAAGACCTCAAATTTGAGACAGGAATCCATCAAAATCCTACAGGAGAACATAGGAAGTAACCTCTTCAACATCAGCTACAGCAACTTCTTTCAAGACACGTACCCAAAGGCAAGGGAAACAAAAGTGAAAATGAACTTTTGGGACTTAATCACCATAAAAAGCTTCTGCACAAAAAAGGAAATAGTCAACAAAAGAAAGAAGAAACCCATGGAATGGGGAAAGATTTTTGCAAATGACACTACATAGGGCTAATATCCAAGATCTATAAAGAACTTCTCAAACTCAACACCCAAAAAACAAATAATCAAGTCAAAAAATGAGCAGAAGATATGAACAGACACTTCTCTGAAGAAGACACACAAATGGCTAACAGACACATGAAAAAATGTTCATCATCATTAGCCATCAGGGAAATTCAAATCAAAACCACACTGAGATACCACCTTACACCACTTAGAATGGCAAAAATGGACAGGGAAAGAAACAACAAATGTTGGAGAGGTTGTGGAGGAAAGGGAACCCTCTTACACTGTTGGTGGGAATGCAAGTTGGTACAGCCACTTTGGAAAACAGTGTGGAGGTGCCTCAAAAATTTAAAAATAGAGCTACCCAATGACCCAGCAATTGCACTACTAGGTATTTACCCCAAAGACGAAGATGTAGTGAAAAGAAGGGCCATATACACCCCAATGTTCATAGCAGCAATGACCACAATAGCCAAACTGTGGAAGGAGTTGAGATGCCCTTCAACAGATGAATGGAGAAAGAAGATGTGGTCCATATATACAATGGAATATTACTCGGCCATCAGAAAGGATGAATACCCAACTTTCGCATCAACATGGATGGGATCGGAGGAGATCATGCTAAGTGAAATAAACAGAGAAAGTCAGTTATCATAAGGTTACACTTACTTGTGGAACATAAGGTATAGCATGGAGGACATTAGAAGAAGGAAGGGGAAAATGAAGGGGGGGAAATCGGAGGGAGAAATGAACCATGAGAGACTATGGACTCTGAGAAACAAACTGAGGGTTTTAGAGGAGAGGGGGTGGAGGGATGGGTTACCCCAGTGATGGGTATTAAGGAGGGCACGTATTGCATGGAGCCCTGGGTGTTATATGCAAACCATGATTCCTGGAACAATACATCAAAAGCTAATGATGGGGAGAGGAGCAAGATGGCAGAGGGCTAGGAGACCTAAATTTCATCTGGTCCCAGGAATTCAGCTAGATAGGTATCAAACCATTCTGAACACCTACAAACTCAAAAGAAGATCGAAGAAAAAAATAGCAGCAACTCTCTGAACAGAAGAGCGACCACTTTCTGGAAGGTAGGACGTGCAGAGAAGTGTATCCGAGGCAATATTTGGGAAGATAGACCTCGGGGGAGGGAGCCAGCTACCAGCAAGTGATAGCACAGTGGAGCACAAATTTGGAATGTTTAGAAGTCGGCTCTGATGAGGGATGTTGCTCCAGTGGCTCAGCAGGGGGTGGAACCCTTGCTGGGACAGTGTGGTCTCAGGACCCTCAGGGTCACAGAAAGACAGGGGTACCTGAGTGTGGCAGCGCTCCCAGGTATCAGAGCGGGAGAGCTGGCTGCAGAGACGGAGCCAAGGAGTGGGCTGTCAGCTCGGGGTTGCCATAAACTGTGATCAGCAGCACAGTCAGGCCACTACTCTTCAAGCAGGGACCCAACAAGCTGCAGATCTGGGGAGACTCCCCTTCCTCCCCCAGGAAGAGTGGCACATGAGTGCACCGCAGGAATGTGCTGGGTTTGGAGACCAAATGGGGTCTTGTGCCAGAGATAGAAATGCTCAGTCACAAGCCGGGTCAGCATGGAGTGTGGCTGGAGACTGGGGAGACAGAAGTGATTGACTGCTTTTCTCTGGGGGCTCGCTGAGGAGTGGGGCCCCAAGTTCTTCGCTCTTCCAAGGAGGAGATTGGGAAGCCGCCATTTTCCTTCTCGTCCTCCAAAGCTGTACAGAAATCTTTCAGGGAACAAAAGCTACCAAGAGCAAACCTAAGCAGATTACTTAGCCCGGCCCCTGGCAAGGGCAAGGCAATTCCACCTCAGGCAAAGACATTTGAGAATCATGGCAACAGGCCCCTCCCCCAGAAGATCAGCAAGAACAGCCAGCCAAGACGAAGTTTACAAATCAATGAGAACGGCAGAACTCCAGCACTATATGGGAATACAACACAGAATTCATGGCTTTTTTCCCCATGATTCTTTAGTCTTTCAAAGTTAATTTTTAAAATTTTCTTTACTTTTTTCCTTTTCTATTTTTTTAATTTTTCTTTTTCCCTTTTTCAACCAACATCTTATCAAACCCCTTTTTTTTAAATCTTTTTTTATTTTTCATTCTTAGAGTCATATTCAATCCTTTCTTTGCAGTTAACCTTATTTTTCATGTATATATATACGTATATATATATATGTATAAGTTGTTCTCGCTTTAAAATTTTGGGATACCGTTTCTCCTAAAAGACCAAAATATACCCTAAATCTCTAGTGTATGGCTTTGTTCTAGTCTCCTGCCTGATCACATTCTTCCCCTCCCCCCCTCTTTTTTTGGTTCTTTTTAAATTTCTCTTCTTTCTTTTTTCCAACCAATTTCTTATCAATTCCTTTTATAAAATCTTTTATAATTTTCTTCTTTACAGTCATGTTCCATCCCTTCATCATATTTACCCTTATTTTTGCACATATATAAGTTTTTCTTTCTTTAAGATTTTGGGAGGCAGTTTCTTCTAACAGACCAAAATGTGTCCAAAATCTAGTATGTGGCACTGATGTATTTCCCAGCCTGATCATATTTGATCATATTCTTTTTTATTCTTTCTTTCCCCCCTGGTTTCGGATCTCTTCTGATTTGTTTAGTGTATATTTTCCTGGGATCATTGTTATCTTCTTAGCATTTTGTTCTCTCATTCATCTATTCTCCTTTGGACAAAATGGCAAGACAGGAAAACTCACTTCAAGAAAAAGAACAAAGGCAGTACTGACTGCCAGGGAGCTAATCAATATGGACATTAGTAAGATGTCGGAACTAGAGTTCAGAATGATTTTAAAGATACTATCTGGGCTTGAAAAAAGCATGGAAGATACTAGAGAATCCCTTTCTGGAGAAATAAAAGAACTAAAATCTAACCAAGTCAAAATAAAAAAGGCTATTAATGAGGTACAATAAAAAATGGAAGCTCAGGGGAGGAGCAAGATGGCAGAGGAGTAGAGACCTAAATTTCATCTGGTCCCAGGAATTCAGCTAGGTAGGGATCAAACCATTCTGAACACCTACAAACTCAACAGGAGATCAAAGAAAAGAACACCAGCAACTTTCTGAACAGAAAAACGACCAATTTCTGGAAGGTAGGACGTGCAGAGAAGTGAATCCGAGGTGATATTCTGGAAGATAGACGGCGGGGGAGGGGGCATCCATCAGCTGCAGATCCAAGGAGACTCCCCCTCCTTCCCCTGGAGGAGCGGCGCGGGAGTGCACTGTAGGGATCTGCTGGGTTTGGAGACCCCAGACGGGGTCGTGTGTGAGAGATAGAAATGCTCGGTCACAGGGCGCCTGGGTGGCTCAGTTGGTTAAGCAACTGCCTTCGGCTCAGGTCATGATCCTGGAGTCCCGGGATCGGGTCCCGCATCGGGCTCCCTGCTCGGCAGGGAGTCTGCTTCTCCCTCTAATCCTCCCCCTCTCATACTCTCTGTCTCCCATTCTCTCTCTCAGATAAATAAATAAAAAATCTTTAAAAAAAAAAAAAAGAAATGCTCGGTCACAGGCCAGGTGAGCACGGAGTGCATCTGGAGACCGGGGAGACGGGACTGACTGACTGCTTTTCTCTGAGGGCTCACTGAGGAGTGGGGCCCCGAGTTCTTGGCTCCTCTGGGCTGGAGAGTGGGAGGCCGCCATTTTCAATCTTATCCTCCAAAGCTGTACGGAAAGCTTGCAGGGAACAAAAGCTCCCGAGAGCAAACCTGAGCAGATTACTTAGCCTGGACCCAGAAAGGGCGGGGCAATTCTGCCTCGGGCAAAGACATTTGAGAATCACTGCGACAGGCCCCTCCCCCAGAAGATCAGCAGGAACGGCCACCCAAGACCAAGTCTATCGATCAATGGCTTTTTTCCCCATGATTCTTTAGTCTTTCAAAGTTAATTTTTTTAATTTTCTTTTTTTTCTTTTCTATTTTTTTAATTTTTCTTTTCCCCTTTTTCAACCAAAATTTTATCAATCCCTTTTTTAAAAAATCTTTTTTATTTTTCATTTTTAGAGTCATATCCTATCCCTTCAGAGTAGTTAACCCTGTTTTTGGTATATATATATATAAGATGTTCTCGCTTTAAAATTCTGGGATACAGTCTCTTCTAACAGACCAAAATATACCCTAAATCTCTACTGTATGGCTTTGTTCTAGTCTCCTGCCTGATCACATTCTCTCCCCCCACCCTTTTTCTATATACTTTTCTTGCTTTTTTCAACCAACTTCTTATCCTATCAATTTCTTTTATAAAATCTTTTATAATTTTCATCTTTACACTCATATTTCATCATTTCATCATATTTACCCTTACTTCTGTACATATATAAGTTTTTCTTTCATTAAAATTTTGGGAGGCAGTTTCTTCTAACAGAACAAAATACCCTCAAAATCAAGTGTGTGGCACTGATCTATGTACCAGACTGATCATATTTGATCATATTCTTTTTTTCTTTTGTTTCTTTGTTTGTTTTTATCTTTTTCTTTCATTTTTTTTTCTTTCATTCCCTTTCTTTTCCCCCAGTTTCAGGTCACTTCTGATTTGTTTAGTGTATATTTTTCTGGGGTACTTGTTACCCTGTGAGCATTTTGTTCTCTCATTCATTTATTCTCATTTGGACAAAATGACAAGACAGAAAAAATCACCTCAAAAGAAAGAACAAGAGGCAGTACAAACTGCCAGGAGATAATCAATAAGGACATTAGTAGATATTGGAACTAGAATTCAGAATGACGATTTTAAAGATACTAGCTGGGCTTGAAAAACGCATGGAAGATACTAGAGAACCCTTTCTGCAGGAATAAAAGAACTAAAATCTAACCAAGTGGAAATCAAAAAGGCTATTAATGAGGTGCCATAAAAAATGGAGGCTTTAACTGCTAGGATAACTGAGGCAGAAGAGAGAATTAGTGATATAGAAGGCCAAATGATGGAAAATAATTAAGCTGAGGAAAAGAGATAAACAACTACTGGATCACGAGGGGAGAATTTGAGAGATAAGTGATACCATAAGATGAAACAATATTAGAATAATTGGGATCCCAGAAGAAGAAGAAAGAGAGAGAGGGGCAGAAGAAATATTGGATCAAATTATAGCAGAGAACTTCCCTAATTTGGGGAAGGAAACAGGCATCAAAATCCAGGAGGCACAGAGAACCCCCCTCAAAATCAATAAAAATAAGTCAACACCCTGACATCTAATAGTAAAATTTATGAGTCTCAGAGACAAAGAGAAAATCCTGAAAGCAGCTCGAGAGTAGAAATCTGTAACCTACAAATGTAGAAACATTAGATTGGCAACAGACCTATCCACAGACACCTGGCAGGACAGAAAGGACTGGCATGATATATTCAGAGCATTAAATGAGAAAAATATGCAGCCAAGAATACTATATCCAGCTAGGCTGTCACTGAAAATAGAAGGAGAGATAAAAAGCTTCCAGGACAAACAAAAACCAAAAGAATTTACAAACACGAAACCAGCCCTACAAGAAATATTGAAAGGGGTCCTCTAAGCAAAGAGAGAGACTAAAACTAACATAGACCAGAAAAGAATAAAGACAATATACAGTAAGAGTCACCTTACAGGCAATACAGTGGCACTGAATTCATATCTTTCAATAGTTACCCTGAATGTAAATGGGCTAAATGCCCCAATAAAAAGACACAGGGGATCAGATTGGATAAAAAAGCAAGACCATCAGGCGCCTGGGTGGCTCAGTTGGTTAAGCGACTGCCTTCGGCTCAGGTCATGACCCTGGAGTCCCGGGATCGAGTCCCGCATCGGGCTCCCTGCTCAGCAGGGAGTCTGCTTCTCCCTCTGACCCTCCCCACTCTCATGCTCTCTCTCTCTATCTCATTATTCTCAAATAAATAGATAAAATCTTAAAAAAAAAAAGCAAGACCATTGATATGCTGTCTGCAAGAGACTCATTTTCGACCCAGGAACACCTACAGATTGAAAGTGAAGGGGTGGAAAACCATTTACCATGCTAATGAACATCAAAAGAAAACTGGGATGGCAATGCTTATCTGAGACAAATTAGATTTAAACCAAAGACTATAATAAGAGATGAAGAAGGACACTACATCCTACTTAAAGCGTCTATCCAACAAGATCTAACAACCGTAGATATCTATGCCCCTAATATGGGAGCAGCCAATTATATAAGCCAATTAATAACAAAAACAAAAAAACATATCAACAACAATACAATAATAGTAGGGGACTTTAACACCCCTCTCACTGAAATGGACAGATCATCTAAGCAAAAGATCAACACGGAAGTAAAGACTTCAAATGACACACTGGACCAAATGGACTTCACAGAAATATTCAGAACATTCCATCCCAAAGCAACAGAATACACATTCTTCTCTAGTGCCCATGGAATATTCTCCAGAATAGACCACATCCTAGGTCACAAATCAGGTCTCAACCAGTACCAAAATTGGGATCATTCCCTGCATATTTTCAGACCACAATGCTTTGAAACTAGAACTTAATCACAAGAGGAAAGTCAGAAAGAACTCAAATACATGGAGGCTAAAGAGCATCCTACTAAAGAATGAATGGATCAACCAGGAAATTAAAGAAGAATTTAAAAAAAATCATGGAAACAAATGAAAATGAAAACACAGCTGTTCAAGATCTTTGGGATACAGCAAAAGCAGTCCTAAGAGGAAAGTATATAGCAATACAAGCCTTTCTCAAGAAACAAGAAAGGTCTCAAGTACACAACCTAACCTTACACCTAAAGAAGCTGGAGAAAGAACAGCAAATAAAGTCTAAACCAAGCAGGAGAAGAGAAATGGTAAAGATTAGAGCAGAAATCAATGAAATAGAAACCAAAAGAACAATAGAACAGATCAACGAAACTAAGAGCTGGTTCTCTGAAAGAATTAACAAGATTGATAAACCCCTGACCAGACTTATCAAAAAGAGAAGAGAAACGACCTAAATAAATAAAATAATGAATGAAAGAGGAGGGATCACAACCAACACCAAGGAAATATAAAAAATTATAAGAACATATTATGAGCAACTATATGCCAGCAAATTACACAATCTGGGAGAAATGGATACATTCCTAGAGATGTATCAACTACCAAAACTGAACCAGGAAGAAATAGAAAACCTGAACAGACCTATAACCACTAAGGAAATTGAAGCAGTACTCAAAAATCTCCCAACAAACAGAAGCCCAGGGCCAAATGGCTTCCCACAGGAATTCTACCAAACATTTAAAGAAGAATTAATACCTATTCTTCTGAAACTGCTCCAAAAAAAAGAAATGGAAGGAAAACTTCCAAACTCGTTTTATGAGGCCAGCATTATCTTGATCCCAAAACCAAACAAAGAGCCCATCAAAAAGGAGAATTACAAACCAATATCCCTGATGAACATGGGTGCAAAAATTCTCACCAAAATACTAGCCAATACGATCGAACAGTACATTAAAAGGATTATGCACCACGACCAAGTGGGATTTATCCCTGGGCTGCATGGCTGGTTCAACATCCGCAAATCAATCAATGTGATACAATACATTAGTAAAAGCAAAAACAAGAATCACATGACCCTCTAAATAGATGCAGAAAAAGCATTTGACAAAGTACAGCATGCTTTCTTGATTAAAACTCTTCAGAGTATAGGGATACAGGATATATACCTCAAGATCATAAAAGCCATCTATGAAAAACCCACAGCAAATATCATTCTCAATGGGGAAAAACTAAGAGTTTTCCCTCTAAGGTCAGGAACATGGTAGGGATGTCCACTCTCACCACTGCTATTCCACATAGTACTAGAAGTCCTAGCCACAGCAATCAGACAACAAAAAGAAATAAAAGGCATCCAAACCAGCAGAGAAGAAGTCAAACTCTCACCCTTTGCAAACGATATGATACTTTATGTGGAAAACCCCAAAGACTCCACCCCAAAACTGCTAAAACTCATACAGGATTTCAGTAAAGTGGCGGGATATAAAATTAATGCACGGAAATCAGTGGCATTCCTATACACCAACAACAAGACAGAAGAAAGAGAAATTAAGGATTCAATCCCATTTTCAATTTCACCCAAAACCATAAGATACTTAGGAATAAATCTAACCAAAGAGGCAAAGAATCTGTACTCAGAAAACTATAAAATACTCATGAAAGAAATTGAGGAGAACACAAAGAAATGGAAAAACATTCCATGCTCATGGATTGGAAGAACAAATATTGTGGAGATGTCAATGCTACCTACAGCAATCTACACATTCAATGCAATCCCTATCAAAATACCATCCACTTTTTTCAAAGAAATGGGACAAATAATCCTAAAATCTGTATGGAACCAGAAAAGACCCCGAATAGCCAGAGGACTGTTTAAAAAGAAATTCAAAGCTGGTGGCATCACAATTCCGGACTTCAAGCTCTATCACAAAGCTGTCATCATCAAGAGAGTATGATACAGGCACAAAAACAGACACATAGATCAATGGAACAGAATAGAGAGCCCAGAAATGGACCCTCAACTCTATGGTCAACTCATCTTCGACAAAGCAGGAAAGAATGTCCAATGGAAAAAAGACAGTCTCTTTAACAAATGGTGTTGGGAAAATTGGACAGCCACATGCAGAAGAATGAAACTGGACCATTTCCTTACCCCACACATAAAAATAGACTCAAAATGGATGAAAGACCTCAATGTGAGACAGGAGTCCATCAAAATTCTAAAGGAGAACACAGGCAGCAACCTCTTCAACCTCATCCGCAGCAACTTCTTCCTAGAAACATCACCAGAGGCAAGGGAAGCAAGGGCCAAAATGAACTATTGGTACTTCATCAGGATAAACAGGAAACAGACAACAAAACCAATAGAGAACTGAGAGAATGGGAGAAGATATTTGCAAATTACATATTAGATAAAGGGCTAGTATCCAATTCTATAAAGAACTTCTCAAACTCAACACCCAAAGAACAAATGATCTAATCAAAAAATGGGCAGAAGACATAAACAGACATTTTTTCAAGGAAGACATCCAAATGTCCAATAGACGCATAAAAACGTGCTCAACATCACTCAGCATCAGGGAAATCCAAATCAAAACCTCAATGAGATACGACCTCACGCCAGTCATAATGGCTAAAATTAACAAGTCAGGAAATGGCAGATTTCGGCGAGGATGCAGAGAAAGTGGAACCCTCCTACACTGTTGGTGGGAATTCAAGCTGGTGTAGCCACTCTGGAAAACAGTATGGAGGTTCCTCAAAAAGTTGAAAATAGAGCTACCCTATGACTCAGCAATTGTATTACTGGGTATTTACCCCAAAGATATAAATGTAGTTATCTGAAGTGGTATGTTCACCCCAATGTTTATAGCAGCAATGTCCACAATAGCCAAACTATGGAAAGAGCCAAGATGTCCATCGACAGATGAATGGATAAAGAAGAGGTGGTATAAATATATACAATGGAATATTATGCATCCATCAAAAAAATGAAATCTTGCCTTTTGCCATGATGTGGATGGAGCTAGAGGGTATTATGCTAAGCGAAATAAGTCAATCAGGGAAAGACAAGAATAATATGATCTCACTGATATGAGGAATTCTTAATCTCAGCAAACAAACTGAGTTTTGCTGGAGTGGTGGGGGGTGGGAAGGATAGGGTGGTTGGGGGATGGACTTTGGGGAGGGTAAGTGGTATGGTGAGCACTGTGAATTGTGTAAGACTGATGAATCCCAGACCTGTACCTCTGAAACAACTAATACATTATATGTTTAAAAAAAAAGAAGAAGATAGTAGGAAGGGAAAAATGAAGGGGGGAATCGGAGGGGGAGAAGAACCATGAAAGACTATGGACTCTGAGAAACAAACTGAGTGTTTTAGAGGGGATGGGGGTAGGGGGATGTGTTAGCTGGGTCATGGGTATTAAGGAGGGCACGTATTGAATGGAGCACTGGGTGTTATATGCAAACAATGAATCATGGAACACTACATCAAAAACTAATGATGTAATGTATGATGACCAACATAACATAATAAAGTTAAATTTAAAAAAAAACTTATGATGTACTGTATGGTGACTAAAATAACATAATAAAATAAAATAAATAAATAAAGAAGGCACTTATTTTGATGAACCCTCAGTGTTATATGTAAGTGATGAATCCCTGGGTTCTATTCCTGAAACTAATACTACACTATATGTGAACTAACATGAATTTAAATAAAATGGTGGAGAAACAAAAAGAATCAATCAGAGATGAAGAACACAATAAATGAAATTAAAAACACACTAGATGGAAGAAATAGCAGACTAGATGAGGCAGAGGGACAAATTAGCAACCCAGAAAACAGAATAATAAAAACTAATCTGAGCAAGTAAGAGAAAAAACAATTATTCAAATTGCAAATTGTCTTAGGGAACTCAGTGACTCCATCAAGCATAATGACATTCCCACTATAGGGATGCCAGAAGAGAAGAGGAGGAAGAAAGTATATTTAAAGAAGTAATAGATGAAAACTTCCCTAATCTGGGGAAGGAAGTTGATACCAGATGCATGAGGCACAGAGATCCCCCAAAAAGCCACTCCAAGTAGGTCCACACCAAGATACCTTATAATTAAAATAGCCAAATGTAGTGATAAAGAAAAATTAAAGTAGAAAGACACAGACAGTTACATACAAGGGAAAACCCATATGGCTATCAGCAACTTTTTCACCAGAAACTTTGTAGGCCAGATGGGAGTGTCATGATATAGTCAAAGTGCTGAAAGGGAAAAATCTACAACCAAGAATATTCTATGCAGCGAGGCTATCATTAAGAATAGAATGAGAAGAGGCGGAGGGGAAAGATGGCGGAGGAGTAGGGGACCCTATTTCAACTGGTCCCCGGAATTGAGCTGGATAACTACCAGACCACTCTGAGCACCCATGAAACCAGCCTGAGATGTAATAAGATCTGGATCTCTACAAACAGAATATTGCAGGCAGTTGGTTTTGAGGTACGAAGCAGAGAGCCGTGATCCTGCAGGCAGATATCAGAGGATAAACAGCGGAGGGAGGGTGCCTGGACATGGGGATCCTACACCGCCGGTAAGTACCAGCCTCGCACGTTGTGGATGGGGCATAGACTCGCAGACCAGTAGCATCAGGACAGAACTTTAGGGCAGCCCCCCGGGTGGAAAACCAGACCGGCAGGGTCAGGCTCACGCGAACTGCAGCCCCCCCGGACGAAAACCGGAGTGATGGTTGCGCGCATGCGAACTGTAGCCTCCGAGATGGAAACCCAGTGCGCCGGGGTCGTGCTGGTGAACTGCAACCCCTGGGGGTGGAAACCCCAAGCCGCGGAGTCGCGCACACGTGAATTGGGAGCGGCTGGTGGTTTTAGAAGCACAAAGGGCAGAGACGTGCCCCAACCTGGAGGCAGGACTGGAAGCGCTTTGGAGGGCCACACAACCCAGGACGCTGCAGTTTACAGCAGCACGGACAGAAACGGAGACAGTGTGGCCTGGAGAGCTCACTGAAGAACAGACTGAGGTCTCTCTGCACTGAGGCAGAGGGTTGGAAATGGTCTCTTCTGCTCTGACTCGCGGAAGAGACGTGGAAAGGCGCCAGAGAACAAAGTTCTCTAGAAACAGACTTAGAGAGAACAACACCATGAAATATTCTAACATGACCCTAGAGAGGGCTAGAAGATGTATTTGAGCAAATCGTAGCTGAGAACTTCCCTAATCTGGGGAATGAAACAAACATTCGAGTCCTAGAGGCAGAGAGGACCCCTCCCAAGATCAAGGAAAACAGGCCAACACCCTAACATGTAATAGTAAAACTTGCAAATCTTAGAACCAAGGAAACCATCCTAAGGGCAGTTAGGGGGAAGAGATTCCTTACGTACAGAGGGAGGAACATCAGAATAACGTCAGACCTATCCACAGAGACCTGGCAAGCCAGAAAGGCCTGGCAAGACATATTCAGAGTACTAAATGAGAAGAACATGCAGCCAAGAATAATTTATCTGGCAAGGCTGTCATTTAGAATGGATGGAGAGATGCAGACCTTCCACGACCGGCAGAACCTGAAAGAATATGTGACCACTAAGCCGGCCCTGCAAGAAATATTAAGGGGGGTTCTATAAAAGGAGAAAGACCCCAAGAGTGATCTACAACAGAAATTTACAGGGACAATCTGTAAAAACAACGTCTTCACAGGCAACATGATGACAATTAATTCATATCTTTCAATAATCACTCTCAATGTGAATGGCCTAAACACTCCCATAAAACATCACAGGGTTGCAGATTGGATACAAAGACAGGACCCATCCATATGCTGTCTACAAGAGACTCATTTTGAACCTAACGATACATCCAGACTGAAAGGGAAGGGACGGAGATCCATCTTCCATGCCAGCGGACCTCAAAAGAAAGCTGGGGTAGCAATTCTTATATCAGACAAATTAGATTTTTTTAAAATTCTTATGTTAATCCCCATACATTACATCATTAGTTTTAGATGTAGTGTTCCATGATTCATTGTTTGTGCATAACACCCAGTGCTCCATACAGAATGTGCCCTCCTCAATACCCACCACCAGGCTAACCCATCCTCCCACCCCCCTCCCCTCTAGAACCCTCAGTTTGTTTTTCAGAGTCCATCATCTCTCATAGTTCGTCTACCCCTCCGATTTCCCCCCCTTCATTCTTCCCCTCCTGCTACCTATTCCTTCTTCTTCCTTTTTATTTTCTTAACATATATTGCATTACAGACAAATTAGATTTTAAACTAAAGTTTGTAATAAGAGACACAGAAGGACACTATATCATTCTTAAAGGGCCTATCCAACAAGAAGATCTAACAATTGTAAGTATCTATGCCCCCAATATGGGAGCAGCCCTCTACATAAGCCAACTGTTAACCAAAATAAAGAGTCATATTGATAACAATACGTTAATTGTAGGAGACCTCAATACTCCACTCTCAGCAATGGACAGATCATCTAAGCAGAAAATCAACAAGGAAACAAGAGCTTTGAATGATACATTGGACCAGATGGACCTCAGAGATATTTACAGAACATTCTACCCTAAAACAACAGAATATTCATTCTTCTCAAGCACACATGGAACTTTCCCCAGAATAGACCATATACTGGGTCACAAATCAGGTCTCAACTGATACCAAAAGATTGAGATTATTCCCTGCTTATTCTCAGACCCCAATGCTCTAAAACTGGAACTCAATCACAAGAAAAAATTTGGCAGAAATTCAAACACTTGGAAGCTAAAGACCACTCTGCTCAAGAATGTTGGGGTCAACCAAGAAATCAAAGAAGGACTTAAACAATTCATGGAAACCAATGAGAATGAAAACACATCGGTCCAAAACCTATGGGATACTGCAAAGGCGGTCCTAAGGGGGAAATACATAGCCAGCCAAGCCTCACTCAAAAAAATAGAAAAATCCCGAATTCACCAACTAACTCTACACCTTAAAGAACTAGAGAAAAAGCAACAAACGATGCCTAAGCCATGCATTAGAAGAGAAATAATTAAAATTAGAGCAGAAATCAATGAATTAGAAACCAGATACACAGTAGATCAGATCAATGAAACTAGAAGTTGGTTCTTTGAAAGAATTAATAAGATTGATAAACCACTGGCCAGACTTATCCAAAAGAAGAGAGAAAGGACCCAAATTAATAAAATTATGAATGAAAGGGGAGAGAACACGACTAACACCAAGGAATTAAAAATAATTATTAGAAATTACTATCAACAACTATATGCCAATAAACTGAGCAATCTGGATGAAATGGAGGCCTTCCTGGAAACCTATAAGCTGCCAAGACTGAAACAGGAAGAAATTGACAACCTGAATAGGCCAATAACCCAGTAACAAGATTGAAGCAGTGATCAAAAACCTCCCAAAAAACAAGAGTCCAGGGCCTGATGGAGTCCCTGGGGAATTCTACCAAACATTCAAAGAAGAAATAATACCTATTCCCCTGAAGCTGTTTCAAAAAATAGAAACAGAAGGAAAACTTCCAAACTCATTCTATGAGGCCAGCATTACCTTAATCCCCAAACCAGGCAAAGACCCCATCAAAAAGGAGAATCTCAGACCGATATCCCTGATGAATATGGATTCCAAAATCCTCAACAAAATTCTAGCTAATAGGATCCAACAATACATTAAAAGGATCATCCACCACGACCAAGTGGGATTAATCCCCAGGATGCAAGGGTGGTTCAACATTTGCAAATCAATGTTTTAGAACACATTAATAATAGGAGGGAGAAGAACCATATGGTCCTCTCAATTGATACAGAAAAGCATTTGACAAAATACATCATCCTCTCCTGATTAAAACTCTCCAGAGTATAGGGATAGAGGGAAAATTCCTCAAGCTCATAAAATCCATCTATGAAAAACCGACACTGAATATCATCCTCAATGGGGAAAAGCTGAGAGCCTTTCCCTTAAGATCAGGAACACGTCAAGGGTGCCCACTCTCACCACTGTTGTTCAACATAGTACTAGAAGTCCTAGCAACAGCAATCAGACAACAAAAAGAAATAAAAGGTATTCAAATTGGCAAAGAAGAAGTCAAACTCTCTCTTTTTGCAGACGACATGATACTTTATGTGGAAAACCCAAAAGACTCCACCCCCAAATTACTATAACTCATCCAGCAATTCAGTAATATGGCAGGATACAAAATCAATGCACAGAAATCAGTTGCTTTCTTATACACTAACAATGCAACTGTAGAGAGAGAAATTAAAGAAACGATTCCATTTACAATAGCACCAAAAACCATAAGATACCTCAGAATAAACCTAACCAAAGAGGTAAAGGATCTATACTCTAGGAACTACAGAACACTAATGAAAGAAATCAAGGAAGACACAAAGAGATGGAAAAACACTCCGTGGTCATGGATTGGAAGAATAAACATTGTTAAAATGTCTATGCTGCCCAGAGCAATTTACACTTTCAAAGCAATCCCTATCAATATTCAACCAACATTTTCACAGAGCTGGAACAAACAATCCTAAAATTCATATGGAACCAGAAAGGACCCTGAATCACCAGGGGAATGTTGAAAAAGAAAAACAAAGCTGGGGGCATCACAATGCCTGACTTCAAGCTATACAACACAACTGTATTCATCAAGACAATATGGTATTGACACAAAAACAGACACATAGATCAATGGATCAGAATAGAGACCCGAGGAATAGACCCTCAGCTCTACATTCAGCTAATCTTTGACAAAGCAGGAAAGAACATCCAATGGAAAAAAGACAGCCTCTTCAATAAATGATGCCAGGAAAACTCAACAACCACATGCAGAAGAATGTAACTGGAGCATTACACCATACACAAAGATAAACTCAAAATGGATGAAAGACCTCAATGTGAGACAGGAATCCATCAAAATCCTGGGGGAGAACTCAAGCAGTAACCTCTTTGACATCAGCCATAGCAACTTCTTGCAAGACCTGTCTCCAAAGGCAAGGGAAACAAAAGCAGTAATGATCTTTGGGGACTTCATCAAGATAAAAAGCTTTTGCACAGCAAAGGAAACAGTAAACAAAACTAGGAGGCAATCCACCGAATGGGAGAAGATATGTGCAAATGACGTTACAGATAAAGGGCTGATATCCAAGATCTATAAAGAACTTCTCAAGCCCAACACTCAAACAAATAACCCAGTCAAAAAATGGGCAGAGGACGTGAACACACACTTTATCAAAGACATACAAATGGCAAAAAGACACATGAAAAAATGCTCAACATCACTAGCCATCAGGGAAATACAAATCAAAATCACAATGAGATACCACCTTTCACCAGTTAGAATGGCAAAAATTAGCAAGACAGGAAGCAACAAATGTTGATGAGGATGTGTAGAAAGGAAAACCCTCTTACACTGGTGGTGGGAATGCAAGCTGGTATAGCCACTTTGGAAAACAGTGTGGAGGTTCCTCAAAAAATTAAAAATGGAGCTACCCTATTACCCAGCAATTGCACTGCTGGGTATTTACCCCAAAGACACAGATGTAGTGAAAAGAAGGGCCATATGCACCCCAATGTTCATAGCAGCAATGTCCGCAATAGCCAAACTGTGGAAGGATTTGAGATGCCCTTCAACAGATGAATGGATAAAGAAGATGTGGTTCATGTAAACAATGGAATATTACTCAGACATCAGAAAGGATGACTACCATTTGCATTGACATGGATGGAAGTGGAGGGGATTATGCTGAGTGAAATAAGTCCAGCAGAAAAAGACAATTATCATATGGTTTCACTCATATGTGGAACATAAGGAATAGTGCAGAGGACCACAGGGGAAGGGAGGGAAAAAATGAATGGGAAGAAATCAGGGAGGGAGACAAACCATGAGAGATTTTGGACCTGAGGAAACAAACTGAGGTTTACAGAAGGGAGTAGGTGGGGGATGGGGTAACTAGGTGATGGGTATTAAGGAGGGCCTGTGTTGTAAATAACACTGGGTGTTATACCCAACTAATGAATCATTGAACACTACATCAAAAAACTAATGACGTATTATGTGCTGGCTAACTGAACATAATAAAAAAGAAAAAGAATAGAAGGAGTGATAAAGATTTTCCCAAACAAAAGTTAAAAGAGTTCATAACCACAAAACCAGTCCTATAAGAAATTTTAAGGGGGATTTTGATAACAAAAACATAAGTTAGAGTAAGAAAAATAGGAAGCACAAAAGCAGACATTTATGCTCTCTCTCTCTCTCTCCCATTCTCCCTCTCTCTCAAATAAATAAAACATAAAAAAAGAATAATCTCCTTTAAAAAAAAGAATTCTCAAACTCAACACTCAAAAAACAAATTACCCAGTCAAAAAATGGGCAGAAACCATGAATTCACACTTTAATCAAAGAAGACACACAAATGGCTAACAGACACATGAAAAAAATGCTCAACATCACTAGCCATCAGGGAAATACAAATCAAAACCACAATGAGATACCACCATACACCAGTTAAAATGGCAAAAATTAGCAAGACAGGAAGCAACAAATGTTGATGAGGATGTGTAGAAAGGAGAAGCCTCTTACACTGGTGGTGGGAATGCAAGCTGGTACAGCCACTCTGGAAAACAGTATGGAGGTTCCTCAAGGTGTTAAAAATGGAGCTACCCTATGACCCAGCAATTGAATTACTGGGTATTTACCCCAAAGATACAGAGGTAGTGAAAAGAAGGGGCACATTCAACCCAATGTTTATAGCAGCAATGTCCACAATAGTCATCATGGTTTTGATTTGTATTTCCATGATTATGAGTGATGTTGAGCATTTTCTTTTTTTTTTAAGATTTTATTTATTTAATTAACAAAGAGAGACACAGCAAGAGAGGGAACACAAGCAGGGGGAATGGGAGAGGGAGAAGCAGGCTTCCCGCCAAGCAGGGAGCCCGATGCAGGGCTCAATCCCCGGACCCCGGGATCATGACCTGAGCCAAAGGCAGACAGTTAACGACTGAGCCACCCAGACACCCCTGTTGAGCATTTTCATGTGTCTGTTAGCCATCTGGAAGTCTTCTTTGGAAAAATGTCTATTCATGTCGTCTGCCCATTTCTTAGATGGATTATTTGTTTTTTCGGGTGTTGAGTTTGAGAAGTTCTTTGCAGATTTTGGAACTAACCGTTTATCAGATATGTCATTTGCCAATATCTTCTCCCATTCTTTAGGTTGCCTTTTACTTTTGTTGTTTCCTTTATTGTGCAGAAGATTTTTATCTTGATGAAGTCCCAATAGTTCATTTTTTTGTTTCCCTTGCCTTAGGAGACATTTCTAGTAAGAAATTGCTACAGCCAAGGGGCGGAGCAACATTGCGGAGGAGTAGGAGACCTGGATTTCGTCTCCTCTCAGGAATTCAGCTGGATAGGGATCAAACCATTCTGAACACCTACAAACTCAACAGGAGATCGAAGAAAAGAAGAGCAACAACTCTCTCATCAGAAAAGCGACCACTTTCTGGAAGGTAGGACGTGCGGAGAAGTGAATCCGAGGCGATATTCGGGAGGATAGACGGCGGGGAGGGGCCTCCGTCGGCCGCTTCTGGCAAGTGAAAGGGCCGCGGAGCACAAAATCGGAAATTTTAAAAGCCTGATCGGCCGAGGGACGTCACTCTGGTGGCTAAGCGGGGGGTGGAACCCTCCGGGACAGTGTGGTCTCAGGACCCTCGGGGTCACAGAAAGACTGGGGGTGCCTGAGTGTGGCAGAGCTCCCAGGTATCGGAGCGGAGAAGCCGGCTGCAGAGGCGGGGCCCAGGCCCGGGCTTTCAGCTCGGGGTGGCCATAAACCGTGATCTGCGGCACAGTCGGGCCCCTGCAACTCCAGCAGGGACCCAACAAGCGGCAGATCCAGGGAGACTCACCTTCCTCCCCTGGGAGGAGCCGCGCGGGAGTGCACCGCAGGGATCTGCTGGGTTTGGAGACTCCACACAGGGTCGGGTGCCAGAGATAGAAACGCGCGGTCACAGGCCGGGTGAGCACGGAGTGCGGCCGGAGACCAGGGAGATGGGAGTGACTGACGGCTTTTCTCTGGGGGCTCACTGAGGAGCGGGGCCCCGAGTTCTCGGCTCCTCCAGGGTGGAGATTGGGAGGCCGCCATTTTCACTCTCTGCCTCCAAGGCTGTACGGAAGCTCGCAGGGAACAAAAGCCCCAGAGAGCAAACCCGAGCAGATTACTTAGCCGGGAGGGGGCAAGGGCGGGCCAGTTCCGCCTCCGGCAGAGACATTTGGAAACCACGGCAACAGGCCCCTCCCCAGAAGATCAGCGAGAACAGCCAGCCAAGACCAAGTTTACCGATCAATGAGAACAGCAGAACTCCAGTGCTAGGGGACTACTGCACATAGAATTCACGGCTTTTTTACCATGATTCCTTAGTCTTTTAAAGTTAATTTTTTTTTTAACTGTCTTTTTGTCTTTTTATTTCTTTTTGAATTTTTCTTTTTCCCTTTTTCAACCAACATCTTATCAATCCCTTTTTAAAAAAAAAAACATTTTGGGCGCCTGGGTGGCTCAGATGGTTAAGCGTCTGCTTTCGGCTCAGGTCATGATCCTGGGGTCCTGGGATCGAGTCCCGCATCGGGCTCCCTGCTCAGTGCAGAGCCTGCTTCTCCTTCTCCCTCTGCCATTCCTTCTGCTTGTGCTCTTCTATCTCTCTGTCAAATAAATAAATAAAAAAAATCTTTAAAAAAAAAAAATAAAAAAAAAAAAAAAACATTTTTATTTTTCATTTTTAGAGTCATATTCTATCCCTTCATAGTAGTTACCCATATTTTTGGCTTATATATATAAATTGTTCTCTCTTTAAAATTTTGAGATAGTTTCTTCTAACAGATTAAAATATACCCTAAATCTCTAGTATATGGTGTTTTCTATTCCCCTGCCTGATCACATCCTCTCCCTTTTTTTTTTCTTTTTCTTTTTTCTTTTTTTAAATCCTCTTCTTTCTTTTTTCAAACAACTTCTTATCAATTCCTTTTATAAAATTTTTTATAATTTCCATTTTTACAGTCATATTCCATCCCTTCATCATATCAATCCTTATTTTTGTACATATATAAGTTTTTCTTTCTTTAAAATTTTGGGAGGCACTTTCTTCTAAAAGACCAAAATACACCCCAAATCTAGTGTGTGGCACTGATCTATATACCATTTAGATCATATTTGATCACATTCTGGTTTTTTTGTTGTTGTTGTTGTTTTGTTTTGTTTGTTTTTGTTTTTTATCTTTATCTTTTTCTTTTTCTTTTTTCTCTCTTTCCCTTTCTTATCCCACTGCTTCAGGACTTTTCTGATTTGTTTAGAGTATATTTTCTGGGGACGTGGTTACTCTGCTAGCATTTTGTTCTCTCATTAATCTATTCTCCTCTGCACAAAATGACAAGACGGAAAAAATCACCTCAACCAAAAGAACAAGAGGTAGTACCAACTGCCAGGGACCTACTTAATACGGACATTAGTACGATGTCAGATCTAGAGTTCAGAATCATCACTTTAAAGATACTAGCTGGGCTTGAAAAAAATATGGAAGTTATTAGAGAAACCCTTTCTGGAAAAGTAAAAGAGCTAAAATCCAACCAAGTAGAAATAAAAAAGGCTATTAATGAGGTGCAATAAAAAATGGGGGCGCTAAGTGCTAGAATAAATGAGGCAGAAGAGAGAATCAGTAATATAGAAGATGAAATGATGGAAAATAAAGAAGCTGAGAAAAAGAGAGATCAACAACTACTGGATCACGAGGGCAGAATTCAAGAGATAAGCGATACCATAAGATGAAACAACATTAGAATAATTGGGATCCCAGAAGAAGAAGAAAGAGAGAGGGGGGCAGAAGGTATAATGGAGCAAATTATAGCAGAGAACTTCCCTAATTTGGGGAAGGAAACAGGCATGAAAATCCAGGAAGCACAGAGAACCCCTCTCAAAATCAATAAAAATAGGTCAACTCCCCGACATCTAATAGTAAAACTTACGAGTCTCATAGACAAAGAGAAAATCCTGAAAGCAGCTCGGGAGAAGACATATGTAACCTACAAGGGTAGAAACATTAGATTGGCAACAGACCTATCCACAGAGACCTGGCAGGCCTGAAAGGACTGGCAGGATATATTCAGAGCACTAAAAGAGAAAAATATGCAGCCAAGAATACTATATCCAGCTAGGCTGTCATTGAAAATTGAAGGAGAGATAAAAAGCTTCCAGGACAAACAAAAACTAAAGGAATTTGCAAACACAAAACCAGCCCTACAGGAAATCTTGAAAGGGGTCCTCTAAGCAAAGAGAGAGCCTAAAAGTAACATAGACTAGAAAGGAACACAGACAATATACGGTAACAGTCACCTTACAGGCAATACAATGGCACTAAATTCCTATCTTTCAATAGTTACCCTGAATGTAAATGGGCTAAATGCCCCAATCAAAAGACACAGGCTACCAGACTGGATTAAAAAACAAGACCCATCAATATGCTGTCTGCAAGAGACTCATTTTAGAACCAAAGACACCCCCAGATTGAAAGTGAGGGGGTGGAAAACCATTTACCATGCTAATGGACACCAAAAGAAAGCTGGGGTGGCAATCCTTATATCAGACAAATTAGATTTTAAACCAAAGACAGTAATAAGAGATGAGGAAGGACACTATATCATACTTAAAGGGTCTATCCAACAAGAAGATCTAAAAATTGTAAATATCTAAGCCCCTAACATGGGAGCAGCCAATTATATAAGGCAATTAATAACAAAAGCAAAGAAACACATCGACAACAATACAATAATAGTGGGGGACTTTAAAATCCCCCTCACTGAAATGGACAGATCGTCTAAGCAAAAGATGAACAAGGAAATAAAGTCTTTAAATGACACGCTGGACCAAATGGACTTCACAGACATATTCAGAACATTCCACCCCAAAGCAACGGAATACACATTCTTCTCTAGTGCCCATGGAACATTCTCCAGAATAGATCACATTCTAGGTCATAAATCAGGTCTCAACCAGTACCAAAAGATTGGGATCATTCCCTGCCTATTTTCAGAGCACAATGCTTTGAAACTAGAACTCAATCACAAGAGGAAAGTCGGAAAGAACTCAAATACATGGAGGCTAAAGAGCATCCTACTGAAGAATGAATGGGTCAACCAGGAAATTAAAGAAGAACTAAAAAAATACATGGAAACCAATGAAAATGAAAACACAACTGTTCAAAATCTTTGGGATGCAGCAAAGGCAGTCCTAAGAGCAAAGGATATAGCAATACAAGCCTTTCTCAAGAAACAAGAAAGTCTCAAGTACACAACCTAACCCTACACCTAAAGGAGCTGGAGAAAGAACAGCAAATAAAGCCTAAACCCAGCAGGAGAAGAGAAATCATAAAGATCAGAGCAGAAATCAATGAAATAGAAACTAAAAGAACAGTAGAACAGATCGACGAAACTAGGAGCTGGTTCTTTGAAAGAATTAACAAGATTGATAAACCCCTGGCCAGACTTATCAAAAAGAGAAGAGAAATGACCCAAATCAACAAAATCATGAATGAAAGAGGAGAGATCACAAGCAACACCAAAGAAATACAAACAATTATAAGAACATATTATGAGCAACTCTATGCCAGCAAATTAGATAACCTGGAAAAGATGGATGCATTCCTAGAGATGTATCAACTACCAAAACTGAACCAGGATGAAATAGAAAACCTGAACAGACCTATAACCACTAAGGAAATTGAAGCAGTCATCAAAAATCTCCCCAAAAACAAAAGCCCAGGGCCAGATGGCTTCCCAGGGGAATTCTACCAAACATTTCAAGAAGAATTAATACCTATTCTTCTGAAACTGTTCCAAAAAATAGAAACGGAAGGAAAACTTCCAAACTCATTTTATGAGGCCAGCATTACCTTGATCCCCAAACCAGACAAAGACCCCATCAAAAAGGAGAATTACAGACCAATATCGCTGATGAACATGGATGCAAAAATTCTCACCAAAATACTAGCCAATAGGATCCAACAGTACATTAAAAGGATTATTCACCATGACCAAGTGGGATTTATCCCTGGGCTGCAAGGTTGGTTCAACATCCGCATATCAATCAACGTGACACAATACATTAACAAAAGAAAGAACAAGAATCATATGATCCTTTCAATAGATGCAGAAAAAGCTTTTGACAAAGTACAGCATCCTTTCTTGATCAAAACTCTTCAGAGTATAGGGATCGAGGGTACATACCTCAATATCATAAAAGCCATCTATGAAAAACCTACAGCGAATATCATTCTCAACGGGGGAAAACTGAGAGCTTTCCCCCTAAGGTCAGGAACGCGGCAGGGATGTCCACTCTCACCACTGCTATTCAACATAGTATTGGAGGTCCTAGCCACAGCAATCAGACAACAAAAAGAAATCAAAGGCATCCAAATTGGCAAAGAAGAAGTCAAACTCTCACTCTTTGCAGATGATATGATACTTTATGTGGAAAACCCAAAAGACTCCACCCCAAAACTGCTAGAACTCATACAGGAATTCAGTAAAGTGGCAGGATATAAAATCAATGCACAGAAGTCAGTGGCATTCCTATACACCAACAACAAGACAGAAGAAAGAGAAATTAAGGATTCAATCCCATTTACAATTTCACCCAAAACCATAAGATACTTAGGAATAAATCTAACCAAAGAGACAAAGGATCTGTACTCAGAAAACTATAAAATACTCATGAAAGAAATTGAGGAAGACACAAAGAAATGGAAAAACGTTCCATGCTCATGGATTGGAAGAACAAATATTGTGAAGATGTCAATGCTACCTAGAGCAATCTACACATTCAATGCAATCCCCATCAAAATACCATCCACTTTTTTCAAAGAAATGGAACAAATAATCCTAAAATTTGTATGGAACCAGAAAAGACCCCGCATAACCAGAGGAATGTTGAAAAAGAAAAGCAACGCCGGCGGCATCACAATTCCGGACTTCAAGCTCTATTACAAAGCTGTCATCATCAAGACAGCATGTACTGGCACAAAAACAGACACATAGATCAATGGAACAGAACAGAGAGCCCAGAAATGGACCCTCAACTGTATGGTCAACTCATCTTTGACAAAGCAGGAAAGAATGTCCAATGGAACAAAGACAGTCTCTTCAACAAATGGTGCTGGGAAAATTGGATAGCCACATGCAGAAGAATGAAACTGGACCATTTCCTTACACCACACACAAAAATAGACTCCAAATGGTTGAAAGACCTCAATGTGAGACAGGAGTCCATCAAAATCCTAAAGGAGAACACAGGCAGCAACCTCTTTGACCTCAGCCGAAGCAACTTCTTCCTAGAAACATCGCCAAAGGCAAGGGAAGCAAGGGCAAAAATGAACTATTGGGACTTCATCAAGATAAAAAGCTTTTGCAAAGCAAAGGAAACAGTCAACAAAACCAAAAGACAACCGACAGAATGGGAGAAGATATTTGCAAATGACATATCAGATAAAGGGCTAGTATCCAAAATCTATAAAGAACTCATCAACGACAGATGTTGGCGGGGATGCGGAGAAAGGGCAACCCTCCTACACTGTTGGTGGGAATGCAAGCTGGTGCAGCCACTCTGGAAAACAGTATGGAGGTTCCTCAAAAAGTTGAAAATAGAGCTACCCTATGATCCAGCAATTGCACTACTGGGTATTTACCCCAAAGATACAAAAGTAGGGATCCGAAGGGGTACGTGCACCCCGATGTTTATAGCAGCAATGTCCACAATAGCCAAACTGTGAAAAGAGCCAAGATGTCCATCGACAGATGAATGGATAAAGAAGAGGTGGTATATATATACAATGGAATATTATGCAGCCATCAAAAGGAATGAGATCTTGCCATTTGCAACGACGTGGATGTAACTGGAGGGTATTATGTTGAGTGAAATAAGTCAAACAGAGAAAGACATGTATCATATGATCTCACTGATATGAGGAATTCTTAATCACAGGAAACAAACTGAGTGTTGTTGGAGTGGGGGGTGGGGTGGGAAGGATGGGGTGACTGGGTGATAGACACTGGGGAGGGTATGTGCTCTGGTAAGCACTGTGAATTGTGCAAGACTGTTGAATCTCAGATCTGTACCTCTGAAACAAATAATGCAATATATGTTAAGAAAAAAAAAAAGAAGAAGGTAGCGGGAGGGGAAGAATGAAGCAGGGGAAATCGGAGGGGTGGATGAACCATGAGAGACGATGGACTCTGAAAACCAAACTGAGGGTTCTAGAGGGGAGGGGGGTAGGAGGATGGGTTAGCCTGGTGGTGGGTATTGAGGAGGGCACATTCTGCATGGAGCACTGGGTGTTATGCACAAACAATGAATCATGGAACACTTCATCTAGAACTAATGATGTAATGTATGGGGATTAACATAAGAATAAAATTAATTAATTAATTAATTAATTAATTAATTAATTAATTAAAAATTTAAAAAAAGAAATTGCTACAACCAATGTCAAAGATGTTGTTGTCTGTACTTTCTTCCAGGCTTTTGATGGTTTCCTGTTTAACATATAGGTCTTTCATCCATTTTGAATATATTTTTGTGTATGGTGTAAGAAAGTTGTCCAGTTTCATTCTTTTGCAGGTTGCTGTCAAATTTTCCCAAGACCATTTCTTGAAGAGACTGTCTTTTTACCGTTGGATATTCCTTCCTGCTCTGTCAAAATTTAGTTGGCCATATAGTTGTGTGTCCATTTCTGGGTACTCCATTCTGTTCCATTGATCTATGTATTTGTTTTTGTGCCAGTACCATACTGTCTTGATGAATACAGCTTTGTCATATAGCTTGAAATATGGAATCGTGGTGCCTCTTTCTTTGCTTTTCTTTTTCAGGATTGCTTTGACTATTCCAGGTCATTTATAATCCCATGCATTTAGGATACTTTGTTATAGCTCTGTGAAAAACGCTGGTGTTATCTTGATAGGGATTGCATTGAATGTGTAGATTGCTTTGAGTAATAGAAACATTTTAACAATATTTATTCTTCCAATCCATGAGTATGGAATATTTTTCCATTTCTTTGTGTCCTCTTCATTTCTTTCATGTGTTCTGTACTTTTTAGAGTAGAGATCTTTTACCTCTTTGGTTATGTTTATTTCTAGGTATTCCATGGTTTTTGGTGCAGTTGTAAATGGGATTGATTCCTTGATTTCTTTTTCAGCTGCTCCACTATTGGTGTATAGAAATGCAACATATTTCTGTACATTGATTTTATATCATGCAACTTCGCTGAATTCATGTATTAGTCCTAGCAATTTTTTGGTAAAGTCTTTTGGGTTTTTTACATAGAGTTTCAGGTCATCTGGGAAGAGTGAGAGTTTCACTTCTACCTTGCCAATTTGAATGCCATTTATTTCTTTTTATTGTCTCATTGCTAAGGCTAAGACTTCCAGTATTATGTTAAACAACAATGGTGAGAGTGGACATCCCTGTCATTTTCCTGACCAAGGGGAAGCTCTCTCCGTGTTTCCCCATTGAGGATGATATTAGCTGTGTCTTGTATATGGCCTTTATGATGTTGAGGTATGTTCCCTCTATGCCTACAATTTTTATCAAGAATGGATGCTGGGGTGCCAGAGTGGCTCACTTGGCTAAGCGGCTGCCCTCAGCCTCAGTCATGATCCCAGGTTCCTGTGATTGAGACCCACATTGGGTTCCTTGCTTGGCAGGAGCCTGCTTCTCCCTCTCCTTTTGCTTTCCACTCCCCCTGCTTGTTCTCTCTCTCTGTGTGTCAAATAAAAAAATACTTATTTATTTATTTGTTTATTTATTTTTATGTCAGACAAACTAGATTTTATTTTATTTTTTTATTATGTTCAATTAGAATAAATAAAATCTTTTAAAAAAAAAGAATGGATGCTGTATTTTCTCAACTGCTTTCTTTCTGCATCTAATGAGAAGATCATATGATTCTTATCTTTTCTTTTTTTAAAGTGGTGTATCATGTGGATTGATTTGCAAATATTGAACCATTCTTACAACCCAGGAATAAATCCCACTTGATCGTGGTGAAGAATTCTTTTAATGTACAGTTAGATTCAAATTGCTAGTATCTTTCTGAGAATTTTTGCCTCCATGTTCATCAGGGATATTGGTCTGTAATTCTCCTTTTTAGTGGGGTATTTGTCTGGTTTTGGAATCAATGTAATGCTGGCCTCATAGAGTGAGTGTGGAAGTTTTCCTTCCATTTTTGTTTTTAGGAACAGGTTGAGAAGAATAGGTATTAATCTTCTTTCAATATCTGGTAGAATTCCCCTGGGAAGCCATCTGGTCCTGGAGTCTTGTTTGTTGGGAGATATTTTTTATTATAGATTCAATTTCTTTTCTGATTATGGGTCTGTTCAAATTTTTATTTCTTCATATTTGAGCTTTGGTAGTTTATATGTTAGTATGTATTTATCCATTTCTTCCAGATCGCCCAGTTTGTTGGCATATAATTTTTCATAATATTCTCTTTTTTTTTTCTATTTCTGTGCTGGTTGTGATCTCTCCTCTTTCATTTGTGATTTCATTTATTTGGGTCCTTTCTCTTTCCTTTTTGATAAGGCTGGCTAGGGGGTTATCAATTTTATTAATTTTTTCAAAAACCAGTTTTTAGTTTTGTTGATCCATTCTACTGGGGTTTTTGTTTGTTTGTTTTTATATTGTTTATTTCTGCTCTAATCTTTATTATTACCCTTTGCTGGCTTTAAGCTTTATTTGGTGTTCATTTCTAGCTACTTTAGCTATAAGATTTGGTTATGTATTCGAGACTTCTCTTGCTTTTTGAGGTCGGTCTTTCTTGGAATATACTTCCCTCTTAGGACCACCTTTGCTGCATCCCAAAAGTTTTGGATCATTGTGTTTTCATTTTCATTTTTCCCACGTAGTTTTTTTTTTTCCACATTTTTTTTATTTATTTATTTTTATTCTTATGTTAATCCCCATACATTACATCATTAGTTTTAGATGAAGTGTTCCATGATTCATTGTTTGTGCATAACACCCAGTGCTCCATGCAGAATGTGCCCTCCTCATTACCCACCACCAGGCTAACCCATCCTCCCACCCCCCTCCCCTCTAGAACCCTGTTAGTTTTTCAGAGTCCATCGTCTCTCATGGTTCGTCTACCCCTCCGATTTCCCCCGCTTCATTCTTCCCCTCCCGCTACCTTCTTCTTCTTCTTTTTTTTTTTCTTAACATATATTGCATTATTTGTTTCAGAGGTACAGATCTGAGATTCAACAATCTTGCACAATTCACAGCACTTACCAGAGCACATACCCTCCCCAGTGTCTATCACCCAGTCACCCCATCCCTCCCACCCCACCCCCCACTCCAACAACACTCAGTTTGTTTCCTGCGATTAAGAATTCCTCATATCAGTGAGATCATATGATACATGTCTTTCTCTGTTTGACTTATTTCACTCAACATAATACCCTCCAGTTCCATCCACGTCATTGCAAATGGCAAGATCTCATTCCTTTGTATTGGAAGTCCTAGCCACAGCAATCAGACAACAAAAAGAAATCAAAGGCATCCAAATTGGCAAAGAAGAAGTCAAACTCTCACTCTTTGCAGATGATATGATACTTTATGTGGAAAACCCAAAAGACTCCACCCCAAAACTGCTAGAACTCATACAGGAATTCAGTAAAGTGGCAGGATATAAAATCAATGCACAGAAATCAGTGGCATTCCTACACACCAACAACAAGACAGAAGAAAGAGAAATTAAGGAGTCGATCCCATTTACAATTGCACCCAAAACCATAAGATACCTAGGAATAAATCTAACCAAAGAGACAAAGGATCTGTACTCAGAAAACTATAAAATACTCATGAAAGAAATTGAGGAAGACACAAAGAAATGGAAAAACGTTCCATGCTCATGGATTGGAAGAACAAATATTGTGAAGATGTCAATGCTACCTAGAGCAATCTACACATTCAATGCAATCCCCATCAAAATACCATCCACTTTTTTCAAAGAAATGGAACAAATAATCCTAAAATTTGTATGGAACCAGAAAAGACCCCGAATAGCCAGAGGAATGTTGAAAAAGAAAAGCAACGCTGGCGGCATCACAATTCCGGACTTCAAGCTCTATTACAAAGCTGTCATCATCAAGACAGCATGGTACTGGCACAAAAACAGACACATAGATCAATGGAACAGAACAGAGAGCCCAGAAATGGACCCTCAACTCTATGGTCAACTAATCTTCGACAAAGCAGGAAAGAATGTCCAATGAAACAGAGACAGTCTCTTCAACAAATGGTGTTGGGAAAATTGGATAGCCACATGCAGAAGAATGAAACTGGACCATTTCCTTACACCACACACAAAAATAGACTCCAAATGGTTGAAAGACCTCAATGTGAGACAGGAGTTCATCAAAATCCTAAAGGAGAACACAGGCAGCAACCTCTTTGACCGCAGCCGAAGCAACTTCTTCCCATGTAGTTTTTAATTTCTTTGATTTCCTGGCTGACCCATTCCCTTTTTAGTAGCATATTGTTTAGCTTTCATGTATTTGTGGTCTTTCAAAATTTTTTCTTGTGGTTGAATTCAAGTTTCATAGCGTTTAGTGAAAACACACACAGTATGATATCAATCTTTTTGTACTTGTTGAGGGTTGATTTATGACCCAGTATTTGATCTATTCTGGAGAATGACCTATTTGCACTTGAAAAGAATGTGTATTCTGGTGCTGGAGGATAAAATGCTCTGAATATATCTGTAAAGTTCATCTGGTCCAGTGTGTCATTCAAAGCCCTTGTTTCCTTGTTGATCTGCTTAAATGATCTGTCCATTGCTCTAACAGGCGTGTTGAAGTCACCTACCAGTATTGTATTGTCATCAATGAGTTTTTTAATGTTTGTTATTGAATGATTTATATACTTGTGTGCTCCCACATTGAAGGCATAAAATTTATAGGGTCCTGCGTCATCTCTTTTTATACTCTTTGGTTTAAAATTTGGTTTGTCTGATATAAGGATGTCTACTGCAGGTTTCTTTTGATATCCATTAGAATGATAGATTGTTTTCCATCCTCTCATTTTCAGTCTGCAGGTTTCTTTTGGTCTAAAATTACTCTCATAGGCAGCATATGGATGGGTCTTGTTTTTTATCTGTTTTAATACTCTATGTCTTTTTCTTTTTTTCCTTTTCTTTTCTTTCTTTTTCTCTTTCTTTCTTTCTTTCTTTCTTTCCTTCCTTCCTTCCTTCCTTCCTTCCTTCCTTTTTTCTTTTTCTTCTTTAAATTCAATTAGCCAAGTTATAGTACATCATTTGTTTTTGATATAATGTTCAATGATTCATTAGTTGAATATGACACCCAGTGTTTTTGATTAGATCATTTATTCTATGTACATTTGGAGTGATTATTGATAGATATGAATTTAGTGCCACTGTGTTACATGTAATGTTGGTATTTCCAGTAATGTTCTCTGTTCCTCTACAATCTTTGTTCCTTTTGGCCTTTCTTTCCCACTCAAAGAGTCCCCTTAATATTTCCTGCAGGGCTGGTTTAGTGGTCATGAACTTCTTTAGTTTTTGTTTGTCTGGGAAACTCTGTCTCTCCTTTTATTCTGAATGTCAGCCTTGCTGGATAAAATATTCTTGGTTGCATATTTTCCCCATTCAATACTTTGAATATATCCTGCCACTTGCTTCTGGCCTGCCCAATTTCTGTGGACAGATGTGCTATGAACCTGATCTGTCTTCCCTTGTAGGTTAAGGACCAAATAAGGACTATTTTCCCCTTGCTGCTTTCAGGATTCCCTCCTTGTCTCTGCATTTTGTGAATTTGACCACAATATGTCTTACTGTGGAAAAACTTTTGTTGAATTTGTTGGGAATTCTCTGTGCTTCTTGTATTTCAATGTCTGTTTCATTCTCCCAGATTAGGGAAGTTTTCAGCTATAGTTTGCTCAAGTAAACCTGCCCCTTCTTCCCTCTCTTCTTTTTCTGGGACTCCTATGATATGAATGTTATTCTGTTTCTAGGTGTCGCTGACTTCCCTAAGTCTACATTCATGATCCAATACTTTTCTTTTGCTTTTCTTTTCAGCTTAATTTTTTCCATAATTTATCTTCTATATCACCAATTCATTCCTCTGCTTCATCCATCCTCATTGTCATTACATGCATTGGTTTTGCCTCTCAGTTATAGTATTTTTTATTTTGGCCTGTCAATTTTTTTAAAGATTTTATTTATTTATTTATTTGTTTGTTTGTTTATTTATTTGAGAGAGAGAGCACAAGCAGGGGGAGGGCCAGAGGGAGAGGGAGAAGCAGACTTCCTGCTGATCAGGGAGACCAGTGTGGGACTTGATCCCACGACCCTGGGATCATGACCTGACCAGAAGGCTAATGCTTATCTGGCTTTGTCCCCCAGGTTCTCCTGGCTTGTCAATTTTTAGTTCTTTTATGTCTGCAGTAAGGGGTTCTCTAGTGTCTTCTATGGTTTTCTCAAGCCCAGTCAGTGCCCTTATGACTGTGTTTTATATTCTGGTTCAGGTATCTTACTTATATCTGTTTTGAGTAAATCACTGACCATGACTTCTTCCTGTTCTCTCTTTTGTGGTGAATTCTTTCATATTGTCATTTTGTCTAGGTCACTGTGTGTGTGTGTGTGTGTGTGTGTGTGTGTGTGTGTGTGTTAGGAAAGCCTGTCATACACCTGCTCTTAAAAGCAATGGCTGTATTAAGAGGTCTAATAATGTCTTGGTCTGGTGCTTCAGGAAGTGTTTCAGAATGTGTACTTTGCTGTTGTGTTTTGGCTGGTCTTTCCCTCAGTTCGGTCCTCTGCAGAGTTTCTCCTTGCCTGCAGCGGGGAGTGTTTGGACCTTGTCCACTGTGTGGCAAGTTTTAACTAGATGTGTTTTGGTCTACTTGTTAAAAAAAAAAAAAACTAGATCCTATTGTCCCTATAGCTGAAGATTTGCAGCACTCTGGTCAGTAGACCTGGTGTGTGCAAGGGGTGTGTGCAGGTGTTCTGGTGGAGGTGCCTGCTGCACTGGTTCTCAGGTACAACTTGCCCTAGTAAAGAGGCACCTGAGGGGGTGGAAGGGGGACGGGCTTATTATAAATAGCTCCAGGCCCCACTGGGGGTGCTGTGTTTCTCACTGAAATAGGTCAGTGCTGATAGGCATGGGGAAAATGGCATCGTCCTGCTCTCTTGTCCCCAGTACAGGAAGTTCACACCCATCACTCTTCAGGAAACCCTCACAGAAGAGTGAACAATCTCCCTTCTTGTGTCCCCAGCTTCTGTCAGATCCCCATCTTCACCCCATCTGTGTCTGAGCTATCTGCCTGCCAGGCAGTACAGTTCTTCTGTGCTTTACTTCAGGTGTGCAAACAGGTTTCAAAACCCCAAATTTTAGGAACCCAGCACATTGTGGGCCTGCACTGATCCCCTGGGGAAGGGTCTTGCCACATTGTGGCTACTGCTGGTTAGTCCCAGAAAAGCAGTCGCACAATTGCACAGTTGTTCAGAGTTTGTGAAAAAGTGCAACAAAAGCCAGCACCAAGGGGTGCCTGGGTGGCTCAGTCAGTTAAGCGGCTGCCTTTGGCTCAAATCATGATCCCAGGGTCCTGGGATCGAGCCCTGCAT
Organism: Mirounga angustirostris; assembly: GCF_029215605.1. Taxonomy (NCBI): domain Eukaryota; kingdom Metazoa; phylum Chordata; class Mammalia; order Carnivora; family Phocidae; genus Mirounga; species Mirounga angustirostris. The sequence goes on from NW_026991719.1 coordinate 61,559,639, forward strand.
CGGGCTCCCTGCTCAGCGAGGGGCCTGTTTCTGCCTCTGCCCCCCCCCCCCGCTTGTTCTCTCTCTCTCTGTCAAATAAATAAATAAAATCTTTTTTTAAAAAAGCCAGTGCCAAGGTTTGCTGCCTTCAGCAGATGTCTCTGTTCCTATGCTAATGAACAGGGCAGCATGTTGGCACCCACCAACACTTTTGTACCCACAGAAGCCATTCTACCTCTCCCAAATGCACTCCAAGAATAGGAACTGTTTTTCCCCTTGTGACCCAGTGGATCCTCAGACCACAATGTCTTCTCCCAGGCCTTCACCCTCCTTCCCCACAGGAGCACCACTAAGCCTGTCTAGCATGGCCCCAGCAATAACATGGACACCTAAAACTTCAGACTTTGAGCTCTGCTGTTTATATGTGGTAGACAGTCCCTCTCCTTTTCCCAGCCAATGGTTTTGGGAAGAGTTTTTTTTTTTGTGCAATCTCCTGCACACTGTTTCACTCTTTCTGTCTTTCCCTCTCATTCCTGTCTCCATGATCAGGGCTCCCTCTCCTCTGTAGCACCTGCATTTCTTTTCTCCCCCAAATCAAATCTCTGCAGCTCCTATCTTCCATCATGTGGTCGTTTTTCTCTCTCTACATGTGCAGTTTGTTCTCTCAGTCCTCAAATTTATTTCTTGGGTGCTCAGAATGATTTCATATTTAACTGGCTGCATTTGAGGGACAAGGCAAGCATAGGGTCCCCCTACTACTCTGCCATCTTAATTTCAATCCAGCAAATGCTTATTTTGACAAAATAAAAAGAAAAATTTTAAGATTTTATTTATTTATTTGACAGAGAGAGACACAGTGAGAGAGGAAACACAAGTAGGGGGAGTAGGAGAGAGAGAAGCAGGCTTCCTGTGGAGCAGAGAGCCCAATGGGGGCTCGATCCCAGGACTCTGAGATCATGACCTGAGCTGAAGGCAGACGCTTAACAACTGAGCCACCCAGGTGCCCCGACAAAATAAAATTTTAAATGAAGGCTGAACAAGGGATGAAGAATGACACTACATAATCATTGCTGGGACAACCCAACAAAAAGATAAAACAATTGTAAATACTAATGCAAGCAACATGAGAGCACTCAAATACACAAAACAGTTAGTAACAAACATAAAAGAAATTATTGATAGTAATAGAATAATAGTAAGGGACTTTGACACCCCACTTACATCATTGGATACATCATCCAAACAGAAAATCAACAACAAAACAGTGGCTTTGAGTGACACATTGGACAAGATGGATTCAACAGATTAATTCAGACCATTCCATCCTAAAACAACAGAATACACATTTTTTCAAGTGCACAGGAAACATTCTCCAGAATTGATTACCTATTAGCTCACAAAACAAATTTCAACAAATTCAAAAATTCATACCATGCATCGTTTCTGACCACAATGCTATGACTAGAATTCAACCAAAAGAAGAAAACTGGAGCACACACATACATGGAGGTTAAATAACATGCTACTTAGCAATGAATGGGTCAACCAGGAAATGAAAGACAAAATTTAAAAAAATACATGGAGACAGATGAAAATGAAAACACAATGGTCCAAAAACTTTAGGATATAGCAAAACCAGTTCTAAGAGGGAAGTTTATAACAATACAGGCCTAACTCAAGAATCAATAAAAATTCCAAATAAACAACCTAACCTTACATCTAAAGGACCTAGAAAAACAAACAAAACCCCAAAAACCATAAAAGGAAGGAAATAATAAGATTATAGCACAGGGGCACCTGGGTGGCTTAGTTGGTTGAGCATCTGCCTTCGGCTCAGGTCATGATCTCAAGGTCCTGGGATCAAGCCCCACATCAGGCTCCCTGTTCAGGCAGGAAGCCTGCTTCTCCCACTCCCACTCCCTCTGCTTGTGTTCCTGCTCTCACTATCTCTCTCTCTGTCAAATACATAAATAAAATATTTTTAAAGAAGACTATGGCACAAATAAACTAAATAAAAACTAAAAAAATAAAACAAGAAAACAGATTGATGAAACCAGGAGTTGGTTCTTTCAGAAGACCAACAAAATTGATAACCCTTTATCCAGACTCATCAAAAAAGAGAGAGAGGAGGACTCAAAAAATCAGAAATGAAAGGGGAGAAATAACAAGTGACAACACAGAAATACAAACAATTGTTAGAGAATATTATGAAAAATTATATGCCAACAAATTAGACAACCTAGAAGAACTGGATAAATTCCTAGAATTATATAACCTTCCAAAAGTGAATCAGGAAGGTTGTCATGGCTCTTCAGGGTCTTTTGTACTTCCATACAAATATGAGGATTGTTTGTTCTAGCTCTGTGAAAAATGTTGGTATTTTGATAAGGATTGCATTGAATGTGTAGATTGCTTTGGGTAGTATAGACATTTTAACAATATTTGTTCTTCCAATCCATGAGTATGGAATTTCTTTCCATTTCTTGTGTCTTCTTCAATTTCTTTCATCAGTGTTCTATAGTTTCCAGAGTATAGGTCTTTCATCTCTTTGGTTAGATTTATTCCCAGTTATTTTTTCTGATGCAACTGTATATGGGATTAATTCCTTAATTTTTCTGCTGCTTCACTATAGGTATAGAGATTTCTGTACGTTGATTTTGTACCCTGCCACCTTACTGAATTTATCCATCCTAGCAGCTTTTTGGTGTACTTTTTTGGGGTTCCTTATATATAGTATCTTGTCATCTGCAAATAGTGAAAGTTTTACTACTTCCTTCCTAATTTGTATGCATTTTATTTCTTTTTGTTGTATGATTGCTGTGGCTAGGACACCCAGTACTATGTTGAATAAAGGTGGTGAGAGTGGACTTCTTTGTCTTATTCCTGACCCTAGAGGAAAACTGTTTTTCCCCATTGAAGATGATATTAGTTATGGGTTTTTCATACATGGCCTTTATGATGTTGAGGTATGTTCTCTCTAAACCTACATTGGTTTGGGAGGGTTGTGGGGTTTTTTTATATTTTATTAATTTATTTTAGAAAGAGAGAGAGTGGGGCTGGTACAGAGGGAGAGAGAGAGAATCTCAAACAGACTCACTGCTGAGTTGGGCACTTAATCGACTGAACCACTCAGGCACCTCTAGAGCACTTAACCTTACTTTTGTTAATGTGATATATCATGTTGATTGATTTGCGAGTGTTGAACCACACTTGCAACCCAGAAATAAATCCCACTTGATCATGGTGAATGGTTTTTTTAATGTATTGTTGAATTCAGTTTGCCTGTATTTTGTTGAGAATATTTGCATCCATGTTCATAAGTGATATTGGCTTGTAGTTCTCTTTTTTAAAGAAAACTTTATCTGGTTTTGCCATCAGGGTAATGCTGGCCTCATAGAATGCATTTGGAAGTTTTCCTTCCTTTTCTATTTTGTGGCATAGTTTGAGAAAAATAAGTATTAACTATTCTTTAAATGTTTGGTAGAGTTCTCCTGTGAAGCCATCTGGCCCTGGACTTTTGTTTGTAGATAGGTCTCCTGATGCAAGGGCAACAAAGGCACAAATAAAATATTGGGACTGCATCAAAATAAAAAGCTTCTGCACAGTGAAGGAAACAATCAACAAAACTGAAAATCAACCTACAGAATGGGAGAAGACATTTGCAAATGACATAGCCAATAAATGGTTAGTATCCAAAATATGTAAAGAACTTTTAAAACTCAACACCCAAAAAATGAATAATCCAATTAAAAATGGGCAGAAGACATGAACAGGCATTTTTCCAAAGAAGATGGCCAATGCACACATGAAAAGATGTCAACGTCACTGATCATAGGGGAATACAAGTCAAAACTTCAATGAAATATCACTTCACACCTGTCAGAATGGCTAAAATCAACAACATAAGAAGCAAGAAGTGTTGAAGAGGATGTGGAGAAATAGGAACCCTGGTGCACTGTTGGTTGGAATGCAAATCGGTGCAGCCACTCTGAAAAACAGTATGGAGGTTCCTCAAAACTTAAAAATAGAACTACACTATGATCCAGTAATTGCACCTTGGGTATTTACCCTAAAAATACTAATTGAAATCACTAATTGAAAGTGATACCTGCAACCCTATGTTTATTGCCGCATATTTACAATGGTCAAATTATGGAAGCAGCCCAAGTGTTTATCAATAGATGAATGGACAGAGAAGATGTACTATATATTTACAATAGTTATTATTTATCCATAAAAAAACAATGACACAATGTCCACAATAGCTAAACTGGAAAGAGCAGAGATGTCCTTCAACAGATGCATGGATAAAGAAGATGTGGTACATATATACAATGGAATATTACTCAGACATCAGAAAGGGTGAATACTCACCATCTGCATCAACATGGATGGACCTGGAGGGGATTATGCTAAGTGAAATAAGTCAAGCAGAGAAAGACAATTATCGTATGGCTTGACTCATATGTGGAACATAAGGAATAGTGCAAAGGACCATAGGGGAAGGGAGGGAAAACTGAATGGGAAGAAATCAGAGAGGGAGATAAATCATGAGAGACTCTGGACTCCAGGAAACAAACTGAGGGTTACAGAGGGAGGTGGGTGGGGGAATGGGGTAACAGGGTGAGGGTATAAAGGAGGGCACATGTTGTGTTGAGCACTGTGTGTTATACACAACTAATGAATCATTGAACACTACATCAAAAACTAATGATGCTTTTAATGTACTGTTGGGTCATATTGGCTAATATTTTGGTGAGAATTTTTGCATCCATGTTCATCAGGGATATTGGTCTGTAATTCTCCTTTTTGATGGGGTCTTTGTCTGGTTTTGGGATCAAGGTAATGCTGGCCTCATAAAATGAGTTTGGAAGTTTTCCTTCCATTTCTATTTTTTGGAACAGTTTCAGAAGAATAGGTATTAATTCTTCTTGAAATGTTTGGTAGAATTCCCCTGGGAAGGCATCTGGCCCTGGGCTTTTGTTTTTTGGGAGATTGTTGATGACTGCTTCAATTTCCTTAGTGGTTATAGGTTTGTTCAGGTTTTCTATTTCTTCCTGGTTCAGTTTTGGTAGTTGATACATCTCTAGGAATGCATCCATCTCTTCCAGGTTATCTAATTTGCTGGCATAGAGTTGCTCATAATATGTTCTTATAATTGTTTGTATTTCTTTGGTGTTGCTTGTGATCTCTCCTCTTTCATTCATGATTTTGTTGATTTTGGTCCTTTCTCTTTTCTTTTTGATAAGTCCGGCCAGGAGTTTATCAATCTTGTTAATTCTTTCAAAGAACCAGCTCCTAGTTTCGTTGATCTGTTCTACTGTTCTTTTAGTTTCTATTTCATTGATTTCTGCTCTGATCTTTATGATTTCTCTTCTCCTGCTGGGTTTAGGCTTTATTTGCTGTTCTTTCTCCAACTCCTTTAGGTGTAGGGTTAGGTTGTGTACTTGAGACCTTTCTTGTTTCTTGAGAAAGGTTTGTATTGCTATATACTTTCCTCTTAGGACTGCCTTTGCTGCATCCTAAAGATTTTGAACAGTTGTGTTTTAATTTTCATTGGTTTCCATGTATTTTTTTAATTCTTTAATTTCCTGGTTGACCCATTCATTCTTTAATAGGATGCTTTTTAGCCTCCATGTATTTGAGTTCTTTCTGACTTTCCTCTTGTGATTGAGTTCTAGTTTCAAAGCATTGTGGTCTGAAAATAGGCAGGGAATGATCCCAATCTTTTGGTACCGGTTGAGACCTGATTTATGACCTAGGATGTGATCTATTCTGGAGAATGTTCCATGGGGACTAGAGAAGAATGTGTATTCCGTTGCTTTGGGGTGGAATGTTCTGAATATGTCTATGAAGTCCAGAAGGTAGCAGGAGGGGAAGAATGAAGCAGGGGAAATCAGAGGGGTAGACGAACCATGAGAGACAATGGACTCTGAAAAACAAACTGAGGGTTCTGGGGGGGAGGGGGGTGGGAGGACGGGTTGGCCTGGTGGTGGGTATTGAGGAGGGCACGTTCTGCATGGAGCACTGGGTGTTATGCCCAAACAATGAATCATGGAACACTACATCTAAAACTAATGATGTAATGTATGGGGATTAACATAAGAATAAAAAAAAAAAACTAATGATGTACTATATGTTGGCTAACTGAACATAATAAAAAAATAAAAATTAAAAATAAAAATAAAAAAACAATGAAATCCAGTCATTTGCAACAACATGGATGGAGCTAGACAGCATAATGCTAAATTAGATACAGCAGTCAAAAACAAATACCACATAATTTCACCCATATGTGGAATTTAAGAAACAAAACAAAGGAGCAAAGGAAAAAAGAGAGAGAGAGAAACCAAGGAACAGACTCTTAACTACGAATAACAAACTGATTGTTACTGGAGGGTAGGTGGGTGTGGAGATGGGTGAAATAGGTGATGGGTATTAATGAGTACACTTATCATGATGAGCACTGAGTAATGTATAGAATTTTTGAATCACTATATTGTACACCTGAAATTAATATAACACTGTATGTTAACTACTCTGGAATTTTTTTAAAAATTGATTTAAAAAATGATGTTAAATAAAAGAAGGCATATAAAGAAGGTCACACATTATATGATTCCATTTATATTAAATATATGGGATAGGTAGTACTTTGACACAAAGCAAATTAGTTGTTGCCAGGAACTGAGGGGAAGGGAGAATAAGAAGTGACTCTATAATGAGTATGGATTTTCTTTGTAGAGTGATGGAAATATTTTGGAAATAGAAGCGCTGTTTGCACAACATAGCATATTTACTAAATGCTACTGAACTTTCCACTTTAAAGTGGTTAACTTGATATTATATGAATTTCACCTTCATTTGAAAAATAAAACATCAGAAAAACAAAGTGTAAGAGAAACCCAGTCATCCTAAAGACCTCTCTATGATGTATCCAAATGTTGAAAGATAATGATTTGGAAACAGCAGAAGGGTGGGGGAAGAATTCTGGATTGAGAGTCTAGAAGTCAGGGTTCTGACTCCACTACTAATTAGTTTCATGAGCTGAGGGAAGTCTTATAGCATCTTTGAGCATCAGTTTTTGTATTTTCAAGGTGAGAAGTCTCAAATTTGCTGCTTTTATAAAAACATTTAAGAAGAGTCACCCACAAAAAGAGTTATATAAAAGATGCATACACACAAACATACACACACAACCTTATGGACTTGTTGGGTGAAACAGAATGAGTCAACAAGTGGGAAAGCACTTGATGTTAAAGGACTAGCTGAATTAAAAATAACCAAATTTCATTCATTTAGAAAGCAATTATTAAGCAACTATTATATGTCAGTATGCTAGACACTGAGGATGCACAGATAAGTAGGACGCTATATTCTCAAAAGCCAACTAGTCTAGTGGGGGAGACAAGTAAACAAATCATTAGAGTGTGATTAAGAAATATGATATAGTAACTGATGGGATGCTGTGGGATCACACAAATGTACCACCTCATTCAGTCTGGAAAGAATTCTCTTTTCATATGAAGTAATAGAAAGTTAGCCAGTCAAGGGGTGCCTGGCTGGCTCAGTCAGAGGAGTGAGTGACTCTTGATCTCCAGGTCATGAGTTAAAGCCCCACGTTGGGTGTAAAGAATACTTAAATTAAATAAATAAATAAAAAGTTAGCCAGTCAAAATAATGAGTAGGGAATACCTGATCCAAGAAGATGAGGACAACACAAATAGAGTTACAGATGCTTTAAATAAAATAGTATCTGTAGGGGACTTTAAGCAATTCAGTGTTACTGGAGCATAAAGAATAAGACAGGGAGTAGAAAATACAAGGCTTATGAAATAAGCAGGGCCAACATCATGAAGGACCTTGTGGGTCTTCAAAGAAGTTTAACTTTATCTTAAGGGCAATAGGTAGCCTTTGAAGGGTTTTAAATTCCCAGAATACCATAATCTGGATTATATTTTAAGATTATTTTGGCAGTGTGGAGGATGAAGTGGGGGGCCAGTTTGGAAGCAGGAACATTAGTTAGGAGGTTATCACAGTAGTTCAGATAGGAAGTGATGAGTGTTTGAATCAAGGCAGTAAAAATAGAAAGAAGTGGATGAATTTCAAATATTAGAACATAAAAACCAGTAAGACTTGCCAATGGACTTAGATCTGACAGGTAAGAGAAGGAGGTGATTCAAGGTTGACTCTGTAGTTTCTAGGTCAAGTTAATGGATAAATAATGGTGCTACCAAGTGAAACTGAAATCTCAAGAGTACAATCTTGTTTTAGGGATAATATGATGCATTCCACCTTAGACATGTTAAGTTTATGGTGCCTGTGGTTTACGTCCAGGTGACAGCTTAGAATTTGTAGCTTGGAGATGAGGATGGGTATACAGATTCAGAAGTGCACAGAATATAAGAGGTAGTTGAAACTTGAAGAGTGGGTGCCTCAGGAGGATATACTAGATGTTCTTTGTAGAATCTTCCATATACAAGATTAAGAATCTTTTATGACTCCTCTCCTTTTGCCCTTACTTTGAAAGAAATCTCCTATAGAAGTGGAAGTGATGTTTTAAGAAAGAACTGAATGGAGTGAAAATGACAACTTAATGAGTCATAAATGGAAGACTGTTCTAGATAGGAAGGAAATATAGGCAAGAAAAAAGTAGGTTTAAGTTCTTCTGGTAAAGCTGGACTATAAAGCTGGTCAGCTATTGGCACAGGTATACAAAACCCCAACCAAGGCATTTAGATCTTAATGTTGATCTAGACAATATCGCTCCTACCATTGGCCTGCCATGGCAAGTTGGCACCAGATGCTGCTACCTTGGGGTTCATGCCCGGGATTGTCAATGCAGTGGCCTAGGAACTATATTTGGAAGGCCATATGCAAAGCCTCTCTGCCCTGCCTTCACATGGAGTAAATTCCCTTGGCTGACTTTGAAAGTCTAGAAAGAATATGAAGTAGGTTTTTAATTTTTCTCTGCTTGGACATAAATTAAGATCTTGTTTGTTCAGAATGACTATTGCCCCATTCTGCCAGAAACTCCACTGTGTTCTCTGGGGTGTACAACCTCTATTTATTAGGTTATTTTGTTGGCCAGGGGCTCACACTCTGCTTTGTTCTCATTGCTCTGCCACTCCCATGGACTAGCTGCTGAGAAAACCAGACAGTGACCTCTGATTCACTCTTCCACCAATTCTATTCATATCTCTTCATTGTCTTTGGATAACGTGACCAAGCACCTCAAAGCAGATGCCAACAGCCTTGTGTACTACTCTGGAGTGACAAGCTCCTCCCAGGCCCTGGAGACAGGAAATCCAACTGTAAGACCTATCTACCTGGCCCTACCCAGCAATGGCAGTATAGCTGGGGACATGGAGCTCTAAAATACTGGCTCTCATGGACTACTTTGAGCATCAGCAAGGCTGGCTCTGTTTAAAGGCAGAAAAAGAAACTACATACAAAGGATTTTCAGGGGAACCAAAAGGCCTCCCTATCCCGAAATACCTCCATTCACCCACCTATACTCCAATATGTTTAGAGTCACTCATTTTGGTTAAGGAACTATGCTTCCAAAAATGCCCCAGAGGCAAATTAATATAGGAAAGGGGCCCACAACTAAGTATTACATTACCCAGATTCTAGCTCCATTTTTGCTATATTATCTTGAGCAAGTCTCTTCCCTTTTCTGGGCCTCAATTTCCTCAATATACTTCAAAGTTAAGGAATTAGATGAGATCATCTCTAGGGCTCCTTCTGACCATAACATTCTATATTACTTTGACCCAAGTTCAAGCACAAATATTACCTTGAAGGGGCTACCATTTATTTTGCAAGTACTCATTGATCCATTTGTTTGAACTGACTATATATGTCACTGGAGAAAGAGCCAGGGACATGGATAGGTCACATAGATGTCCCAGAGACACAGATACCTTTCATGGAAACAAATCCTGAAAGGACAACTGGAGATTAAATAAGTCTCATCTTCCTTTTTGCTCTGGTTGTCTCATTCCCACCTCACTTTCCTCTACTCCCCACCAATGATCATCTCAGCTGGGAGAAGGTCAAAGCCAGGTAGAAGGTAGAGAAGCATACTTGGGAAGATGAGCATGATCATCCAGGTTGAAGAAGCAAGACAAAATCCTAGATCAACTGTTTTCTAAAGAGGTCCAGATTGGGGCCCCAGATATGGTGACCCCAGAATGCTCTACATTGGAGAAGCAGAAGGTGGCTTTCTCCAAAGGGAAGTGAGGGTGTTTTCAGAGGCTTAGAAAAGCAGCCATTATGCAGTCTCTTTTTTTTAGAGAGGAGGGAAAGGTGAGAGCCTAAAATCTCAAATACTCTACCCTAGATAGCCCTGGATAGCCCAGGGAAAGGGTCCTATAATAATAATGGTGGCTAACATTTATAAGCACCTACTATGTGCCAGGTAATAGTCTAGGTGCTTAATATAAATTGAAACAATCCTTAAAACAATCCTAAAACGCAAGTACTACTATTGTTCTCATTTTTATAGATGAGGACATTGAAGCACAGAAAGGCTAAGTAATTTCCTTAAGGTTATACAGCCAGGAAAGTTTAGGTCCTGGAGATAAACCCAGGCAGTCTGGCTCCAGATGTTATGCTCTTAACCCAATTATAAGAGGTAAGTATCTTTTCCTATGTTACAGGTCAGAGCTGGGAAGATCCTTAGGGACCATCAAATACCATCCCTTTATTTTATACATGAGGGAACTGAGACTGGGAGAAAAGGAACTTGTCAAATTTCAAAGAGTGGGCAAGTGAAAATATAGCAGAGCTAGAGCCAGAAACCTGGTCTGCTGACTCCCAACCAGTGCTCCTTCTACTACTGCTTCTGATCCTTTGTTAGGTCTCTTAATTGAACTGCCTCCCAGCTGACATTACCAACTTGATCATTCCTAACACTTTATCTAACAAGAATGGAGGGGCAGCCATTTTTGTAGTACCAGTCATTATCTTTTCTTTCCAAAATATAGATGAAACTAGATCTGGCTCCAATCAAGTGTTCTCCAAATGATTAGATCCCTAAATTCTAATATCACCTCTGTGGGGATTACTGATAGAATGCAAAACTAATATTTTCCATCCACAAAGACATCAACACCCCACCATGCCAAGGCCCCAATCTTCTAAGCAGATGAGTGTTCAATGATGTATGAGGACTGTCTTGTGCTCAGACAGATCCATGGATTCAAATCTGAACTTTTTAAGGGTCATTTGTGGGAACCAATACTGAGCCCAGCTGGCAAAATTCTGCCTGATTCATTGAGAAGTGATGAGTAGAGCTTGTGAAAGTGGAAAATAAGGTTGGGCAGTGGGCTCTGGAGGGAGTGAGGCTAGTCTTGTTTGTAATGCCAACAATGTGAGCTGGCGTGGCAAAGAGATGGACAGCCCAGGATCTCCAAAGGCCCAGGCTACTCTTCTGTTGGTATGGAATTGTTCATGGCTCACTGACTCCAGTGTTGAATTTCACAAAGCAATCTTCCCCACCCAACTCTCCACTCCAACCTTCCAATGGATGTGGGAAACAAAAGACTCCAGTATAGATGGGAAGTTTTAAAGGCCTCTTGTGAATTGAACCTTCAACCCACATTAGGCAGTCTGTTCATTACCCAATTGTTTTATGGGCCTTTGGGCTGGGCACAAAACACTGAGTCTAGTGAGGCAGGGCAGACCAACCTCTCCCTGACAGTGTGAGATAGGGGTCCAAGAGCTTTGGAAGAGTCAAAAAGAAACCTTTTACAGGCAGGGGAGGACAGCATTCCCAAGAGGTTGGTTGATGTCCCAAAGCAGTATTAGTGCCACCTTCTATCACATTCAGATTTTTTATTGCATAGGCTTGATATGAAACCTTCCTATAATAAAAGTGGAAAAAATGGTTGATTCTGAAGTAGCTGTGAAGTGAAATACAAATAATGCTCATCTCATTCACTCACTCAATTATTCATTCATTTATCCAGACAACCACTATTATTTACCTACTATGTGTAAAGTATCCTGTAGAATAGAAATATATAAAGCAGAGGCTCATTTTTTCAAGCTTACAAACTTACATGCACAAGGCTACATGGCCTATACACATCTTCAAATGTCACTATGTTGTACATGGAAAATGCTTTTAAGTAGCATAAATGAGATAAGGAGGCTAGGAAGATAGTGGAGCAAGAGAACCCTAAACTCACCTTGCCCCAAAGATACAACTAGATAATACTCACATCAGCATAAATAACCCAGAAAACAATCTGAAGAATGGCAGAACAAACTCCACAACTAAAGACAGAGAAAAGACCACATCGAAGACAGTAAGAAGGGCAGAGATGCAATGGGGAGTGAAACAGACCATGGCTGTACCCAGGGGGAGGGAGCCTTCGGTGTGGACAAGAGGAAGAAATGGGCTATCACAGGGGACAGCCCACATGGGGAAGATGAATCCCCATAACATTTGGCATTGAAAATGAAAGGAGCCAAATTTCATGGATTCTTACAACAAGCAGTACTTGCAACCTGGAATTTTAAAAATTAGCAGATTCAGCTCTGGGAGAGCCCAGAGGGCATTAGGAAACTGAGTGCCCACTCCTAAAGAGACAGAACAAAAAATACCCTGGAGATCCAGCATAGAATGCCTGAGACATATGGGAAGGAGAGTAATTTACTCAGTTTGAAGTGTATCCTGGAGTGGCAAGGAACACTGAAGGACTTCTCCAGGAACAGAGGAGCTGGCAGGCACCTTTTCCCTCCTCTACCCCCAGAACAAAAACATGGTTACCTACAAGAAACAGCACAGTGCTGATAATCACTACCTACTTGTGTACACCACACTAGCCCCCTCTAGCTGGACCTGCCTCAGTCCTGGCAGTGTGGGTCTCCTCCCTAAGAAGACCAGAGCAAACTTTGCCAATACTGTAGCTCTTGACCCATGTGTTTTTTGCACAACCCACCCACTTTATGCACTTTTTACATCTTCTCAGGCTAGGCTGAACCAGGGTTGGTGTTAGTGGCAGATCTCACGTCACAAGCAGACCAGCACACACCTTGTGAAAACTATGCACCCCAACACATCCAGGGACCAAACACCACCCAAAACAGGAAAAGAAAGCCACTGCAGATGACTGGACTGAAGATAAAAGTGGCCAGGACACAACAGCAGGGTGCTGAAAAGACACTCCCTGAAGCACCAGGCTCTGGTGAATAGGGGACAATGCACTGCAGGCCACCATAGGACTTCTTCATAAGGCCATTACATTAAGCAGGAGACATAGCTGACTTTCCTAACACAGAAACAGACACAGAGAGTTAGACAAAATGAGGAGACAGAGGAATATGTACCAAATGAAAGAACAGGATCAAACCACAGCAGGAGACCTGGGTGAAACAGATATAAGTAATATGCTTGATAGAGAATTTCAAGTAATAATCATAAAGATACTCACTGGACTTGAGAAAAGAGTGGAAGACATCAGTGAGACACTTAACAAAGAGATTTTTAAAAGAGAACCAATCAGAGAACACAATAAATGCAATTAAAATACACAAGATGGAATAAATAGCAAGAGGAAGCAGAGGAACAAGTTAGTGAATTGGAGTAGGTGAGAGAGAAAAAATATGCAAAAGGAGAATAGACAGGGAAATCAGTGACTCCATCAAGGATAAAACCATCCACATTATAAGAATCCCAGAAGAAGAAGAGAGAGAAAAGGGGGCAGAAAAATTATTCAAAGAAATAATAACTGCAAACTTCCCTAATCTGGGGAAGGAAACAGACATCCACATCCAAAAGGCACAGACATCCCCCAACAAATCAACCCAAGGAGGTCCACACAAAGACACATAATTAAAATGCAAAAAGTGATAAAGAGAGAATTTTTAAGTAGAAAAAGAAAAAAAAAGCAGTTACATACAAGGAAAACCCTATAAGGCTAACAATTTCAGCAGAAATTCCACAAGCCAGAAGAAATGGGCATGATATATTGAAAGTGCTGAAAAGAAAAAATCTGCAACAAAGAATACATTATCCAACAAGGCTATCATTCAGAACAGGAGAGACAAAGAGTTTCTCAGACAAGTACAAGCTAAAGACATACATGACCATTAAAAAAGCCCTACAAGAAAAGTTAAAGGGGATTCTTTGAATGGAAAGAAAAGACTATAAGTAAGAGTAAGAAAGTTCAAAACACAAAAGCAATAAAAATAAATATATCTGTAAAACAACAGACAACTGGAATTCACAAAATAAAAGGATGTAAAATATGATACCATCTACCTAAAATATAGGGGGAACTAAAAAATGGGTTCAAAACTAAGCAAAAATTAACTTAATATATACTGCTATATGAAGATGTTATATTCAAACCTAATGGTAACCACAAATCAAAAATGGGTAATACATATGCAAAAAAATAATGAGAAAGGAATCCAAGTATATCACTAAAGAAAGCCAACAAACCATGAAAGAAGCCATGAAAAGAAAGGATCAGAGAAAAACTACAAAAGCAACCACAAAAGAAGTACCAAAATGGCTATAAATACATACTAATAAATAATTACTTCAAATGTAAATCGACTAAACGCCCCAATCAAAAACAAAGGGTGACTGAGTGGATTAAAAAAAAGTCCCATTTACATGCTGCCTGCAAGAGACTCATTTCAGAACTAAACACCCTTGCAGATTGACAGTGAGAGGATGTAGAAACATTTACCATGCAAGGGGATGTCAAAAAGAAGCTGGGGTAGCAGTACTTATATCAGACAAAATAGCCTTTAAAACAAAGACTATAACAAGAAACAAAGAATAACACTATATAATACTAAAGGGGACAATCCACAAGAAGATACAATTGTAAATATTTATGCACCTAACATGGGAACACCCAAATACATAAAACCACTAAAAACAAAATAAAAGAACTAATCAATAGTAATAGATTAACAGTAAGGAAATTTAACACCACACTTACATGGAAAGACACATGATCCAAACAAAATCAACAAGGAAACAGTGGCATTGAATGACACATTGGACCAGATGAATTTAACAGATATATCTGAGAACATTCTATCCTAAAACAGCTGAATGCACATTCTTTTCAAGTGCACATAGAACATTCTCCAAAATAGATCATGTATTAGGCCACAAAACGAGTATCAACAAATTAAAAAAAAAAATTGAAATCATACTGACCACAATGCTATGAAACTGGAAATCAACCACAAGAAAAAACATGGAGAGCACAAATATATGGAATTTAAATAACATGCTATGAAGCAATAAATGGTTCAAACTGGAAATCAAAGAAGAAATAAGAAAATACATGGAGAGAAATGAAGATGAAAACACAACAGTCCAAAGCCTTTACGATGCACCAAAAGTGGTTCTTTTTTTTTCTTTAAGATTTTATTTATTTATTTGACAGAGAGAGGCACAGTGAGAGAGGGAACACAAGCGGGGGGAGTGGGAGAGGGAGAAGCAGGCTTCCCACTGAGCAGGGAGCCTGATGCAGGGATGATCCCAGGACCCTGAGATCATGACCTGAGCTGATGGCAGATGCTTAATGCCTGAGCCACCCAGGCGCCCCAGGAAAAATGGCTCTAAGAGGGAAATTTATAGCAATACAGCAATACAATATAGCAATACAAGTAAGAAAAATCTCAAATAAACAACCTAACCTTACACATAAATGAGCTAGAAAAAGAAGACTAAACAAAACCAGAAAACAGAAAGAAGGAAATAATAAAGTTTAGAGCAGAAATCAATGATATAGAAACTAAAAAAACAAAACAAAACAAAACAGGAACAGTTCAACGAAACCAGGAGCTGGTTCTTTGAAAAGATCAACAAAATTAATAAACCATTAGCTAGTCTCATCCAAAAAAAAAAAAAAAAGAGTGAAAAGACTTAAATAAATAAAATAAGAAATGAAAGAGGAGAAATACTGACCAACACCACAGAAATACAAAGGATTATAAGAGAATATTAGGAAAAATTATATGCCAAATATTGGAAAACCTAGAAGAAATGGATAAATTCCTAGAAACACAAAATGACTCCTAACTGAATCAGGAAGAAACAGAACATTTGAACAGACCAATTACCAGCAATGAAATTGAATCACTAGCAGAGGATTGAGAGGAAAGATGGTGGAGTAGGGGACCCTATTTCAACTGGTCCCTGGAATTGAACTGGATATCTACGAGACCACTCTGAGCACCCACGAAATCAGCCTGAGATGTAAGAAGATCGGGATCTCTACAAACAGAATATCACAGGCACTTGGTTTCGAGGTATGAAGCGGGGAGCAGTGATTCTGCCGGCAGATATTGGAGGATAAACAGCAGTGGGAGGGTGCCTGGACGTGGGGATCCTACACCACCGGTGAGCCACAGCCTCACGTGCTGGGAACCGGGCACAGACTCGCAGACTGGTAGCAGTGGGGAAAGGACTTTAGTGCAGCCCACGGGGCAGAAACCCAGAATGGCAGGGTTGAGCCTGCGAACTGGGAGTGGCTGGCGGTTTTAAAAGCACAAAGGGCAGAGACATGCCCCGACCTGGAGGGAGGACTGGGAGCGCTGCAGAGAGGCGCACAACCCAGGACGCTGCAGTTTATACCAGCACAGACAGAAACGGAGACAGTGTGGCCTGGAGAGCTCACTGAAGAACAGACTGTGATCTCTCTGCTTTGAGGCAGAGGGTTGGAAATGGTCTCTTCTGCTCTGACTCTCAGAAGAGACGTGGAAAGCCACCAGGGAAAGCCACCAGAGAACAAAAGCCCCCCAAAAGTGGTTCCCACTTAGCCCATCCCCCTCCACAGGGGGCAGGGCAACTCCGTCCAAACAGGGTTGCCTGAGTAACAGTGCAACAGACCCTCCCCCAGAAGACAGGCTGGGAGAACAAGAGGCCAGCAACCCTAAGGTCCCAAGAAAACAGGTGCATCTTGCTTGGGTTCTGGTCAATAATTTGGACTCTGTACATTCCCTCAAACACCCATCCACAGAATGACTAGGAGGAGGAGCCCCCAAAACAGAAAAGACTCAGAGACTATGACTTATGCTGCAGATTTACAAATGGATGCAGATATAACCAAGATGTCAGAGATGGAATTCAGGCTAGCAATTGTGAAGACAATAGCTAGAATGGAGAAATCAATTAATGACAACATAGAGTCTCTAAGGGCAGAAATGAAAGCTGAATTGGCAGAACTTAAAAATGCTATCACTGAGATCCAATCCAATCTAGATAATCTAACAGCTAGAGTAACTGAGGCAGAAGAACGAATAAGCGACCTGGAAGATAATATAATAGATAAAAAAGGAAAAGAGGAGGCCAGGGAAAAACAACTCGGAATCCATGAAAATAGAATCAGAGAAATAACTGACACCATGAAGCATTCCAATGTCAGAATAATTGCAATCCTGGAGGGAGTGGAGAGAGAGACAGGACTAGAAGATGTATTTGAGCAAATCGTAGCTGAGAACTTCCCTAATCTGGGGAATGAAACAAATATTCGAGTCCTAGAGGCAGAGAGGACCCCTCCCAAGATCAAGGAAAACAGGCCAACACCCTAACATGTAATAGTAAAACTTGCAAATCTTAGAACCAAGGAAACCATCCTAAGGGCAGTTAGGGGGAAGAGATTCCTTACGTACAGAGGGAGGAACATCAGAATAACGTCAGACCTATCCACAGAGACCTGGCAAGCCAGAAAGGCCTGGCAAGACATATTCAGAGTACTAAATGAGAAGAACATGCAGCCAAGAATACTTTATCCAGCAAGGCTGTCATTTAGAATGGATGGAGAGATGCAGACCTTCCACGACCGGCAGAACCTGAAAGAATATGTGACCACTAAGCCGGCCCTGCAAGAAATATTAAGGGGGGTTCTATAAAAGGAGAAAGACCCCAAGAGTGATCTACAACAGAAATTTACAGGGACAATCTGTAAAAACAACGTCTTCACAGGCAACATGATGACAATTAATTCATATCTTTCAATAATCACTCTCAACGTGAATGGCCTAAACACTCCCATAAAACTGCACAGGGTTGCAGATTGGATACAAAGACATCCATATGCTGTCTACAAGAGACTCATTTTGAACCTAACGATACATCCAGACTGAAAGTGAAGGGATGGAGATCCATCTTCCATGCCAATGGGCCTCAAAAGAAAGCTGGGGTAGCAATTCTTATATCAGACAAATTAGATTTTAAACTAAAGACTGTAGTTAGAGACACAGAAGGACACTATATCATTCTTAAAGGATCTATCCAACAAGAAGATCTTAAAATTGTAAATATCTATGCCCCCAACCAATGGGAGAAGCCATCTACATAAGCCAACTGTCAACCAAAATAAAGAGTTATATTGATAACAATATGTTAATTGTAGGAGACCTCAATACTCCACTCTCAGCAATGGACAGATCATCTAAGCAGAAAATCAACAAGGAAACAAGAGCTTTGAATGATACACTGTACCAGATGGACCTCATAGATATATACAGAACATTCCACCCTAAAACAACAGAATACTCATTCTTCTCAAGCACACATGGAACTTTCTCCAGAATAGACCACATACTGGGTCACAAATCACGTCTCACCTGATACCAAAAGATTGAGATTATTTCCTGCATCTTCTCAGACCAAAATGCTTTAAAACTGGAATTCAATCACAAGAAAAAGTTTGGCAGAAATTCAAACACTTGGAAGCTAAAGACCACTCTGCTCCAGAATGTTTGGGTCAACCAGGAAATCAAAGAACTTAAACAATTCATGGAAATCAATGAGAATGAAAACACATCGGTCCAAAACCTATGGGATACTGCAAAGGCAGTCCTTAGGGGGAAATACATAGCCATCCAAGCCTCACTCAAAAAAATAGAAAAAACCCGAATTCACCAACTAACTCTACACCTTAAAGAACTAGAGAAAAAGCAACAAACGATGCCTAAGCCAAGCATTAGAAGAGAAATAATTAAAATTAGAGCAGAGATCAATGAATTAGAAACCAGAAACACAGTAGATCAGATCAACCAAACTAGAAGTTGTTTCTTTGAAAGAATGAATAAGATCAATAAACCACTGGCCAGACTTATCCAAAAGAAAAGAGAAATGACCCAAATTATTAAAATTATGAATGAAAGGGGAGAGAACACGACTAACACCAAGGAAATAAAAACAATTATTAGAAATTATTATCAACAACTCTATGCCAATAAACTGAGCAATCTGGATAAAATGGAGGCCTTCCTGGAAACCTATAAGCTGCCAAGACTGGAACAGGAAGAAATTGACAACCTCGATAGGCCAATAACCAGTAACAAGATTGAAGCAGGGATCAAAAACCTCCCAAAAAACAAGAGTCCAGGGCCTGATGGATTCCCTGGGGAATTCTACCAAACATTCAAAGAAGAAATAATACCTATTCCCCTGAAGCTGTTTCAAAAAATAGAAACAGAAGGAAAACTTCCAAACTCATTCTATGAGGCCAGCATTACCTTAATCCCCAAACCAGGCAAAGACCCCATCAAAAAGGAGAATTTCAGACTAATATCCTTGATGAATATGGATTCCAAAATCCTCAACAAAATCCTAGCTAATAGGATCCAACAATACATTAAAAGGATCATCCACCTTGACCAAGTGGGATTTATCCCTGGCATGCAAGGGTGGTTCAACATTCGCAAATCAAAAAATGTGATAGAACACATTAATAAGAGGAAAGAGAAGAATCATATGGTCCTCTCAATTGATGCAGAAAAAGCATTTGACAAAATACCACATCCTTTCCTGATTAAAACTCTTCGGAGTATAGGGAGAGAGGAAACATTCCTCAAGTTCATAAAATCCATCTATGAAAAACCCACAGCGAATATCATCCTCAATGGGGAAAAGCTGAGAGCCTTTCCCTTAAGATCAGGAACACGTCAAGGGTGCCCACTCTCACCACTATTGTTCAACATAGTACTAGAAATCCTAGCAACAGCAATCAGACAACAAAAAGAAATAAAAGGTCCTCAAATTGGCAAAGAAGTCAAACTCTCTCTTTTCGCAGATGACATGATACTTTATGTGGAAAACCCAAAAGACTCCAGCCCCAAATTACTAGAACACATACAGCAATTCAGTAATGTGGCAGGATACAAAATCAATGCACAGAAATCAGTTGCTTTCTTATACACTAACAATGCCAAGGTAGAAATAGAAATTAGAGAAATGATTCCATTTACAATAGCACCAAAAACCATAAGGTGACTTAGAATAAACCTAACCAAAGTGGTAAAGGATCTATACTCTAGGAACTACACAACACTCATGAAAGAAATTGAAGGAGACGCAAAAAGATGGAAAAACATTCCATGCTCATGGATCAGAAGAATAAACATTGTTAAAATGTCTATGCTACCCAGAGCAATCTATACTTTCAATGCCATCCTGATCAAAATTCCAATGGCATTTTTCAAAGTGCTGGAACAAACAATCCTAAAATTTGTATGGAATCAGAAAGACCCCGAATCGCCAAGGAAATGTTGAAAAAGAAAAAGCTGGGGGCATCACGTTGCCCGATTTCAAGCTATATTACAAAGCTGTGATCACCAAGACAGCATGATACTGGCACAAAAACAGACATATAGACCAATGGAACAGAATAGAGAACCCAGATATGGACCCTCAACTCTGTGGTCAAATAATCTTTGACAAAGCAGGAAAAAAACATGCAATTGAAAAAGACAGTCTCTTCAATAAATGGTGCTGGGAAAATTGGACAGCCACATGCAGAACAATGAAACTCGACCATTCTCTAACACCATACACAAAGATAAACCCAAAATGGATGGAAGACCTCACTGTGAGAGAGGAATCCATCAAAATCCTAGAGGAGAACATAGGCAATAACCTCTTTGACATCGGCCACAGCCACTTCTTTCAAGATACATCTCCAAAAGCTAGTGAAACAAAAGCAAAAATGAACTTTTGGGACTTCATCAAGATAAAAAGCTTCTGCACAGCAAAGGAAACAGTCAACAAAACAAAGAGGCAACCCACAGAATGGGAGAAGATATTTGCAAAGGACACTACAGATAAAGGGCTGGTATCCAAGATCTATAAAGAACTTCTCAAATTCAACACCCAAAAAACAAATAATCAAGTCAAAAAATGAGCAGAAGATATGAAAAGACACTTTTCTAAAGAAGACATACAAATGGCTAACAGACACATGAAAAAATGTTCATCATCATTAGCCATCAGGGAAATCCAAATCAAAACCACATTGAGATACCACCTTACACCAGTTAGAATGGCAAAAATGGACCAGGCAAGAAACAACAAATGTTGGAGAGGTTGTGGAGAAAGGAGAACCCTCTTACACTGTTGGTGGGAATGCAAGTTGGTACAGCCACTTTGGAAAACAGTGTGGAGGTGCCTCAAAAAATTAAAAATTGAGCTACCCTATGACCCAGCAATTGCACTGCTGGGTATTTACCCCAAAGACACAGATGTAGTGAATAGAAGGGCCATATGTACCCCAATGTTCATAGCAGCAATGTCCGCAATAGCCAAACTGTGGAAAGAGCCGAGATGCCCTTCAACAGATGAATGGAGAAAGAAGATGTGGTCCATATATACAATGGAATATTACTCAGCCATCAGAAAGGATGAATACCCAACTTTTACATCAACATGGATGGGACTGGAGCTGATTAATTATGCTAAGTGAAATAAGTCAAGCAGAGAAAGTCAATTATCATATGGTTTCACTTATTTGTGGAATGTAAGGAATAGCATGGAGGACATTAGGAGAAGGTAGGGAAAAATGAAGGGAGGGAAATCGGAGGCAGAGATGAACCACGAGAGACTATGGACTCTGAGAAACAGGGTTTTAGTGGGGAAGAGGGTGGGGGGATGGGTTAGCCCAGTGATGGTTATTAAGGAGGGCACGTATTCCATGGAGCACTGGGTGTTATACGAAAACAATGGATTGTGGACCACTACATCAAAAACTAATGATGTATTGTATGGTGACTAACATAACATAATAAAATTTTTAAAAATAATAATTAAAAATAAATTTAAAAAATAAAAATATAACTGCAAAAAAAAATTGAGTCTCTAATCAAAAATGTCCCAGCATGGACACCTTGGTGGCTCATTTGGTTAAGCGTCTGCCTTCGGCTCATGTCGTGATCCCAGGGTCCTGGGATGGAGTCCCACATTGGGGTCCTTGCTCAGTGGGGAGCCTGCTTCTCCCTCTGACTGCTGCTCCCCCTGCTTGTGTGCTCTCTCTATCTCTCTCTCTGGCAAATAAATAAAATCTTTTTAAAAAAAATCTCCAACAAACAAAAGTCTAGGGCCAGATTTGCTTCACAGGTGAATTCTTCCAAATATCTATTTATCTATTTATTTATTTTTTAATTTTTTTATCAAATATTTTATTTCAGAGAGAGAGAGCACAGGTCAGGAGAGTAAGCCAATCTCTCTGATGAACATACATGCAAAAATCCTCAACAAGATACTACCCAACTGATTCCAACAATACATTTAAAAAAATTATATACCATGATCAAGTGGGATTTATTCCTGGGATGCAAGAGTGGTTTGATATTTGCAAAACATGCAATGTAGTATGTCACATCAAAAAGAGAAAAGATGAGAAACACATAGTCATTTCAATAGATGAAGAAAAAGCATTTCACAAAGTAAAGCATCCTTCCATGATAAAAACCCTTAACAACATAGGATCAGAAGGTAGATACCTCAATGTAATAAAGGCTTTATATGAAAAACACACAACTAACTTCATGCTCAATGGTGAAAAACTGAAAGGTTTCCCCCTAAGATCAGGAACAACACAAGGAAGTCTACTCTCACCAATTGTATTCAACTTAATACTGGAAGTCCTAGACACAGCAATTTGACAACACAAAGAAATAAAAGGCATCCAAACTGTTAGTAAGAAACAAAACTTTCACTATTTGCAGATTACATGAAACCTTATATAGAAAACCAAAAAACTCCACCAAAAAAAAAAAAAAAAAAAACCTGCTAGAACTAATAAATGAATTCAATAAAATTCCAGGATACAAATATCAATGTGCAAAACCAATTGCATTTCTATATAGTAATAATGAAGCAGCAGAAAGAGAAATTTAAAAAACAATCCCATTTATAACTGGATGAATAATATTAAAATAAATACCTACCAATAAACTTAACCAAGAAGGTGAAAGAATTTTACTCTGAAAACTATAAAACATTGATGAAAGAAATTCAAGATGATACACAGAAATGGAAAGACAGTCCATGCTCATGGAATATTGTTAAAATATCTATACTGCCCAAAGCAACCTACACATTTAATGCTATCTTTATTTTGATAATACCAATAACCTTTTACACAGAACTGGAACAAACAATCCTAAAATTTGTATGGAAACATAAAAGAGCCTGAATAGCCAAAGCAATCATGAAAAAGAGAAACAAAACTGGATCACAATTGCAGACTTCAGATTATATTAAAAAGCTGTAGTAATCAAAACAGTATGGTACTGAGTTGAAAGATGGCTCCTGGAAGTTAAGATGGCAAAGGAATAGGGGGACCATAAGTTTGTCTCATCCTTCAAATACAACTAAATAGTTATCAAATCATTCTGAACAACTGGAGGTCTGAGAAAACAAATGCAGCAAGTCTACAAGTAGAAAAGCTACCACCATTTGAAAGGTAGGAGGTGCAAAGACTTAAATCAGGTATGATATAGCTGAGGATAGGGTGCTTAAAGAGACTACTGCATAGTATTATAAGCAGTGGAGTGCAAAATTGGAACTTTTAAAAGTCTGCTATAGTCAGGAAAGTGCCCTGACTCAAGTGTTCAGGTGGTGAAGCAGGGCAGGATCCCAGGTATGACACTGTAACCTGAGGATCCCCTGGGTCACAAGAAGAACATGTGGTGACTAAGTGTGACATGGTTTCCAGGCATAGGAGTGAGGAAGCCGGCTGAGAACAGCGAGTGTTGGTGCCACCTTTCTGCTCTGTATTGTCATAAACTGCGAACCACTGAACCTTTCCTAGAACAGGTCCAGCAAAAGGCAAAAGCATGGTGATATCCTCCCTAGGGGGAACAGCATGGGTCTGTGCCATGGGAGCCCCTAAAATTTGGAGTTTTGAAATTCAGTTATGGGCCTGAAATAAAAATGCTCAGACACAGGCAGGGTGAACACAGATTTCTGATGGAAACCAGGGAGACAAGAGTGGTTGATTACTCTTCTGTGAGAGCACACTGAAGAGTAGGGGGTGAGAATTTTCAGCTCTGGGGCTAGAGAGCAGATCACTGACATATTCATCCTGCCCATCAATGCTGAAAGCCTTCAGGGAGCAAAGGAGCGCCACCTAGTGGAGTCCAGAGCCCCTTACACCAACCCTGCCTCCCTGCACACTGGAGGTACATTTCCAATAGGGCAAGTCCACGTGAGAATCAGCACAGCAGGCCGATCCCCCAGAAGACCAGCACAAACAACTTGCTCACACCAACTTTACCGATCATAGAGGGCTTGAACAGCTTCAGCTCTAGGGGAAAACAGTATATAGCACTCTTTCTATTTTTATTCTTTATTCTTTTATTATTTTTTAAGTTATTTTCTTATTTTTTCAATTTTTTAAATTTTTTTCATTTTTATTTTTTATATTTTCTTTCCTTTCTTTTTATTTTATTTTTTTATACATTTTTTTTCTTTCTTTCTATTTTGGGATCTAGTTTCTTTTAACAAGTAGACCAAAACACACACAGGATCTAGTTTTTTTCAGGATGTTTTTTGTTGTTGTTATTGTTGTTTTTGTTGTTTTCTTCTTTTTTGTTCTTCATTTCATCCAGGCCAAAATGACAAAAAGGAGAAATTCACCCAAAAAGAAAGAACAAGAGGTAGTACTCACAGCCAGGGATTTAATCAACATGGGTATAAGTAAGATGTCTGAACTAGAATTTACAGCAACAATTATAAGCATACTAATCGGGATTGAAAAAAGCACAGAAGACACAAGAGAATCCCTTACTGTAGAGATAAAATAACTAAAGTCTAGTCAGGCCAAAATTAAAAATGTTAATACTGAGATGCAGTACCAAGTGGAGGCCATAAATATGACCATGAATGAAGTAGAAGAGAGAATCAGTGATATAGAAGCTAAAATGATGGAAAGTAATGAAGATGGAAAGAAGAGGGAAAGGAAACTATTAGATCACAAAGGTAGACTTGAGGAACTCAGTGATTCCATACAGCAAAACAATATCCATATTATAGGAGTCCAAGAAGATGAAGAGCAGGAGAAAGTAGCAGAAGGCTTATTTGAACAAATTATAGATGTGAACTTCCCTAATCTGGGGAAGGAAACAGGCATTCAAGTACAAGAGTCACAGAGACCTCCCTAAAAAAAAACAACAAAAACAGTTCAACATGTAGACATATTATAGTGAAGCTTGCAAATTACAAAGATAAAGAGAAAATCCTGAAAGCAGCTTGGGACAAGAGGTCCTTAACCCAAAAGGGTAGAAACATAAGGTTGGCAACAGACCTATCCACAGAGACGTGGCAGGCCAGGAAGGACTGAGATGATATATTCAACATGCCAAATGGGAAAAATATGCAGCCAAGAACACTTTATCCAGTAAGGCTGTCATTCAGAATAGAAAGAGAGATAAACAGATTCCAAGACAAAGAAAAACGAAAGGAATTGGTGAACACTAAACCAGCCCTGTAAGAAATATTAAAGGGAATCCTTTAAGTGGAAAGAACCCAAAAGTAACAAACACCAGAAAAGAACAGAGACAATCTAAAGGAACAGTAAATTTATAGGTAATACAATGGCACTAAGTTCATATCTTTCAATAATTACTCTAAATATAAAAAGACTAAATGCTCCAATCAAAAGACATAGAGCATCAGAATGGATTTAAAAAAATAAGACCCATCAATATGCTGCTTACAAGAGACTCATTTTAGACCCAAAGACAATGACAGATTGAAAGTGAGGGGGTGGAAACCATTATCATGCTAATGGACATCAGAACAAACCTGGAGTAGCCATCCTTATATCAAACTAGATTGTATTTTTAAATTTAATTTAATTTTATTATGTTACATTAGTTACCACACAATACATCATTAGTTTTTGATGTAGTGATCCACGATTCATTGTTTTCATATAACACCCAGTGCTCCATGCAGTACATGCCCTCCTTAATACCCATCACTGGGTTAACCCATCCCACCACCCCCTCCACTCTAAAACCCTCAGTTTGTTTTTTGGAGTCCATAGTCTCTCATGGTTCATCTCCCTCTCCAATTCCCCCCTTCATTTTTCCTTTCCTTCTCCTAATGTCCTCCATGCTATTCCTTATGTTCCACAAATAAGTGAAACCATATGATAATTGACTATCCATTCATCTGTCAATGGACACTGAGCTCTTTCCATATTTTGGCTATTGTGGACATTGCTGCTATAAACCTTGGGGTTCATGTGCCCCTTCAAATCACTATGTTTGTATCCTTTGGATAAATACCTAGTAGTGCAATTGCTGGGTCATAGGGTAGTTCTATTTTTAACTTTTTGAGGAAGCTCCATACTCTTTTCCAGAGTGGCTGCACCAGCTTTTATCCACCAAATATATAAGAGCATTCCCCTTCCTCTGCATCCTTGCCAACATCTGTCTTTTCCTGAGTTGTTAATTTTAGTCATTTTGACTGGCATGAAGTGGTATCTCATTGTAGTTTTGATTTGTATTTCCCAGATGCCAAGTTATTTTGAGAATTTTTTTCATGTGTCTGTTAGCCACTTGTATGTCTTCTTTGGAGAAATGTCTCTTCATGTCTTCTGCCCATTTCTTGACTGAATTTTTTGTTTTGGGGGTGTTGAGTTTGATAAGTTCTTTATAGATTTTGGATACTAACCTTTTATCTGTTAAGACATTTGCAAATATCTTCTCTCATTCCATAGGTTGCCTTTTTGTTTTGTTGACTATATCCTTTGCTGTGCAAAAGCTTTTTATCTTGATGAAGACCCAATAGTTCATTTTTGCTTTTGTTTCTGTATGGTGTAAAAAAGTGGTCCAGTTTCATTCTTCTGCATGTGGCTGTTCAATTTTCCCAACACCATTTGTGGAAAAGACTGTCTTTTTTCCATTGGATATTCGTTCCTGCTTTGTTGAAGATTCATTGACCATAGAGCTGAGGTCCATCAATCTATGTGTCTGCTTTAGTGCCAGTACCATACTGTCTTGATGATTACAACTTTGTAATATAGCTTGAAGTCCAGAATTGTGATGCCTCCGGTTTTGAATTTCTTTTTCAACATTCCTTTGGCTATTTGGGGTCTTTTCTGGTTCTGTACAAATTTTAGGATTATTTGTTCGACCTCTGTGAAAAATGCTGGTGGTATTTTGATAGGGATTGCATTGAATGTGTAGATTGCTTTGGGTAGCATAGACATTTTAACAATATTTGTTCCTCCAATCCATGAGCATGGGATGTTTTTCCATCTCTTGGTGTCTTCTTCATTTTCTTTCATAAGTGTTTTATAGTTTTCAGTCCTTCAGTTCCTTTACTTCTTTGCTTAGTTTTATTCCTAGGTATCTTACAATTTGTGGTGCAATTTTAAATGGGAACAATTCCTTGATTTCTCTTTCTGCTGCTTCATTGTTAGTGTATAGAAATGCAAGACTTCTGTGCTTCGATTTTATATCCTGTGACTTTACTGAATTCCTGTATCAGTTGTAGCAATTTTTTCGTAGTCTTTTGGGTTTTCTACATAGAGTATCATGTCATCTGTGAAAGTGAAAGTTTGACTTCTTCACCAATTTGGATGCCTTTTCTTTCTTTTTGTTGTCTGGCTGCTGAGGCCAGGACTTCCAGTAATATGTTGAACAACAGTGGTGAGAGTGGATATCCCTGTCGAGTTCCTGACTTTAGAGGAAAAGCTCTCAGTTTTTCCCCATTGAGAATGATATTCACTGTAGGTCTTTTGATTGTAGCCTTTATGATGTTTAGTTATGTTCCTTCTAGCCCTATGTGGCTGAGGGCTTTTATCAAGAAAAGATGCTGTATTTTGTCAAATGCTTTTTCTGCATTTATTGATAGGATCTTATGTTTCTTGTCCTTTCTTTTATTAATGTGGTTTATCACGTTGTTATATTTATGGACCTTGAACCACCTCTGTAGCCCAGGAATAAAACCCACTGGGTCGTGGTGAATAATTCTTTTAATATACTGTTGGATCCTATTAGCTAGTATTTTGGTGAGAATTTTTGCATCCATGTTCATCAGGGATATTGGTCTGTAATTCTTTTTAGTGGGGCCTTTTTCCCATTTTGGGACTGAGGTAATGCTGGCCCCATAGAATGAGTTTGGAAGTTTTCCTTCAATTTCTACTTTTTGGAACAGACTCAGAAAAATAGGCATTAATTCTTCTTTAACTGTTTGGTAGAATTCCCCTGGGAAGCCATCTGGTACTAGGCCCTTGTTTTGGGGGAGATATTTGATTACTGATTCAATTTCTTTGCTGGTTATTGGTCTGCTCAAGTTTTCTATTTCTTCCTGTTCCAGTTTTGGGAGCTTATATGTTTTTAAGAATGCATCCATTTCTTCCAGATTGCCTAATTTGTTGGCATATAATTGCTCAAAATATTCTCTTATAATTGTTTGTATTTCTTCAGTGTTGGTTGTGATCTCTCCTCTTTCATTGATGATTTTAATTATTTGGGTCCTTTCTCTTTTCCTTTTGAGAAGTCTGGCTAGGGGTTTATCAATCTTATTAATTCTTTCAAAGAACCAACTCCTAGTTTCATTGATCTGTTCTACTGTTTTCTTGATTTCTATATCATTGATTATTGCTCTAATCTTCATTATTTCACTTCTCTTGCTACATTTAGGCTTTATTTGCTCTTCTTTTTCCAACTCCCTTAGGTGTAAGGTTAGGTTGTATATTTGAGACATTTCTTGTTTCTTGAGGAAGGCCTATATTGCTATATACTTCCCTCTTAGGACTTCCTTTGCTGCATCCAAAGGTTTTGAACTGTCATGTTTTCATTTTCATTTGCTTCCACTTGTTTTTTAATTCTTTAATTTCCTGGTTGACCCATTCATTCTTTAGTGAGATATTCTTTAGCCTCCATGTATTTTCGGTCCTTCCAAATTTCTTGTGGTTGACTTCAAGTTTCATAGTTTTGTGGTCTGAAAATACGCATCATATGATCTCAGTCTTTTTATACTTTTGAGTCCTGATTCCTGACCCAGATGTGATCTTTTCTGGAGTATGTTCCCTGTGCAGTTGAAAAGAATGTGTTTTCTGCTTCTTTAGGATAAAATGCTCTGAATATATCTGTGATGTCCATGTTGTCCAGTTTATCATTCAAAGCCCTTGTGTTCTAAACTGAGTGTTGCTGGAGTGGGGGGTGGGGTGGGAGGGATGGGGTGACTGGGTGATGGACACTGGGGAGGGTGTGTACTCTGGTAAGCGCTGTGAATTGTGCAAGACTGTTGAATCTCAGATCTGTACCTCTGAAACAAATAATGCAATATATGTTAAGAAAAAAAAAGAAGAAGAAGAAGAAGGTAGCAGGAGGGGAAGAATGAAGCGGGGGAAATCGGAGGGGTAGACGAACCATGAGAGACGATGGACTCTGAAAAACTAACAGGGTTCTAGAGGGGAGGGGGGTGGGAGGATGGGTTAGCCTGGTGGTGGGTATTGAGGAGGGCACATTCTGCCTGGAGCACTGGGTGTTGTGCACAAACAATGAATCATGGAACACTTCATCTAAAACTAATGATGTAATGTATGGGGATTAACATAAGAATAAAATAAAATAAAAAATATCCAAAGCCCTTGTGTTCTTATTGATCTTCTGCCTAGATGATCTGTCCATTGCTGTGAGTGTGGTGTTAATTTCCCCTACTATTATTATCTTATTATCAATGAGTTTCTTTACATTTGTTATTAATTGGTTTATGTATTTGGGTGCTTCCAAGTTAGGGACATAAATGTTTATAATCATTAGATACTCTTGTTTGATAGACCCCTTTATTTTGATACAGTATCCTTCATCTCTTACACAGTCTTTGGCTCAAAATCTAGGTTGGTTGTTATAAGGATGGCTTCTCCAGCCTTCTTTTGATGTGCATTATAGTAAATGGTTCTCCACCCTCTCACTTTCAATCTGGAGGTGTCTTGGGTCTAAAGTGAGTCTCTTGTAAGCAGCATATCAATGGGTCTTTTTTTTTTTTGTCATTCTGAAACCCTATGTCTTTTGATTGGAGCATTTAGTCCATTTACACTCAGAGTAATTATTGAAAGATATGAATGTAGTGCCATTGTATGTAGTTGCCATTCCTTTAGATTGTCTCTGTTCCTTTCGGGTATTTCTTACATTTGGGCCCTCTCTCCACTCAAAGGACTCCCTTTAATATTTCTTGCAGGGCTGGCTTATTGTTCACAAATCCCTTTAGTTTTGTTTTTGTTTTGTTTTGTTTTGTTTTTCTCCTAGGAACTCTTTTACTTTTCTTCTATTCTGAATGACAGACTTGCTGGGTGAAGTATTCTGGGCTGCATAATTTTTCCCATTTAGCATGCTAAATATATCATGCCAGTCCTTCTTGCCTGCCAGGTCTCTGTGAACTGGTCTGCTGCTAAACTTATATGTCTACCCTTGTGGGTTAAGGGCCTCTGTCCCGAGCTGCTTTCATGATTTTCTCTTTATCTTTGTAATTTGCAATCTTCACTATAATTTGTTGAGGAGTTGATCTATTTTTGTTGATTTTGAGGGGAGTACTCTGTGACCCTTGGACTTGAATGTCTGTTTCCTTCCCCAGATTAGGGAAGTTCTCAGCTATAATTTGTTCAAATAAGCCTTCTGCCCCTTTCTTCCACTCCTCATCTTCTGGGGCTCCTATAATTTGGAGTCCAGTGATTTAGGGAAATGCTGAGTTCCCTCAGTCTACCTTCATTATCTATTGGTTTTCTTTCCCTCTTCTTTTCACCTTCCTTTATTCCATCATTTTATCTTCTATATCACTGATTCTCTCTTCTGTTTCATACAACTTCATTTCTATGGTCTCCATTTGGGACTGCATCTCTATAATAGCATTTTTAATTTTGGCCTGACTAGATTTTAGTTCTTTTATCTCTACATTAGGGTATTCTTTAGTGTCTTCTATGCTTTTTTCAAGCCCAGCCAGTAAGTTTATAATTGTTTTAAGCTCTAGTTCAGACATCTTACTTATATCCATATTGACTAAATCCCTGGTAGTACTACTTCCTGTTCTTCTTTGGGGGTGAATTTCTCCATCCTGTCATTTTTCCTGAAAAGAAAGGAAGAAATAAAAAGGAAAAAAAAAACAGCAATAACAACAACAACTTCAGGAAGTGTTTCTGGTGTATCTTGTGTACACTCTGCTGTTGAATTTTGGCTGCTCTTTCTCACTGGTCTGTCCTCTACAGAGTTCCTCCTTGCTTGTAGCAAGGTATTTAACTAAGTGTGCTTTGATTTGTTTGTTAAGATAAGCCTGGAGAAGAAAAAAAGAAAAGAAAAAAAACTGATCCAAAACAAGAGAAAAAGAGAAGTAACAAAAATGCAAACAAACAGACAAACAAAAACTATAAGCCTGATTCCAAAAAACAAGAAAGAAGGAAAACAGAGTAAGGAAAGGAGAAAAGAGAAAAAAAAAATAAGAAGCCTGATCAGAAAAATAATAGAAGGAAACAAACAAA
Organism: Mirounga angustirostris; assembly: GCF_029215605.1. NCBI lineage: Eukaryota > Metazoa > Chordata > Mammalia > Carnivora > Phocidae > Mirounga > Mirounga angustirostris. The sequence goes on from NW_026991719.1 coordinate 61,591,378, forward strand.
TAAGCCAACAAATAAAAAATTATAAGCCTAATACCTTAAAAAAAGGGGGGGGAAGAATACATATATATATAACAAAATATAAAAAGTAAAAGCTAAGAAATAAAAAATTTAAAAATGAAAAAATTTTTAAATTAATAAAAGAAGAAAAAAGAAGCAAGTCTTGTCTTATTTGCACCAGAAGCTGATATTCTAGAACATTCTTTAATCAGTAGATTTGGTACATGGGGGGGATCTTTGTTGATCTTCTGAGGGTGAGACCTGCTGGGCTGGCTCACAAGCTGACTTGCCTTTTTATAGATGCTCTTGCCAGGTCCAGGGGGTTGGGGGTTAGTGTAGGGGACACCATCCTGCACTGGAGGCACTGTGTTTCTCTCTGAAGTCCTATTGTGCTGGTGGGTGGGGGAAAGGAGGGGTGGTGGAGGAGGAAGAATATGGCATCACCCTCCCTCTTGTCCCTGGGGGGGGGGACTGTTGGCCCGCTCTGTTCAGGAGGTCCTCACAAAAAGTGAACAATCTCCTATGTCCTGGGCGTTTTTCAGTTCCCTGCCCCTCACCTGTCTATTCCCAGGCCCTTGGCACACCCAGTGCCACAGATTTCCTGTATTTGAACTCTGATGGGTGGCTGGGATTCAAAACTCCAAGATTTTTTTTTTTTTTTAAGATCTTATTTATTCATTTGAGAGAGAGAGAGCCCAAGAGAGTGAGAGCACAAGCAACAAGGACTGGCAGATCAAGAGCGAGAAGCAGACTCCCTATCGAGCAAGGAGCCAGACATGGGGCTCGATCCCAAGACCCTGAGATCATGATCTGAGCTGAAGGCAGATGCTTAACCAACTGAGCCACCCAGGCGCCCCTCAAAACTTCAAGTTTTAAAAGGCCTGGCAAGGTGTGAACATACTTCCCTCCCCCAGAGGAGAGCTCCGAGTCGCACCAGCACCCTCCTGCCCCAGAAAACCAGTTGCACACCTTGTGCATGGAGACTAGAGTTTATTATAAATAGTTTTCTTTTTTAAAGATTTTATTTATTTGACACAGACATAGCGAGAGAGGGAACACAAGCAGGGGGGGTGGGAGAGGGAGAAACAGGCTTCCCACGGAGCAGGGAGCCCGATTGGGGCTCGATCCCAGGACCCTGGGATCATGACCTGAGCCGAAGGCAGAGCCTAATGACTGAGCCACCCAGGCGCCCCTAGAGTTTATTATAACACTCGGTGGAACCAGGTTGTCGGCTGTCTGCTCACGACTCAGTCCCCTACTCTGTTCTGTCCCAGAAAAGTAGTCACACAGATGCTTGAATTGTGGCAGACAGTGAAAATCAGTGGCCAGGTTACTTGCAGTTTGCCTGTGTCTCTGCTCTCTGGTCAGTTCTGACCCAGAAAAGCAGCCACTTGGTGTAAACACAGAGGTTTAAGTCTATTGTGGCTTTCAGCGAAAAGCTGTTAAGAGGTTTTCTGCCCTCTATGCACACCTCTGACCCTACTCTTGAGTACCGCTCAATGGCTCCTAGCTGGCCTTTTTTCCTTGGAAAGGCAAAATACACTCTTCCAACTATACTCCAGCAAGGGGAACGATCTTTCCCAGTATGACCCAGGGAATCTCCTCACCACATCTTATTGTGCAATCCCTACCCTCTGTGCTCTTTCCCACTCTCTCCCTCTCCCTGACTTCACTCCTTAAAAAGGGCTCCCTCCCCTTCATTGCTGCATGGCTGAACTCTCCTCCAAATCATGGCTCCAAACCTCACATCTGCCATGTTCTCTCCCTCCAACTGTGCAGATTATTTTCTTAATCCTCAGATCATACTCCTAGTTGTTCAAAATAGTTAGATGTTGATCTAGCTGTGTTCAAGGGACATGGCAAGCTCAGGGTCCCCCCACTATTCCGCCATCTTAACTCTGCACCTTGTGGAGGGTTTTATTATGAATATATGCTATAATTTGTCAAATGCTATTTCTGCATCTACTGAAAGGATCATATGGCTCTTATCATTTCTTTTATTAATGCAGTGTATCACGTTGATTGATTTGCCAATATGGACCCACCCCTGCAGCCCAGGAATAAATCCCACTTGATTGTGAGGTCATTGGAATAATTCTTTTAATGTACCATTGGATTCAATTTGCTAGTATCTTGTTGAGAATTTTTGCATCCATGTTCATCAGGGATACTAGCCTGTGGTTCTCTTTTTTAGTGGGGTCTTTGGTTTTGGAATCAAGGTAGTTCTGCCTTTATAGAAGGAGTTTGGAAGTTTTACTTCCATTTCTATTTTTTTGAACAGTTTAGGAAGAATAAGTATTAACTCTACTTTAACTGTCTGGTAGAATTCCCCTGGGAAACCATCTGGCCCTGGACTTTTGTTTTTTGGGAGATTTTTTTTATTACATATTCAATTTCTTTGCTGGTTATGGGCCTATTCAAATTTTCTATTTCTTCCTGTTTCAGCTTTGGTAGTTTGTATGTTTCTAGGAATTTATCTATTTCTTCCAGATTGCCTAATTTTTTGGCATATAATTTTTCATAATGTTCTTTTATAATTGTATTTCTGTGGTGTTGGCTGTGATCTCTCCTCTCCCATTTGTGATTTTATTTATTTGTATCCTTTCTCTTTTCTTTTTGATAAGTCTGTCTAGGGGGTTATCAATTTTATTCATTCTTTCAAAAACCAGCTCCTGGATTCATTGATTTTTTTTTCTACTATTTGTTTGTTCGTTTGTTCCTATATCATTTATTTCTACTCTGATGTTTATTATTTCCCTTCTGCTGGCTTACGCTTCATTTGTTGTTCTTTTTCTAGTTCCTTTAGGTGTAAGGTTAGGTTGCACAATTGAGATTTTTCTTGCTTCTTGAGGTAGGCCTGTATTGTTAAATACTTCTTTCTTACTACCACTTTTGCTGCATCCCAAAGATTTTGGACCATCGTGTTTTCATTATCATTTGCTTGTATGTATTTCTTTATTGCTTCTTTAATTTCCTGGTTAACCCATTCACTCCTTAGTAGATATTCATTACCCTCCATGTATTTGTGGTCTTCCAAAATTTTTTCTTGTGCTTGACTTCAAGTTCCATAGCATTGTGGTCAGAATAGAGGCATGGTATGACCTCAGTCTTGTACTCATTGAAGCCTGCTTTGTGACCTAGTATGTGATCCGTTCTGCAGAATGTCCCATGTGCACTTGAAAAGAATGTGCATTCTGCTTTAGGATGAAATGTTCTGAATATATCTGTTAAGTCCATCTAGTCCAGGGTGTCATTCAAAGCCATTGTTTCCTTGTTGATCTTCTGCTTAGATGATCAATCCATTGCTGTAAGTATGGTGTTAAAGTCCCCTACTGTTATTGTATTATTATCAGTAAGTTCTTTTATGTTTGTTATTAGTTGTTTCATATATTTGGGTGCTCCCAAGTTGGGGGCATAAATATTTAATTGTTAGATCTTCTTGTGGGATAGACCCCTTTGTTATGATATAGTGCCCTTCTTCATCTTTTGTTGCAGTCTTTGGTTTAAAATCTTGTTTGTCCAATATAAGTATGGCTATTCTGGCTTTCTTTTGACATCCATTAGCATGATAGATGGTTCTCCATCCCCTTGCTTTCAATCTGCAGGTGTCTATAGGTCTAAAATGAGTCTCATGTAGGCAGCATATAGATAAGTTTTGCTTTTTAATCCATCTCTGTGTCTCCTGGATTTGGATGTGTGTTTCTTTTCCCAATTAGTTTTCAGCTACAATTTCCTCAAATAAACCTTCTGCCCCCTTTCCCTCTCTTCTTCTGGGATTCCTATGATACAAATACTATTATGCTTTATGGAGTCGCTGAGTTCCCTAAGTCTACATTCTTGATCTAATATTTTTCTTTCCCTCTTCTTTTCAGCTTTGTTACTTTCCATAATTTTATCTTGTATATCACTTAATCATTCCTTTGATCCTTCCATCCTTCTGGTCGTCACATCCAGTTGGTTTCAAATCATTGTTTATTGCATTTTTCATTTTAGCCTAACTAGTTTTTAGGCATTTTATCCCCTTTCCAGTCAATCTTTACTGCCATACCATCCAAAGGCAACCACAAGTACAGGTAGGAATTTGCAAGATGAAGATAATAATTTCTGAAAAGGAGGAAATGAGGTAATGAGCTGACAGTTGAAAAACTCGTGTGAAGTAAATATTTTGTGTAATAATTGTTAAGAACTAGCATTTGCTGAGCACTATTTTCAAGGCACTATTCTACTTAAATCAATTAACTCAATTTTTATTTCAGAACAACAATAAAAAGTAAGTACTATTAGTATCCCCATTTTACAAATGAGAAAACTGAGCCATAGAGAACATGCCATAGTGCCTAAGGTAGGAAAACGAAGGAAAAGAGAAGAAATGGTGAGCTGCGCCCTGATCATAGAGGACCTGGAATGCCAAAGAACTTAGACTATCCTCAAGGTCAAGGGAAACATTCAGAGGTTTTTTGCTTTTTTGTTTTTTGTATTGCATTGGAAATCTGGGGGGTTTTTTTTTTCATTTTTATTAAGTATTTATTTTAATTCCAGCATACTTAACAGTGTTACATTAGTTTCAGGTTTGCAATATAGTGATTCAACAATTCTATATATTACTCAGAGCTCATCATGATAAGTGTATTCTTTAATTCCCATCACCTATTTCATCCATCCCCCACCCACCTCCCCTCTGGTAATCAGTTTGTTCTCTATAGTTAAGAGTCTGTTTCTTGGTTTGTATCTCTTTTTTTTCCTTTGTTCATTTTTGTTTGTTTGTTTCTTTAATTCCACATATGAGTGAAATCAAATGCTATTTGTCTTTCTCTGACTGGCTTATTTCACTTGGCATTATACTCTCTATCTCCATCCATGTTGTTGCAAATGGCAAGATTTCATTCTTTTTTATGCCTGAGTACTATTCCATATGCACGTGTGCATATGTATGTATACATATATATGTATCACCTCTTCTTTATCCATTCATCTATTGGTGGACCCTTGGGCTGCTTCCATAATTTGGCTTTTGTAAGTAATATTGTTATAAACATAGTGGTGCATGTATTCCTTTGTTTGTTTGTTTGTTTATAATTTGGAGGTTAAATATCCAGTAGTACAATCGCTGAATCATAGGTTCATTCTATTTTTTTTTTTATTTTCTGTGGAACCTACATACTGCCTTCCACAGTGACTGCCCCAGTTTGCATTCCCACCCACACTGCAGGAGGGTTCCTTTTTTCTCCACATCCTTGTAAACACTTGTTGATTCTTGTATTTTTAATTTCAGCCATTCTGACAGGTATAAGGTAATATCTCATTGTAGTTTTTATTGGCATTTCCCTAATTCTGATTGATGTTCATCATCTTTTCATACATCTGTTGGCCATTTTTATATCTTTTTGGCAGAAATGTCTGTTCATGTATTCTGCTCATTTTTCATTGGATTATTTGGTTTTGGGTGTTGAGTTGTATCACTTCTTGATCTATTTTGGATACTAGCCCTTTATTGGATATGAAATTTGAAAGTATCACCTCCCACTCAGTAGATTGTCTTTTAGGTTTTTTTATTGTTTCCTTCACTGTGAAAAAGGCTTTTATTTTGATATAGTCCCAGTAGTTTATTTTTGCTTTTATTTCCTTGCCTCAGGAGATATATCTAGAAAAATGTTATGACTGATGTCAGAGAAATTACTGCCTGTTCTCTCTTTTAGGATTTTTATGGTTTCAGTTCACACATTTAGGTCATTCATCCATTTTGAGTTCATTTTTTTATCTTTTATTTATTTATTTAGAGTTCATTTTTGTGTATGGTATAAAAAAAGTGATCCAGTTTCATCCTTTCGCAGGTAGCTCTTCAGTTTTCCCAACACTGTTGAAGAGACTGTGTTTTCCCCATTGCATATTTTTACCTCTTTTGACAAAGATTAATTGACAATATAACTATGGGTTTGTTTCTGGTATTTCTATCCTGTTGCACTGATTCATGAGTCTACTTTTGTGCCAGTACCATACTGTTTTCTTACTATAGGTTTGTAATATAACTTGAAATCTAGAATTGTGATTTCTCCAGCTTTCTTTTTCTTCTTCAAGATTTTTTGGTTATTTAGGGTCTTTCGTGGTTTCATACATGTGTTAGGATTGTGTGTTTAGCTCTGTGAAAAATACTGTTGGTATTTTTATAGGGATTGCATTAAATCTGTACATTGCTTTGGGTAGTATGCACATTTGAACAAATATTCCATCCAATCCATGAGCATGGAATGTCTTTCTCTTTCTGTGTGTCATCTTAAATTTCCTTCATCAATGTTTTATAGTTTTCAGAATACAGGTCTTTTACCTTCTTGGGTAAGTTTATTCCTAGGTATTTTATTATTTTTGTACAATTGTAAATGGGACTGTTTTCTTAATTTCTCTTTCTGCTACTTCATTATTACTGTATAGAAACACAATTGATTTGTGTATACTGGTTTTTATCCTGTAATTTTACTTAGTTCATTTATCAATTCTAGTAGTTCTTTAGTGGAGTCTTCAGGGTTGTCTATATAGAGTATCATGTCATCTACAAATAGTGAAAGTTTTGCTTCTTTCTTCCAAGTTGGATTCATTTTATTCCTTTTCCTTGCATAAATGCTGTGGCTAGGATTTTCTGTACTATGTGAATAAAAGTGGTAAGAGTGGACATTCTTGTCTTATTCCTGATCTTAGGGAGAAGCACTTTTTCACCACTGAGTATGAAGTTTCCCATGTACGGCCTTTAGTATGTTGAAATATCTTCCTAAACCTACTTTGTTGAGGATTTTTAGCATGAATCGATGTTGTACTTTGTCAAATTATTTTTCTGCATCTATTGAAGTGATCATATGGTTTTTGTCCTTTCTCTCATTGATGTAATGTATCATGTTGATTGATTGAACCAAACTTTCATCCCAGGAATAAATCCCACTTGACTGTAGTGAATGATTCTTTTAATGTATTTGTTGGATTCAGTTTGCTAATATTTTGTTGAGGATTTTTGCATGTATGTTTATCAGAGATATTGGCCTGGAGATTTCTTTTTTGTGGTGCCTTTATCGGGTTTGGGTATCAGGGTAATCCTGACCTCAGAGAATGTATTGGGAAATTGCCCTCATCTTCTATCTTTTAGAAATAGTTTGAGAATAGGTATTAACTCTAAATATTTCAAAAATAAAAAATTAAAAAAATAAATGCTTCAAAGAATTCAACAATGAAGCCACCTGGTCCTAGACTTTTGTTTGTTATGAGTTTTTTTATTCTGATTCAGTTTCATTGCTTGTAATCAGTCTGTTCAAATTTTCTATTTCTTCCTGTTTCAGTTTTGGGAATTTATATGTTTCTAGGAATTTATCCATTTCTTCTAGGTTGTCCAATTTGTTGGTTAATAATTTTTGTAACATTATTTAACAATTGTTTTTATTTCTGTGGTGTTGGTTATTATTTCTCCCCTTTCATTTCTGATTTTGTTTATTTGAGACTGCTCTGTTTGATGAGTCTACTAAAGTTTTATCACTTTTGTTCATCCTTTTTTATTTTATTATGTTATGATAACCACCATACATTACATCATTAGTTTTTGATGTAGGGTTCCATGATTCATTGTTTGCGTATAACACCCAGTACTCCATTCAGTACGTGCCCTCTTTAATACCCATCACCAGGCTAACCCATCCCCCCACCCCCTCCCCTCTAGAACCCTCAGTTTCTTTCTCAGAGTCCATAGTCTCTCATGGTTTGTCTCCCCCTCTGATTCCCCCCCCCCCTTCATTTTTCCCTTCCTTCTTCTTCATTTTTTTAACATATAATGTATTATTTGTTTCAAAGCTATACAGGTCTGTGATTCAACAATCTCACACAATTCACAGCGTTCACCATAGCACATACACTCCCCAATGTCTATCACCCAGCCACCCCATCCCTCCCATACCCACCACTCCAGCAACCCTCAGTTTGTTTCGAGATTAAGAATTCCTCATATCAGTGAGATCATATGATACATGTCTTTCTCTGATTGATTTATTTCGCTCAGCATAATACCCTCCAGTTCCATCCATGTCGTTGTAAATGGCAAGATTTCATTCTTTTTGATGGCTGCATAATATTCCATTGTATATATATATATACCACCTCTTCTTTATCCATTCATGTGTCGATGGACATCTTTGCTCTTTCCATAGTTTGGCTGCTGTGGACATTGCTGCGATAAACATCGGGGTGCACGTACCTGTTTGGATCCCTACTTTTGTATCTTTGGGGTAAATGCCCAGTAGTGCAATTGCTGGGTCATATGGTAGCTCTATTTTCAACTTTTTGAGGAACCTTCATACTGTTTTCCAGAGTGGAGGCACCAGCTTGCATTCCCACCAACAGTGTAGGAGGGTTCCCCTTTCTCCGCATCCTTGCCAACATCTATCATTTCCTGACGTGTTAATTTTAGCCATTCTGACTGGTGTGAGGTGGTATCTCATTGAGGTTTTGATTTGGATTTCCTGATGCCAAGTGATGTTGAGCACTTTTTCATGTGTCGGCCATTTGGATGTTTTCTTTGGAAAAATGTCTGTTCATGTCTTCTGCCCAGTTCTTGATTGGATCATTTGTTCTTTGGGTGTTGAGTTTCACAAGTTCTTTATAGATTTTGGTTAGTAGGCCCTTATCTGATACATCATTTGCAAATATCTTCTCCCATCCTGTTGGTTGTCTTTTGGTTTTGTTGACTATTTCTTTTACTGTGTAAAAGCTTGTTATCTTGATGAAGTCCCAATAGTTCATTTTTGCCTTTGCTTCCCTTGCCTTTGGCAATGTTTCTAGGAAGAAGTTGCTGCGGATGAGGTCGAAGAGGTTGCTGCCTGTGTTCTCCTTTAGGATTTTGATGGACTCCTATCTCACATTTAGGTCTTTCAACCATTTTGAGTCTATTTTTGTGTGTGGTGTAAGGAAATGGTCCAGTTTCATTCTTCTGCATGTGGCTGTCCAATTTTCCCAACACGATTTGTTGAAGAGACTGTCTTTTTTCCATTGGACATTCTTTCCTGCTTTGTCAAAGATTAGTTGACCAAAGAGTTGAGGGTCCATTTCTGAGCTTTCAATTCTGTTCCACTGATCTATGTGTCTGTTTTTGTGCCAGTACCATACTGTCTTGATGATGACAGCTTTGTATTAGAGCTTGGAGTCCGGAAATGTGATGCCATCAGCTTTGCTTTTCTTTTTCAACATTCCTCTGGCTATGCTGGGTCTTTTCTGGTTCCATACAAATTTTAGGATTATTTGTCCCATTTCTTTGAAAAAAGTTGATGGTATTTTGATAGGGATTGCATTGAATGTGTAGATTGCTCTAGGTAGCATTGACATCTTCACAATATTTGTTCTTCCAATCCATGAGCATGGAACGTTTTCCCATTTCTTTGTGTCTTCCTCAGTTTCTTTATGAGTATTTTATAGTTTTCTGAGTACAGATCCTTTGTCTCTTTAGTTAGATTTATTCCTAGGTATCTTACGGTTTTGGGTGCAATTGTAAATGGAATCGACTCCTTAATTTCTCTTTCTTCTGTCTTGTTGGTGGTGTGTAGGAATGCCACTGATTTCTGTGCATTGATTTTATATTCTGCCACTTTACTGAATTCCTGTATGAGTTCTAGCAGTTTTGGGGTGTAATCTTTTCGGTTTTCCACATAAAGTATCATATCATCTGCAAAGAGTGAGAATTTGACTTCTTCTTTGCCAATTCGGATGCCTTTTATTTCTTTTTGTTGTCTGATTGCTGTGGCTAGGACTTCTAATACTGTGTTGAATAGCAGTGGTGATAGTGGACATCCCTGTCATGTTTCTGACCTTAGGGGGAAAGCTCTCAGTTTTTCTCCATTGAGAATGATATTCCCTGTGGGTTTTTCATAGATGGCTTTTATGCTATTGAGGTATGTACCCTCTATCCCTATACTCTGAAGAGTTTTGATCAAGAAAGGATGCTGTACTTTGTCAAATGCTTTTTCTGCATCTATTTAGAGGATCATATGGTTCTTGTTCTTTCTTTTATTAATGTATTATCACATTGATTGATTTGTGGATGTTGAACCCACCTTGCAGCCCAGGGATAAATCCCACTTTGTCGTGGTGAATAATCCTTTTAAGGTACTGTTGGATCCTATTGGCTAGTATTTGGATGAGAATTTTTGCACTCATGTTCTTCAGGGATATTGGTCTGTAATTCTCCTTTTTGATGGGGTCTTTGTCTGGTTTGGGATCAGGGTAGTGGTGGCCTCATAAAATGAGTTTGGGGGATGCCTGGGTGGCTCAGTCAGTTAAGCGTCTGCCTTTGGCTCAGGTCATGATCCCAGGGTCCTGGGATCGAGTCCCGCATTGGGCTCCCTGCTCTGCGGGGAGCCTGCTTCAAAAAAAAAAATCAGTTTGGAAGTTTTCCTTCCATTTCTATTTTTTGGAACAGTTTCAGAAGAATAGGTATTAATTCTTCTTTACATGTTTGGTAGAATTCCCCTGGGAAGCCATCTGGCCCTGGGCTTTGATTGTTGGGAGATTTTTGATGACTGCTTCAATTTCCTTAGTGGTTATAGGTCTGCTCAGGTTTTCTATTTCTTCTTGGTTCAGTTTCAGTAGTTTATACATCTCTAGGAATGCATCTACTTCTTCAAGATTATCTGATTTGCTGTCATAGAGTTGTTCATAATATGTTCTTATAATTGTTTGTATTTCTTTGGTGTTGTTGTGATCTCTCCCCTTTCATTCGTGATTTTATTTATTTGGGTCATTTCTCTTTTCTTTTTGATAAGTCTGGCCAGGGGTTTATCAATCTTATTAATTCTTTCAAAGGACCAGCTCCTAGTTCGCTGATCTGTTCTACTGTTCTTTTGGTTTCTATTTCATTGATTTCTGCTCTGATCTTTACTATTTCTCTTCTCCTGCTGGGTTTAGGCTTTATTTGCTGTTCTTTCTCTAGCTCCTTTAGGTGTAGGGTTAGGTTGTGTATTTGAGACCTTTCTTGTTTCTTGAGAAAGGCTTGTATTGTTATATACTTTCCTCTTAGGACTGCCTTTGCTGTATCCCAAGGATTTTGAACAGTTGTGTTGTCATTTTCATTGGTTTCCATGAATTTTTTAATTCTTCTTTAATTTCCTGGTTGACCCATTCATTCATTAGTAAGATGCTCTTTAGCCTCCATGTACTTGAGTTCTTTCCGACTTTCCTCTTGTGATTGAGTTCTAGTTTCAAAGCATTGTGGTCTGAAAATAGGCAGGAATGATCCCAATCTTTTGGTACCAGTTGAGACCTGATTTGTGACCTAGGATGTGATCTATTTTGGAGAATGTTCCATGGGCACTAGAAAAGAATATGTATTCTGTTGCTTTGAGATGGAATGTTCTGAATATATCTGTGAAGTCCATTTGTTCCATTGTGTCATTTAAAGTCTTTATTTCCTTGTTGATCTTTTGCTTAGATGATCTGTCCATTTCAGTGAGGGGGTGTTAAAGCCCCCTACTATTATTGTATTGTTGTCAATGTGTTTCTTTGATTTTGTTATTAATTGGCTTATATAATTGGCTTCCTCCATGTTAGGGGCATAGATATTTACAATTGTTAGATCTTGTTGGATAGACCCTTTAAGTAGGATATAGTGTCCTTCCTCATCTCTTATTATAGTCTTTGGTTTAAAATCTAATTTGTCTGATATAAAGATTGCCACCCCAGCTTTCTTTTGGTGTCCATTAGCATGGTAAATGTTTTTTCCATTCCCTCACTTTCATTCTGGGGGTGTCTTTGGGTCAAAAACGAGTCTCTTGCAGACAGCATATCGATGGGTCTTTTTTTTTTATCCAATCTGCTCCTTTGTGTCTTTTGATTGGGGCATTTAATCCATTTACATTCAGGGTAACTATTGAAAGATGTTAATTTAGTGCCATTTTATTGCCTGTAAGGTGACCATTACTGCATATTGTCTGTGTTCCTTTCTGGTCTATGTTACTTTTAGGCTCTCTCTTTGCTTAGAGCTTCCCTTTCAATATTTCTTGTAGGGCTGGTTTTGTGTTTGCAAATTCTTTTAGTTTCTTTTTGTCTTGGAAGCTTTTTATCTCTCCTTCTATTTTCAAGGACAGCCTAGCTGGATAGAGTATTCTTGGCTGCATATTTTTCTCAGTTAGTGCTCTGAATATATCATGCCAGTCCTTTCTGGCCTGCCAGATCTCTGTGGATAGGTCTTTCACCAATCTAATGTTTCTACCATTGTAGGTTACAAATCTCTTCTCCCGAGCTGCTTTCAGGATTTTCTCTTTGTGTCTGAGACTCGTAAGTTTTAATATTAGATGTCAGGGTGTTGACCTATTTTTATTGATTTTGAGAGGGCTTCCGTGCCTCCTGGATTTTGATGCCTGTTTCCTTCCCCAAATTAGGGAAGTTCTCTAATTTGCTCCAATAATCCTTCTGCCCCCCTCTTTCTTTCGTCTTCTTCTGGAATCCCAATTACTCTAATATTGTTTCATCTTATGGTATCACTTATCTCTCGAATTCTGCCCTCGTGATCCAGTAGTTGTTTATCTCTTTTTTTCTCAGCTTCTTTATTTTTCATCATTTGGTCTTCTTTATCACTAATTCTCTCTTCTGCCTCATTTATCCTAGCAGTTAGAGCCTCCATTTTTTATTGCACCTCATTAATAGCCTTTTTGATTTCAACCTGGTTAGATTTCAGTTCTTCTATTTCTTCAGAAAGGGTTTCTCTAATATCTTCCATGCTTTTTTCAAGCCCAGCTAGTATCTTTATAATCATCATTCTGAACTCTAGTTCTGACATCTTACTAATGTCTGTATTGATTAGGTCCCTGGCAGTCAGTAATGCCTCTTGTTCTTTTTTTTGAGGTGATTTTTTCCTTCTTGTCATTTTGTCCAGAGGAGAATAGATGAATGAGAGAACAAGATGTTAATAGTGTAAAAACAACCCCAGAAAAATATACACTAAACAAATCAGAAGAGACCTGAAACTGGGGGAAAAGAAAGGGAACGAAAGAAAAAAGAAAAAGAAAAAGAAAAAGATTTAAAAAAAAAGAATATGATCAAATATGATCAGGCTAGTGAATCGATCAGTGCCACACACTTGATTTTGGGCATATTTTGGTCTGTTAGAAGCAAGTGCCTCCCAAAATTTTAAAGAAAGAAAAATTCATATATGTACAAAAGTAAGGGTAAATATGATGAAGGGATCAAATATGACTGTAAAGAGGAAAATTATATATATATATATATATATATATATATATATATATATATATATATATATATATCCCAAAAATAAGGTTAACTACTATGAAGGGGTAGAATATGACTCTAAAAATTAAAATAAAAAAGATTTTTTAGAAAGAGATTGGTAAGATTTTGGTTGAAAAAGGGAAAAAGAAAAATTAAAAAATAGAAAAGGAAAAAAGTAAAGAAAAATTTTTAAAATAACTTTGAAAGACTAAAGAATCAAGGGGGGAAAAGCCATGAATTGTATGTGCTGTATTCTCCTATAGTGCTGGAGTTCTGTCGTTCTCATTGATCGGTAAACTTGGTCTTGGTTGGCTGTTCTTGCTGATCTTCTGTGGGAGGGGCCCGTTGCCATGGTTCTCAAATGTCTTTGCCAGAGGCGGATTTGCCCCACCCTTCCCAGGGCCGGGCTAAGTAATCTGCTCAGGTTTGCTCTCAGGAGCTTTTGTTCCCTGCAAGCTTTCCTCACAGCTTTGGAGGACGAGAGTGAAAATGGCAGCCTCCCAATCTCTGCCCCAGAAGAGCCGAGAACTTGGGGCTCCACTCCTCAGTGAGCCCCCAGTGAAAAGCAGTCAATCACTCTCATCTCCCCAGTCTCTGGCCACACTCTGCACACCCAACCTGTGACGGAGCATTTCTATCTCTGGCACAGAACCCCGTGTGGAGTCTCCAAACCCAGCAGATTCCTGCAGTGCATTCCCGCACCACTCCTCCCGGGGGAGGAAGGGGAGTCTCCCCAGATCTGCCACTTGTTGGGTCCCTGCTGGAAGAGCAGTGGCCTGACTGTGCCATGGATCATGGTTTATGACAACCCCGAGCTGAGGGCCCACTCCTCGGCTCCGTCTGTACAGCTGGCATCCCTGCTCCAATACCTGGGAGCTCTGCCGCACTCAGGCACCCCTGCTCTTTTTGTGACCCCGAGGGTCCTGAGACCACACTGTCCCAGTGAGGGTTCCACCCCCCACCCCCACCCCACCCCCACCCCCGCTTAGCCACTGGAGCAATGTCCCTCAGCAGAGCTGACTTCTAAAATTTCTGATTTTGTGCTCTGCTGCTCTATCACTTGCCAATAGTGGCTGACGGAGGCCCCCTCCCCCGCCATCTGTCTTCCAGAATATCACCTCGGATTCACTTCTCTGCACGTCCTACTTTCCAGAAGGCGGTTGCTTTTCTGTTCGGAGAGTTGCTGCTATTCTTTTCTTTGATCTCCTGTTGAGTTCATAGGTGTTCAGAATGGTTTGATCCCTATCTAGCTGAATTCCTGGGACCAGATGAAATTTAAGTCTCCTACTCCTCCACCATCTTGCTCCTCCTTCTCACTTTTGTTCATCTTTTCAAAGAATCAGCTCCTGGTTTCATTGATCAGTTCTATTATTTTTTTTTTGTTTCAATTTCATTTATTTCTGCCCTAATCTTTATTATTTTCTTCCTTTTCCTGGTTTTGGATTTTGTTTGTTCTTATTTTTCTAGCTCCTCTATATGTAAGTTTAGGTTGTTTTAGATTTTTCTTGCTTCTTGAGGTAGGCCAACATGGCTAGAAATTTCCCTCAGAACCCCCTCAACACCAAAAAATAAAAATAAAAAAAGCAGCCATGGAAAGGGAGACCTAGTTCTTATGTAAATATCTGGGCTGTGCTACACAATAACATTGACTAAATGGGCAAACCCTGATGTTTGTGTGCATGATTGAACTTCAACCTGGCCTGGCCTGCTTGGAGAAACCCAGATCTGTGGCAAACCCAGGGGAGGGCCTGCCAAAAAGAAGATGCTGTGCACTTGTGTGAGGAATTTCTCACCAGAGAGGTTCCTGATGCCAAAGGACGACATTCCTCCATGCAGCCATTGTAGAAGATGTGCTGGTCATTACACACAATGCTAAAGCCAGAATGTCCACGTGAAATTCCACGCTCACCTGTCACTGAGATCCATCTGAATGTGCCACAGAACTCACTCACCCAGCTCCTCAGTGCAGCACAGCCCCACCGTGACCCTCCCTCAGCATAATTTCACCCTTTGTGGGATTGGAATTGGTTGCTGCCTCCCAAAGACTTTGGACTGTTGTGTTTTTATTCTCATTTGTCTCCTTGTATTTTTTATTTCTTCCTTGATTTCTTGTTTGACACCTTCATTATTCAATAGCATGTTATTTAACTTCTTCATATTGGCTTTCTTTCCATATTTTTTCTTGTGGTTGATTTCTAGTTTCCTAGTATTGTGGCCAGAAAAGATGCATGGAATGACTTCAATCTTTTTGAATTTGCTGTGATTTGTTTTGTGGTATAATATGTGATCTACTCTGGGGATTGTTCCATTTGCACTTGAAAATAATGTGAATTCTGCTGTTTCAGGATGGAATGGTCTTACTATATCTGTTAAATCCATCTGACCCAGTGTGTCATTCAAAGCCACTCTTTCCTTGTTTATTTTCTGTTTTGATGATCTGTCCATTGATTGAAGAGGGATGTTACAGTCCCCTACTATTATTGTATTACAATCAATTACTTCCTTTTGTTTGTTACTAACTGCTTGATATATTTGGATCCTCCCATATTAGGTACGTAAATATTTACAATTGTTATGTGTTCTTGTTGGATTGTCTCCTTAAGGATTATATAGTGTTCTCTTTTGTCTCTTTGTTACAGTCTTTTTTTAAAGTCTATTTTGTTCAAAATCAAAACAAGTAAAAAATAAAAAATAAAGATTATTCAGTCAGAGAAAGACAAATTCTATCTGATATCACTCATATGTGGAATTTAAGAAACAAAACAAAGAAGCCAATGGAAGAAAGTAGAGAGAGAGGGAGGCAAAACAAGAAACAGACTCAACTATAGAAGACAAACTGGTGTTTACCAGAAGGGAAATGGGTGGAGGGATGGGTTAAATAGGTGATGGGGATTAAGGAGTGCACTTGTCATGATTAGCACTGGGTGTGGTATGGAAGTGTTGAATTACTATATTTTACACCTGAAAACAATGATGATGCTGTATGTTAACTAACTGGAATTTGAATAAAAACTTTAAAAAATAAAAAGTAAAACAGAAAAAAAATAAAGACTATTTTGTCTGATATAAATGTTGCTATTCTGGCTTTCTTTTCATATCTATTTTCATGATAAATGTTCCTCCATCTCTTTTTTTTCAATCTGCATGTGACTTTAGGTCTGAATTGAGTCTCTTGTAGCCAGCATACAGATGGTTCTTGTTTTTTTTTTAATCCATTACATCACCCTATATCTTTTGATCGGAATGATTAATCTATTTACATTCAAAGTAATTATTGATAGGTATGTATTTATTGTCATTTTGGTACTTGTTTTATGATTGCTTTTGTAGTTTTTTCCTCTCTTGTTCTCTTCTTTTACAATTAGCTGGCTTTTGTTAGTGATATACTTGGGTTCTTTTCAATTTATTTTTTGCATACCTGTTGGTTACCATTCAGTTTGTATGTGACATCTTCTCTATATAGTAGTTTATATTAAGTTAATGGTCGCTTAAATTTTAACCCATTCTTTACTCTTCCTCACCCCACATTCCAGGTATATGGTGTCATACTTACATTCTTTTATTTTGGGAGTCCCTTGACTGATTTTTCTGATATACCATTTTTTACTGTTTTTGTGCTTTGATTAGTCTTTCTTATGGTCTTTCTTTCCCACTCAAAGTGTCCCCTTTAACATACTTTGTAGTGATTCTTTAGTGGTCATGAATTCTTTTAATTTTTGTTTTTCTGGAAAACTCTTTATCTCTCCTTCTATTCTGAATGATAACCTTGCTGGATAGAGTATTCTAGGCTACAGATTTTTCCTTTTCATCACTTTGAATATATCATGCCACTCCATTCTGGCCTGCAAAGTCTTTGCTGAAAAATCAGCTCATAGCCTAATGGGGTTTCCCTTGTGTATACTGCTTTCTTTTCTCTTGCTGCTTTTAAAATTCTCTCTTTATCACTACTTTTTGTCATCTTAATTACTGTGTCTCTTAGTGTGGACTTCCTTGGGTTAATTTTGTTGGGGGATCTCTGTGCCTCCTGGATCAGGATTTCTGTTTCCTTTCCCAGGTTTAGGAAGTTTTCAGCTCTTATTTCTTCAAATAAATTTTCTGTTCCCTTTTCTTTCTCTTTTTCTTCTGGTATCCCTATATTGTGAATGTTATTACACTTGATGGTGTTCCTGATTTCCCTAAGTCTATTCTCATTTTCCATAATTTTTTTTCTCACCTACTCCACTTGGTTACTTTCCATTACTCTGTCCTCCAGGTCACTGGTTTGTTCTTCTGCTTCATCTAGTCTATCTGTTCCATCTAGTGCATTTTTATTTAAATTTATTGTGTTCTTCACCTCTGGTTGGCTGGGTTTTTTAATCACATTGTTAAGGGTCTTGCTGATGTCCTCCACTCTCTTCTCAAGTCAAATGAGTATCTTTATGATCACTACTTTAATTATATATCAGGCATATTACTTGTCTCTATTTTGCTTTAGTCTCTTGCTGTGATTTTATCCTGTTCTTTCATTTGGAACATATTCTTCTTTCTCCTCATTTTGTCTAATGATCTATGTCTGTTTCTGTGTGTTAGGAAAGGCAGCTACATATCCTGCATTTGAAAGTAATGGCCTTATGAAGAAGATGTCCTATAGCGCCCTGCCATGCAGTGCTCTCAGTTCACCAGAACCTGGCACTTCATGGGTATCTCCTATGTGTGATGCATCCATCCTGCTATTGTGGCTGAGCTCATTTTTCCTTCAGTCCAGTAATCTGCAATGGTTTTCTTTGCTTCTTGTGGGGATTGTTTGGTCCCTATAGTTTTAGTGGGCCAGTCTGGGGTTACCTTGGGCTTGAGTTGAATCAGACCAGGTGTTTACCATAGATGCAGTAGCACCAAACTGCAGGGCACCTTCCCTGTATGTCCCTTGAATATCCTTTGTTCTTGGGCAGTGCCTGCCGTCAGACCAGTTGTTTTCCTCCAAGCCACTGCTGGTGCATCCATCTGACTCTTGTGTGTGGTTATGTTTCACTCTCTCTGGGCAGGAGTCACTTTGGAGTGGTCCTGGCAATTGTAAGGACTGCATGCAAACTGCCAGACCTGTGTCACTTCCCTGTATGGGATCTTACCAAGAGCATATTGGAGAGAACAGATTTGCTGAAGCACATTCCAGTGGGGAGCAGGGCATCAAGGCAGTGGTGATAGCAAGGTTTGTGCCCCCATGGTCTTCTTCAGGCCAGGCTCTGCACCTGCAGTTGCCAGAAGGCAATGCTAGCAAACTTTTCATACAGCAGTTCCTCTGTGGGAGGTGTCCTGCAGCACCTGGACTGAGCCAAGCTGTTGGAAGGGGTCAACTGGTGGAAGCACAGCCTGGAGGGGCAGGGTGGGAATGCTAGCAATTTAGATAGCAAGTCTCACAGGTGGTCATGTGTTTACACTGGGGTCTAGGAGAAGGAAATTTTGCCTGTCAGTTCCTTTGTTCCTGGAGGAGTTCCCTAGAAATTTCTATCCTCCCTTGATGTGCTTTGAGATTAGTAAATGATTCTCCCTCCTATAAGCCCCAAGTAGCTTTCAACCTGCTGCTTCTATGCTGTATCTCCCTAGGTTGTTTGTTGTGCTGTCTCTTTATGGGCAGAGACTCAGTTTCCTCTCACCCACCAGCTCTACCAGAACCAAGCCTGCTATTTTTTTTAATTCCAGATTTTAATTTCCACTGGTTGTTAGAACTCATGAAATTTGGCCCCTCTGGTTTTCAAAGCCAAACATTATGGGGATTAGCCTTCCCTGTTTGGGCTCCCTGGTGTGGTGTCTGTTTCTCTCCCCTCTCCATGCCCAAGGCATCCCTCCCTCCTGCAGACAGTCCTGCAAGTCTGTTTAGTTCCCAACTATGTCTTCACCTTTCCTACCCTCTTCAATGTGGCCTCTTCTGTACATTTAATTATGGAGTTTATTCTGCCAGTTTTGGGGTCATTTTCTGGATTGTTTACTCTTATGAAAGTGTTATCTAGTTGTATCCATGGGCTGAAATGAGCCTAGGGTCCACCTACTCTGCCATATTCCCCAGAAGTTGAAACATTCAGAGGTTTTTGAATATAGGATGAACCTCAACTTAAACTTCATATCTTATATGAAAATCAACTCAAAATGGATCACAAACTTAAATATAAAACATGAAACTATAAAACTTTTAGGAGATAACATAAGAGAAAATATTCAGGACCTAGGATTTTGTGAAGGGTTTTTAGATATGACACCCAAAGCATGAGCCATAAAAACTTTGATAAACTACCTCAACAAAACAAAAATTTTTCACCACTTAAGAAAATGAAGACAAGCCACATACTGGAGACAATATTTGCAAGCCACATATCTGAGAAAGGACTTGTATCTAGAATAAATAAAGAACTCTCAAACCCAAAAGTAAAATATACACCAAAAATTTCAATTAGAAAAGTGGGTAAAAAACATGAAGAGATACTTGGTCAATATCACTAGCCACTAAGGAAATGCAAGTTAAAACCACAATGAATATCACTTCACACCTGTCAGAGTGGATAAAATCAAAAACAGTGACAACACCAAATCTTGACAAAGATGTGGAGAAACTGGATTTCTCATACATCATTTTAAGCATGTAAAACGGTGTAGCCATCCTGGAAAATATTTTGGCACCTTCTTTAAAAAACTAAAAATGCAACTACCATACAGCAATCACACTTCTGCATATTTATTCTGGAGATAAGTAAACCTGTATTTACACAAAAATATGTACATGAATGTTCATAGCAGCTTTATTTGTAATAGTCAAAAACCGGAAACAACTCAAGTATTCTTAAATGTGTGAATAGATAAACAAACCATGGTACACCCAATACTATGGAATATTATTTATCAGTAAAAATGATTCAACTATTATCATATGCAATAACTTGCATGGATCTGAAGGGCACTATGCTGAGTGGAAAAAAACTCAAGAGGTCACATACTGTATGATTGTATTTGCATAACATTCTTTTTTTAAAGATTTTATTTATTTATTTGACAAAGAGGGAGATCACAAGTAGGTAGAGCAGCAGGCAGAGGGAGAAGGAGAAGCAGGCTCCCCACTGAGCAGAGAGCCTCGATGTGGGACTCAGTCCCAGGACCCTGGGATCATGACCTGAGCCGAAGGACAGATGCTTAACTGACTGAGCCACCCAGGCACCTGCATAACATTCTTAAAATGACAAAATTACAGTGATGATGAAGACATCAGTGGTATTAAGTATTAGGGATAAGGGAGGGTGTAACCATAAAGTGGTAGCACTGAAAAAAGTCTGTGCTGGTAGAATAGTTTTTTATCCTAATTGTGGTATTTTTTAACAAATTTATGATATGATAAAATGTCATACACTTGTTGTGGACTGGATTATGCCCCCTCAAATCTCATATTGAAATCCTAACCCTCAGTACCACAGAATGTGACTATATATGTAAATAGGGCCTTTAAAGAGATGATTAAGTTAAATGAGACATTTAAGGTATACCCCAATCCAATCTGACTGGTGTTTTTATAAGAAGATGAAATTGGGACATACTGAATGATACTAGGTGCACATGTGCACAGAGGGATGACCATGTGAACAGTCAGCAAGAAGGTAACTATCTGCAAGCCAATGAAAGAGACCTCATAGGGCGCCTGGGTGGCTCAGTTGGTTAAGCAACTGCCTTCGGCTCAGGTCATGATCCTGGAGTCCTGGGATCGAGTCCCGCATCGGGCTCCCTGCTCAGCAGGGAGTCTGCTTCTCCCTCTGACCCTCCCCCCTCTCATGCTCGCTCTATCTCATTCTCTCTCTCAAATAAATAAATAAAATCTTTAAAAAATTTAAAAAAAAAGAAAGAGACCTCATATTTATATCAATCCTACAAACACCTTGATTTTATATGGATAGCCTCCAGAACTGTGAGAAATAAATTGTTGTTCAAGCCACCTAGTCTATGGTATTTTCATTATGGTCACCCTAGCAAACTAACACAGCACCATATACCAAAAATGAAATTAATGCTTATAAAAACTGGTGAAACAAAATAAGGTTATATTAGCCTGTTTGGTCTGCCATAACAAAATACCGCAGACTGGGTGGATTAAACAATAGAAATTTATCTTCTCACAGTTCTGGAGGCTGAAAGTCCAAGATCAAAGTGTCAGGATTGGTTTCTTCTCAGAATTCTTCCCGGCTTGTAGATGGCCACCTTCTGTTTCCTCATGTGGCCTTTCCTCTGCATGCAAATGGAGAAAGATCTCTGATGTCTCTTCCTCTTCTTATAAGGACACCAGTTCTATCAGATTAGGAACCCACCCTTATAACCTCATTTAACCTTCATTACCTCCCTAAAAGCCCTATCTCCAAATATAACCACATTGGGGGTTAAGGTTTCAACATATGAATTGGGGTGAGGGAACACAATTCAGTCCATAACAAAGGTTTATGATTTAGTTCATAGAATTATACCAATATCTATTTTGGTTTTGAAAATGTACCATGATGATGTAAGGTAACCTTATTGAGGGAAGCTGTGTGAAGAATACACAAGAATTTTCTATACTATATTTGCAATATTTTATGAGTCTAAAATTATTTAAAAAATGAAAAGTTTAAAACAACACAAAAAAGCAGTATTCTATGAAGCCCTGGAGTGTACAGCTTTTGTCTCGACTTTTTCCATGCCACAGGGGAAACAAGACAGGTTGGATCTTGGCTTCACAGCTTACTGGCTCTGCAACCTTCATCAGTTTGCCTAAGCTTTCTGAGCCTCAGTGTCTACATCTTTAATAAGCATGGCATACAGTGCAGAGCACTGTCAAGGGCATTAAGAGCCCTGGATCTTTGCCCCATACTATTTTCTCCCATTAATTTCTAGGTAGATTTTGAAACATTTCTTCCTCTTTTAGTAAAATAAGGATGATCTCTAACCTGCCCTCCACAAAGCTGTAGTGGGGATATAGGGTGGCAACATCAATCTTCTGGCTCATTGACACCCTCATTTTACTTTTAGCATTTTCTTTACCAAGTAGCAAAAATAGAAGACAAGTGGGGAGAGGATTAGGCAACATGTAGAAAGGAGGAGGGAAAAAAGCTGCATGCCAGATGTTTTTTGAGAAATGAAGAAAGTGTGAGGTGAAGTAAGCATTTGACAAGAATGTTCAGGAAGAAGATTAATCACCATTTCAGTGTTCCATGTCCAAAGTGATTGTGTCTACTTTTCTGGCTAAGTCAGATTTCACAATTAAAGAAACCAGCTTTCTCATTAAGGCAAGATGGGATTGGGGGTGGAAGGACAGACAAGGGCTCCTTAAGGTTGGCTACTAATAGAGGACAGATGGAAATGACTGGAATGTCCTTAAATAAAGCAGAAAGCACTGAGAGAAAAACTGTTAAAAGAAAGTACATAAACAGTTTTACCACAAACTACTACATTCTTACTTGTTGATAGGGGTGTAAAACTAACTTGTCAACTTGGTTTTAAGTGCCATACAGTGAGTACTGAAGTGACAAGGAAGACCAGTCAACAGGCATAGTCACTCCCAGTTTTCAAAATCTTCTTATTGCTTCCCACTACCTGCCAGGAAAAGTCCAAATTCCTCTGTGTTGAATGTGAGGCCCTCGGTAAGCTGGCCCAAAACTGCCCTCCAACTTTGTCCATGACTGTGACCCTGAGCCATGATATGAGATGAATCTATTGATGGCCCCTTCGAAAATAGCATTGGACTGGCAGTCAGGAGATCTAGGTTCAAATCTCCACATTCCTATTAACTGGCTATGCAACCTTGAGAAGAAAATCACTTACCCTCTCTGAGCCTTAATTTCTTCCTCTGTCAAATAAGGATAATAATCCCCATGCCAATGACATCATGGGCTTTTTGTGAGGAGTGCAACAGATACAAAAGCACCTAGGAAATCCCAACAGGTTTCAAGCACCAGGTCTGTCATACAGGACTGTAGCATTTTCATCCTTGAGGGTTATCAATCTCAAATCTTTCCTACTTAAGAAAAATTCCAATCATGGGTTTTAGCACACACATAGACACCAAAAAAAAAAAAAAAGAAGAAAGAATCAATCTGGAACCAATCATTTCATCATTTGAGCCTCTCTGAATCTTCACTAAAGATATTCTACAAAAACCCTTGTACACGCTTGGTGGGAATGTAAAGTGGTGCAACCACTATGTGAACAGTATGAAGGTACCTCAAAAAATTAAAATAGAACTACCATATGACCCAGCAATCCTACTTCTGAGTAGATATCCAAAGGAGTTGAAACAGTATCTTGAAAAGATATCTTCACTCCCATGTTTATTGCAGCATTAGTCACAATAACGAAAACAAGGAAGCAACCTAAGTGTCCATCAATGGACAAATGGGTAAAGAAAATATACATACAGTGAAAGATTACTCAGCCTTAAAAAAGAAGAAAATCTGCCATTTGTAACATGGATGAACCTGGAGGACATTATACTAAATGAAATAAACCAGACACAGAAGGACAAACTTTATATGACACCACTTATGTGAGGAATCCAAAATAGGCAAACTCATAGAAGCAGAAAGCGTAATGGTGGTTGCCAGGGACTGACGGAGGTGGAAAATGGGAAGATATTAGTCAAAGAGTATGAACCTTCAATTATGCAAGATGAATAACTCTTAGTGGTCCATTATATAGCTTAATGTCTATAGTTAACAATTCTGTATTCTATACTCGAAAATTTGCTAATAGGGTAGATCTTATGTTAAGTGTTATTATTACAAAAATAATAATAATAAAAAGGGCAGAAGAAAACTTCTGTAAGTAATATGGCTTAGATTGTAGTGATGGTTTCACAGATGTATATATATCTCCAAACTCATCAAGTTGTATATATTAATATATGCCAATCATACCTCAATATAGTGTTTTTTAGTAAAATAAAATTTTTGAAAAGATGATCTATGAACATGTATTCACATCTTTTCTGCCTCATCTCCAAGACAAAGTTCATCTCTACCATCTTTGTGTACCTTATATAAAATTTTATGGCTTCCACTAGCTACCTATATTTTGTCTCCCTGTCTCTCCCATTAGACTATGGGATATTCAAGTTTAAGGATTGTATTTTATTAAATTTAATATGCCCAACACTTAGTATGCAGTAAGTCTCAACAGATTTTAGAGAATTGGAATGCTAAATCAAATATCTCTTCAATAAGTTGGAATATTATTAAAGAAATGTGGAATTATAAATGTTCATTATAATGTCAGTTACAATTAATTCAATTAATTTCAACCAAAAAATGACTTAGAATGAACTACAAACAAGACACTAAGACAGTCTGGCTTGGGCACTGGCTCTCAATCTTGGCTTCACAATGGAATTACCCAGAGAATTTTTTTTTAAATACTGATGTCTTGATCCCCCAGCCCAGAGATTATGATTTAATTTATCTAAGATAGAGTGTGGCATTAAAATTTTTAATGTTCAGCTTAAGCTGAGAATTGCTGGTCTTATGGTAAAAATAGGCATGAATCAAGTGATTGAGAGTGTAATCAGTGTTTTGAAAGAAGAAGGATCCTATGGAATTTATAGCCCAGTCTCAGGAGGGTTGAATTCTATATCTAGTGAAAATGTCCTTCATGAATGAAGTGGAAATGGAAGCATTCTCAGATGATCAAATGCAAGAATTTGTCAGTAGCACACCTTCTCTAAAAGAATGGTTAGGAGGGAAGAAAAGATGGCGGAGGAATAGGGGACCCTATTCCAACGGGTCCACGGAATTGAGCTGGATATCTACCAGACCACTCTGACCCACAAAATCAGCCTGAGATGTAAGAAGATAGATCTGGATCTCTACAAACAGAATATTGCAGGCAGTTGGTTTCGAGGTATGAAGCGGGGAGCCATGAT
This sequence comes from Mirounga angustirostris, assembly GCF_029215605.1. Classification (NCBI taxonomy): domain Eukaryota; kingdom Metazoa; phylum Chordata; class Mammalia; order Carnivora; family Phocidae; genus Mirounga; species Mirounga angustirostris. The sequence continues at coordinate 61,616,516 of NW_026991719.1, forward strand.
TCCATGGGCAGATATCAGAAGATAAATGGAAGGAAGAGGGAGCCAGCCCTCGTGATCCTACACCACCAGTGAGGGATAGCCTCCCAGGCTAGGGACAAGGCACAGACTCACAGACCAGTAATGATGGGGAAAGGACTTTAGGGCAGCCCCCAGGACTGAAACCTGGAGCGGCAGGGCTGTGCATGTGAACTGGGGATGGCTGGTGGTTTTAGAAGCACAAACGGCAGAAATGTGTCCCGACATGGAGGCAAGGACTGGGAGTACTGCTGAGGGGTGCACAACCCAGGATGCTGCAGTTTATAGCAGCACAAACAGAAACGGAGATAGTGTGGCCTCAAGAGCTCACTGAAGAATAGACTGCAATCTCCCTGCTCTTGAGGCAAAGGGTGGGAAACGGTCTCCTCTGCTCTGATTCTCGGAAGAGACGCGGAAAGCCACCAGGGAAAGCTGACAGAGAACAAAAGCCCCAAAAACACAGTTTTCACTGAGCCCATTCCCCGTCACAGGGGCTAGGCAATTCTGTCCAAACAGCAGGCCCCTCTGCCAGAAGACAGGCTGGGAGAACAAGAGGGCAGCAACCCTAAGGTCCCTAGAAAACAGGTGCATCTTGCTTGGGTTCTGGTCAATAATTTGGACTCTATACATTCCCTCAAACACCCATCAACAGAATAACTAGGAGGAGGAACCCACAAAATAGAAAAGACTCAGAGATTATGATTTATGCCACAGATTTACAAATGGACTCACATATAACCAAGATGTCAGAGATGGAATTCAGGCTAGCAATTGTGAAGACAATAGCTAGAATGGAGAAATCGATTAAAGGCAACATAGAGTCTCTAAGGGCAGAAATGAAAGCTGAATTGGCAGAACTTAAAAATGCTATCACTGAGATCCAATCTAATCTAGATAACCTAACAGCTATGGTAAGCAAGGCAGAAGAATGAATTAGTGACCTAGAAAAACAATTAATAGATAAAAAGGGAAAAGAGGAGGCCAGGGAAAAACAACTCAGAATCCATGAAAAAAGAATCAGAGAAATAAGTGACACCATGAAACGTTCAAAGGTCAGAATAATTGGAATCACTGAAGGGGTTAAGAGAGAGAGAGGACTAGAAGATATATTTGAGCAAATTGTAGCTGAGAACTTCCTTAATCTGGGGAATGAAACAAACATTCGTGTCCTAGAGGCAGAGAGGACCCGTCCCAAGATCAAGGAAAACAGGCCAACACCCTGGCATGTAATACTAAAACTCACAAATCTTAGAACCAAGGAAACCATCTTAAGGCCAGTTAGGGGGAAGAGATTACTTACGTAAAAAGAGAGGAACATCAGAATAACGTCAGACCTATCCACAGAGACCTGGCAAGCCAGAAAGGGCTGGCAAGACATATTCAGGGTACTAAACGAGAAGAACATGCAGCCAAGAATACTTTATCCGGCAAGGCTATCAATTAGAATGGATGGAGAGATGCAGAGCTTCCACGACTGGCAGAAACTGAAAGAATATGTGACCATTAAGCTGGCCCTGCAAGAAATATTAAGGGGGTTCTATAAAAGGAGAAAGACCCCAAGAGTGATCTACAACAGAAATTTACAGGGACAATCTATAAAAACAAGGTCTTCACAGGCAACATGATGACAATTAATTTGTATCTTTCAATAATCAGTCTCAACGTGAACAGCCTAAATGCAACTATAAAATGGCACAGGGTTGCAGTATGGATACAAAGACGGGACCCATCCATATGCTGTCTACAAGAGACTCATTTTGAACCTAAAGATACATCCAGACTGAAAGCAAAAGGATGGAGATCGATCTTCCATGCCAGCGGACCTCAAAAGAAAGCTGGGGTAGCAATTCTTATATCAGACAAATTAGATTTTAAGCTAAAGACTGTAGTTAGAGACACAGAAGGACACTATATCATTCTCAAAGGGTCTAGCCAACAAGAAGATCTAACAATTGTAAATATCTATGCTCCCAACATGGGAACACCCATCTACATAAGCCAACTGTTAACCAAAATAAAAAGTCATATTGATAACAATACGTTAATTATAGGAGACCTCAATACTCCACTCTCAACAATAGACAGATCATCTAAGCAGAAAATCAACAAAGAAACAAGAGCTTTGAAGGACACGCTGGACCAGATGGACCTCATAGATGCATACAGAATATTCCACCCTAAAACAACAGAATACTCATTCTTCTCAAGTTCACATGGAACTTTCTCCAGAATAGACCAAATACCGGGTCACAAATCAGGTCTCAACTGATACCAAAAGAATGAGATTATTCCCTGCATATTCTCAAACCATACGCTTTAAAACTGGAACTCAATCTCAAGAAAAAATTTGGAAGTTCAAACACTTGGAAGTAGAGACCCCTCTGCTCAAGAATGTTTGGGTCAACCAGGAAATCAAAGAAGAAATTAAACAATTCATGGAAACCAATGAGAATGAAAACACATCAGTCCAAAACCTATGGGATACAGCAAAGGTGGTCCTAAGGGAGAAATACATAGCCATCCAAGCCTCACTCAAAAGAATAGAAAAATCCCGAATTCACCAACTAACTCTATACTTTAAAGAACTAGAGGAAAGGCAACAAACTATGACTAAGACATGCATTAGAAGAGATGGGTTAGCCCGTTGATGTATATTAAGGAGGGCACGTACTGCCTGGAGCACTGGGTGTTATATGAAAACAATGAATCGTAGATCACCACATCAAAAACTAATGATGTATGGTGACTAACATAACATAATAAAATAAAATTAAAAAAAAAAATCCTAGGGAAGATAAAAAATGGCTTGTACCCATGACAGGGCAACAGCTCTCAGGATATGGCCCACAAAAGGACAAGGGGGAAGAACCCAGTGTGACCTGGGAGCTGCAGAAGGTGCATGTGTGAGCTCACAGCCACTAACAATTGCAAAGTCACAAAGTGCAAAGATATGCGAGGGTCCCCGTGACTGCCCCAGGAGAGGTGTGGTGGGCACGAATTGCATGAGTCTGTGGAGTCTGGTACACACAGAGGTGGAGACCTTTTGATCTGTAGGATTTGTTGATGGGGGAACCATGACACTGTGGCTCTGGGCTGGAGATTCCCACATGGCCATATTTGCTCTGACCCTCTAAAGAGAAGCCAAAAGATTCCAGGGAACAAAAGCCATGCAGATGACCAGCTCACATTAAGCCCATGCCCCTGACAAGTGGTGGAGCAACTCTGCCACACAAAGACACCTGAGAAGCCAAGCAGCAGGCCCCTGTCCTAGAAGACAGACTGGAAGAACAGGTGAAAGATAAGTTTATTTCCCACAGGACTGTAAAACTCCAGCATCAGGGGAAAATAATATAGGGAGCTCCAGATATTCCCTCATGAGTTCTTTATACTTCAGGCAAAAATTTTACATTTCTTTTTTAGTTTCTCTTCTTATTCTTTCCTTTTCTTTTTTATTTTTTTACTTAATTCACCACCTACATTTTTAGGTCACTTCTTAACTCTTATTTTTTTCACAACTATGTTTTATAGATTGATTCCCCATATTAGCCAGTTTTCACTCTTCAATTTTATCTTGATATATATACATAAGTTCTGATTTCTCTGCAATTTTGGGATATAGTGTCTTCTAACACACAGACCAAAAATCAAGCAGGGACAGGCAGATCACCCTGCTTTGTACACCCTGAGAGATTATACTCCTTCCCCACCCTCCCTTTTTTTTCTTTTTCATTGTTTTGGATCATCTTGGCTTTGGTTGTGTATCTGTGGTAGTTTTCAACCACTTCTGATTTTTTCTAAGGTGCATTTTGCTTGGGTCATGGTTGATATTTTGGACTCTGTTCATATGCTCAACCATCCCTAGACAGAATGATTAGGAGGAGGAAATCCTAACAAAGAAAAGAACCAGAAACAATGTCCTCTGCCACAGATCTAATGGATATGGATATAAGCAAGATGTCAGAGATAGAATTCAGATAGTAATCATGAAGTCAATAGCTAGGTTTGAAAAAAGCATCAGTGACAATATAGAATCGCTAAGGGCAGAAATGAGATCTAATCAGGCTGAACTTAAAAATGCTATGAATGACATGCAGTGTAAACTGGATACTCTAATTGCCAACGTAAATGAGGCAGAAGAAAGAATCAGTGATCTAGAAGACAAGCTGATAGAAATGAAGAAAGCTGAGGAAGATAGGGATAAGCAGCTAGTAGCCCATGAAAACAGACTGAGAGAGATCAATGATGCCATGAAACATTCCAGTGTCAGAATTCTTGGGAACCACGAGGGGGCGGAGAGAGACAGAGACGGCTAGAAGGTATAGTTGAACAAATCATAGCTGAGAACTTGAAAATCTGGGGAAGGAAACAAGAATTCGTGTCCAAAAGGCAGAGAACTTAACTCCCAAAATCAATAAAAATAGATGAACACCCCGACATATAATAGTGAAGCTTGCAAATCATGGAGCCAAGGAGCTATTCTGAGAGCCGCTAGGAGGAAAAGATTTCTTACATCAGAGTAACATCAAACCTATCCACAGAGACCTGGCAAGCCAAAAAGGGCTGGCAAGACATATTCAAGGCACTAAATAAGAAGAACATGCAGCCAAGAATACTTTATCCAGCAAGACTATCAATCAGAATGGATGGAGAAATAAAGAGCTTCCAGGACAGACAGAAAGTGAAACAGTATGTGATGACCACAGCAGCCCTGCAAGAAATATCAAGGGAGATTCTATAAAAGAATAAAGACCCCCAGAGTAATATAGACCAGAAATTAACAGAGACAATCTATAGAAACAAGGACGTTACAGGCAATATGATGCCACTAAATTCCTGTCAATAGTTACTCTCAATGTGAACTGGCTGAATGCCCACATCAAAAGACACAGGGTTTCAGATTGGATAAAGAAGCAGGACCCATCCATATGCTGTCTACAAGAGACTGATTTTGAACCTAAAGGCATCTCCAGGTTGAAAGTGAGGGAATGAAGAACTATTTTCCATGCCATTGGACCTCAAAAGAAAGTTGGGGTAGCAATTCTCATATCAGACAAATTAGTTTTTAATTACTTTTTTTTATTTCTTTTTTGTTTTTTTGTGTTGGTTTTTTTTTTTAGTTTTGTTTTATTATGTTATGTTAATCACCATACATTACATCATTACTTTTGGATGTAGTGTTCAATGATTCATTGTTTGCATATAACACCCATTGCTCTTTAATACCCATCACCAGGCTAACCCATCCCCCCACCACCCTCCCCTCTAGAACTTTCAGTTTGTTTCTAAGAGTCCATAGTCTCTCATGGTTCATATCCCCTTCCGTTCCCCCACCCTTCATTTTTCCCTTCCTACAACCTTCTTTTCTTTTAACATATAATGTATTATTTGTTTCAGAGGTACAGGTCTGTGATTCAACAGTCTTACACAATTCACAGCATTCACCATAGCCCACACCCTCCCCAATGTCTATCACCCAGCCACCCCATCCTTCCCACCACCCACCACTCCAGCAACCCTCAGTTTGTTTCCTGAGATTAAGAATTCCTCATATCAGTGAGATCATATGATACATGTCTTTCTCTGATTGACTTATTTCGCTTAGCATAATACCCTCTAGTTCCATCCACATCATTGCAAATGGCAAGATTTCAGTTTTTTTGATGGCTGCATAATATTCCATTGTATATATAAACCACCTCTTCTTTATCCATTCATCTGTTAATGGACATCTTGGCTCTTTCCAAAAGTGCTCAGCATCACTCAGCATCAGGGAAATCCAAATCAAAACCCCAATGAGATACCACCTCACACCAGTCAGAATGGCCAAAATTAACAAGTCAGGAAATGGCAGATGTTGGCGAGGATGCGGAGAAAGGGGAAACCTCCTACATTGTTGGTGGGAATGCAAGCTGGTGTAGCCACTCTGGAAAACATTATGGAGGTTCCTCAAAAGTTGAAAATTAGTTTTTAAACCAAAGACTGTAGTAAGAGATGTAGAGGGACACTATATCATACTTAAAAGGTCTATCCAACAAGAAACTCTAACTATTGTAAATATCTATGTCTCCAACATGGGAGCAGCCAACTACATAAACGAACTAATAACCAAAATAAAGAAACATATGGATAATAATACATTAATAGTAGGAGACTTCAACACTCTGCACACAGCAATGTACAGATCATCTAAGCTGAAGATCAACAAAGAAACAAGATCTTTGAAGGATACATTGGACCAGATGAACATTGTAGATATATATACAGAACATGCCCTCCTAAAAAGACTGAATATTCATTCTTCTTGAGTACACATGGAACTTTCTCCAGAATAGATCACATACTGGGTCACAAATCAGGACTTAACTGCTACCAAAAGGTTGAGATTATTCCCTGCATATTTTCAGACCACAATGCTTTGAAACTGGAACTCAACCACAAGGAAAAATTTGGCAGGAATGCAAACACTTGGAGGTTAAAAAGCACCACATCAAAAACTAATGATGTACTGTATGGTGACTAACATAACATAATAAAATTTAAAAAATAAATAAATAAAAAGCATCCTGCTAAAGAATGAATGGGTCAAGCAGGAAGTTAAAGAGGAACTAAAACAATTCATGCAAACCAATGAAAATGAAAATGCATCAGTTCAAAACCTATGGGATACTGCAAGGGTGGTCCTTAGAGGGAAGTACATAGCTACCCAAACCTCTCAAAAATTAGAAAAATCCCAAGTGCACAAGCTAACCTTACACCTAAAGGACCTGGAGAAAGAGCAGCAAATAAAGCTTAAACCAAGCAGGAGAAGAAAAATAATAAAGATTAGATAGGAAATCAATGAAATAGAAACCAGAAAAACAGTGGAACAGATCAATGAACCTAGGAGCTGGTTCCTTGAAAGAACTAATAGGATTGATAAACCTCTGGCTAGACTTATCCAAAAGAAAAGAGAAAATGACCCAAATTAATAAAATCATGAATGAAAGGGGAGAAACCACGACCAATACCAAGGACATAGAAACAATTATTAGAACTTATTACCAGCAGCTATATGCTGACAACATAGGCAACCTGGAAGAAATGGATGCATTAGTGAATATTTATAAACTACTAAGGCTGAAACAGGAAGAAATAGACAAAATAAATAGACCAATAACCAGCAAGGAAATTGAAACAGTAATCAAAAACCTCCCCAAAAAACAAGAATCCAGGGCCACATGGCTTCCCAGGGAAAGTTTACCAAACATTTAAAGAATTCATAACTACTCTACTGAAGCTATTTCCAAAAATAGAAATGGAAGGAACACTTCCAAACTTGTTCTATGAGGCCAGCATTATCCTGATCCCAAAACCAGACAAAGACCCCATCAAAAAAGGAGAATTACAGACCAATATCCCTGATGACAATGGATGCCAAAATACTTAACAAGATCCTAGCCAATGGGATCCAACAGTACATTAAAATGATTATTCACCATGACCAGGTGGTATTTATTCCTGGAATGCAAGGGTCGTTCAACATTCATAAATCAATCAACGTGATACATCACATTAACAAAAGAAGAGATAAGAAACATATGATCCTCTCAATAGATGCAGAAAAAGCATTTGACAAAATACAGCATACTGGGGAGCCTGGGTGGCTCAGTTGTTTAGTGTCTGCCTTCAGCTCAGGTCATGACCCCAGGGTCCTGGGATCGAGCCCTGCTTCAGGCTCCTTACTCAGCGGGAGGACTGCTTCTCCCTCTCCCACTCCCTCTGATTGTGTTCCCTCTTTTGCTGTATTTCTCTCTGTCAATAAATAAATAAAATTTTTATTTAAAAAATACAGCATCTTTCCTGATTAAAACTCTTCAAAATATAGAGATAGAGGGAACGTACCTCAATTTCATGAAAGTGATTATTGAAAAGCCCACAACAAATATCATTCTCAATGGGGAAAAACAGCTTCTTCCCTCAAGGTCAGGAAGATGACAGGGACGCCCACTCTCACCACTACTGTTCAACATAGTACTAGAAGTCCTAGGCTCAGCAATCAGACAACAAAAAGAAATAAAAGGCATTCAAATTGGCAACAAAGAAGTCAGACTCTCACTCTTCGCAGATGACATGATACTCTATGTGGAAAACTCAAAAGGCTACACCCTAAAATTACAAGATCTCTTACAGTAATTCAACAACATCATAGGATACAAAATCAATGCACAGAAATCAGTTACATTTCTATACACAATGTGACTGAGGAAAGAGAAATTAAGGAATTGATTCCATTTACAATATCACCCAAAACCATAAGATACCTAGAAATAAACCTAACAAAAGAGGTAAAGGATCTATAATATAGAAACTACAGAACACTTATGAAAGAAATTGAGGAAGGTACATAGAGATGGAAAAACATTCCATGTTCATGGATTGGAAGAATAAACATTGTGAAAATGTCTATGCTGTCCAGAGCAATCTACACTTTCAAAGCAATCCCTATCAAAATACCACTGACATTTTTCACAGAGCTGAAACAAACACTCTCAAAATTTGTACGGAATCAGAAAAGACTCCGAATAACTAAAGGAATGTTGAAAAAGAAAATGAAAGCTGGGGGCATCACAATGCCTGACTTCAAGCTATATGACAAAGCTATGATCACCAAGACAGCATGGTATTGGCACAACAGACACACAGATCAATGGAACAGAATAGGGACCCCAGAAATGGACCCTCAACTCTGGTCAACTAATCTTTGACATATCAGGAAAGAGTATGCAATGGAAAAAAGACAGACACTTCAATAAATGGTGCTGGGAAAATTGGACAACCACATGCAGAAGAATGGAACTGAAACATTCTCTTACACCATACACAAAGATAAACTCAAAATGGATGAAAGACCTCAATGTCAGACAGGAATCCATCAAAATCCTAGAGGAGAACATAGGGAGTAAACTCTTTGACATGGGCCACAGCAACTTCTTTCAAGACACATCTCTAAAGGCAAGGAAACAAAAACAAAAATGAATTATTGGGACTTCATAAAGATAAAAAGCTTCTGCACAGCAAAGGAAACAGTCAACAAAACAAAGAGGCCACCCACAGAATGGGAGAAGATATTTGCAAATGACACTACACATAAAGGTCTGGTACCCAAGATCTATAAAGAACTTCTCAGACTCAACACCCAATAGGCAAACAATCCAATCAAGAAATGGACAGAAGACATGAACAGACAATTCTCCAAAGAAGACATACAGATGGCTAACAGACACATGAAAAAATGTTCAACATCACTAGCCATCAAAGAAATATAAATTAAAACCACAATGAGATACCACCTTACACCAGTTAGATTGGCAAAAATTAACAAGACAGGAAACAACAAATGTTGGTAAGGATTTGGAGAAAGGGGAAGCCTCTAACACTAGGGTTGGGAATGCAAGGTGGTATAGCCACTCTGGAAAACAGTATGGAGGTTCCTCAAGATGTTAAAAATACAGCTACCCTAGGACCCAGGAATTGCACTACTGGGTATTTACCCCAAAGATACAGATGTAATGAAAGAGCAGGCACATGAACCCCAATGTTCATAGCAGCAATGTCCACAATAGCCAAACTGTGGAAAGAGCTGAGATGCCCTTCAATGGATGAATGGATAAAGAAGATGTGGTTTATATATACAATGGAATATAACTCAGCCATCAGAAAGGATGAATACCCACCATTCACATTGACATGGATGGAACTGGAGGAGATTGTGCTAAGTGAAATAAGTCAAGCAGAGAAAGACAATTATCATATGGTTTCACTCATATGTGCAACATAATAGCACGGAGGACCACAAGGGACTGGAGGAAAAACTGAATGGGAAGAAATCAGAGATGAAGAAAAACCATGAGAGACTCTGGACCCCAGGAAAGAAACTGAGTTACAGAAGGGAGGCGGGTGGGGGGATGGGGTAACTGGTTGATGGGTATTAAGGGGGGCACATGTGGTGAAGAGCACTGGGTATTATAGGCAACTAATAAATCGTTGAACACTACATCAAAGACTAATGATGGCGGGGAGGCACAAGATGGTGGAGGAATAGGAGACCTAAATTTCCTCTGGTCCCAAGAATTCAGCTAGATAGTTATCAAACCATTCTGAACACCTACAAACTCAACAGAAGATCAAAAAAAAAAAAAAAAAAAGAAGAGCAGCAATTATATGAACAGAAAAGCGACCACTTTCTGGAAGGTAGGATGTGCAGAGAAGTGAACCCAGGGTGATATTTGGGAAAATAGACCGTGGGGGTGGGGGGAGGGGAGGAGGGAGCCTCTGTCAGCCGGCTACTGGCAAGTGATAGAGCAGCGGAGCACAAAATCAGAACTTTTACATGTCTGCTTCACTGAGGGATGTCACTCCAGTGGCTAATTGGGGGTGGAATCCTCGCTGGGACAGTGTGGTCTCAGGACACTTGGGGTCACAGAAAGACCAGGAGGGGTGCCTAGAGTGTGGCAGAGCTCCCAAGTATCAGAGCAGGGAAGCTGGCTGCAACAGAGCTGAGGACTGGACTCTCAGCTTGGGGTTGCCATAATTGGTAATCTGAGACACAGTCAGGCCACTACTCTTTGAGCAGGGACCCAACAAGTGACAGATCCAGGGAGACTCCCCTTCCTCCCTGGGGAAGAGCAGCACGGGGAGTGCACTGCAGGAATCTGCTGGGTTTGGAGACCAAACGGGGTCGTGTGCCAGAGATAGAAATGCTTGGTCACAGGCCGGGTGAACTCAGAATGTGGCCAGAGACCAGGGGGACAGGAGTGATTGACTGCTTTTCTCTGAGGGGTCACTGAGGAGTGGGGACCCAAGTTCTCTGCTCCTCTGGGGCCAGAGATTGGGAGGCCACCATTTTCATTTTCGTCCTCAAAAGCTGTACAGAAAGTGTTCAGGGAACAAAAGCTACCAAGAGCAAATCTGAGCAGATTACTTAGCCTGACCCCTGGCAAGGGCAGTGCAATTCTGCCTCGGGCAAAGATAATTGAGAATCACTGCAACAGGCCCCTCCCCAAGAAGATCATCAAGAACATCCAGCCAAGACCAAGCTTACCGATCAATGAGAACTGCAAAACTCCAGCACTAGGGAAATACAGCACATAGAATTCATGGCTTTGTCCCCATGATACTTTAGTTTTTCAAAGTTAATTTTTTTATTTTCCTTATTTTTCTCTTTTTCTATATTTTTTGAATTTTTCTTCTTTCCTTTTTCAAACAACGTCTTATGGTACCAATTACTTTTTTAAAATCTATTTTAATTTTCATTTTCACAGTCATATTCTATCCCCTCATTGTATTTAACCTTATTTTTTGTATACATATAAGTTTTTCTTTCTTTAAAATTTTGGGATACAGTTTCTTCTAACATACCAAAATACAACCTACACCTAGTGTATGGCTTTGTTCTAGTCTCCTGCCTGATCACTTTCTCTTTCTTTTTTTCATTTTTTTTCTTTTTTTTTCAACCAACTTCTTATCAATTCCTTTTTTAAAATCGCTTTTAATTTTCATCTTTACAGTCATATTCCATCCCTTCATCATATTTACCCTTCTTTTGTATATATATGTTTTTCTTTTTTAAAATTTTGGGAGGCAGTTTCTTCTAACAGAAAATTCTAGAGTGTGGCTCTCTTCTATTCACCAGCTTGATCATATTCTTTTTTTCTTCCCTTTCTTCCCCCCACCCCCCACCCCCCCAGGTTTCAGGTCTCTTCTGATTTGTTTGGTGTATATCTTTCTGGGGCATTATTACTCTTTTAGCATTTTGGTCTCTCATTCATCTATTCTTCTCCAGACAAAATGACAAGACAGAAAAACTCACCGCAAAAAAAGAAAAAGAGGCAGTACCGACTGCCAGGGACTTAATCAATACGGACATTAGTAAGATGTCAGAACTAGAATTCAGAATGACGATTATAAAAATACTACCCTGGCCTGAAAAAAGCATAGAGGATACTAGAGAATTCCTTTCTGGAGAAGTAAAAGAACTAAAATTTAACCAAGTCGAAATCAAAAAGGCTATTAATGAGGTGCAATCAAAAATGGAGGCTCTAACTGCTAGGATAAATGAGGCAGAAGACAGAATTAGTGAAATAGAAGATCAAATGATGGATAATAAAGAAACTGAGAAAAACAGAGATAAAAAACTACTGGATCACGAGGGAAGAATTCAAGAGATAAGTGATATGATAAGATGAAACAATATTAGAATTGGGATCCCAGAAGAAGAAGAAAGAGAGAGAGGGGCAAAAGGTATATTGGAGCAAATTATAGCAGAGAACTTCCCTAATTTGGGGAAGGAAACAGGCATCAAAATCCAGGAGGCACAGAGAACCCCTCTCAAAATAAATAAAATACGTCAACACCCCGACATCTAATAGTAAAACTTACGAGTCTCAAAGACAAAGATAAAATCCTGAAAGCAGCTCTGGAGAAGAGATCTGTAACCTACAATGGTAGAAATATTAAGTTGGCAGCAGACCTATCCACAGAGATCTGGCAGGCCAGAAAGGACTGGCATGATATATTCAGAGCAATAAAGGAGAAAAATATGCAGCCAAGAATACTATATCCAGCTAGGCTGTCACTGAAAATAAAAAGAGAGATAAAAAGTTTCCAGGACAAACAAAAACTAAAACAATTTACAACCACCAAACCAGCCCTACAAGAAATATTGAAAGGGGTCCTCTAAGGAAAGAGAGAGCCCAAAAATAACATAGACCAGAAAGAAACAGAGACAATATACAGTAACAGTCACCTTACAAGCAATACAATGGCACTCAATTCCTATCTTTCGATAGCTACCCTGAATGTAAAGGGGCTAATGCCCCAATCAAAAGACACAGGGGATCAGATCAGATAAAAAAACAAGACCCATCGATATGTTGTCTGCAAGAGACTCATATTCGACCCAGGGACACCTCCAGATTGAAAATGAGGGGGTGGAAAACCATTTACCATGCTAATGGACATCAAAAGAAAACTGGGGTGGCAATCCTTATATCAGACAAATTAGATATTTAACCAAAGACTATAATAAGAGATGAAGGAGGACAGTATATCATAATTAAAGGGTCAATCCAACAAGAAGACCTAACAATTGGAAATATCTATGCCCCTAACATGGGAGCAGCCAATTATATAAGGCAATTAATAACAAAATCAAAGAAACACATCGACAAAAATACAATAATAGTGGGGGACTTTAACACCCCCTCACTGAAATGGATAGATCATCTAAGCAAAAGATCAACAAGGAAATAAAGACTTTAAATGACACACTGAACCAAATGGACTTCACAGATATATTCAGAACATTCCATCCCCAAACAACAGAATACACATTCTTCTCTAGTGCCTATGGAACATTCTCCAGAATAGATCACATCCTGGGTCACAAATCAGGTCTCAACCGGTACCAAAAGATTGGGATCATTCCCTGCCTATTTTCAGACCACAATGCTTTGAAACTAGAACTCAATCACAAGAGGAACATTGGAAAGAACTCAAATACATGGAGGCTAAAAAGCATCATACTACAGAATGAATGGGTCAACCAGGAAATTAAAGAAGAATTTTTAAAAATTCATGGAAACAAATGAAAATGAAAACACAGTTGTTCAAACTCTTTGGGATGCAGCAAAGGCGGTTCTAAGAAGAAAGTATATAGCAATACAAGACTTTCTCAAGAAACAAGAGAGGTCTCAAATACACAACCTAACCCTACACCTAAAGGAGCTAGAGAAAGAACAGCAAATAAAGCCTAAACCCAGCAGGAGAAGAGAAATAATAAAGATCAGAGCAGAAATGAAGGAAATAGAAACCAAAAGGACAGTAGAACAGATCAACAAAACCAGGAGCTGATTCTTTGAAAGAATTAATAAGATTGATAAACCCCTGGCCAGACTTCTCAAAAAGAGAAGAGAAATGGCCTAAATAAATAAAATGATGAATGAAAGAGATCACAACTAACATCAAAGAAATACAAACAGTTATAAGAACATATTATGAGCAACTACATGCCAGCAAATTAGATAATCTGGAAGAAATGGATGCATTCCTAGAGACGTATAAACTACCAAAACTGAACCAGGAAGAAATAGAAAACCTGAACAGACCCATGATCACTAAGGAAAATGAAGCAGTTATCAAACATCTCCCAACAAACAAGAACCCAGGGCCAGATGGCTTCCCAGGGGAGTTCTACCAAACATTTAAAGAAAAATTAATACCTATACTTCTGAAACTGTTCCAAAATTAGAAATGGAAGGAAAATTTCCAAACTTATTTTATGAGGCCACCATTACATGATCCCCAAACCAGTCAAAAACCCCATCAAAAAGGAGAATTACAGACCAATATCCCTGATGAACATGGATGCAAAAATTCTCACCAAAACACTAGCCAATAGGATTCAAAAGTACATTAAAAGGATTATTCACCACAACCAAGTGGGATTTATTCCTGGGCTGAAAGGTTGGTTCAACATCTGCAAATCAATCAATGTGATATAATACATTAATAAAAGAAAGAACAAGGGGCGCCTGGGTGGCTCAGTAGATTAAGCAGCTGCCTTCGTCTCAGGTCATGATCCTGGGGTCCTGGGATCGAGCCCCACGTCCGGCTCCCTGCTCAGCGGAGAGCCTGCTTCTCCCTCTCCCTCTGCCTGCTTGTGCTCTCTATCTCTCTGTCAAATAAATAAATAAAATATTTAAAAAATAAATAAATAAAAGAAAGAACAAGAACCATATGATACCCTCAATAGATGCAAAAAAAAAGCATTTGACAAAGTACAGCATCCTTTCTTGATTAAAACTCTTCACAGTGTAGGGATAGAGGGAACATACCTCAATATCATAAAAGCCATCTATGAAAAACCCTCAGCAAATATCATACTCAATGGGGAAACACAGAACTTTTCCCCTAAGGTCAGGAACATGGCAGGGATGTCCACTATCCCACTGCTATTCAACATAGTACTAGAAGTCCTAGCCTCAGCAATCAGACAACAAAAAGAAATAAAAGGCATCCGAGTTGGCAAAGAAGAAGTCAAACACTCACTCTTTGCAGATTAAATGATAATTTATGTAGAAAACCCAAAAGACTCCACCCCAAAACAGCTAGAATTCATAGAGGAATTCAGTAAAGTGGCAGGATATAAAATCAATGCACAGAGATCAGTTGCATTTCTATACACCAACAACAAGACAGAAGAAAGAGAAATTAAGGAGTCAATCCCATTTACAATTGCACCCAAAACCATAAGATACCTAGGAATAAATCTAACCAAAGAGGCAAAGAATCTGTACCTGGAAAAGTATAGAATACTCATGAAAGAAATTGAGGCAGACACAAAGAAATGGAAAAATGGGGCACCTGGGTGGCTCAGTCGGTTAAGCATCTGCCTTCAGCTCAGATCATGATCCCAGAGTCCTGGGATCGAGTCCCACATCAAGCTCTCTGCTCAACAGCGAGCCTGCTTCTCACTCTTTCTCCTCTGCTCCCCCTGCTTCTGCTCTCTCGCTCTGTCAAGTAAATAAATAAAATCTTAAAAAAAAAAAAAGAGCAATGGAAAAAGATTCCCTGCTCATAGATTGGAAGAACAAATATTGTGAAAATGTGCATGCTACCTAAAGCAATCTACACATTTAACACATTCACTATCAAAATACCATCAACTTTTTTCCGAGGAAATGGAACACATAATCCTAAAATTTGTATGGAACCAGAAAGGACCCCAAATAGCTAAAAGAATGTTGAAAAAGAAAAAGCAAAGCTGGTGGCATCATAGTTCTGGACTTCAACTTCTATTACAAAGCTATAATCATCAAGACAGTATGGTACTGGCACAAAAACAGACATATAGATCAATGGAACAGAATAGAGAGCTCAGAAATGGACCCTCAACTCTATGGTCAACTAATCTTTGACAAAGCAGGAAAGACTGTCCAATGGAAAAAAGACAGTCTCTTCAACAAAAGATGTTGGGAAAATTGGATGGCCACATGCAGAAGAATGAAACTGGACCATTTCCTTATGCCACACACAAAGATAGACTCAAAATGGATAAAAGACCTAAGTGTGTGACAGGAATCTATCAAAATCCTTGAGGAGAACACAGGCAGCAACCTCTTCGACCTCAGCTTCAGTAATTTCTTCCTAGACACATCGCCAAAGGCAAGGGAAGCAAGGGCTAAAATGAACTATTGGGACTTCATCAAGATAAAAAGCTTTTACACAGCAAAGGAAACAGTCAACAAAACTAAAAGACAACTGACAGAATGGGAGAAGTTATTTACAAATGACATATCAGATAAAGAGCTAGTACACAAAATCTATAAAGAACTTATCAAACTCAACACCCAAAGAACAAAGAATCCAATCAAGAAATGGGCAGTAGACAAGAACAGACATTTCTGCAAAGAAGACATCCAAATGGCCAACAGCCACATGAAAAAGTGCTCAACATCACTCAGCATCAGGGAAATACAAATCAAGACCACAATGAGATACCACCTCACACCAGTCAGAATGGCTAAAATTAACAAGTCAGGAAATGACAGATGTTGGCGAGGATGTGGAGAAAAAGGAACCCTCTTGCACTGTTGGTGGGAATGAAAACTGGAAAACAGTATGGAGGTTCCTCAAAAAGTTGAAAAAGTTGAAAATATAGCTACCCTATGACCCAGCAACTGCACTACTGGGTCTTTACAACAAAGATACAATTGTAGTGATCCAAAGGGGCACATGCACCCCTATGTTTATAGTAGCAATGTCCACGATAGCCAAACTGTGGAAAGAGCCTAGATGTCCATCAACAGATGAATGGATAAAGAAGAGGTGGTATATATATACAATGGAATATTATGTAGCCATCCAAAAAATGAAATCTAGCCATTTGCAATGACATGAATGGAACTAGAGGGTATTATGCTAAGTGAAATAAGTCAATCAGAGAAAGACATTTATCATATCATCTCACTGATACAAGGAATTTGAGAAACAAGACAGAGGATCATAGGGGAAGGGAGAGAAAAATGAAACAAGACAAAACCAGAGGTGGAGACAAACCATAAGAGACTCTTAATCTCAGGAAACAAAATGAGCATTGCTGGAGTAAAGGGGGTGAGAGGGATGCGGTGGCTGGGTGATGGACATTGGGGAGGGTATGTGCTATGGTGAGCTCTGTGAATTGTGTAAGACATATGAATCACAGACTGTACCCCTGAAACAAATAATACATTATGTTAAAAAATAAACTATGTTGGTTAACTGAACATAATTTTAAAAAATTGCAGTCAAGCCAAAGGTAGGCTTTGCAGAAGGCCAACAAAAACTCTTCCTTTGCCTATGGTCTGTTAATCAGTTCTTTATAATTTAATTAATTAATATAGAATTGTATTAATTATCTAACCCATTAACATAGATATATATTTCTTGTTCATAAATTTTTCATAAAACATTTCTGAAAGTGTTGCTGAAATTTATTTCATGCATGTACTTAATGTACATTACATCTGACACATTTCCATGAACCACCTCTAATTTAATTTAGTTTTCTTATTTAAATTCAATTAATTAACATGTAGTGTATTATTAGTTTCAGAGGCAGAGTTCAGTGATACATCAGTTGTATAAAACACCTAGTACTCATTACATCACAAGCTCTCCTTAATGCCCATCACCCAGTTACCCCATCCCCCTACCTGCCTCCCCTCCAGTAACTCTCAATTTGTAACCTATAGTTAAGAGTCTCTTATGGTTTGTTTCCCTCTCTGATTTTGTCTTATTTTATTTTTCCCTCCCTTCCCCTATGATCCTGTTTTGATTCTTAAATTCCTCATATGGGTGAAATCATGATAATTTTCTTTCTCTGACTGACTTATCTAGTTTCGTCCATGTCATTGCAAATGGTAGGATTTCATTTTTTTTGATGTCTGAGTAATATTCCATTGTATGCATATATATACATACCACATCTTCTTTATCCATTCATCTGTCATTGGACATCAGGGCTCTTTCCATAGTTTGGCTATTATATATTGCTGCTCTAAACATTGGAGTGCGGGTGCCCCTTCAGATCACTACGTTTGTATATTTTGGGTAAATACCTAGTAGTGAAATTGTTCGGTTGTAGGGTAGCTCTATTTTTAACTTTTTGAGGAAACTCCATACTGTTTTCCAGAATGGCTGTACCACCTTGCATTCCCACCACCAGTGTAAGAGGGTTCCCTTTTCTCTGCATCCTCACCAATATTTACTGTTCATTTTCTTGCTAATTTTAGCCATTCTGACTGCTGTGAGGTGGTATCATTGTGGTTTTCATTTCCATTCCCCTGATGCCAAGTGATGTGGAACATTTTTCTTGTCTCTGTTGGCCATTTGGATGTCTTTGGGTAAATATCTGTTCGTGTCTTCTGCCCATTTTGTGACTGGATTTTTTGTTTTTTGGGTGTTGAATCTGATAAGATCTTTATAGATTTTGGATGCTAGCCCTTTATCTGATAAGACATTTTCAAATACCTTCTCCCATTCTGTAGGTTGTCTTTTGGTTTTGTCAACTGTTCATTTTGCTATGCAAAAGCTTTTTATCTTGATGAAGTCCTAATAGTTCATTTTTGCTTTTGTTTCCCTTGCATTTGGAGACATGTCTAGCAAGAAGTTGCTGTGGCCAAGGTCAGAGAGGTTGCTGTTTGTGTTCTCAAGGATTTTGTTGGATTCCTGACTCACATTTAGGTCTTCCATCCATTTTGAGCTTATCTTTGTGTATGGTGTAAGGAAATGATCCAGTTTCATTCTTCTGCGTGTGGCTGTCCAATTTACATGACACCATTTGTTGAAGAGACTGTCTTTTCTGTTGGATATTATTTGCTGCTTTGTTGAAGATTTATGGACCACGGGGTAGAGGGTCCATTTCTGGGATTTCTACTCTGTTTCATTGATATGTGTCTGTTTTAGTGCCAGTACCATACTGTCGATGGTTACAGCTTTGTAATAGAGCTTGAAGTCCAGAACTATGATGCCACCAGCTTTGCTTTTCTTTTTCAACATTCCTTTAGCTATTCAGGGTCTTTTCTGGTTCCATACAAATTTTAGGATTATGTGTTACAGTCTGTGAAAAATGGTGATGGTATTTTGATAGGGATTGCATTGAATGTGTAGATTTCTCTGGGTAGCTTACACAGTTTGACAATATTTGTTCTTCCAATCCATGAGCATTGAATGTTTATCCATTTCTTTGTGTCTTCCTCAATTTCTTTCATAAGTGCTCTATAGTTTTCAGAGTATAGCTCCTTTACCTCTTTGCTTAGGTTTATTCCTAGGTATCTTATGATTTGTGCTGTACTTGTAAATGGGATTGATTCCTTAATTTCTCTTCCTTCTGTCTCATTGTTAGTGTATAAAAATTCAACAGACTTTTATGAATTCATTTTATATCCTGCCACGTTGCTAAATTCCTATATGAGCTCTAGCAATTTTGGGATGCAGTCTTTTCCATTTTCCACATAGAGTATCATGTCATCTGTGAAGAGTGAGTGTTTGACTTCTTCTTTGCCTATTCATATGCCTTTTTTCTTTTTTTCGTTTTTTTTTTTTGTCTGATTGCTGAGTCTAGGACTGTGTTGAACAACAGTGGTGAGAGTGGATATCCCTGTCATGTTCCTGACCATAGGGGAAAAGCTCTCAGTTTTTCTCCATTGAAAATGATATTCACTGTGGATTTTTCATAGATGGCTTTTATGATTTTGAGGTATGTTCCTTCTACCCTATAATGCGCTGCGTTTTAATCAAAAAAAGATGCTGTACTTTGTCAAATGTTTTTTCTGCATCTATTGAGAGGATCATATGATTCTTGTCCTTTCTAATATTAATGTAGCATATCACATTGATTGATTTGAGGATGTTGAACGACCCTTGCAGACCAGGAATAAATCCCACTTGGTTGTGGTGAATAATCCTTTTAATGTACTGTTGGATCCTATTGGCTAGTGTTTTGGTGAGAATTTTTGCATCCATGTTCATCAGGGATATTGGTCTGTAATTCTCCTTTTTGATGGGGTCTTTTTCTGGTTTTGGGATCAAGGTAATGTTGGTCTCATAAAAAGAGTTTGGAAGTTTTCCTTCCATTTCTAATTTTTGGAACAGCTTCAGAAGAATAGGTATTAATTCTTCTTGAAATGTTTGGTAGAATTCCCCTGGGAAGACATCTGGCCCTGGGTTCTTGTTTGTTGGGAGATTTTTTATTACTGCTTCAATTTCCGTACTTGAGATGGGTCTGTTCAGGTTTTCTATTTCTTCCTGGTTCAGTTTTGGTAGTTTATACATCTCTAGAAATGCATTCATTTCTTTCAGATTGTCTAATTTATCAGCATATACTTGGTCATAATCATATGTTCTTATAATTGTTTGTATTTCTTTGATGTTGGTTGGGATCTCTTCTCTTCCATTCTTGATTTTATTGATTTGGGTCCTTTCTCTTTATTTTTGATAAGTCTGGCCAGGGGTTTTTCAACCTTATTAATTCTTTCAAAGAACAAGCTCCTAGTTTTGTTGATCTGTTCTACTGTTCTTTGGGTTCTATTTCATTGGTTTCTGCTCTAATCTTTATTATTTCTCTTCTCCTGTTGTATTTATGCTTTATTTGCTGTTCTTTCTCCAGCTCCTTTAGGTTTAGGGTTAGATTGTATATTTGAGCCCTTTTTGTTTCTTGAGAAAGGCTTGTAGTGCTATATACTTCCCTCTTAGGACCACCTTTGCTGCATGCCAAAGATTTTGAACAGTAGTGTTTTCATTTTCATTGGTTTCCATGAATTTTTTTAATTCTTCTTTAATTTCCTGGTTGACTCATTCATTCTTTTGTAGGATGCTATTTAGCCTCCATGTATTTGAGTTCTTTCCAACTTTCTTCTTGTGACTGAGTTCTAGTTTCAAAACACTGTGGTCTGAAAATATGCAGGAAATGATCCAATCTTTTGGTATCAGTTTAGACCTGATTTGTAATCTAGAATATTACCTTTTCTGGAGAATATTCCATATGTACTTGAGAAGAATATGTATTCTCTTTTTTTTAGGATGGAATGTTCCGAATATATCTGTGCGTTCATCTGGTCCAGTGTGTCATTCAAAGCCTTTGTTTCCTTGTTGATCTTCTGCTTAGATGATCTGTCCATTGCTGTGAGGGGGATGTTAAAGTCCCCCACTATTATTATATCATTATTGATGTGTTTCTTTGGTTCTGTTATTAGTTGGCTTATATATTGTCTGCTCCCAGGTTAGGCCATAAATATTTAGAATTCTTAGATCTTGCTGGATAGACCCTTTAATTATGGTATAGTGTGCTTCCTCAACTCTTATTATAATCATTTGTTTAAAATGTAATTTGTTTGATATAAGGATTGCCAACCCAGCTTCCTTTTGATGTCCATTAGCATGATAAATTGTTTCCCATCCCCACACTTTAAAACTGGAGGTGTCTTTGGGTCTAAAATGAGTCTCTTACAGACAGCTTATTGATGGTCTTGCTTTTTTATCCAATCTGATACCCTGTGTCTTTTGATTGAGGTATTTAGCCCATTTATATTCAGGGTAACTATTGAAAGATACGAATTCAGTGCCATTGTATTTCCTGTAAGGTGACTATTACTGTATATTGTCTCTGTTTTCTGGTCTATGTTACTTTTGGTCTCTCTTTTTGCTTAGAGGACCCCTTTCAATATTTCTTGTAGGGCTGATTTGGTGTTTGCAAATTCTTTTAGTTTCTGTTTGTCTTGGAAGGTTCTTGTCATTCCTTCTATTTTGAATGACACCCTAGCTGGATAAAGTATTCTTGGCTGCATGTTCTTCTCATTTAGTACCCTGACTATATCATGCCAGCCATTTCTGGCCTTCCAGGTCTCTCTGGATAGGTCTGCTGCCAAACTAATGTTTCTACCCTTGTAGGTTACAAACCTCTTGTCCCAAACAACTTTCAGGATTTTCTCTTTGTCTCTGAAATTTGCAAGCTTCACTACTACATGTCAAAGTATTAACCTATTTTTGTTGATTTTGAGGGGGGTTCTCTGTGCCTCCTGGATTTCGATGCCTGTTTCCTTCCCTAGATTAGGTACATTCTCCACTATAATTTGCTCCAATATACTTCATGCCCCCTCTCTCTTTCTTCTTCTTCTGTGATCACAAATATTCTAATATTGTTTCACTTTATGGTATCACTTATCTCTCGAATTCTTCCCTCATGATCCAGTAGTTGTTTATCTCTCTTTTTCTCAGCTTCTTTATTCTCCATTATTTGGTCTTCTATATCACTAATTCTCTCTTCTTCCTCATTTATCCTAGCAGTTAGAGCCTCCACTTTTTTACTGCATCTCATTAATAGCCTTTTTGATTTCAACTTGGTTAGATTTTAGTTCTTTTATTTCTCCACAAAGGGATTTTCTAGTGTCTTCTATGCTTTTTTCAAGTCCTGCTTGTATCTTTATAATTGTCATTCTGAACTCTAGTTCTGACATCTTACCAATGTCCATACTGATTAGGTCCTTGACAGTCAGTATTGCCTCTTGTTCTCTTTTTTGAGGTGAGTGTTTCTGTCTTGTCATTTTGTCCAGAGAAGAATAGCTGAACGATAGAGTAAAATACTAAAATGTCAACAATAATCCCAGAAAAATATACACTAAACAAATCAGAAGAGACTGGAAACTGGGGGGGAGGGGGGGAAGAGAGAGAGAGAGAATATAATCAGACCAGTGAGCAGAATAGAGCAATACACTGGATTCTGTGTGTATTTTGGTCTGTTTCTTAGAAAACTAGACCCCAAAATTGTAAAGAAAGCAAAACTTATATAGGTACAAAAATAAAATTAAACACAATGAAAGGCTAAAATGTAACTGTAAAAAGGAAATTAAAAGACAAGAAAAAACAAAAGAGAAAGAAAAGCAAAAACAACAACAAAGGAGGGAGGAATATAAACAGACAGGTGTCTCCTGCGTGTATTTTGGTCAGTTTGTTAGAGGAAACTACATCTCAAAATTGTAAAGGTAGAAAAACATATATACAAAAAATTAAATACATTGAAAGGATAAAATGTAGTCATAATGATGAAAATTTAAAAAGTCTAACAAAACAAAAAAAAACAAACAAAAAAGAGAATATGATTAGGTGGGTGAATAGAAGAGAGGCATACACTAGACTTTGGGTGTATTTTAGTCTGTTAGAAGAAACTGCATCCTAAAATTTCAAAGAAAGAAAAAAAATATATATATATATATATACTAAAATAAGATTAAATACAATGAGGGGATAGAATGTGACTGTAAACATGAAAATTTAAAAAGATTTTTGAAAAGAAGTTGATAAAATAAGAAGTTGGTTGAAAAAGGAAAGAAAGAAACTTTAAAAAAATAAAGACAATTAAAAAAATTAAGTTGAGGGGGCGCCTGGGTGGTTCAGTTGGTTAAGCGACTGCCTTCGGCTCAGGTCATGATCCTGGAGTCCCGGGATCGAGTCCTGCATCGGGCTCCCTGCTTGGTGGGGAGTCTGCTTCTCCCTCTGACCCTCCTCCCTCTCATGCTCTGTGTCTCTCATTCTCTCTGTCTCAAATAAATAAATAAAATCTTTAAAAAAAATTAAGTTGAAAGACTAAAGAATCATGGGGGAAAAGCCATGAGTTCTATATGCTATATTCCCCCAGCACTGGAGTTTTGCATTTCTCATTGATCGGTAAAGTTGATCTTGGCTGGATGTTCTTGCTGATCTTCTGGGGGAGGGGCCTGTTCCATTGATTCTCAAATGTCTTTGCCCCAGGGGGAATTGCACCACCCTTGACAGGGGCCAGGCTAAGTAGTCTGCTCTGGTTTGCTCTCTGTGGCTTTTGTTCCCTGAAGGCTTTCCGTGCAGGTTTAGAGAATGAGAATGAAAATGGTGACCTTCCAATCTCCAGCTGCAGAGCAGAAAGTTCAGGCCCCACTTTTCAGTGAGCCTTCACAGAAAGGCAATCACTCCTGTCTCCCTGGGCCCCAGCCGCACTCCGTACTCACCCACCCTGTGACCGAGCATTTCTATCTCAGGCATATGACCCCGTTTGGGGTCTCCAAACCCAGCAGACTCCTGCAGCGCACTCCCACGCAGCTCCTCCCAGGGCAGGAAGGGGGTTCTCCCTGGTTTTGCTATTTGTTGGGCCCTTGCTTGAAGAGTAGGGGCCCGACTGTGCTGCAGATCATGGTTAATGGCAACCCTGAGCTGAGAGCCCACCCTTGGGCTGACTCATTGCAGCCAGCTTCTCTGCTCCAATACTTGGGTGCTCTGCCACACTGAGGCACCCCAGGTCCTCCTGTGGCCCCAAGGATCCTGAGGCTACACTGTCCCAGCGAGCGTTGTCCACCCCCCAGCCCCCCACTTCCCCCACCCCTGCTTATCCACCTGAGCAACGTCCCTCATCAGAGCAGACTTCTAAAAGTTCCAATTTTGTGCTCTGCTGCTCTATCACATGCCAGTAGCTGGCTGACAAAGGCCTCCCCACCATGGTCTATCTTCCCATATATCAACTCGGATTCACTTCTCTGTACACTTTACCTTGCAGAAAGTGGTTGCTTTTCTATTTGTAGAGTTGCAGTTATTTTTTTCTTCAATCTCCAGTTGAGTTTGCAGGAGTTCAGAATGGTTTGATAGCTTTCTAGCTGAATTCCTGGGACCAGACAAAATTAAGGTCTCCTACTCCTCTGCCATCTTGGACTCCTCCAAAACAGTACAGTATTAACATAAAAACAGACACATAGATCAATGGAACAGTATAGAGAGCCCAGAAATAAACCCATGCGTATATACTCAATTGATTTGTGGAAAAGGAGCCTAAAATACACAATGGGGAAAAAATAGTCTTGTCAATAAATAGTGCTGGGAAAACCAGAAGCCACATGGAAAGGATGAAACTGGGCCATTATTTTACACCATGCATAAAAATCAATTCAAAATGGATTAAAGACCTGAAAGCAGAAAACTCTTAGAAGAAAAGAAGGGGAAACCTTGTTGCCAATGATCTTGGCAATAATTATTTGATTTGACACCAAAAGTAAAGGCAACAAAATAAAAACAAGTGGGACTACATTACATTAAAAAGCTTCTGCACAGAAAAGAAAACCATCAACAAAATGAAATATGTAGATATTGGGAGAAAACATTTACAAACAATGTATTGGATAAGGGGTTAATATCCAAAATATACAAGGAACCCATGCAACTAAATAGTAGTGAAAAAAATAATTTTAAAATGGTAAAGAATCAGAGCTTGGGAACATGGCAGAGTAGGAGGATCCTGAGCTCACCCTGTCCCACATTTACAACTAGATATCATCCACATCCAAGTCAATAAACCAGAAAGCAATCCAAAGACAAGAAGAAACTACTCCACAACTAAAAAAAGAAAAGAAGCTGCATCTGAAAGGTTAGGAAGGATGGAAATGTAGAGGGAGACGCCTGCAGGAGAGAGGGAGCTGTACACAGAGAATGCAGAGACATGGGCCCTTATACCAGGAAGCTCACATGGGGAAGACTATTCCCCATGATGTTTCAAGTTAAAAACCAGAAGGGCTGAATTCCATGAGTTTGTAAAACCACTGAGACTTGGAGCATAGACCATTAAATTCAGTTTACTCAGCACTGGGTAAGCCAGGAGGGTCAGTGATATCTGGGTCGCTGCCCTTAAAGAGACAGCAGACTGTGCAAATAGGCAACATAAAAACAACAGTTTATACAAGACTGGGGGCAAATGAGAGATAGAACTGTTCATACTAATTTCAGAGAGCGTTGGGGGACTTCCCTGAAAATGAGGGAGTGGCAGGAACCATTTTCTTCCCCTGTCCCCCAGCATAAACACAGAGACAGCTGCAGGAGGTGGTGCTGCACAGAAACTTGCTACCTAACCAGCTATCAGTACACATGTGAATGAATTTTCCTGAGGACTGGCCCATTCTAAGCCTCTTGGCCTTGGCCCTGGGCTCAGGGCAAATTTTGTTAAAGCTGGGTGTAGGATGCACAGCTACTGCCACAGGCCATGCCCAACTACATGCCCCCAGCCACCATCAAACATTGGGCCATGCCATGCCCAGCCTCACATACCCAGCCACCCTGGCATACAGGTCCCAGGCACTACAGCACTTCAGGGGATCTAGCACAGGACTAGTGGTCCAGCACAAATTTTGCTAACACACCTGCCCCACTCCCAAGTTCCCCAGTGAGCACACACCCTCAAAGCTGGCCTATCTGGATCCCACTAACACCACAGAGACCACACATATCCCCTAACAGGCAGAGAATCAGTGCAGATGACTACACTGAAAGGAAAAATGACCCAGACACAATAGCAGGGCATGAGCAACACACATAGGATACTCTCCTGAAGTGCCAGGTTCTGGTGAACAGGGAACACTATACTGTAGGACATTTCAAGACCTCTTCTTTCTAAAGTCACTACATTCAAAAGCAGAAGACATAGCTGACTTCTTTAACACAGAGAAACAGACACAGAGAGGAAGACAAAATGATGAAATAGAGAAATATGTCCCTAGTGAAAGAACAGGATAAGGTCACAGCCAGAGATTTAAGCAAAATAAATATAAGTAATATTCCTGACAGAGACATTAAAGCATAAGAATGATCTAAGAATACAGACTGGACTTGAGAAAAAAGTGGAAGATATGAGTGAGACCTTTAACATAGAGATAAGGAATAACATGGCAGAGATAAAGTGCTCAATAAATGAAATGAGAAACATGCTTGATGAAATAAACAGCAGAATGGAAGAAACAGAAGAAAGAATTAGTGACCTAGAAAACAGAATAATGGAAAGTAATCAAACTGAACAAAAGAAGAAAAAGAATTATGCAAAATGAGAATACATTGAGGGAACTCAGAGATTCCATCAAATGTATTCCTATTATAGGAGTCATATTATAGGAGTCCCAGAAGTATAGAGAGAAAAGAAGGCAGAAAGTTTATTAGAATAATAATAGATAAAAATGTCCCTAGGGGCAGCTGAGTGGCTCAGTTGGTTGTCTGCCTTCAGCTCAGGTCATGATCCCAGGGTCCTGGGATTGAGCTCAGTAGAGAGCCTGCTTCTCACTCTCCACCTGCTGCTCCCCCTGCTTGTGCTCTCTCTCTGTCAATAAATAAATTTTAAATTTTTTTTAAAAAAGTCCTTAATCTGGGGAAGGAAATGATATCCAGACCTAGGAGGCAGAGAAAGCCCATCAAAATAAAAAAAATCAGAGCCACACCAAAACATATTGTAATTAAGTTGGCAAACTATAGTGATAAAGAAAAAAATCATAAAAGCAGAAATACAAAAGCAGTCAGTAACTTACAAGGGGAAACTCATAAGGCTAAGGAGATTTTTCAACAGAAACTTTCCAAACCAGAAGGCAGTAGCATGATCTATTCAATGGCTGAATGGGAAAAATCTACAGCCAAAAATACTCTTTCCAGCAAGGCTATCATTTAGAATAGGAGAGATAGTTTCCCAGACAAAAACTAAAGGAGTTTATGACCACCAAACCATCCCTACAGAAATATTAAAGGGGACTTTTTTTAATTATGTTCAGTTAGCCAACATATTATTACATATCATATCATTAGTTTTTGATGTTGTGTTCAATGATTGATTAGTTGTGTATAACACCCATGACATTTGCCCTCCTTAATGTCCATCACCTGGTTACCCCATCCCCTCAACCCCCTCCCTTCTATAACCCTGTTTTGTTCCTGGAGTCCAGAGTCTCTCATGGTTTTTCTCTAAAGGGGATTTTTGTGTGGAAAAGAGAGCCAAAAGTGACAAAGACAAGAAAGGATCAGAGAAAATCTCCAGAAACAAAGACCAACAAGTAATAAAACAACAATAAATACATGTCTTTCAATTATTACTTTGAATGTAAATGGACTAAATGCTCCAATCAAAAGACAAAGTGTCAGAATGGATATTTTTAAAAAGCCCATCTATATGCTGCCCACAAGAGACTCATTTTAGATCTAAAAACACTTGCAGATTGAAAGTGAGAGAATGGAGAAACATCTATCATGCAAATGCATGTTGAAAGAAAGTCAGAGTAACAATATTTATTTCAGACAAAATAGACTTTAAAACAAAGACTGTATCAAGAAACTAAGGACACTATATAATCATAAAGGGGACAATACAAAAAGAAGATATAACAATTGTAAATATTTATGCACCCAACATGGGACACCCAAATACATAAAATAGTTAATAATAAACATAAAGTGGGACGCCTGGGTGGCTCAGTTGGTCAAGCATCTGCCTTCAGCTCAGATCATGATTTCAAGTTCCTGGGACTGAACCCCACATCAGGCTCCCCACTCAGTGGGAAGTCTGCTTGTCCCTCTGCCTCTGCCCCTCCCCTACTTGTGCTCTCTCTTTTTCTCTCTCTCAAATAAATAAAATCTTTTAAAAAATTAAAAAATAAACATAAAGTAACAAATCAATAATGAAACAATATTTAGGAGACTTTAACACCCCACTTATATCAATGGATAGTTCTAAACAAAAATCAATAAGAAAACAATGGCTTTGAAAGACACACTGGAATAGAGGTATTTGACAGGTATACTCAGAACATTCCATCCTAAAACTGCACAATACACATCATTTTTTAGTGCACATGGAACAGTCTCTGAATAGATCAAATATTAGCCCACAAAAAAAGCCAAATAAATTCAAGAAGATCAAAGTCACACCATGCATCTTTTCTGACCACAATGTTATGGAACTAGAAGTCAACCATAAGAAAAATCTGGAAAGACCACAAATTCATGAAGGTTAAAAGCATGTTACTAAACAATGAATGAGTCAACCAGGATTAAAGAAGAAATAAAAAAGTACGAGGAAACAAATGAAAATGAAAATGCAATGGTCCAAACCCTTTGGGATGCAGCAAAAGCGGTTCTAAGAGGGAAGAATATAGCAATACAGCCCTACCTCAAGGAAGCAAAAAGAGGAGTCCAAGATGGCAGAGGAATAGGAGACCTTAATTTCGTCTTGTCCCAGGAATTCAGCTAGATAGCTATCAAACCATTCTGAACTCTTGCAAACTCAACTGGAGATTGAAGAAAAGAATAACTGCAACTCTACAAATAGAAAAGC
Organism: Mirounga angustirostris; assembly: GCF_029215605.1. Lineage (NCBI taxonomy): Eukaryota > Metazoa > Chordata > Mammalia > Carnivora > Phocidae > Mirounga > Mirounga angustirostris. The sequence goes on from NW_026991719.1 coordinate 61,645,701, forward strand.
AACCATTTTCCACAAGGTAGGGGCTGTGGAGAAGTGATTCTAAAGTGACATATGGGAAGGTAGACTGCAGGGGGAGGGAGCCACCGTCAGCCAGCTACCAGCAAGTGATAGACCAGCAGAGCACAAAATCGGAACTTTTAGAAGTCTGCTCCACTGAAGGACATCACTAAGGCAGCTAAGCAGGAGGTTGAACCCTCACTGGGATAGTGTGGCCTCAGGATCATCAAGGTCACAGGAAGACCTGGGGTGCCTCCAGTGTGGCAGAGCTCCCAGGTATGTGAGTGGGGAAGCTGACTGCTAAGAGTGAGCCCAGGAGTGTGCTCTCAGCTCAGGGTTGCCATAAACCATGATCCCTGGCACAGTCTTAAAGCAGGGGCCCAAAAATCGGCAGAACCAGGAAGAGCCCCCTTCCTCCCCTGGGAGGAGCTGTGCAGGAGGGCACTGCAGGAGACTGCTAGGTTTGGAGACTCCAAACGGGGTCATGTGCCCGAGATAGAAATGCTTGGTCACAGGTGGGGTGAGCACAGAGAGCGGCCAGAGAGCAGGGAGACAGGAGTGATTGACAGCTCTTCTCTGAGGGCTCACACAGGTGTGGGGCCTGAGCTTTCTGCTCTGCAGCTGGAGATTGGGAGACTGCCATTTTCATTCTCATCCTCTAAACCTGCACAGAAAGCCTTCAGGGAACAAAAGTCACAGAGAGCAAACCAGAGCAGATTACTTAGCCTGGTCCCTGTCAAGGGTGGTGCAATTCCCCCTGGGGCAAAAACATTTGAGAATCAATGGAACAGGCCCCTCCCCCAGAAGATGCGCGAGTCTGTGCAGTTTGGTACACTCAGAGGTGGAGATGTTTGCCCTGGAGGATTTGTAGAGGAGGGTGGACTGAGACATGTGGCTCTGGGCCAGAGATTCCCACATGGCCACGTTTGCTCTGACCCTCTAAAGAGTAGTGGAAAGACACAAAGGAAAAAAAGCCATGCAGCCTACCAGCTCACATTAAGCCCAACCGCCTGAAAAAGGGTGGGGCAACTCCACCCAGGCGAAGATGCCTGAGAAGCTAAGCAGCAGGCCCCTCCCCCAGAAGACATACTGAAAGAACAAGTGAATAACCTTAAGCTTATTTCCCATAGGACTGTAAACTCCATCGCCAGGGGAAAATAATATAGGGACGTCCAGGTGTTCCCTCATGACTCACTTATACTTCGGCTAAAATTTTATATTTCTTTATTAGTTTCTTTTCTGATTCTTTTTTTTTTTTTAACCATGCTCCCATTTCAAATAGATTCGTATTTCCCAACCTATGTTTTTAAGTCACTTCTTAACTTTTATTCTCTCTTTCACATATGTTTTATAGATTTATACAACATATTAGGTCGTTTTTTACTTTATTCAACTTTATCTTGATATATATGTAAGTTCTGATATCTTTGCAATCTTGGGATATAGTGCCTTCTAACACAGAGACCAAAAATCAAGCAGAAAAAGGCAGAGCACCCTGCTGTGTACACCCTGAGAGATTATAATCTCTCTCCCCACCTCCCCTCTTTTTTTTTCTCTTTTAATTTTTTGTATAGTGTTTTGGTTCATCTTGGCTTTCCTGGCATATCTGTGGTAGATTTCAACCACTTTGGATTATTTCTAAGGTGCATTTTGCTTGGGTCGTGGTTGATGTTTTGGACTCTGTACATTCCCTCAACCATCCCTCAACAGAATGACTAGGAAGAAGAACTCCCAACAAAGAAAAGAACCATAGATAATGTCCTCTGCCACAGATCTAATAGATATGGATATAAGCAAGATGTCAGAGACAGAATTCAGGATAAAAATCACGATGTCAACAGCTAGGCTTGAGAAAAGCACTAATGACAATATAGAATCTCTAAGGGCAGAAATGAGATCGAATCAGGCTGAACTTAAAAATCCTATGAATGACATGTAGTCTAAACTGGATACTCTAATAGCCACGGTAAATGAGGCAGAAGAACGAATTAGTGATATAGAAGATAAGCTAATAGGAAGCTGAGGAGGATAGGGATAAACACCTAGAAGCCCATGAGAACAGACAGACAGATCAATGATGCCATGAAATGTTCCAATGTCATTGGAATAATTGGGATCCCTGAGGGGGTGGAGAGAGAGAGAGAGGACTAGCTAGGGGGAAGAGATTTCTTATGTATGGAGGGAGGAACATCAGAATAACATCAGACCTATCCACAGAGACCTTGCAAGCTGGAAAGGGCTAGCAAGACATATTCAAGGTACTAAATGAGAAGAACATGCACTCAAGAATGCTTTATCCAGCAAGGCTGTCATTCAGAATGGATGGAGAGACAAGAAGTTTCCAAGACTGGCAGAAACTGAAAGAATAGGTGACCACCAAGCCAGGCCTGCAAGAAATATTAAGGGGGGTTCTATAAAAGGAGAAAGACCCCAAAAGTGATATAGAACAGAAATATACAGAGACAATCTATAGAAACAAGGACTTCACAGGCAACATGATGAAAATAAAATCATATCTTTCAAGAATCACTCTCAACGTGAACGGGCTAAATGCTCCCATAAAACAGCACAGGGTTGCAGATTGGATACAAAGACAGGACCCATCCATATGCTGTCTACAAGAGACTGATTTTGAACCTAAAGACACCTCCAGATTGAAAGTGTGGGGATGGAGAACGATTTATCACGCCAATGGACCTCAAAAGAAAGCTGGGGTAGCAATTCTCATATCAGACAAACTACATTTTTTTTAAAGATTTTATTTATTTATTCATGAGAGAGAGAGAGAGAGGCAGAAGGAGAAGCAGGCTCCCAAGGAGCAGGGAGCCCGATGCAGGACTTGATCCCAGGACCCTTAGATCATGACCTGAGCCGAAGGCAGACACTTAACCATCTGAGCCACCCAGGCACCCAGACAAACTACATTTTAAACCAAACACTGTAGTAAGAAATGTAGAGAGACACTATATCATACTTAAAAGGTTTATCCAACAAGAAAATCTAACAATTGTAAATATCTATGACCCCAACATGGGAGCAGCCAACTACATAAACAAACTAATAACCAAATAAAGAAATATATGGATAAAAATACATTAATAGTAGAAAACTTCAACACTACATTCAGCAATGGACAGATCATCTAAGCAGAAGATCAACAAAGAAACAACAGGTTGGAAGGACACATTGGACTAGATGGACTTTGTAGATACATACAAAACATTCCACCCTAAAACAACATTCTTCTTGAGTGCACACGGAACTTTCTACAGAATAGATGACATACTGGGTCACAAATCAGGTCACAACCAATAGCAAAAAATTCAGATTATTCCCTACATGTTATCAGACCACAATGCTTTGAAACTGGAACTCAATAACAAGAAAAAATTTGGAAGGAATTCAAACACTTGGAAGTTAAAGAGCATCCAGCTAAAGAATGATTGGGTCAACAAGTAAATTAAAGAACCTAAACAATTCATGGAAAATAATGAGAATGAAAACATGTTGGTTCAAACCTATGGCAAACTGCAAAGGCAATATCTAAGAGGGAAATACATACCATCCAAGCCTCTCTCAAAAACCCAGGGAAATCCTAAATGCACAAGCTCACCTTACACCTAAAGGAGCTGGAGAAAGAACAGCAAATAAAGCCTAAACCAAACAGGAGAAGAGAAATAATAAAGATTAGAGCAGGGGTGGCTGGGTGGCTCAGTTGTTAAGCATCTGCCTTTGGCTCAGGTCATGATCCCAGGGTCCTGGGATCGAGCCCCACATCAGGCTCCCTGCTCCGTGGGAAGCCTGCTTCCACCTCTCCCACTCCTCCTGTTTCTGTTTCCTCTCTCGCTGTGTCTCTCTCTGTCAAATAAATAAATAAAATCGTTTAAAAAAAAGATTAGAGCAGAGATCAATGAAATAGAAACCAAGAAAACAGTAGAACATTTCAATGAAACTAGAAGCTGGTTCTTTGAGAGAATTAATAAGATCGATAAACCTCTGGCCAGATTTATCAAAAAAAGGGGGAAAGGACCCAAATCAATAAAATCATGAATGAAAAGGAAGAGATCATGACTAACACCAAGAAAATAGAAACAATTATTAAAAATTATTTTTTTAAGATTTTATTTATTTATTTGATGGAGACAGACACAGTGAGAGAGGGAACACAAGCATGGGTAGTGGGAGAGGGAGAAGCAGGCTTCCTGCGGAGCAGGAAGCCTGATGTGGGGCTCGATCCCAGGACCCTGGGATCATGGCCTGAGCCGAAGGCAGACACTTAATGACTGAGCCAACCAAGCGCCCCAAATATTAGAAATTATTACCAGCAACTATATGCCAACAAATTAAGCAACATGGAAGAAATGGATGACTTCCTGGAAGCTTATAAGCTACCAAGACCAAAACAGGAAGAAATAGACAATCTGAATAGAACAATAACCAGTAACAAAATTGAAGCAGAGATCAAAAACCTCCCAGAAAACAAGAGTCCAGGGCCAGATGGCTTCCCAGGGAAATTTTACCAAACATTTAAAGAAGAAATCATACCTATTCTACTGAAGCTGTTTCAAAAAATATAAACAGAAGGAAAACTTCCAAACCCATTCTATAAGACCAGAATTACCCTGATCCCAAAACCAGGTAAAGAACCCATCAAAAAGGAGAATTTCAGAACAATATCCCTGATGAATATGGAGTCCAAAAGCCTCAACAAAATCCTAGCTAAGAGGATCCAACAATACATTAAAAGGATCATCCACCACGACCAAGTGGGATTTATCTCCGGGATGCAAGGGTGGTTCAACATTCACAAATCAATCAATGTGACAAAACACATTAATAAGAGGAGAGAGAAGAACCATATGGTGCTCTCAATTGACGCAGAAAAGGCATTTGACAAAATACAGCATTCTTTCCTGATTAAAAATCTTCAGAGTATAAGGATAGAGGGAAAATTCCTCAAGTTCATAAAATCCATGTATGAAAAACCCACAGTGAATATCATCCTCAATGTGGACAAGCTGAGAGCCTTTCCTTAAGATCAGGAACACGTCAAGGATGCCCACTCTCGCCACTATTGTTCAACATAGTACTAGAAGTCTTAGCAACAGCAATCAGACAACAAAAAGAAATAAAAAGTATTCAAAGTAGCAAAGAAGAAGTCACACTCTCTCTTTTCGCAGATGACATGATACTTTATGTGGAAAACCCAAAAGACTCCAGCCCCAGACTACTAGAACTCATACAGCAATTCAGTAATCTGGCAGGACACAAAATCAATGCACAGCAATCAGTTGCTTTCTTATACACTAACAATGCCACTGTAGAAATAGAAATTAGAGAAACGATTCCATTTACAATAGCACCAAAAACCATAAGGTGACTTAGAATAAACCTAACCAAAGTGGTAAAGGATCTATACTCTAGGAACTACACAACACTCATGAAAGAAACTGAAGAAGACACAAAAAGATGGAAAAACATTCCATGCTCATGAATCAGAAGAATAAACATTGTTAAAAGGTCTATGCTACACAGAGCAATCTATACCTTCAATGCCATCCCGATCAAAATTCCGATGACATTTTTCAAAGTGCTGGAACAAACAATCCTAAAATTTGTATGGAATCAGAAAAGACCCTGAATCGCCAAGGAGATGTTGAAAAAGAAAAACAAAGCTGGGGGCATCAAGTTACCTGATTTCAAGTTATATTAAAAGCAGTGATCACCAAGACAACATGGTACTGGCACAATAACAGACATATAGACCAATGGAACAGATTATAGAGCCCAGATATGGACCCTCAACTCTATGGTCAAATAATCTTTGACAAAGCAGGAAAAATATTCAATGGAAAAAGACAGTCTCTTCAATAAATGGTGCTGGGAAAATTGGACAGCCACATGCAGAACAATGAAACTCGATCATTCTTTAAAACCATACACCAAGATAAACTCAAAATGGATGAAAGACCTCAACGTGAGAGAGGAATCCATCAAAATCCTAGAGGAGAACATAGGCAGTAACCTCTTGGACATCGGCCACAGCAACTTCTTTCAAGATGCATCTCCAAAAACTAGTGAAAAAAAAGCAAAAATGAACTTTTGGGAATTCATCAAGATAAAAAGCTTCTGCACAGCAAAGGAAACAGTCAACAAAACAAAGAGGCAACCCACAGAATGGGAGAAGATATTTGCAAAGGACACTACAGATAAAGGGCTGGTATCCAAGATCTGTAAAGAACTTCTCAAACTCAACACCCAAAAAACAAATAATCAAGTCAAAAAATGGGCAGAAGACATGAACGGACACTTCTCCAAAGAAGACATACAGATGGCTCAGAGACACATGAAAAAATGTTCATCATCATTAGCCATAAGGGAAATTCAAATCAAAACCACATTGAGATACCTCCTTATACCAGTTAGAATGGCAAAAATGGACCGGGCAAGAAACAACAAATGTTGGAGAGGTTGTGGAGAAAAGGGAACCCTCTTACACTGTTGGTGGGAATGCATGTTAGTACAGCCACGTTAGAAAACAGTGTGGAGGTTTCTCAAAAAATTAAGAATAAAGCTACCCTACGACCCAGCAATTGCACTGCTGGGTATTTACCCCAAAGACACAGATGTAGTGAAAAGAAGGGCCATATGCACCCCAATGTTCATAGCAGCAATGTCCACAATAGCCAAACACTGGGAAGAGCCGAGATGCCCTTCAACAGATGAATGGATAAAGAAGATGTGTTCCAGATATACAATGAAATAATCCTCAGCCATCAGAAAGGGTGAATACCCAACATTTACATCAACATGGATGGAACTGGAGGAGATTATGCTAAGTGAAATAAGTCAAGCAGAGAAAGTCAATTATCATATGGTTGCACTTTTTTGTGGAACATAAGGAATAGCATGGAGGACACTAGGAGAAGGAAGGGAAAATGAAAGGGAGGAAATGGGAGGGACAGATGAACATGAGAGACTATGGACTCTGAGAAACAAACTGAGGGTTTTAGAGGGGACGGGGGTTGGGGGATGGATTAGCCTGGTGATGGATATTAAGGAGAGCATGTAGTGCATGGAGCACTGGGTTTTTTTTTTTTTTGTAGTTTTTAATTATATTATGTTATGTTAGTCACCATACAATACATCATTAGTTTTTGATGTAGTGATCCACGATCCATTGTTTTCGTATAACACCCAGTGCTCCATGCAGTATGAGCCCTCCTTAATACCCATCACTGGGCTAACCAATCCCCACTCCCCCCTCCCCTCTAAAACCCTGTTTCTTTCTCAGGTCCATAGTCTCTCATGGTTCATCTCTCCCTCCAATTCCCCCCGCCCATTTTTCCCTTCCTTCTCCTAATGTCCTCCATGTTATTCCTTATGTTCCACAAATAAGTGAAACCATATGATAATTGACTTTCTCTGCTTGACTTATTTCACTTAGCATAATCTCCTCCAGTCCCATCCATGTTGATGTAAAAGTTGGGTATTCATCTTTTCTGATGGCTGAGTAATATTCCATTGTATATAAGGACCACATCTTCTTTATCCATTCATCTGTTGAAGGGCATCTCGGCTCTTTCCACAGTTTGGCTATTGTGGACATTGCTGCTATGACATATGCTATTTTTTGAGGCACCTCCACACTGTTTTCCAAAGTGGCTGTACCAACTTGCATTCCCAGCAACAGTGTAAGAGGGTTCCCCTTTCTCCACAACCTCTCCAACATTTGCTGTTTCTTTCCCTGTATATTTTGGCCATTTTAACTGGTGTAAGGTGGTATCTCAGTGTGGTTTTGATTTGGATTTCCCTGATGGCTAATGATGATGAACACTTTTTCATGTGTCTCTGAGCCATTTGTATGTCTTCTTCAGAGAAGTGCCTGTTCATCTCTTCTGCCCACTTTTTGACTTGATCATTTGTTTTGTTTTTTGGGTGTTGAGTTTGAGAAGTTCTTTATAGATCTTGGGTACCAGCCCTTTATCTGTAGTGTCCTTTGCAAATATCTTCTCCCATTCTTTGGGTTGCCTCTTTGTTTTGTTGACTGTTTCCTTTGCTGTGCAGAAGCTTTTTTTTTTTTTTTTGTGCAGAAGCTTTTTATCTTGATGAAGTCCCAAAAGTTCATTTTTGCTTTTGTTTCACTAGCTTTTGCAGATGTATCTTGAAAGAAGTTGCTGTGGACGATGTCAAAGAGGTTATTGCCTATGTTCTCCTCTAGGATTTTGATGGATTCCTGTCTCACATTGAGGTCTTTCATCCACTTTGAGTTTATCTTTGTGAATGGTGTTAGAGAATGGTCGAGTTTCATTCTTCTGCATATGGCTATCCAATTTTCCAAGCACGATTTATTGAAGAGACTGTCTTTTTTCCATTGCATGTTTTTTCCTGCTTTGTCAAAGTTATTTGACCATAGAGTTGAGGGACCATATCTGGGTTCTCTATTCTGTTCCATTGGTCTATATGTCTGTTTTTGTGCCAGTACATGCTGTCTTGGTGATCACAGCTTTGTAATATAGCTTGAAATTGGGCAACGTGATGCCCCCAGCTTTGTTTTTCTTTTTCAACATCTCCTTGGCGATTCGGGGTCTTTTCTGATTCCATACAAATTTTAGGATTGTTTGTTCCAGCACTTTGAAAAATGTCATCGGAATTTTGATCGGGATGGCATTGAAGGTATAGTTTGCTCTGGGAAGCACAGACATTTTAACAATGTTTATTCTTCCAATCCATGAGCATGGAATGTTTTTCCATCTTTTTGTGTCTTCTTCAATTTCTTTCATGAGTGTTTTGTAGTTCCTAGAGTATAGATCCTTTACCTCTTTGGTTAAGTTTATTCCAAGGTATCTTATGGTTTTTGGTGCTATTGTAAATGGAATCATTTCTTTAATTTCTCTTTCTACAGTTGCATTTCTGTGCATTGATTTTGTATCCTACCACATTACTGAATTGCTGGATGAGTTCTAGTAATTTGGGGGTGGAGTCTTTTGGGTTTTCCACATAAAGTATCATGTCGTCTGTGAAAAGAGAGAGTTTGACTTCTTCTTTGCCAATTTGAATACCTTTTATTTCTTTTTGTTGTCTGACTGCTGTTGCTAGGACTTCTAGTACTATGTTGAACAACAGTGGTGAGAGTGGGCACCCTTGACGAGTTCCTGATCTTAAGGGAAAGGCTCTCAGCTTGTCCCCATTGAGAATGATATTCACTGTGGGTTTTTCATAGATGGATTTTATGAGCTTGAGGAATTTTCCCTCTATCCCTATACTCTGGAGAGTTTTAATCAGGAGAGGATGATGTATTTTGTCAAATGCTTTTTTTTGCATCAATTGAGAGGACCATATGGTTCTTCTCTCTCCTCTTATTAATGTGTTCTATCACACTGATTGATTTGCAAATGTTGAACCACCCTTGCATCCCGGGGATAAATCCCACTTGGTCGTGGTGGATGATCCTTTTAATGTATTGTTGGATCCTATTAGCTAGGATTTTATTGAAGCTTTTGAAATCCATATTCATCAGGGATATCGGTCTGAGATTCTCCTTTTTGATGCGGTATTTGCCTGGTTTGGGGATGAAGGTAATGCTGGCCTCATAGAATGAGTCTAGAAGCTTTCCTTCTGTTCCTATTTTTTGAAACAGCTTCAGTAGAATAGGTAATATTTCTTCTTTGAATGTTTGGTAGAATTCCTCAGGGAATCCATCAGGCCCTGGACTCTTGTTTTTTGGGAGGTTTTTGATCACTGCTTCAATCTCGTTACTGGTTATTGGCCTATTCAGGTTGTCAATTTATTCCTGTTTCAGTCTTGGCAGGTTATAGGTTTCCAGGAAGGCCTCCATTTCACCCAGATTGCTCAGTTTATGGGCATATAGTTGTTGATAATAATTTCTAATAATTGTTTCTATTTCCTTGGTGTTAGTCATGATCTCTCCCCTTTCATTCATAATTTTATTAATTTGGGTCTTTTCTCTTTTCTTTTGGATAAGTCTGGCCAGTGGTTTATCAATCTTATTAATTCTTTCAAAGAACCAACTTCTAGTTTCATTGATCTGATCTACTGTGTTTCTGGTTTCTAATTCATTGATTTCTGCTCTAATTTTAATTATTTCTCTTCTAATGCATGGCTTAGGCGTCGTTTGTTGCTTTTTCTCTAGTTCTTTAAGGCGTAGAGTTAGTTGGTGAATTCGGGATTTTTCTATTTTTTTGAGTGAGGCTTGGATGGCTATGTATTTCCCCCTTAGGACCGCCTTTGCAGTATTCCATAGGTTTTGGACCAATGTGTTTTCATTCTCATTGATTTCTATGAATTGTTTAAGTTCTTCTTTGATTTCTTGGTTGACCCCAAAATTCTTGAGCAGAGCGGTCTTTAGCTTCCAAGTGTTTGAATTTCTGCCAATTTTTTTCTTGTGATTGAGTTCCAGTTTTAGAGCATTCTGGTCTGAGAATAGGCAGGGAATAATCTCAATCTTTTGGTATCGGTGGAGACCTGATTTGTGAGCCAGTATATGGTCTATTCTGGAGAAAGTTCCATGTGTGCTCAAGAAGAATGAGTATTCTGTTGTTTTAGGATGGAATGTTCTGTAAATATCTCTGAGGTCCATCTGGTGCAATGTATCATTCAAAACTCTTGTTTCCTTGTTGATTTTCTGCTTAGATGATCTGTCTATTGCTGAGAGTGGAGTATTGAGGTCTCCTACAATTAATGTATTGTTATCAATATGACTATTTTGGTTAACAGTTGGCTTATGTAGAGGGCTGCTCCCATGTTGGGGGCATAGATATTTACAATTGTTAGATCTTCTTGTCGGATAGACCCTTTAAGAATGATATAGTGTCCTTCTGTGCCTCTAATTACAGACTTTAGTTTAAAATCTAATTTGTCTGGGGCGCCTGGGTGGCTCAGTTGGTTAAGCGACTGCCTTCGGCTCAGGTCATGATCCTGGAGTCCCAGGATCGAGTCCCGCATCGGGCTCCCTGCTCGGCAGGGAGTCTGCTTCTCCCTCTGACCCTCCCCCCTCTCATGCTCTCTGTCTCTCATTCTCTTTCTCTCAAATAAATAAAATAAAATCTTTTTAAAAAATCTAATTTGTCTGATATAAGAATTGCTACCCCAGCTTTCTTTTGAGGTCCACTGGCATGGAAGACAGATCTCCATCCCTTCCCTTTCAGTCTGGGTGTATCTTTAGGTTGAAAATTAGTCTCTTGTAGACAGCATATGGATGGGTCCTGTCTTTTTATCCAATCTGCAACCCTGTGCCGTTTTATGGGAGCGTTTAGGCCATTCACGTTGAGAGTGATTATTGAAAGATGTGAATTAATTGTCATCATGTTGCCTGTGAAAACCTTGTTTTTATAGATTGTCCCTGTAAATTTCTGTTGTAGATCACTCTTGGGGTCTTTCTCCTTTTATAGAACCCCCCTTAATATTTCTTGCAGGGGCAGCTTAGTGGTCACATATTCTTTCAACTTCTGCCAGTCATGGAAGCTCTGCATCTCTCCATCCATTCTAAATGAAAGCCTTGCCAGATAAAGTATTCTTGGCTGCATGTTCTTCTCATTTAGTACCCTGAATATGTCTTGCCAGGCCTTTCTGGCTTGCCAGGTCTCTGTGGATAGGTCTGACATTATTCTGATGTTCCTCCCTCTGTACGTAAGGAATCTCTTCCCCCTAACTGCCCTTAGGATGGTTTCCTTGGTTCTAAGATTTGCAAGTTTTACTATTGCATGCCGGGGTGTTGGCCTGTTTTCCTTGATCTTGGGAGGGGTCCTCTCTGCCTCTAGGACACGAATGTTTGTTTCATTCCCCAGATTAGGGAAGTTCTCAGCTACAATTTGCTCAAATACATCTTCTAGTCCTGTCTCTCTCTCCACTCCCTCCAGGATTCCAATTATTCTGACATTGGAATGCCTCATGATGTCACTTATTTCTCTGATTCTATTTTCATGGATTCTGAGTTGTTTTTCCCTGGCCTCCTCTTTTCTCTTTTTATCTATTATACTGTCTTCCAGATCGCTTATTCTCTCTTCTGTCTCACTTACCCTAGCTGTTAGATTATCTAGATTGGATTGGATCTCATGGATAGCATTTTTAAGTTCTGCCAATTCACCTTTTATTTCTGCACTTAGAGACTCTATGTTGCCATTAATGGATTTCTCCATTCTAGCCATTGTCTTCACAATTGCTAGCCTGAATTCCATCTCTGACATCTTGGTTATATCTGCATCCATTTGTAAATCTGCAGCATAAGTCATAATCTCTGAGTCTTTTCTGTTTTGAGGGCTCCTCCTCCTAGTCATTCTGTGGATGGGTGTTTGAGGGAATGCATAGAGTCCAAATTATTGACCAGAACCCAAGCAAGATGCACCTGTTTTCTTGGAACCTTAGGGTTGCTGGCCTCTTGTTTTCCCAGCCTGTCTTCTGCGGGAGGGGCCTGCTGCGCTGTTACTCAGGCAACCCTGTTTGGGCGGAGTTGCCATGCCCCCCTGTGGTGGGGGATGTACTCAGTGGGAATCAGTCTTTGGGGCTTTTGTTCTCTGGTGCCTTTCCCTGGCTGCTTTCCATGTCTCTTCCATGAGTCAGAGCAGAAGAGACCGTTTCCAACCCTCTCCCTCAGAGCAGAGAGACCTCAGTCTGTTCTTCAGTGAGCTCTCCAGGCCACACTGTCTCCGTTTCTGTCCAAGCTGCTATAAACTGCAGCGTCCTGGGTTGTGCGCCCCTCTGCAGCGCTCCCAGGCCTGCCTCCAGGTCTGGGCACGTCTCTGCCCTTTGTCCTTCAAAAACCGCCAGCCGCTCCCAGTTTGCACACACGTGACTCCGCCGCTTGGGGTTTCCACCCCGGGGGTTACAGTTCACCGGCGCGACCCCGGCGCACCGGGTTTCCATCTTGGAGGCTGCAGTTCGGGTGTGCGCAACCGTAGCTCCGGTTCCTGTCCATGGGACTGCGGTTCGCGTGCGGTCGACCCCGCTGCTCTGGTTTTCTACCCCGGGGGCTGCCCTAAAGTCCTTTCCCGATGCCACGGGTCTGGGAGTCTGTGCCCCATCCACAGCACACGCAGCTGTCACTCACCGGCGGTGTAGGATCCCCACATCCAGGCACCCTCCCGCTGCCGTTTATCCTCCGATATCTGCCCGCAGAATCACAGCTCTCTGCTTTGTACCTCAAAACCAAGTGCCTGCGATATTCTGTTTGTAGAGATCCAGATCTTCTTACATTTCAGGCTGGTTTCGTGGGTGCTCAGAGTGGTCTGGTAGATACCCAGCTCAATTCCAGGGACCAGTTGAAATAGGGTCCCCTACTCCTCTGCCATCTTCCCCCCACCCCCCCAGAGCATTGGTATTATACAAAAACAATGAATCATGGATCACCACATTAAAAACTAATGATGTATTGTTTGGTGATTAACATAACATAATAAAATAAAATTAAACAAAAAAAGAAAATGTTTATGCTGTCCAGAGCAATGTACACTTTCAGTGCAATCCCTATCAAAACACTATCAACGTTTTTCATGGAGCTGGAACAAATAACCCTAAAACTTGTATGGAACCATAAAAGACACAGAATCACCAAGGGAATGTTGAAAAAGAAAATCAAAGCTGGGGGCATCACATTGCCTGATTTCAAGCTATATGACAAAGCTCTGATCCTCAAGACAGCATAGTCTTGGCACAAAAACAGACACATAGATCAGTGGAAAAGAATAGGGCCCAGAAATGGCCCCTCAACTGTATGGTTAACTAATCTTCAACAAATCCGGAAAGAATATCCAATGGAAAAAATCTTCAATAAATGGTGTCAGGAAAATTGGACAGCTACATGCAGAATAATGAAACTGGACCATTCTATTACACCATATACAAGGATAAACTCAAAATGGATGAAAGACCTCAATGTGAGACAGGAACCCATCAAAATCCTGAAGAAGAACTCAGGTAGTAACCTATTCAATATTGGCCACAGCGAGCTCTTTAAAGATATGTGTATAAAGGCAAGAGAAACAAAAGCAAAAATGAACTTTCAGGACTCCATCAAGATAAAAAGCTTCTGCACAGTAAAGGAAATAGTCAACGAAACTAAGAGGCAACCCACAGAATGGGAGAAGATATTTGCATATGACATTACAGATAAAGGGCTGATATCCAAGATCTATAAAGAACTTCTCAAACTCAACACCCAAAAAACAAATAATCCAGTCAAGAAATGGGCAGAAGACATGAACTGACATTTCTCCAAAGAAGACATACAAATGCCTAAGAGACACATGAAAAAATGTTCAACAACACTAGCCATCAGGGGAATACAAATCAAAAGCACAATGAGATACCAACTAATACCAGTTAGAATGGCAAAAATTAACAAGACATGAAACAACAAATGTTGGTGAGGCTGTGGAGAAAGGGGAAGCCTCTTATACTAGTGGTAGGAATGCAAGCTGGTATAGCCAGTGTGGAAAAGAGTATGGAGATTCCTTAAGAAGTTAAGAATGGAGCTACCCTATGACCTAGCAATTACACTACTAGGAATTTACCCCAAAGATATAGCCATAAAGAAAAGAAGGGGCACCTGCACTCTAATGTTCATAGTCGCAATGTCCAAGTTAGCGAAACTGTGGAAGGAGCTGAGACACCCTTCAACAGACAAATGGATAAAGAAGATGTGGTCCATATATACAATGAAATATTACTCAGCCATCAGAAAGGATGAATACTTACCATTTGCATCGACATGGATGGATCTGAAGGGGATTATGCTAAGTGAAATAAGTCAAGCAGGGAAAGGCAATTATCATATGGTTTCACTCATATGTATAACATAAGGAATAGCACAGAGGATCATAGGGGAAAGGAAAACTGAATGGGAAAAAATCAAAGAGGGAGACAAATCATGAGAGACTCTGGACTCTAGGAACCAAACTGAGGGTTACAAAAGAGAAGGAGGTGTGGGGATGGGGTAACCAGGTGATGGGTATTAAGGAAGGCATGTGGCACCCACAGAATGGGAGAAGATATTTGCAAAGGACACTACAGATAAAGGGCTGGTATCCAAGATCTATAAAGAACTTCTCAAACTCAATACCCAAAAAACAAATAAATGTCAAAAATGGGCAGAAGACATGAACAGACACTTCAAAGAAGACATACAAATGGCTAAGAGACACATGAAAAAATGTTCATCATCATTAGCCATCAGGGAAATTCAAATCAAATCAAAACCGATATACCACCTTACACCAGTTAGAATGGCAAAAATTGACAAGGCAAGAAACAAAAAATGTTGGAGAGGTTGTGGAGAAAGGGAAACCCTCTTACACTGTTGCTGGGAATGCAAGTTGGTACAGCCACTTTGGAAAACAGTGTGGAGGTGCCTCAAAAAATTAAAAATAGAGTTACCCTATGACCCAGCAATTGCACTCCTGGGTATTTACCCCAAAGACACAGATGTAGTGAAAAGAAAGGCCATATGCACCCCCATGTTCATCGCAACAATGTCCACAATACCCAAACTGTGGAAAGAGCCAAGATGCCCTTCAATAGAGGAATGGAGAAGGAAGATGTGGTCCATGTATACAATGGAATATTATTCAGCCATCAGAAAGGATGAATACCCAACATTTACATCAACATGGATGGGACTGGAGCTGATTGATTATGATAAGTGAAATAAGTCAAGCAGAGAAAGTTAATTACCATATGGTTTCACTTTTTGTGGACCATAAAGAATAGCATGGAGGACATTAGGAGAAGGAAGGGAAAAATGAAGGCAGGGAAATCGGAGGAAGAAATGAACCATGAGAGTCTATGGACTCTGAGAAACAAACTGAGGGTGTTAGAGGGGAGGGGGTGGGGGGATGAGTTAGCCTGGTGATGGGTATTAAGGAGGGCACGTACTGCATGGAGCACTGGGTTTTATATGAAAACAATGCAGTCATGGATCACTACATCAAAAACTAATGATGTTTTGTATGGTGACTAACATAACATAATAAAATAAAATTTTTTAAAAAGGGGGGCACGTGTGGTGATGAGCACTGGGTGTTAAATGCAACTAATGAATTGTTGAACACTACATCAAAAACTAATGATGCTAGGTATTTGAACATAATTTTTAAAATAAATAAATAAATAAATAAATAAATAAAAATAAAACCTGAAATAAATAACCTAACATTACACCTAAAGGAGCTAGAAAAAGAAAAAAAAAACCGAAAACCATCAAAAGGAAGGAAATATTAAAGAAAAAAGAGAAATAAATGATATAGAAACTAAAAAAAGAAAAATAGAACAGCTCAAAGAAACCAGGAGCTGGTTTTTGAAAAAAAATCAATAATGCTGTTAAACCTCACTTAATACCTGAAGTCCTAGCCACAGCTATCAGACAATAAAAAGAAATAAAGGCATCCAAATCAATAACATAAAAGTAAAACTTTCACTATTTGCAGATGACACAATATTTTATAAAGGAAACCTGATAGATTCCACTAAAAAACTACTGGAACTAACAAATGAATTCAGTAAAGTTGCAGGATACAAAATAAACGTACAGAAATCTGTCACATTTCTATACACCAATAATGAAGCAGCAGGGAAAGAAATTAAGAAAACAGTCCCATTTAGAGTTGCACCAAAATAACAAGATACGTAGAAATAGGTACCTAACCAAAGAGTTGAAAGGCCTGTACTAAGAAAACTATAAAATTCTGATGAAAGAAAGTGAAGAGGACACAGAAATTGAAAGACAATCCATACTCATGGATTGGAAGAACAAATATTGTTAAAAAGTCTGTACTACCTAAACAATCTATAGATTTAAAGAAATCCTTATCAAAATACCAATACTATTTTTCACAGAATTAGAACAAACAGTTCTAAAATTTGTATGGAACCACAGAACACCTCCAAAGAGCCAAAGCAATCTTGAAAAAGAAAAACAAAGTTGGAGGCATCACAATTCCAGACTTAAAGTTATATTACAAAGCTGAAGTAATCAAAACAGTATGGTACTGGCAAAAAAGTAGTCATATAGATCAATAGAACAGAATAGAAAACTCAGAAATAAACCCTTAATGATGTGGTCAATTAATGTTCAACAATGCAGGAAAGAATATACAATTAGAAAAAGTCTCTTTAACAAATGATGTTAAGACAACTGGACAGCAATATGCAAAAGAATGAAAATGGCCCAGTTTATTACACCAAACACAAATATAAATCCAAATGGATGAAAGACCTAAATGTGAGACAGGAAACCCTAGAAGAAAACACAGGCAATAACGTCTTTGACATTGAATGTAGCAACTTTTTCTTGATATGTCCCCTGAGGCAAGGGAAACAAAAGCAAAAATAAATTATTAGGAATTCATCAAAATAAAAATCCTCTGCACAGTAAAGGAAATAATCAACAAAACTTAAAGGCAACCTATGGAATGTGGGAAGATATTTACAAATGAAGACCTGATAAAGTTTTAGTATCCAAACTATATAAAAAACTGATACAACTCAACACCCAAAAAATAAATAATCCAATTTAAAAATGGGCAGGAAACATGAACAGACATTTCTTCAAAGAAGACATACAGATAGCCAACAGACACATGAAAAGATGTTCAACATCACTGATCATTAGGGAAATACATATCAAAACTACACTGAGATATCACCACGCACTTGTCAGAATGGCTAAAATCAACAACACAAGAAACAACAGGTGTTGGCAAGGATGCAGAGAAAAAGAACACTTGTGCACTGTTGGTGGGAATGCAAACTGGTGCAGCCACTGCAGAAAAAATTATGGAGGTTCTTCAAAAATTTAAAAATAGAACTACCTTACAATCCAGAAACTGCACTAAGTATTTTCCCACAGAATATAAAAACACTAATTTAAAGTGATACTTGCACCCCTATGTTTAAAGCAGCATTATTTACAATAGCCAAGATATGGAAGCAGGCCCAGTGTCCTTTGATAGTTGAATGGGTAATGAAGATGTGATGTGTATATGTATGTGAGATATATAGATATAGATATAGATAGATATGATTTTATTCAACCATAAAAAACAATGTAATCTTGCCATTTGCAGCAACATGGGTGGAGCTAGAGTGTATTGTATAATGCTAAGTGAAATAAGTCAGTCAGAGAAAGACAAACACCATATGATTTTACTCATATGTGGAATTTAAGAAACAAAACAAAGGAACAAATTTAAAAGAGAGACACAGAGAGAGATAGAAACCAAGAAACAGACTCTTAATTATAGAGAACAAAGTGATCATTACCAGAGGGGAAGTGGGCGGTGGGGATGAGTGAAATAGGTGATGGGGATTAAGGAGTGCAGATGATGAGCACTAGATGTTGTATGGAAGGGTTGAATCACTATATTGTATACCTGAAACTAATATAACACTGTATGTTAACTAACTGGAATTAAAATAAAAACATAAAAATTTTTAAAAAGATATCATATAACACCTGTATAGGATGTCTGTTATCAAAAAGGCAAGAGATAACAAATGTGAGGATGTGGAGAAAAGAAGACCCTTGTATACTCTTGGTGGGAATGTATATTAGTATAGCCACTATGATTAACAGAATGGAGGTTCCTCAAGAATTTACAAATAGAACTACCATATGAACCAGAAACCGCATTTTGGGTGTATAAACAAAGGAAACAAAATTATTATCTCAAAGAGATAACTGTACCCCCATGTTCTTTATAGCTATTATCCACAATAGCCATAGTATGGAAACAACCTAAGTGTCAATCAATGGATGAAATGATAAAGAATGTGGTGTGTGTATATGTGTAATACATATACATACATTGGAGTATGTTTCAGCCTTAGAAACGCAGGAAATCCTGATTTGTGACAACATAAATGAACTGGAAGGCATCAATGCTAAGTGAAATCAGCTAGACAAAGACAAATATTGCATGGTATCACTTATATGTGGAGTCTTCAAAAAAAATTTTTTAAGTTGAATTTATAGAAATGAGGCAGTAGAAAAGTGGTTTCCAGGGGCTGAGGAGTGGTGAAATAGGGAGAAATTAGTAAAATGATATAAACTTTCAATTATAAAATGAATAAGGTCTGAGAATCTATATAATATGGTGACTATAGTTGATAATATTGTATTGTATAGTTGAAATTTGCTGGGTAAAACATAAATATTCTCATTCCCCCCCAAAAAGAAAAAATAAATATGTGAGGTGATGAATCTCTTAATTAATTTGATGTGGGGAATCTTTTCACAATGTATACACATACCAAATCATCAAAATATACACTTTAAATATCTTACAATTTTGTCAATTATTCCTCAGTAAAGCTGGAATAAATAAAATAATTTTGTTTTTCTAATATCTTAGCTTTTGCTCTGAAGATTATGTTAGCCTCTTAAAATGAATTAAAAATTTTCCCTTCTTTTTCTATTGTCTAAAAATATTTCTAGGAAATTGGGGGAAAAGATGGTGGAGGAGTAGGGGACCCTATTCCAATCAGTCCCCAGAATTGAGCTGGATACCTACCAGAACACTCTGAACACCCATGAAATCAGCCCAAGGAATAAGAAGATATATCTGGATGTCTACAAACACAATATCCCGGGCAGTTGATTTCGAGGTATAAAGTGGGGAGCCGTGATTCTGCGGGAACATATCTGAAGATAAACGGAAGGGGGAGGGAGCATGGGGAACTTACACCACCTGTGAGTGATAGCCTCCATCACTGGGGTCAGGGCACAGACTCAGACCAGTAGCGGCTGGGAAAGGACTTTAGGGCAGCCCCCTGGGCTGAAACCCTGGAACATTGGGCCGTGTATTTGAACTGGAGGTACCTGGTGGTTTTAGACACACAAATGGCAGACATACCCCTGTGCCCTAACATGAAGGTGAGGACTGGGAGCCCTACAGGAGTGCGAACAACCCAGGACGCTGCAGTTTATAGCAGCACAGACAGAAACGGAGATAGTGTGGCCTGGAGAGCTCACTGAAGAACAGACTGTGATCTCTCTGCTCTGAGGCAGAGGGTTGGAAATGGTCTCTTCTGCTTTCTCAAAAGAGATGTGGAAAGCCTCCAGGGAAAACCACCAGAAAACGAGTGCCCCCCAAAACCAGTTTTCACTGAGCCCATCCCCCCCAGAGGGGGCAGGGCAACTCTGTCAAAACAGGGTTGCCTGAGTAACAGCATGGCAGGCCTCTCCACCAGAAGACAGGCTGGGAGAACAACAGGCCAACAACCCTAAGGTCCCTATAAAGCAGGTGCATCTTGCTTGGGTTGTGGTCAATAATTTGGACTATCTACAATCCCTCAACCACCCTTCAACAAAATGACTAGGAGGAGGAACCCCCAAAACAGGAAAGACTCAGAGACTGTGACTTCTGCCACAGATTTACAAAGGGATACAGATACAAGCAAGATGTTGGAAATGGACTTCAGGGTAACAGTTAGGAAGGCAATAGCGAGAATGGAGAAATTGATTAATGGCAACATAGAGTCTCTAAGGGCAGAAATGAAAGCTGATCTGGCAGAACTTAAAAATGCTATCAATCAGATTGAATCTAATCAAGATACTCTAACAGCTAGGGTAAGCGAGGAAGAAGAAAGAATTAGTGATCTAGAAGGCCAATTGATAGAAAAGAAGGAGAAAGAGGAGGTCAGGGAGAAACACAAAATCCATGAAAACAGAAACAGAGAAATAAGTGACACCATGAAACATTCCAACGTCAGAATTATTGGGATCCCTGAGGGGGTGGAGAGAGGGAGAGAGGACTAGAAGATATGTTTGAGCAAATTGTAGCTTAGAAATTCTCTAATCTGGGGAATGAAACAAACATTCATGTCCTAGAGGTAGGGAGGACCCCTCCCAAGATCAAGGAAAACAAGCCAACGCCCCAGCATGTAATTGTAAAACTCACAAATCTTAGAACCAAGGAAACCATCTTAAGGGCAGTTAGGGGGAAGAGATTCCTTAGGTACAGAGGGAGGAATTCAGAACTATCCACAGAGACCTGGAAAGTCAGAAAGGGTTGGCAAGACATGTTCAGGGTACTAAACGAGAAGAACACGCAGCCAAGAATACTTTATCCAGCAAGGCTATAATTTAGAATGGATGGAGAGATACAGAGCTTCCAAGACTGTCAGAAACTGAAAGAATATGTGACCACTTAGCCTGCCCTACAAGAAATATTAAGGGGGGTTCTATAAAAGGAGAAAGACCCCAAGACTGATACAGAACAGAAATTTAAGGAGACAATCTATAGAAACAAGGACTTCACAGGCAACATGATGACAATAAATTCATATATTTCAAGAATCACTCTCAATGTGAACGGCCTAAATGCTCCCATAAAATGGCACAGGGTTCCAGGTTGGATACAAAGACAGGACCCATCCATATGCTGTCTACAAGAGACTCATTTGGAACCTAAAGATACATCCAGACTGAAAGTGAAGGGATGGAGATCCATCTTCCATGCCAGCGGACCTCAAAAGAAAGCTGGGGTAGCAATTCTTGTATCAGACAAATTAGATTTTAAACTACAGACTGTAGTTAGAGACACAGAAGGACACTATATCATTCTTGAAGGGTCTATCCAACAAGAAGATCTAACATTTGTAAATATCTATGCTCCCACATGGGAGCAGCCCTACACATAGGCCAACTGTTAAACAAAATAAAGAGTCATACTGATAACAATACGTTAATTATAGGAGACCTCAATACTCCTCTCTCAACAATAGACAGATCATCTAAGCAGAAAATCAGCAAAGAAACAAGAGCTTTGAAGGACACACTGGACCAGATGGACCTCATAGATATACACAGAACATTCCATCCTAAAACAACAGAATACTCATTCTTCTCGAGCGCTCATGGAACTTTCTCCAGAATACACCACATACAGGGTCACAAATCTGGTCTCAACTGATAACAAAAGATTGAGATTATTCCCTGCATCTTCTCAGACCATGTTTTAAAACTGAACCCAATCACAAGAAAAAATTTTGCAGAAATTCAAACACTTGGAACCTAAAGACCACTCTGCTCAAGAATGTTTGGGTCAACCAGGAAATCAAAGAAAAACTTAAACAATTCATGGAAACCAATGAGAATGAAAACACATCGATCTAAAATCTATGGGATACTGCAAAGGCAGTCCTTAGGGGAAAATACATAGCCATCCAAGCCTCACTCAAAAAATAGGAAAATCCCATGTCCATCGACAGATGAAAGGATAAAGAAGATGTGGTATATATATACAACGGAATATTATGCAGCCATCAAAAGGAATGAGATCTTGCCATTTGCAACGACGTGGATGGAACTGGAGGGTATTATGTTGAGTGAAATAAGTCAAACAGAGAAAGACATGTATCATATGATCTCACTGATATGAGGAATTCTTAATTGCAGGAAACAAACTGAGTGTTGTTGGAGTGGGGGGTGGGGTGGGAGGGATAGGGGGACTGGGTGATAGACACTGGGGAGTGTATGTGCTCTGGTAAGCGCTGTGAATTGTGCAAGACTGTTGAATCTCAGATCTGTACCTCTGAAACAAATAATGCAATATATGTTAAGAAAAAAAAAAAGAAGAAGGTAGCGGGAGGGGAAGAATGAAGCGGGGGAAATTGGAGGGGTAGACGAACCATGAGAGACGATGGACTCTGAAAAACAAACAGGGTTCTAGAGGGGAGGGGGGTGGGAGGATGGGTTAGCCTGGTGGTGGATATTTAGGAGGGCACATTCTGCATGGAGCACTGGGTGTTGTGCACAAACAATGAATCATGGAACACTTCATCTAAAACTAATGTTGTAATGTAAGGGGATTAACATAAGAATAAAAAAAATTAAAAAAAAATAGGAAAATCCCGAATTCACCAACTAACTCTATACCTTAAAGAACTAGAGAAAAAGCAACAAACAATGCCTAAGCCATGCAGTAGAAGAGAAATAATTAAGATTAGAGCAGAGATCAATGAATTAGAAACCAGAAACACAGTAGAAAAGATCAACGAAACTAGAAGTTGTTTCTTTGAAAGAATGAATAAGATCGATAAACCGCTGGCCAGACTTATCCAAAAGAAAAGAGAAAAGACCCAAATTAATAAAATTATGAATGAAAGGGGAGAGAACATGACTAACAACAAGGAAATAGAAACAATTATTAGAAATTATCAACAACTCTATGCCAATAAACTGAGCAATCTGGAAAAAATGCATGCCTTCCTGGAAACCTATAAACTGCCAAGACTGAAACAGAAAGAAATTGACAGCCTGAATAGGCCAATAACCAGTAACGAGATTGAAGCAGTGATCAAAAACCTCCCACAAAACAAGAGTCCAGGGCCTGAAGGATTCCCTGAGGAATTCTACCAAACACTCAAAGAAGAAATAATACCTATTCTCCTGAAGCTGTTTCAAAAAATAGAAACAGAAGGAAAGCTTCTAGACTCATTCTATGAGGCCATCATTACCTTAATCCCCAAACCAGGCAAAGATCCCATCAAAAAGGAGAATTTCAGACCAATATCCCTGATGAATATGGATTCCAAAATCCTAGCTAATAGCATCCAACAATACATTAAAAGGATCATCCACCACGACCAAGTGGGATTTATCCCCGGGATGCAAGGGTGGTTTAACATTCGCAAATCAATGTGATAGAACACATTAATAAGAGGAGAGAGAAGAACCATATGGTCCTCTCAATTGATGCAGAAAAAGCATTTGACAAAATACAACATCCTTTCCTGATTAAAACTCTCCAGAGTATAGGGATAGAGGGAACATTCCTCAAGTTCATAAAATCCATCTATGAAAAACCCACAGTGAATATCAGCCACAATGGGCAAAAGCTGAGAACCTTTCCCTTAAGATCTGGAACATGTCAATGATGCCCACTCTCGCCACTATTGTTCAACATAGTACTAAAATTCCTAGCAACAGCAATCACACAACAAAAAGAAATAAAATGTATTCAAATTGGCAAAGAAGAAGTCAAACTCTCTCTTTTCGCAGATGACATGATACTTTATGTGGAAAACCCAAAAGACTCCAGCCCCAGACTACTAGAACTCATACAGCAATTCAGTAATGTGGCAGGACACAAAATCAATGCACAGCAATCAGTTGCTTTCTTATACACAAACAATGCCACTATAGAAATAGAAATTAGAGAAATGATTCCATTTACAATAGCACCAAAAACCATAAGGTGACTTAGAATAAACCTAACCAAAGTGGTAAAGGATCTATACTCTAGGAACTACACAACACTCATGAAAGAAATTGAAGAAGACACAAAAAGATGGAAAAACATTCCATGCTCATGGATCAGAAGAATAAACATTGTTAAAATGTCTATGCTACCCAGAGCAATCTATACCTTCAATGCAATCCCAATCAAAATTCCAATGACATTTTTCAAAGTGCTGGAACAAACAATCCTAAAATTTGTATGGAATCAGAAAATACCTCAAATCACCAAGGAAATGTTGAAAAAGAAAAACAAAGCTGGGGGCATCATGTAGCCTGATTTCAAGCTATATTACAAAGCAGTGATCACCAAGACAGCATGGTACTGGCACAAAAACAGGCATACAGACCAATGGAACAGAATAGAGAACCCAGATATGGTCCCTCAACTCTATGGTCAAATAATCTTTGACAAAGCAGGAAAAAATATTCAATGGAAAAAGACAGTCTCTTCAATAAATGGTGCTGGGAAAATTGGACAGCCACATGCAGAAGAATGAAACTCGACCATTCTCTAACACCATACACCAAGATAAACTCAAAATGGATGAAAGACCTCAATGTGAGAAAGGAATCCATCAAAATCCTAGAGGAGAACATAGGCAATAACCTCTTGGACATCGGCCACAGCAACTTCTTTCAAGATACATCTCCAAAAGCTAGTGAAAAAAAGCAAAATGAACTTTTGGGACTTCATCAAGATAAAAAGCTACTGTATAGCAAAGGAAACAGTCAACAAAACAAAGGCAACCCAAAGATATTTCCAAAGGACACTACAGATAAAGGGCTGGTATCCAAGATCTATAAAGAACTTCTCAAACTCAACACCCAAAAAACAAATAATCAAGTCAAAAAATGGGCAGAAGACATGAACAGATACTTCTCCAAAGAAGACATACAGATGGCTCAGAGACACATGAAAAAATGTTCATCATCATTAGCCATCAAGGAAATTCAAATCAAATCAAAACTGAGATACCACCTTACACCAGTTAGAACGGCAAAAATTGACAAGGCAAGAAACAAAAAATGTTGGAGAGGTTGTGGAGAAAGGAGAACCCTCTTACACTGTTGGTGGGGATGCAAGTTGGTACAGCCACTTTGGAAAACAGTGTGGAGGTGCCTCAAAAAATTTAAAATAGGGCTACCCTATGACCCAGAAATTGCGCTACTGGGTATTTACCCCAAAGACGCAGATGTAATGAAAAGAAGGACCATATGCTCCCCAATATTCATAGCAGCAATGTCTGCAATACCAAACTGTGGAAAGAGCTAAGATGCCCTTCAACAGATGAATGGAGAAAGATGTGGTCCATATATACAATGGAATATGACTCAGCCATCAGAAAAGATGAATACCCAACTTTTACATCAACATGGATGGGACTGGAGGAGATTATGCTAAGTGAAATAAGTCAAGCAGAGAAAGTCAATTATCATACTATCATATTATTTGTGGAACATAAGGAATAGCATGGAGGACATTAGGAGAAGGAAGGGAAAAATGACAGGGGGAAAACTGGAGGGAGAGACGAACCATGAGAGACTATGGACTCTGATAAACAAACTGAGGGTTTTAGAGGGGAGGCGGGTGGGAGGATGGGTTAGCCTGGTGATGGGTATTAAGGAGGGCACATATTGCATGGACCACTGGGTGCTCCATGGATTACTACATCAAAAATAATGATGTATTGTATGGTGACTAACATAACATAATGAAAAAAATTTTTTAAATAAACAATTATTTTCCAATTTTTCATTATCATAGATAATGTTGTAGTGAACTTTCTTGTGTCTATAACTTGTTTTTTAAGATTTTATTTATTTATTTGACAGAGAGAAACACAGCGAGAGAGAGAACACAAGCAGGGGGAGTAAGAAAGGGAGAAGCAGGCCTCCCGCAGAGCAGCGAGCCCGATGGCTCCCTGGGATCATGACCTGAGCCAAAGGCAGACGCTTAACGACTGAGCCACCCAGGCGCCCCATACCTTTTGTAAAACATGTTTATTTTGTCGTTTGAATAACAAAAGCAACACAGGTTAATTGAAGCAGTTCATATGCAGTACCAAAGTTCCTAAAGTTAAATTGATGTATTCTTTCACTCCCTCCCCAAAGCTATCCCCTTAATGTAACCAATGTGAAAATCGAATGTGAATCCTTACAGTTTTTCCTTCACATATACAAATATATAAACATATAAGTTTATTTTCTTTCACAAAAATGGGGTTACTATAACATTCTCTTTTACCTAGCATTGTGTCATAGACAGCCTTCCAAATCAATATGCCTTATTCCTTTCAACTACTACATAATAATCCATGGTATATATACATCATAACATAATATAACTAGGTCTCTATCAGTGGACATTCAGGTTGTTACTATTACAAAAAAATATTTCAGTAAACACCCTGGTACACTTACCTATACATACTGGCACTTTTATTTCTGACAGTTAAACTATCATAAGTGAGATTTCCAGGTCAAAGAGCATGTGAATTTTTCATTTTAATAAATACAATTGGAGGACTTCCCATTATATTTGACACATTAAATACACGTTTATTATCTCTTCTAAAACTGCACTAAAATAAAAGGAAATGAGTTTTTAAGGGGTATAAATCCACAAAGACAAAGAGAACAGGAATGAAGGCAGCAACCAACAAGATATAAAAAAATATATATTTTTTTATTAGTTTAGTTAGTCACCATATAGTACATCATTAGTTTTTGATGTAGTGTTCAATGATTCATTATTTACATTTAACACCCAGTGCTCAACACAACACATGTCCTCCTAAATACCCATCACCCAGCTACCCCATCCCCCCACACCCTCCCTTCTGAAACCCTCAGTTTGTTTCCCAGAGTCTCTCATGTTTTGCCTCCTTCTCTGATTTCTTCCCCTTCACATTCAGTTTTCCCCCTCTTCCCATATGGTCCTCCATGCTATTCCTTATGTTCCACATATGAGTGAAACCATATGATAATTGTCTTTCTCTGATTGACTTATTTTACTCAGCATAATCCCCTCCAATTCCATCCAGGTCGATGTGAATAGTGGGTATTCATCCTTTCTGATGGCTGAGTAATATTCCATTGTATATACGGACCACATCTTATTTAACCATTCATCTTTTGAAGGGTATCTTCGCTCCTTCCACAGTTTGGCTATTGTGGACATTGCTGCTATGAACATTGGGGTGCAGGTGCCCCTTCTTTTCACTACATCTGCGTCTTTGGGGTAAATACCCAGTAGTGCAATTGCTGGGTCGTAGGGTAGCTCCATTTTTAACATCTTGAGGAACCTCCATACTGTTTTCCAGAGTGGCTGTACCAGCTTGCATTCCCACCAACAGTGTAAGAGGGTTCCCCTTTCTCCACATCCTCACCAACATGTGCTGTTTCCTGCCTTGTTGATTTTTGCCATTCTAACTGGTGTGAGGTGGAATCTCATTGTGGTTTTGATTTTAATTTCCCTGATGGCTAGTGATGTTGAGCATTTTTTCATGTGTCTGTTAGCCATTTGTATGTCTTCTTCAGAGAAGTGTCTGTTCATGTCTTCTGCCCATTTCTTGACTGGGTTATTTGCTTTTTGGGTGTTGAGTTTGAGAAGTTCTTTATAGATCTTGGATACCAGCCCTTTCTGTAATGTCATTTGCAAATATCTTCTCCCATTCCGTGGTTTCCTTCTTAGTTTTTTTGACTGTCTCCTTTTGTGCAGAAGCTTTTTATCTTGATGAAGTCCCAAAAGTTCATTTTTGCTTTTGTTTCCCTTGCCTTTGGAGACGTGTCTTGAAAGAAGTTGCTGTGGCCAATGTTGAAGAGGTTACTGCCTATGTTCTCTTCTAGGATTTTGATGGATTCATACAGCAATTCAGCAATGTGGAGGATACAAAATCAATGCGCAGAAATCAATTGCTTTCCTATACACTAACAATGTAACTGTAGAAAGAGAAATTAGGGAATTGATTCCATTTACAATAGCACCAAAAACCATAAGATACCTAGGATAAACCTAACCAAAGAGGTAAAGGATCTATACTCTAGAAACTATAGAACACTTATGAAAGAAACTGAAGAAGACATAAAAACATTCCATGCTCATGGATTGGAAAAATAAACGTTGTGAAAATATCTATGCTGCCCAAAGCAATCTACACTTTCAATGCCATCCTTATTAAAATACCATTGGCATTTTTCAAAGAGCTGGAACAAACAATCCTAAAATTTGTATGGTACCAGAAAAGACACTGAATCACCATGGGAATGTTGAAAAAGAAAAACAAAGCTGGGGGCATCACGTTGCCTGACTTCATGTTGTATTACAAAGCTGTGATCACCAAGACAGCATGGTATTGGCACAAAAACAGACAGATAGCTCAGTGGAACAGAATAGAGACTCCAGAAATGGAACCTCAACTCTATGGTCAACTAATATTTGACAAATCAGTAAAAAAAATCCAATGGAAAAAAGACAGTCTCTTCAATAAATGGTGTCGGGAAAATTGGACAGCTACATACAGAAGAATGAAACTGGACCATTCTCTTACACCTTACACAAAGATAAATTCAAAATTGAAGATATGTAAATACCTTTTTAAATGATAGAAAGCAGATGCAGGTTAGCAGAGCTGAAAAAGCTGAAATGCAAGTGCCTGTGGCAGAACGTGGGGATGTGAAATGAGAAGCCAGACAATGCATGCCACAGAACTCCTGAAAAGCTCAGAAATTAGAGATAGCAGTGACCAAAGAAAGCAGAGGTGCATCAGGAGCCTGAAAACAGAGGGTTTGGTTGTATGTGTATGAGAAGTGCTTTTAGAACACTCTCGGGTTCCTTCCTTCATCCTGCTTAGCCAGAAAAATACATTTTCCCTACTCTGGCAGGAGACTGGAAGTTCGTTTTTAAAAATTGATCCACAGAATCCCCTAGGCCCAGATGTCCCAGGTAGAGTGGGAGGTAGTGAAAGGGCATCACATTGAAAATAGTGACAGTATATGAAATTTTAAAGTAAGAACACAAGCAGCCAGATATGTATTTTCCAGATAGAAAATTGGAGAATTCACCTCTGAAAAAACTGGAACTACTCTCAGAGAAAAGACCTATAGATTATGCCATTTGGGGGTCCCCAGTAAACTAGCCAGGTTCTCAGTCATCTTATAGTGAAGATCACCAGTTGATAAGCCCTCCCCTATAGGAAAGCATCTTGTATTAAAGAACAAAACAAGCGGAAGGGGCGGAGCAAGATGGCGGAGGAGTAGGAGACCTGGATTTCGTCTGCTCTGAGGAATTCAGCTGGATAGGGATCAAACCATTCTGAACACCTACAAACTCAACAGGAGATCGAAGAAAAGAAGAGCAACAACTCTCTCATCAGAAAAGCGACCACTTTCTGGAAGGTAGGACGTGCGGAGAAGTGAATCCGAGGCGATATTTGGGAGGATAGACGGCGGGGGAGGGGCCTCCGTCGGCCACTTCTGGCAAGTGATAGAACCATGGAGCACAAAATCGGAACTTTTAAAAGTCTGCTCCGCCGAGGGACGTCACTCTGGTGGCTAAGCGGGGGGTGGAACCCTCTGGGACAGTGTGGTCTCAGGACCCTCGGGGTCACAGAAAGACCGGGGGTGCCTGAGTGCACCAGAGCTCCCAGGGATCAGAGCGGGGAGGCTGGCTGCAGAGACGGAGCCGAGGCGCGGGCCCTCAGCTCGGGGTTGCCATAAACCGTGATCCACGGCACAGTCGGGCCACTGCTCCTCCAGCAGGGACCCAACAAGCGGCAGATCCAGGGAGACTCACCTTCCTCCCCCGGGAGGAGCCGCGGGAGAGTGCACCACAGGGATCTGCTGGGTTTGGAGACTCCACCCGGGGTCAGGTGCCAGAGATAGAAACGCGCGGTCACAGGCCGGGTGAGCACGGAGTGCGGCCGGAGACCGGGGAGACGGGAGTGACTGACGGCTTTTCTCTGGGGGCTCACTGAGGAGCGGGGCCCCGAGTTCTCGGCTCCTCCGGGGCGGAGATTGGGAGGCCGCCATTTTCACTCTCCGCCTCCAAAGCTGTAGGGAAAGCTCGCAGGGAACAAAAGCCCCAGAGAGCAAACCCGAGCAGATTACTTAGCCGGGAGGGGGCAAGGGCGGGGCAATTCCGCCTCCGGCAGAGACATTTGGAAACCACGGCAACAGGCCCCTCCCCAGAAGATCAGCGAGAACAGCCAGCCAAGACCAAGTTTACCGATCAATGAGAACAGCAGAACTCCAGCGCTAGGGGACTACTGCACATAGAATTCACGGCTTTTTTACCATGATTCTTTAGTCTTTTAAAGTTAATTTTTTTTAACTGTCTTTTTGTCTTTTTATTTCTTTTTGAATTTTTCTTTTTCGCTTTTTCAACCAACATCTTATCAATCCCTTTTTTAACAAAAAAATTTTATTTTTCATTTTTAGAGTCATATTCTATCCCTTCATAGTAGTTACCCATATTTTTGGCTTATATATATAAGTTGTTCTCTCTTTAAAATTTTGAGATAGTTTCTTCTAACAGATTAAAATATACCCTAAATCTCTAGTATATGGTGTTTTCTATTCCCCTGCCTGATCACATCCTCTCCCCTTTTTTTTCTTTTTCTTTTTTCTTTCTTTAAATCCTCTTCTTTCTTTTTTCAAACAACTTCTTATCAATTCCTTTTATAAAATTTTTTATAATTTCCATTTTCACAGTCATATTCCATCCCTTCATCATATCAACCCTTATTTTTCTACATATATAAGTTTTTCTTTCTTTAAAATTTTGGGAGGCACTTTCTTCTAAAAGACCAAAATACACCCCAAATCTAGTGTGTGGCACTGATCTATATACCAGCCTGATCATATTTGATCACATTCTGGTTTTTTTGCTGCTGTTGTTGTTTTGTTTTGTTTGTTTTTGTTTTTATCTTTATCTTTTTCTTTTTCTTTTTTTTCTTTCTCTTTTTTCTCTCTTTCCCTTTCTTTTCCCACTGCTTCAGGTCTTTTCTGATTTGTTTAGAGTGTATTTTCTGGGGACGTTGTAACTCTGCTAGCATTTTGTTCTCTCATTAATCTATTCTCCTCTGCACAAAATGACAAGACGGAAAAAATCACCTCAACAAAAAGAACAAGAGGTAGTACCGACTGCCAGGGACCTACTCAATACGGACATTAGTACGATGTCAGATCTAGAGTTCAGAATCATCACTTTAAAGATACTAGCTGGGCTTGAAAAAAATATGGAAGTTATTAGAGAAACGCTTTCTGGAGAAGTAAAAGAACTAAAATCCAACCAAGTAGAAATCAAAAAGGCTATTCATGAGGTGCAATCAAAAATGGGGGCACTAACTGCTAGAATAAATGAGGCAGAAGAGAGAATCAGTAACACAAAAGATGAAATGATGGAAAATAAAGAAGCTGAGAAAAGAGAGATAAACAACTACTGGATCACGAGGGCAGAATTCGAGAGATAAGCGATACCATAAGATGAAACAACATTAGAATAATTGGGATCCCAGAAGAAGAAGAAAGAGAGAGAGGGGCAGAAGGTATAATGGAACAAATTATAGCAGAGAACTTCCCTAATTTTCAGGCATGAAAATCCAGGAAGCACAGAGAACCCCTCTCAAAATCAATAAAAATAGGTCAACACCCCAACATCTAATAGTAAAACTTACGAGTCTCATAGACAAAGAGAAAATCCTGAAAGCAGCTCGGGAGAAGACATATGTAACCTACAAGGGTAGAAACATTAGATTGGCAACAGACCTATCCACAGAGACCTGGCAGGCCAGAAAGGACTGGCAGGATATATTCAGAGCACTAACTGAGAAAAATATGCAGCCAAGAATACTATATCCAGCTAGGCTGTCATTGAAAATAGAAGGAGAGATAAAAAGCTTCCAGGACAAGCAAAAACTAAAGGAATTTGCAAACACAAAACCAGCCCTACAGGAAATCTTGAAAGGGGTCCTCTAAGCAAAGAGAGAGCCTAAAAGCAACATAGACCAGAAAGGCACACAGACAATATACAGTAACAGTCACCTTACAGGCAATGCAATGGCACTAAATTCCTATCTTTCAATAGTTACCCTGAATGTAAATGGGCTAAATGCCCCAATCAAAAGACACAGGCTATCAGACTGGATTTAAAAACAAGACCCATCGATATGCTGTCTGCAAGAGACTCATTTTAGAACCAAAGACACCCCCAGATTGAAAGTGAGGGGGTGGAAAACCATTTACCATGCTAATGGACACCAAAAGAAAGCTGGGGTGGCAATCCTTATATCAGACAAATTAGATTTTAAACCAAAGACTGTAATAAGAGATGAGGAAGGACACTATATCCTACTTAAAGGATCTATCCAACAAGAAGATCTAACAATTGTAAATATCTATGCCCCTAACATGGGAGCAGCCAATTATATAAGGCAATTAATAACAAAAGCAAAGAAACACATCGACTACAATACAATAATAGTGGGGGACTGTAACATCCCCCTCACTGAAATGGACAGATCGTCTAAGCAAAAGATCAACAAGGAAATAAAGACGTTAAATGACACACTGGACCAAATGGACTTCACAGACATTCAGAACATTCCACCCCAAAGCAACGGAATACACATTCTTCTCTAGTGCCCATGGAACATTCTCCAGAATAGATCACATCCTAGGTCATAAATCAGGTCTCAACCGGTACCAAAAGGTTGGATCATTCCCTGCCTATTTTCAGACCACAATGCTTTGAAACTAGAACTCAATCACAAGAGGAACGTGGGAAAGAACTCAAATACATGGAGGCTAAAGAGCATCCTACTGAAGAATGAATGGGTCAACCAGGAAATTAAAGAAGAATTAAAAAAATACATGGAAACCAATGAAAATGAAAACACAACTGTTCAAAATCTTTGGGATGCAGCAAAGGCAGTCCTAAGAGGAAAGTATATAGCAATACAAGCCTTTCTCAAGAAACAAGAAAGGTCTCAAGTACACAACCTAACCCTACACCTAAAGGAGCTGGAGAAAGAACAGCAAATAAAGCCTAAACCCAGCAGGAGAAGAGAAATCATAAAGATCAGAGCAGAGATCAATGAAATAGAAACTAAAAGAACAGTAGAACAGATCAACGAAACTAGGAGCTGGTTCTTTGAAAGAATTAACAAGATTGATAAACCCCTGGCCAGACTTATCAAAAAGAGAAGAGAAATGACCCAAATCAACAAAATCATGAATGAAAGAGGAGAGATCACAAGCAACACCAAAGAAATACAAACAATTATAAGAACATATTATGAGCAACTCTATGCCAGCAAATTAGATAACCTGGAAGAGATGGATGCATTCCTAGAGATGTATCAACTACCAAAACTGAACCAGGATGAAATAGAAAACCTGAACAGACCTATAACCACTAAGGAAATTGAAGCAGTCATCAAAAATCTCCCCAAAAACAAAAGCCCAGGGCCAGATGGCTTCCCAGGGGAATTCTACCAAACATTTCAAGAAGAATTAATACCTATTCTTCTGAAACTGTTCCAAAAAATAGAAACGGAAGGAAAACTTCCACACTCATTTTATGAGGCCAGCATTACCTTGATCCCAAAACCAGACAAAGACCCCATCAAAAAGGAGAATTACAGGCCAATATCCCTGATGAACATGGATGCAAAAATTCTCACCAAAACACTAGCCAATAGGATCCAAGAGTACATTAAAAGGATTATTCACCATGACCAAGTGGGATTTATCCCTGGGCTGCAAGGTTGGTTCAACATCCACAAATCAATCAACGTGATACAATACATTAACAAAAGAAAGAACAAGAATCATATGATCCTCTCAATAGATGCAGAAAAAGCATTTGACAAACTACAGCATCCTTTCTTGATCAAAACTCTTCAGAGTATAGGGATAGAGGGTACATACCTCAATATCATAAAAGCCATCTATGAAAAACCTATAGCGAATATTATTCTCAATGGGGAAAAACTGAGAGCTTTCCCCCTAAGGTCAGGAATGCGGCAGGGATGTCCACTATCACCACTGCTATTCAACATAGTATTGGAAGTCCTAGCCACAGCAATCAGACAACAAAAAGAAATCAAAGGCATCCAAATTGGCAAAGAAGAAGTCAAACTCTCACTCTTTGCAGATGATATGATACTTTATGTGGAAAATCCAAAAGACTCCACCCCAAAACTGCTAGAACTCATACAGGAATTCAGTAAAGTGGCAGGATATAAAATCAATGCACAGACGTCAGTGGCATTCCTATACACCAACAACAAGACAGAAGAAAGAGAAATTAAGGAGTCGATCCCATTTACAATTGCACCCAAAACCATAAGATACCTAGGAATAAATCTAACCAAAGAGACAAAGGATCTGTACTCAGAAAACTATAAAATACTCGTGAAAGAAATTGAGGAAGACACAAAGAAATGGAAAAACGTTCCATGCTCATGGATTGGAAGAACAAATATTGTGAAGATGTCAATGCTACCTAGAGCAATCTACACATTCAATGCAATCCCCATCAAAATACCATCCACTTTTTTCAAAGAAATGGAACAAATAATCCTAAAATTTGTACGGAACCAGAAAAGACCCCGCATAGCCAGAGGAATGTTGAAAAAGAAAAGCAAAGCCGGTGGCATCACAATTCCGGACTTCCAGCTCTATTACAAAGCTGTCATCATCAAGACAGCATGGTACTGGCACAAAAACAGACACATAGATCAATGGAACAGAATGGAGAGCCCAGAAATGGACCCTCAACTCTATGGTCAACTAATCTTCGACAAAGCAGGAAAGAATGTCCAATGGAACAGAGACAGTCTCTTCAACAAATGGTGTTGGGAAAATTGGATAGCCACATGCAGAAGAATGAAACTGGACCATTTCCTTACACCACACACAAAAATAGACTCCAAATGGTTGAACGACCTCAGTGTGAGACAGGAGTCCATCAAAATCCTAAAGGAGAACACAGGCAGCAACCTCTTTGACCTCAGCCAAAGCAACTTCTTCCTAGAAACATCGCCAAAGGCAAGGGAAGCAAGGGCAAAAATGAACTATTGGGACTTCATCAAGATAAAAAGCTTTTGCAAAGCAAAGGAAACAGTCAACAAAACCAAAAGACAACCGACAGAATGGGAGAAGATATTTGCAAATGACATATCAGATAAAGGGCTAGTATCCAAAATATATAAAGAACTCATCAAACTCAACATCCGAAGAACAAAGAATCCAATCAAGAAATGGGCAGAAGACATGAACAGACATTTTTCCAAAGAAGACATCCAAATGGCCAACAGACACATGAAAAAGTGCTCAATATCGCTCAGCATCAGGGAAATCCAAATCAAAACCTCAATGAGATACCACCTCACACCAGTCAGAATGGCTAAAATAAACAAGTCAGGAAACGACAGATGTTGGCGGGGATGCGGAGAAAGGGGAACCCTCCTACACTGTTGGTGGGAATGCAAGCTGGTGCAGCCACTCTGGAAAACTGTATGGAGGTTCCTCAAAAAGTTGAAAATAGAGCTACCATATGATCCAGCAATTGCACTACTGGGTATTTACCCCAAAGATACAAAAGTAGGGATGCAAAGGGGTACGTGCACCCCGATGTTTTGTAGCAGCAATGTCCACCACAATAGCCAAGCTGTGGAAAGAGCCAAGATGTCCATCGACAGATGAGTGGATAAAGAAGATGTGGTATATATATACAATGGAATATTATGCAGCCATCAAAAGGAATGAGATCTTGCCATTTGCAACAATGTGGATGGAACTGGAGGGTATTATGTTGAGTGAAATAAGTCAAACAGAGAAAGACATGTATCATTTGATCTCACTGATATGAGGAATTCTTAATCGCAGGAAACAAACTGAGTGTTGTTGGAGTGGGGGGTGGGGTGGGAGGGATGGGGTGACTGGGTGATAGACACTGGGGAGGGTATGGGCTCTGGTAAGTGTTGTGAATTGTGCAAGACTGTTGAATCTCAGATCTGTACCTCTGAAACAAATAATGCAATATATGTTAAGAAAAGAAGAAGGTAGCGGGAGGGGAAGAATGAAGCGGGGGAAATCGGAGGGGTAGACGAACCATGAGAGACGATGGACTCTGAAAAACAAACAGGGTTCTAGAGGGGAGGGGGGTGGGAGAATGGGTTAGCCTGGTGGTGGTATTGAGGAGGGCACATTCTGCATGGAGCACTGGGTGTTATGCACAAACAATGAATCATGGAACACTTCATCTAAAACTAATGATGTAATGTATGGGGATTAACATAAGAATAAAGTGCAGAAATTGATTGCATTTATTCTTTAAAAAAAATAAGTTCAGCATTAGATAGAAAGAAACCAAGGAAAAATAATTTTAGCATGAATTTTATCAAAGTTCTCACTGTTTTCAAAGTTAAATGTGAAAAAAGTCTAAAATTTTTTCATCAGAATAGAAAATAAGTATGGGATACCTGGGGTAATCTAATTAAATAAAATTTTAAAAGAAAAAAAAAGAACAAAACAAGCAAATCAAATAAAACAGTGAAATAAAGAGCAGAAGGAAACTTTTATTATTCTCAGAGTTCTAAAGTATTGTAAACATGAAATAAAAACAGGATGCTGTAAAAAATTTTAGAAAACCAAAGAGAAGTTATACAAATATCCTATGTTTTCTTATAATACCTTTCTAGTTTCCTTTTTACATTTGTGTCTCAAATCCTATGGAATTTTTCTATATGGTACAAGTTGGATATCTGAACATATTTCCTTAAAAATTGAACAGATGGCTACCGTAATATTGATTTATTAGATAACCCATACACACAGACCTTTGTTCACGTTGATTCTTTCCTTAGGATACAATCTTATAAGTAGAACTACTAGTTTAAAGGGCAAGAACAACTTCAAAGCTTTTAAAATATATTCTCAAATTGTCCCCTAGAAAAGTTGTACCAATTTTCATTCCATGAACAATGTATGAATGCATATTTCCTACAATCATACCAACACTAAGTATCATTACCTTTATCAATTTTATAAGCCAACAATGGTATTCTTTAATTTTTCTCTTAATTACCTTTGGTATGGCAAGATGTGGAGCTAAATTCCAGTGATGTGATAAATTCAATAGTTCCCTCTGACTTCTTTTCTGACCTTGCACTTAATTTTTTTGTCCTACCTTTGTCCCCATTCACACACACTTCTGCATGTTATTTTATACACAGGATTCTGGGACAGGCCTTACAAGTAGAGAGCTGTGTGATATAAGACCTTGTCAATTAAACAGTCTTCACACCATTTCTGAAGTAAAGTTTGGCAATGTATTCAAATTTTAAAACACACTCTTTGACCCAGTAATTCTCATTAGGAGAATGTGACCTAAGGAAAAGAAAATCAGAGAACTGTGCAAAGATGTAGGTATAAAACTATGCATTCAGCTACTTTGACAAGTGTTATTTCAGAAAATTGATGTGATAGCTCCTCTGTCATGCTAGAGATGTGGTTTTTTTATTTTATTTTATTATGTTATGTTAGTCACCATACAGTACATCATTAGATTTTTTATTATGTTAATCACCATACGTTACATCATTAGTTTTTGATGTAGTGTTCCATGATTCATTGTTTGCATATAACACCCAGTGCTCCATGCAAAACATGCCCTCTTTAATACCCATCACCAGGCTAACCCATCCTTGTTTGCGTATAACACCCAGTGCTCCATGCAATACATGCCCTCCTTAATACCCATCACTGGGCTAACCCATCCCCCCACCCACCTCCCCTCTAAAACCTTCAGTTTGTTTCTTGGAGTCCATAGTCTCTCATGGTTCATCTCTCCCCCTGATTCCCCCCCCTTCATTTTTCCCTTCCTTCTCTTAAAGTCCTCCATGTTATTCCTTATGTTCCACAAATAAGGGAAACTATATGATTATTGACTTTCTCTGTTTGACTTATTTCACTTAGCATAATCTCCTCCAGTCCCATCCATGTTGATGCAAAAGTTGGGTATTCATCCTTTCTGATGGCTGAGTAATATTCCATTGTATATAAGGACCACATCTTCTTTCTCCATTCATCTGTTGAAGGGCATCTTAGCTCTTTCCACAGTTTGGGTATTGCGGACATTGCTGCTATGAACATTGGGGTGCATATGGCCCTTCTTTTCACTACATCTGTATCTTTAGGGTAAATATGCAGTAGTGCAATTGCTGGGTCATAGGGTAACCCTATTTTAAATTTTTTGAGGCACCTCCACACTGTTTTCCAAAGTGGCTGTACCAACTTGCATTCCCACCAACAGTGTAAAAGTGTTCCCCTTTCTCCACAACCTCTCCAACATTTGTTGTTTCTTGCCTTGCCAATTTTTGCCATTCTTACTGGTGTGAGGTGGTATCTCAATGTGGTTTTACAAGCATATGTAATAAAGGCATTTTTAAAAGCAGAATCAGAGGTGAGGGGGATGGGGTGGCTGGGTGATGAACACTGGGGAGGGTATGTGTTGTGGTGAGTGCATTTATTGTGTAAGACTGATGAATAACAGACCTGTACCCCTGAAACAAATAATACATTATATGTTAATAATTTTAAAAAGCAGAATCAGACCTACAACTACAGAGAACAAACTGATAGTTGCCAGAGGGAAGGAAGTAGGGGTTTGGGCAAAATGAGTGAAGGGAAGTGGGAGACACAGGCTTCCACTTTATGGAACAAATAAGTCATGGGAATAAAAGGCACAACATAGGGAATATAGTCAATGGTACTGTAATAGCATTGTATGGTGACAGATGGTAACTACACTTGTGAGCATAGCATAACGTACAGAGTTGAAATCACTGTTGTACTCCTGAAAATAATGTAACACTGTCTGTCAACAGTACTCAAATTAAAAAAATGTGTTTATAAGAATAAATAAGGGAATAAAACTTTTCAGGATTGTTAGTAAAAGCAAAAAGCTAAAAAATTTAAAGCCATCAGTAGGAACTAGTTATTTCCATATTTTGGTTATTGTGTTGTTATAAACATTGGAGGTGCATGTGCCCTTTTGAATCACTATTTTTGCATCCTTTGGGTAAATACATAGTAGTGCAATTGCTGGGTCATAGGGTAGTTTTATTTTTAACGTTTTGGGGAACCTCCAAACTGTTTTCCAGAGTAGCTTCACCAGTTTGCATTCCCACCAACGGAGTAATTCCCCTTTCTACACATCCTCCCCAACATCTGTTGTTTCCTGAGTTGTTAATTTTAGCTGTACTGACCAGTGTGAGGTGGTATCTCATGGTGGTTTTGATTTGTATTTCCCTGATGATGAGTGAGAACCCAAATGTCCATTGACTGATGAATGGATAAAGAAGATGTGGTACACACACACACACACACACACAGACACAATGGAATATTACTCAGCCATCAAAAAGAATGAAATCTTGCCATTTGCAATGACGTGGTTGGAACTAGGGTGTATTATGCTAAGCGAAATAAGTCAGTCAGAGAAAGACAAATACCGTATGATTTCACTCATTTGTGGAAATAAGGATACAAAACAGATGAATATAGAGGAAAGGAAGGAAAAGTCAGACGAAAACAGAGAGAGAAACGAACCATAGGAGAGGAGACTTTTAACTATAGGGAACAAATGGCAGGTTGCTGGAGGTGAAGTGGGGGGATGGGGTAAATGGGTTATGGGCATTAAGAAGGGCCCTTGTTGTAATGAGCATGCGTGTTACATGCAACTGTTGAATCACTAAATTCTCTCCTGAAACTAATACTATATAATATGTTAACTAACTTGAATTTAAATAAAATCTTGAAAGAAAAAAATAGGAAAATATTTAATAAAATATTCTACATTCAATTAAATGGAATACACATAGTTTTTTGTTTTATTCTATTTTATTTTATTTTCATCATGATAAGTGTACTCTTTAATCCCCATCACCTATTTAACCCATCCCCCCACCCATCTTCCCTCTGGTAAATATCTATAATTTTCTATAGTTAAGAGTCTGTTTCTTGATTTCTCTCTCTTTCTTTTTTCCTTTGCTTCTTTGTTTCGTTTCTTAAATTCCACATATGAGTAAAATCATATGGTATTTGTCTTTCTCTGACTGATTTATTTCACTTAGCATTATACTTTAGCTCCACCCAGGTAGCTGCAAATGGCAAGATTTCATTCTTTTTTTATGACTGAATAATATTCCATTGTGTATATATACCACACCTCCTTTATCCATTCATCCATTGATGGACACTTGGGCTGCTTCCATAGTTTGGCTATTGTAAATACTCCTGCAAAAAACATGGGGTTACAAATATTCCTTTGAATTAGTGTTTTTGTATTTTGAGGTAAATACCCAGTAATTCAATTATTGAATCATAGGGTAGTTCTATTTTTAATTTTTTGAGGAACCCCCATACTGTTTTCCACAGTAGCTGAAGCACTTTGCATTCCCACTAATAGTGCAAGAGGGTTCCTTTTTTCCACATCTTAGCCAACATCTGTTGTTTCTTGTGTTGTTGATTTTAGCCATTCTGACATGTATGAGGTGATATCTCATTGTAGTTTTGACTTATATTTCCCTAATGATCAGTGATGTTGAACATCTTTTCATGTGTCTGTTGACCATCTGTATATCTTCATTGGAAAAATGTCTGTTCATGTCTACTGCACACCTTTTATTTGGATTATTTGGTTTTGTGGTGGTAAGTTTTGTAAGTTGCTATGACTGATGTCACAGAAATTACTACCTTTGCTCTCCTCAAGGATTTGCATGGTTCCAGGGCTCACATTTAGGTCTTTAATCCATTTTGAATTTATTTTGGTGTATGGTGAAAAAAGTGGTCCAGTTTCATTCTTTTGCATATAGTTGTCCAGTTTTCCCAACACCTTTTGTTGAAGAGACTGTCTTTTTTCCATTAGATATTTATTCCTGCTCTGTCAAAAATTAACTGACCATTTACTTGTGGCTTCATTTCTGAGTTTTCTATTCTGTTCCACCCATCTGTCTCTACTTCTGTGCCAGTACCATACTATTTGTTTTGTTTCTTTACTACAGCTTTGTATTATAACTTGAAGTCCAGAATTGTTATGCCTCCAACTTCACTTTCCTTTTTCTTTTTTTCAAGACTTACTTATTTTACAGAGAAAAAACACACACATCCAAGCGGGGGAGGGGCAGAGATAGAGGGAGAGAGAGAATCTCCAGCAGATTCCTCACTGAGCACAGAGCCTGAGGTAGGGCTCAATTTCATGTCCCTGAGATGATGACCTGAGCCAAAATCAAAAGTTGGACATTTAACCGACAGAGCCACCCAGGTTCCCCTGCTTTATTTTTTTCAAGATTGCTTTGGTTCTTCAGGGTCTCTTGTGGTTCCATACAAATTTTAGGATTGCTTGTTTTAGTTCTGTGAAAAATGCAGTTGGTACTTTGATAGGGATTGCATTAAATGTGTAGATTGCTTTGGGTAGCACAGACATTTTAACAATATTTGATCTTCCAGTCCATGAGCATGGAAAGTTTTCAATTTCTTTGTGTCTTTCTTTCATCTTTTTTTAATAGTATCTACTATAGTACCTATAGTACCTATAGATTGTTTCTTTTACTGTGCAGAAGCTTTTTATTTTGATGAAGTCCCAATAGTTTATTTTTGCTTTTCTTTCCCTTGCCTCAGGAGACATATCTAGAATGAAGTTGCTATGGCTGAAGTTGTTACTGTCTGTGTTCTCCTCTAAGATTTTAATGGTTTCCTGTCTCACATTTAGGTCTTCCATCCATTTTGAATTTGTTTTTGTGTATGGTGGAAGAAAGTGGTCCCATTTCATTCTTTTGCACATGGCTGTCCAGTTTTCCCATTTGTTGTAGAGACTGTCTTTTTCCCATTGGAAATTCTTTCTTGCTTTGTTGAAGAATAATTGACCATAGAGTTGTGAGTTTATTTCTGGGTTTTCTATTCTGTTCCAATGATCTATGTGTCTATTTTTGTGCCAGTACCATAATGTCCTGATCACTACAGCTTTGTAATATAACTTGAAGTCTGGAATTGTGATGTCTCCAGCTTTGCTTTTCTTTTTCAAGATCACTTTGGCTATTCAGGGTCTATGATGGCTCCATACAAATTTTAGGATTGTTTGTTCTATTCTGTGGAAAATGCTGGTGGCATTTTGATAGGGATTGCATTAAATGTGTATATTGCTTTGGGTAGTATAGACATTTTAAAATATTCTTTTCTTCCAATCTATGAGCATGGAATGTTTATCTATTTCTTTGTGTCCTCTTCAATTTCTTTCATCATGTTTTATAGTTTTCAGAGTACAGGTATTTTACCCTTTGTTTAGGTTTATTCCTAGGTATCTTATGGTTTTGGTGCATTTATAAATGGGATTGATTCCTTAATGGAAGACTGTGTTAATTAGCTAGATTGTGGCAAACATTTCACAATGTATACATGTATCAAAATGTCACATTGTACAACTTAAGTGTATATAATTTTTATTTATCATTCATACCTCAATAATGCTAGGGGTGTGGGGAAATAGAGACAGGGGAGGAGTTTCACAAATGACACTGAAGAATAAAAAAGAACCAGTATGAAAACAAGGAGAGGACAGTGCCCTAAAAGACAAAGGGTAGAAAAATCTCTTAAGGTCTACAGTACCCTGGAGCTAGCTTTCCTTTGATCTACATACCAAAAAAAGCAGCCTGTGGTTGTAGTAGCTTTTTTTAAAAGCCATGTCATAATTTTAGCTCATAACTGAGTTTTCTGTCAATTGCTGTTACAGAACCTGGACTGGATCGCCTGAAGGTAGAACCAAGTGGCACTTGGATATCTTGGAGGATAGGAGGTTTATTTAACGCTGGCAGGCTCAGAGGAGAGTGATCTCCAAAGGTCTGAGCCCCGAGCACAAACAAAAGGGGCAGTTTATACACTTCTACTTCCGCATACTTGGCACTTTTGGTGTGTGTGCGAAGTGGGGCAGGGAGAAGAACCCAGATTGGTGCGAGCGGGAAGCAGAGCAGGGAGAAGAACCCGGAAAGCCCTGGGGCAACAGCTGAGACTCTCTCGCTGGCTTGGTCAGTCATCTTAGGACACAAATTTTCCTTATCATTCCCCCCTTTGATGCCCCTTTTAATACCTTGTTTAGAGGGCATCATTTTCATCTTCTAAGGGGCGATAGTGAGTAAGGAGCAACTGGAGTCCAATTTTAGCAATTTGAGTAGTGATAAACCTAGTAAGGGCATTAAGAATACAAGGACCAAATGCTACTATGAGGAGAAGCAATAGGAAG
Organism: Mirounga angustirostris; assembly: GCF_029215605.1. Taxonomy (NCBI): domain Eukaryota; kingdom Metazoa; phylum Chordata; class Mammalia; order Carnivora; family Phocidae; genus Mirounga; species Mirounga angustirostris. Next base: position 61,689,257 of record NW_026991719.1, read on the forward strand.
GGGCAAACCAGGGGTGCAAACCAAGGGACCCATTGTGAGAGGGTATCCCACCAAGTTGTCCACTGGAGTGATTCCCACCAGTGATGTACTCATTCTTGTAATTGGGTCAGAGTTTCTTGGACCACCCCCAACTCATTAGCATAGAAACAACATTCCTCCTATAAGAAGAGGCAGAGCCCCCTGCCTTGCGCGGCCCTGAGTAAGTACAGCCTGCACTTGTTTTGGAGGACCACTGAGGCCAGTGAATCAAATTGGCGCTGCAGGGCCAGGGCCGACTGAGTGAGAACGGAAAAATCCACCATGAGTTGTTGAGTTAACCCCTGGTACTGAACCTGAGACATCCCGACGCCAGTGGCACTGAGGGCAACACCTGATGCGGCCAGCAGGCTCATGATAAGAAGGATGGCCACGGGGGAGCATCGAGGGCGGCTAGGAGGTCTCCATATGAGTGGGGCATTGTTCCCAGGGAGGACTGAAAGATCAGGTAAGAAACTGACAAGTATGCATGATTGATCACGCAGGGTGATGCTGATGTATACACCTTGATCACAAGCCAAAATGTTGTTAGGTGCATAGACCCAGCTGTGGCCGGTAATGGGAGAGGATGAGTTGTCATACAGCAGTACTAGAGCCAGAAAGGGATAATCTGAGGCCTCAGGTGCTGAGGTGGGAGGTGACATGGTAGATGGGTTGAGGATGACACCTAGGTATTGGACGGGACCGGACTTCATACAGATCCAGCCGACAGACACTAGGGGTGGATTTGAGTGGTTAAGCGCTTGGTGGGAGGCGCTGATCATACCTAACAGTTGCGCTATAGATGTTTGCTTCATGTGGATGGGGGACCCATGGATGTGCCAGGGAGAGTTATTTTCTGTCTGACTCTGGGGGTTAACTGTAAGGCTTGGAGTGAACATGGACTTAATCATAAATTTGGCCATGGGGTCAGTCCCCATAGGGTGATATTGGCCCAACAGGAGAATGATTCCTGTAGCCCATGATGTGGCATTGAGTTCTAAGACTGAGAGTGTGAGTGGTATACAGTGATTGTTAGGGCAAGAGGATGGGGTGGCATTGCGTGACAAGGAAATCCAGATGTCACTGTGCTGTTTGAGGTGCCACCACCTGGTGGACCATCATTTCATTCCCTGCCAAGTTGCCACCCATGACTCACAACCCCAGGTTTGCGAGCAGAACTGAGGGCAGGTGTTTGGCTGTTGAAGTGTAGGGCCCCCACAGATGTAGATATCTACCAGCCAGTTACCTGAGTGAGGGCCATGGTAGGAACACTGTCTATGAGATTCCCAGGAGGTATCAAGAAGCTGGCATCCATCAAAAGGGAGGTTAACCTTTGGTGTGTGCCCATCCCAGGTGGAAGAATTCAGTGGGGGTGCTGGTGCGGGATTGAGGGGGATAAGCTGAAAAGTCCATTTGCTAGTAATGGTGATACGAGAGTTTGCCACCCTTGCCTGGCTGGGCAAGCTAGAAGCAGTGAGAAGGAACAGCGCACCAGGTAGCAGAAGACCGGGACTGACTGGGGCCAGGAAAACCATGGTGAAATGCCCTCAGGAGTAGACAGCAGAGGGCCAGTAAAAGTGGGATCTATGATCTTAGGTAGAGGGAGCCATCGTGGCTAACCCGTCAGCAGATGAAACCCGTGGACAAGTAAGTGCAATAATACACCCTAGGGACACCCAATAAGCAATGACAATAGTAAGCCTCTGGGGGAAAGTCCAGTCAGGAGGGGCAACAGTGTAGAGTCCGACTCCCAATATGAGGGAAATCATGCCGACGACAGCCAGGGACCATGGTGAGCAAGTGTCCATTGGTTGTTGGGGTCTTGTCGAAGGTGCAGCTGGAGTGGGTTCGTGAAGTCTGGCTGGACTCTCCACTGTGCGGCTCCTTGTCTGAATGATGAGTTTTCTTCACTCTGGAGTGGTGGACCCATGGGGTGACACCTGAGACCTTTGAGGGTAGTAGGGGTGGTTAGAACAACAGTGTGGGGCCCTGCCCACTATGGTTTGAGGGGGTCTTTCTTCCAATCTTTGACCCAAACTGAGTCCCCTGTCTGGAAGGAGTGTACCTGAGACCCTAAGGAGATTGGGGCCCTCTCAAAGGTGTACTTTTGTAATTTATTCAGGGTGGCCCCCAGGGCCCGAAGCTGCCCTGTATCCCTTTATCTCCAACCTGATGCAAGTTTCCTGGAAGGCTTCCCAAGCACGGGGGAGGCCGTCCATATATAAATTCGAATGGGAAGAAACCTGATGTCCTGGCTGTGCAGCGAGCACACAAGAGAGCTAGGGGTAGCAGATCCCACCATGGGAGGTTAGTCTCCTGACAAAACTTTGCTAAGGTTCCCTTGAGGGTGCAATTCATTTGCTCTACTTTCCCTGAACTTTGGGGCCAGTAATCGGTGTGGAGTCTCCAGGTGATGTTGAGAGATTTGGTCAAGACCTGTACAATGTCTGCCACAAATGTGGGTCCACTGTCACTATGGATTGTTAATGGCAGGCCAAATGGGGGCATGATCTCCTTCAAGAGGACTTTAGCTACTTCCTAGGTCTGCTCTGTCCTAGTCAGGAAGGCTTCAACCTACCCAGAGTATGTGCATACTATTACTAGGAGATATCTGAACCCCCTGCTCAGTGGCACATCTGTGAAGTCTACCTCTAGATCTTTGAAGGGGGTTGCGCCCATCCTCTGGACACCTGGCAGGGGCCGTGGTGCAGACCGAGCATTATTTTTAGCACATGTTATGAATCTTTCACTCGTTGCTCAGCACAGTGCTGACAGCTGACTGATGTAGTAGTGCATCTTGAGAAGGGCCTCTAATGCAGTTTTTCCCAGATGAGTGAGTTGGTGGTATTCCTTGACTAGATGCCCTCCAGTTGCTGTTGGAACAAAGATGAGCCCATCTGGCATCATCCACCATCCCTTTTCAGTGAGGGTGTCTCCCTCAGCCATGGCCCATTCCTTTTCTTTTTTAGTGTAACTGGGTGGAGGGACTTCTTTTGGGGGTGTTAGGGCCATGGCGAGGGAAGGGGCTCTGTCCATGTCCTCACTGCCTGAGGTCTTGGCTTCCTCATCTACCAGATGATTTCCCTGCACTATAGGGTCGTCTCCTTTCTGGTGTCACTTACAGTGCAGGATTGCTACTCCTTTGGAAGCCAGATGGCTTCAAGGAGTCTCAGTATCTCCTCTTTGTTCTTGATAGCTTTTCCTGCTGTGGTTAGGAGGCCCCTTTCCTTGTAGATGGCTCCATGTACATGTACAGTAGTGAAGGCATACCGAGAGTCAGTACAGATGTTGTGTCGCTTACCTTCACCGAGGATGAGGGCTCGGACTAAGGCATATAATTCAGCCCCTTGAGCTGACCATCCAGCTGATAATGCCTTAGCTTCTAGGACTTCAGTGGTTGTGGTTATGGCATAACTTGCTTTCCAGGCACCCTCTTGTAGGTAACTGCTGCCATTGCTGAACAGCATGAGCTCTGGATTCTTTATGGCTTGATCCCGCAGATCTGGACAGCTCGCGTAGACTTCATCAGTCACCTCGGAGCAGTCATGGTCTGGTTCCCCCTCTTCCATGGGGAGAAAGTTTGCTGGATTTAATGTGCCTACTGTTTTGAGGGTGACCCGTGGGTTTTCACAGAGGAGCCCTTGTGTTGTGCTAGCCGAGAGTTGGAAAGGAAGTGGTGTCACTGTGCATTCATGAGGGACACAACTGCATGAGGGACCTTGATGTTAAGTTCTTGCCCCAGGGTAAGTTTGTCTGCCCCCTTGATGAGTAGGACTGTGGCTGCCAGTGCCCTGAGGCATGGTGGCCATCCCGCTGCCACAGGGTCCAACTTCTTTGATAGGTAAACAACTGGCTGTTTCCAAGGTCCAACAGTCTGGGTGAGTACCCTGAGCACTATTTTTTCCTTTTCATGCACAAAGAGATTGAAGGGTTTTTCTACATCTGATAGGCCCAGTTCTGGAGCCTGCCCCAGGGTGGTCTTTATCTCTGTGAAAGTGGCTTCTGCCTCCTCAGTCCAGGCAGGGGGTTCTCGATCTGGTCCCCCTAAGAGATCATAAAGGGGTCTTGCTATTGCTGAGAACCCAGGGATCAAGATGCAGCAGAATCCTGCAGCCCCCAGGAATTCTCATAGGCCCCTTTTTGTCTGGGGCTGTGGCAGGGAGATGATGACCCTTTTCCTCTCCAGCCCTAGTTCTCTTTTCCCTTGGGTCAGGAGGAAACCAAAGTATCAGACCTGTTGTTGGCAGATTTGTGCCTTCTGTATCCCGAGTCTGTCAGGAGCTGTAGGAGGGCCTTTGTGCCTTTGTGCAGTCTTCTTGTGTGTCACTGGCGAGGAGGAGGCCATCCACATACTGGAGGAGTGTGCATCATGTGGCCTTTCTTGGGAAGATGGTGAGGTCCGTGGCCAGTCCTTCCCCAAAGAGGGTTGGTGAGTTTTTAAACCCCTGTGGGAGGTGCATCCAACTCAGTTGCATCTGGCACCCTGTATCAGGTTCAGACCATTCAAAGGCAAATAGTGGCTGGCTCTGGGGAGCTAAGCAGAGGCAGAAGAAGACGTCCTTGAAATCTAGGCAAGTGAACCATCTGGCCAACCCTGGGATTTGGTCGAGGAGGGTGTATGGATTCGGGACCACTGGATGCAGAGAGATGCTCACCTTGTTGATGGCCCACTGGTCTTGAACTGGTCTGTATCCCCCTGCTGGCTTCTTGACTGGCAGGAGTGGTGTATTCCAGGCCGACTGGCACTCAACTAGAATACCTGCTTCTTTGAGTTTGGTCAGATGTTCTTGGATGCCAATCTTAGCTTCTTGTGGAAGGGGGTATTGCCTTTGCCTCTGAGGTTGGGGTCCTGGGGTCAGTTCAACAATGATAGGGGCCCAATTCCTGGCTAGTCCAGGTGGGTTGTTTTCAGCCCATACTGAAGGGAAGGTGATTCTGAAATCCGGCAGACTGCTTGGTTGGGCCTGGGCACATAATAGCCTCCATTCTTCTTCCCTTGGCATGGTAATTGCCATAATTAGAGACCCCGTCTCCTCTTGCCTTGGGTTTAATCGGAGGGTAGTGTGTCCAGTGGGCTCAAAGGTTATCTGAGCCCTAAGCTTGGAGAGTATATCTTGGCCCAGGAGAGAGATGGGGCAATTGAGCAAATAAAAGAATTCATGTCAGACCTTGTGGCCCCTGAGTTCACACTGGTGAGCCTGGCAAAAGTGCTGTTGTATCACCCACGTCCCAGTGGCCCCAAGGGAGGTCGCAGTCCTTTTGCTGAAAGGTGCCCCTGGGGAGGTGACAACAGAGTGCTTGGCCCCAGTATCAAACATAAAAGTCGCTGGTTGGCCCCCCACCTTCATTTTGACCATGGGCTCATGGAGCCAAGGAGGAAAGAACCTGGTCCCCCTCAGTCTGAGTCCATTCCTGCAAGGCCTATGAGGTCCTCCTCTTGGGGTTCTTCCTTATAGCAGCTGGGCTTTTGAGCCTTTCCCCGGTTGGGGCATTCATTTTTCCAATGCCCTTTTTCTTTATAGTAGGCACACTGATCCCTTGCCAAGGAGGTTCTGGGCTTCCCCCCTTTCGGTGGTTGGAGTCTCCCCATCTTTGTGTTGTCCTTTTCTTTCAGGGTGGTGGCAAGGAGACTGACTTTCTTTTTCATCTTTCTGTGGGCTTCCCCTTCGGCTGCAACCTCCCTGTTCACGTAGACCTTATTGGCAATCTCTATTAGTTGGGTGATGTTCATTCCAGCAAAACCCTCTATTTCTGAAGTTTTTTTTTCTGATGTCTGGGGCAGCCTGAGCCACGAAAGAGGTGTTTACCATCTGTTGACTTTCCTGTGCCTCGGGGTCAAATGGAGTGTATATCCTGTAGGCTTCACATAGTCTTTCATAGGAGTCCCTGGGGGACTCCCCTGGTTGTTGAGTGACCGAAGATACCTTAGTCATGTCCATGGGTTTCTTAGCTCCTGCCCAGATTTCCTGGAGGAGGGCCTCCTGGTACCGGTGGATGTGGGCCTGTCCCTCGGTTGTGGTGAAGTCCCATGCTGGGCCCTCTTCAGGTGTGGCCGTATTAGCCCAGGCAGCAGGGTCAATGACTCCCGCTGGTGCATGCTCTTCCAGGTACTGCCGTGCAACTTTAATTATTCTCCTCCTTTCCTCTGTGTTAAATAAGGTGTGGAGTAACTGTTGGCAGTCTTTCCAGGTTGGCTGATGAGTCTGGAAGAGGGATTCTATGAGGTCTACCATGGCCTGTGCTTTCTCAGAGTAGGATGGGGTGTTATGTTTCTAGTTGAGGAAATTGGTGGTGGAGAAGGGCTGATAATACATCATGGAATGGCCTGGTTGGACCGCCCCGTCTTCATTGTGCCTCTCGGGTTCCCGCATCTCTTGGACCAGCATTTGGAGGGCACTTGCACCCAGCCTGGGGCACAGCCTGGCTGCTGGTCCTGGAAAAAGTGGATCTTTTGGGCCTGGGGGCACCAGCGGATCCTCTGGACCTGGGGGCACCAGTGGATCCTCTAGGCCTGGGGGCACTGGTAAAACCAATGGCGGTGGAGTGTCTGGAGCTGAAGGGCCAGGTGTAGGTGGTCTTGGGGGTACATACGGTGGAGGCAGGGTCGGTTCATCCTCAGGATCTCTGGCTAGGATTTGTGGAGACTGGGGTTTTTGCTGATTTTCTTTAGGTCACTTGGATGGGGCAATTAGAGTTCAGGCCTGTCCCTGCCTATTGCAAGCGAATTGCACCCAGGGGGGAAGGGTCTGAGCAATTCCTAGCCAGGAGTCAATGTACAGAAACTGGTCAGGGTGTCCTGGTTCTCTTGTTACAACTCGCCATACTCGATGAATCATTGGGACATCCAATGTCCCTTCTGAAGGCCACCTGACATCAAAGGTGGGCCATTCCAATTCACATAGAGTTCTCAACTTGCCAGGGTTCATCCTGACTCCATAGTCTTCCAAAAACCCCTTCTTGAAATTTTTGATCATGGTCTCTAGAACAGAAGGTTTCCTCTGCCCTGACCCCATGGTGATGTCCCCATGTGCGGTGGCACAGAGACAGACAAAGGGGGGGTGCCTCCTGAGATGAGGAGACCAATCAGATGCCCATCTGGCCGTGTCCCAAAGGAGCTTAGGTGAGGCTTAGCCGTAGTAGTCTCAGCATTGTGACTTATGATCGGAAACTATTCTGATGCCACCCTAGACTGTATGCAGTTCACCATGGAATCACAGATGGGCCCACTCAGACTCCGTAGGTTTCTGGGGACCTTAAGGGTGCTCACCCGTGGAGTCACAGAATCAGTCTGCTTGAGCAAGCCAGGTCGGACTGCACTCACTCACATGTTCACACTCCAGAAGTTATTACATTCCTTCCCTGGGAATCCCTACTTGTGAGACCTCTAAGAGGTCTCTGGGAGAGGATCAGGCTCCCCTTCCACCCCAATTGGGGTGGGCCTGTCTGGGTACTGGGGCCCCAGGCCTTACCGGAATCCGACATCGGGACCAGGTCCTCACCTGCCAAGTCTCTTCGAGTCCAGCGGGAACAGCGGAGAGGGGCCAGCCTGAGGCGACCGGGGTGGGAGACTTTCAAAAATTAGGCAGGGTATGCCTCCTCCATTATGATCCCTCATTCTGTAACCACCCCGCTGTTGCCCCCAAACCTGTGGCAACAATGGGCCGGTGAGGTTGGGTTTCCCAGTCAGGAAACCAAATGTTATGGAACCTGGACTGGATTGCCCGAAGGAAGAACCAAGCGGCACTCAGAGATCTTGGAGGATAAGAGGTTTATTTAACGCCAGTGGGCCCAGAGGAGAGTGGTCTCCAAAGGTCTGAGCCCCAAGCACAAACAAAGGGGGCAATTTATACACTTCTGCTTCTGCATACTTAGCTCTTTTGGCACGTGCACAAAGTGGGACAGGGAGAAGGACCCGGATTGGTGCATTTGGGAAGCAAAACAGGGAGAAAAACCCGGAAGAGCCCTGAGGCAAGGACTGGGACTCTCTCGGTAGGCCATCTGAGGACACAGATTTTCCTTATCATTGCAACTCCAAGTCTTAGCCATAAGAATTGTAATCCAGTCAGATCTCCCTGTCCTAGACATTTGTAGTTGCAAAAGCAGGACCTATTTTGTTCATATTTAATGTCATTGTGTTTGTTTTGACATGTTATACTAGCCTATCCAAAACTTTTTTACATCTTGATTCTGACATTCAACATATTAGCACTTTCTCCCAGTTTTCTGTCAACTGCAATTTAATGATATCACTGTCTATATCTTCATCCATATCACTGATTAAAATGTTGTCTAGAAAAGGAACAAGTCCAGTGTAGAACTAGATATCTCCTTTAGGCTGTCATAAAACATCAATCAACCATTTTGGGGTTCAGATTATGGATCCTATGCTACTCCATCATTCAGCCCATGTTTCTTCATTCTGTCCACAAAGATGTCACAAAGAAAATTTACAGAAGCTAATATACACCATTACTAATGTATTCTCTTTGTCTAGAAGTCCAGTACCAATCCAAAGAAGAAATCAATTTCCTTTGGTAGGCTAGCTCCTACATGTTCACCTCTTCATTCCATGTAGCAAGCAAAGAACATTTATTCCATGCTCACTATATACTAGAAGCTGTATAGGTCCTTTACATATATTATTTCATCTAAAGTCCTCCCAACAATGCTGGAAGGTAGATACTATTACTCTTCCTATATAAAAAATGGTAAAACTAAGGCTCAGAAACAACAGCCACCTGGGTGGCTGTTGGTTAAGCATCTGCCTTTAGCTCAGGTCACAGTCCCGAAGTCCTGGGATCAAGCCCTGTGTCAGGCTCCCTACTGGGCAGGGAGTCTGCTTGTCTCTCTCCCTCTGCCTTTCCCCCTGGCTCATGCTCTCTCTCACTCTCTCTCACTCTCAAATAAATAAATAAAATCTTTAAAAAAGAAAGAAAGGAAGAAACATGGGATGACCTGTCTGAGATCACACTTCAAGCAAGTGGTCTAAGTAGAATTTGGACATTCGGATGCTAAAAGCTATGTTCTACTACACCAAAGTATCTGATATAAAACTGGCCCTTAATAAATGTTTGTTGAATCAATCACGATGGTCACACCAAACTCCCTTTATGCCACTGTCAGCTACTTCAAAGGACCATATGGCTTCCAGTTTAGGGTTACTCTTCATATGGCCTTTTGTGGCCATATGCACACTGCTCTCCTGCCTACCTTTTTGCTTCACCAGGTATTTGTCTCGAGCAGTACGGGCTTTTGCAGCCTAACACAGGCCAGTTCCAGTCTCCAGATAATCCTGTTGCTATAGTAAAGGATATTGTTTCAGAGACAACAGGCAAAAGCCACTGTTTAAAGCAAAGAAAAGAGTTAAATGATGGCTTGTGGGAGGAGTGCCCCAATCGTATTAGCCCAGTGCAAAGTAAGGTGAGGAGGAAGGAGTACAGGAATTATGATCTAGCCTAGGTTTTGTCATTGATGCATTGCATGACCTTGGGCAAGTCACTGCCCATTTTTCATTCTCACTGTTTACCATTGGTAGAACAAGGGGCTTGGGATAAATAAGGTTACTTTGAGAGCTGATATCTGTAAATCTATGACCTAAACATGCAAGCGCACACACACACACACACATACACACAGTGTTGAACAAGCCCTATCACTTGTGTGATTACCAGCCATTTACAGAACACATTTTCATAAGGGCCAAATTTAGTGCTTTCTCTCCGCTTGCCAAGGCTAAGTCATGTGATCATTTTTCTTGCAATCCACATCCACTCACAAGAAGAATGTTGTTTTTCATGATGTTACCTAAATTATATTTAAGTGAATGAGACTGGAAGTTAGGCATGAGGAGTCTGCTTAACTGTATTATTTTAGTATGTTAAGTTATCTTAGGTTCTCAAGTCTGACTGTGTTAAGAAAATCTGCCAGTGTTTGGGTTTTATCTCCTAGCACTGAGGGTGGTCTTAGAGTATCCTGGGCAATGAGGTGGATATTTTTTTAAATGTTCACATTCTTCCTATTAAGCTTTTGAGCCTATTAGTAAAGGCTCCAGCACTCACCTGGGTCTAAGATATCCTGGGTTGATATGACGAACCCAGGTAAAGTTCCCCAGACCCTCCAGATACCCCAGCTCCTCTAGCAAACCCCTCATCTTGCTCTTAACACTTCAAAATGCAACTGAAGAATACAAATACTTTAGTGCCATTCATAGAACTCCATTTCCCAGGGGAGCTGGATTCATGATCCTTACACTTATGGAGGAGCAAGCTTCATGTGCACTGGTGAGAACAATCAAGTGGGACTTAGGAAACCTGGCTTCTGGTCCAAATTCTGCCATCATGTATGTGGCCTTGAGAAATCCCTTTCTATTATTTGGGTTTTTACAATTCAACCTGGATGGCTCAGTTGGTTAAGCATCTGACTCTTGATCTCAGCTCAGGTTTTAATCTCATGGTCATGAGTTCAAGCCCTGTGTTGGGTTCCATGTTGGGTGTGGAAACCACTTTAAAAAATTCATCTGTAAAATCACATGATTGAACTATGTAATCTCTATGGACCCTTTTTGTCCTAATAATCATGATTTGTCCACACAAATACATCCATGTTAGAGCCCCAGAAGTTGGGTCTGTAAATCTAATTAACACCATGTTTAGTATCTCAGAGTCATACAACTCGAGGAGTACCATTCACATTGTGGTGGATATCACTCACCTGAGGCCCTGAGATCATCTGGCATTATATTTAAGAGAACCTGACAAATGCTTTCTGAGTATGTTTCCTGCCATGGCATATATGTCTTGGGCCATGCACGCTGGTTTGTTTATTTTCTCACTAACCCTTGGCACAGGAGCCGCCCACTCCAAAACCTCAGGTACCCACTTCACTGAGAAGGCATATATCTCTAGACATCTGCCTTGGTCTCCTCCCCCAAAATTCCATGAGGAGTGGCATCTCTGCTCAAAGGGAAGAAAGCTTGCATTATACGAAAGGAATAAAGAGGTTCAATTTGGTCAAAGATAGAACATCTGAAGAAAGCATCTTGGCCTGAATAAGATCAGCAGATCTTTTTCTCCCTACCATAAAAGCCCAGGTACATAGGGGAGAAGAAAGTCACAGAAAGGTAATATTAGGATGCTTTACGTTAAGGGGAAGATTTCAAAATTTTATTTGGGCCAAAACAAGAGTACGCTACCTATACCCAGTGAGGGTATGTATCAGAGGGTCATGAGGTATTAACCCAAGGGTATCTTTGGCAGAGGTGGGGAGTTTACACTTCTCCCAAGGATATGAACTGAAGAAGAGGAGCGCTATTAAAACATTAAATATGGTTATAAGTAGGACATGACCTATGTGCACATCTACATCCATTCACAAGAGGCTCCAGAGAACTATAGCTCTACTACATGCTCTGTACATGCACATGGACTTTAACCCTGCCAAACAGACTAAATGGCCTTTCCATCCATCTTTTATGCCCTTGAGCATTTTCCCTCACAGGATTCAGTTTCCCAGTATGTAAATGATGGAGCTGGAATGAAATCATAGTTTTCAAACTGTTCTGTGGAACCCTAGGCTTCAAACTCAAAGGCATGGCTTGAGCTCATGGCTCAACGGTTACCTCATAGATGAAAAAGTCAAGGAGAGGCCAAGAGAGCACAAATCCAAACCCCCTAACACATATTTCAACAGAGCAATTCGCCTTCTATCTGTGTTATAAATTGGCTTCCATGAAAGATTCTAGTTGAAAAAAAAATTGTTGCAATGTTAAAAATAGTTGGAAAGCTACTGACTTGCTTGCTTGCTAAATGCCCTATAAGCTCTAATGTTCTTTATGTCTATGAGGAAAGATTCATGAATTAAGAAGAACTTTTTCTTCTTGGGAGACTGGTACTCTGCTGGGAAGAAATAATACTAAAAATCTCAAGAAGTAGCAAACAGTCATCTTTTGCTGAGCTATGTAGATAGATCTCTGGTTAAGTTTTGCCTCCCAGTTGGGGCATGAGATAAAAATCTTCTGTACTTTAATTGCCTCCCTGTGGGTAAAATTCTAACTGAAGGAAAACTGATTTACCTCGAAAGGAGCTCTGGATGTATGAGTGTAAGGGGCCCCCTAGGTTTCAGGTGAAGCTCTGTTCAAGGAAATTAAATGGTGAGAAACATAACCCTCATCTGAACTTTCCAGAACAAATAGTTAATATGCCTACATTTATTTAGTTTATGGTTTTAAGGAAAATTTAGATATTTATCTTAAGAGGGAGAAACTGTACATTTTAGCACCATCTGCTGGTATTAAATTAGCTCTGGAAACCAAATACCAACTAGCTACCTTACTTAGAGGCTAAACAACTAGCACAAATTAGTCAAGGTGACTTACCTGTTTCAGTCATATAGCCACTTTGAATGATTTATGCGTAAAAGAGAGAGTTGTCATCAAAGTGTTTCATAGGAGCCCAGAACTACTGACTTCCCCCAAAAGATTGGCAGAAAACGTGACCACATGCCTAGTAGAATTTGAGGAGTCCCAGAAAGGTATTTCCTGCTCCCAATTTTTCCACTGCTAGTCAACCCTAGGATTGTCACAACTGTGTTATTTTAGATCCAAAGGCTCTTAGGTCACCTAAAGCCTCAAGTGAAAATATAATTCCTTCTAGAAAGAGATATATTGTAAGCTGCTAGCACTGACACTTCATAAGGAATTAATTGGGTATTCATTGGTAGTCACTTTCAAGAGGGCTATGATTAGGACTTGCTCCTGGACAGTTTCAGTTTATAACTATTGCCCTAATATGATTATTAATAGAACTCTCACTCTCAAATGTGTCCCAGTTTGGGAAATAAACTATATGTTCATCTCAGCCATAACATTTGTTATCACACTGTACATTTGGGTTTACCAAGTCCAACACTGTCAAGGCTGATTAGTTCTTTCTAGGCATTATGCCTACAATTCAGAAGACTCTCAGTAAGTATACAGTGTTGCCTATGTGTGGCTTTATGAGCAAACTTTTATGCAGGCTGGGGTTGGTAGATATAACATAGAACACAGATAATAATACTTGTGGTTTACTACTTGTTAAATTGAAAAGTTTAAATACTAGCTAATCACTCATTACTAACAGTTTTATAAGTTTAAAGGCTACAGTGAAGACTGAAGTAAAAAAAAAAAAAACTACTGGTATCAACTAGCTTACATCTCAACACTTACAACACATTACTGCATACTAAAAGCAGCAGGGTAACATTTTAAAATATCACTCAATAGGTTTTCCCTTCTTGGTCATTAATTGTGTAGGCCTAGACCAGGGTTTCTCAGCCTAAGCATTCTTGACAATGTAGGGGGTTGTCCAGTACATTGTAGGATGTTTAGCAGCATCCCTAGCCTCTACCCACTAGACACCTGCAACACCAACCTCCAGCTGTGACAAACAAAAATGTTTCCAGATTTTGTCAAATGTTCTCTAGAAAACAAAATCAACCCCAGTTGAGTACCATTGACCAAACCTTCTGTGGTTAAACCTAGATCCCAGAGATTATGACTTTTTATAAAGGAGAAAGACAGAAGGCCTATAACAAAAGTCATTGCTCAGCTTTAAGTTTCTAACTAGGCTTTTGAAAGTCCATATGAAGACATCAATCTTGAAACTCAGCCTTTTCAGGAAAAGAAAGGCTATTCTCACAGTCGTAAAGGCTGAGCTATTAAATTTCAATAACCAAAATTGGAGGACTCTTCATAAATTAAATCATAGAATAAGAATGCAAGTTATATTATATGGGAACTTCCCACCCCACAGGAAAAAGAGAAGCCTTCTGGAACTAGAGAAGAAAGGATGGGGTAAGAGGGAAAGCAAAGAATTGTGATTTGATTCTCTTGGTTTGACCCATTAGATTGAAATTTCCATGTGGAATTGCAGGGGAAGAACCCCAGGTAAGATTGGGGAATAAAGTGCTCAACATCACTCAGCATCAGGGAAATACAAATCAAAACCTCAATGAAATACCACCTCACACCAGTCAGAATGGCTAAAATTAACAAGTCAGGAAACCACAGATATTGGCGAGGATGCTGAGAAAGGGGAACCCTCCTACACTGTTGGTGGGAATGGAAGCTGGTGCAGCCACTCTGGAAAACTGTATGGAGGTTCCTCAAAAAGTTGAAAATAGAGCTACCCTGTGACCCAGCAATTACACTACTGGGTATTTACCCCAAGGATAAAAATGTAGTGATCCAAAGGGACACATGCACCCCAATGATTATAGCAGCAATGTCCATAATAGCCAAACTATAGAAAGAGCCTAGATGTCCATCAACAGATGAATGGATAAAGAAGAGATGGTATATATATACAATGGAATATTATGCAGTCATCAAAAAATGAAATCTTGCCATTGGCAATGATGTGGATGGAACTAGAGGGTATTATGCTAAGTGAAATAAGTCAATCAGAGAAAGACAAGTATCATATGATCTCACTGATATGAGGAATTTGAGAAACAAGACAGAGGATCATAGGGCAAGGGAGGGAAAAATGAAACAAGATGAAACCAGAGAGGGAGATAAACCATAAGAGACTCTTAATCTCAGGAAACAAACTGAGGGCTGCTGGAGTGGAGGGGGGTGAGAAGGATGGGGGGTCTGGGTGATGGACATTGGGGAGGGTAGGTACTATGGTGAGTGCTGTGAATTGTGTAAGACAGATGAATCACACACCTGTACCCCTGAAACAAATAATACATTATATGTTAATTAAAAAATTAAAAAAAATCTAAGCCTTGTGCCCTGCTTCCCCAGCCATAGCCTCAGGAGACTATAAGATGCACAGGGAAGCCCCTAAGCCCCTGGTTCTTTGCACAATATGGTGCGAAAGCAATGGAGTAGTTAAGACTAAAAGAAGAAGCAAGGAAAGTGGGCTTGAGGACATTCTTGCATAAGCTTACACACTTCTGCAAGATGTAGGGAAAGAAGCAGAGGGTTCCTAAGCCCCCATTAGGAGAAAGGGAACATAGAAATACTAAAAGAAGCATTAATGAGCCAGAAGAGGAGGTACCAAAGTATAGGGATCTAGAGAAGGGCCTGGCAATATCTATGGTCCTCAGCAGTAAGTGTACGCACAAGGCCCAAAAGACCAGGTGGTCTGATATAATAATAATTATAATAATTATAAATCACTGTATGAATGGTGTTGGGGAAACTGGACAGAAACATGCAAAAGAATGAAACAGGACCACTTTTTTACACCATACACAAAAATAAATTCAAAATGGATGAAAGACCTAAATGTGAGACAGGTAATCATCAAAATCCTAGAGAGGAACACAGGCAGCAACCTCTTTGACATCAGCCATAGCAACTTCTTACTAGATAGTCTCCTGAGGCAAGGGAAACAAAAGCAAAAATAAACTATTGGGACTTCATCAAAATAAAAATCCTCTGGGGCGCCTGGGTGGCTCGGTTGGTTGGGCGACTGCCTTCGGCTCAGGTCATGATCCTGGAGTCCCAGGATCAAGTCCCGCATCGGGCTCCCTGCTCAGCAGGGAGTCTGCTTCTCCCTCTCCCGCTCCGCCCTCTTGTGCTCTTTCTCTCTCTCACTCTCTCTCTCTCTCAAATAAATAAATAAAATCTTTTTAAAAAATAAATAAATAAATAAATAAATAAATAAATAAATAAATAAATAAAATTTAAAAATCCTCTGTATTAAGGAGGGCATGTATTACATGGAGCACTGGGTGTTATACACAAACAATGAATCATGGAACACTACATCAAAAACAAAATGATGTACTATATGGTGACTAACATAATATAATAAAAAAAATTTTTTTAAAGAAAATAGAATCTTTTCTAGCGAGCAAAATAATAAAAAGCCTCTGCACAGCAAAGGAAATAATAATGATTAAAAAAAAAAACCTAAAAGCAACCTGTGGAATGAGAGAAGATATTTGAAAGTGACATATCTGATAGAGGGTTAGTATCCAAAATATATAAAGAACTGATACTACTCAACACCCAAAAAACAAATAATCCAGTTTAAAAATGGGCAGAAGACACAAATAGACATTTTTCCAAAGAAGACTTACAGATGGCTAACAGACACATGAAAAGATACTCAACATCACTGATCATCAGGTAAATACAAATCAAAACTAAAATGAGATATCGCCTCACACCTGTCAGAATGATGAAAATCAACAACATAAGAAACGACAGGTTTTGGTGAGGATGTGGAAGGATGTGAAGGAAGGCACTGTTGGTGGGAATGCAAACTGGTGCAGCCACTGTGGAAAACAGTATGGAAGTTCCTCGAAAAAGTTTAAAATGGAACTACCCTATGTTCCAGCAATTGCAGTGCTAGGTATTTGCCCACAGAATACAAAAATACTAATTCAAAGGTATACATGCACCCTGATGTTTATAGCAGCATTATCTACATTTGCCAAATTATGGAAACAGCCCAAGTGTCCATTGACTGATGAATGGGTAAAGAAGATATGGTATATATATATATAGAGAGAGAGAGAGAGAGAATGGAATATTACTCAGCCATCAAAAAGAATGAAATATTGCCATTTGCAACAATATGGATGGAGCTAGAGAATATTAGTCTAAGTGAAATAAGTCAGTCAGAGAAAGACATACCATATTTCACTCATCTGTGGAATTTAAGAAACAAAATAAATGAACATAAAGAGGGAAAATAGAGGCAAACAAGAAACAGAATCAACTATAGAGAACAAACTGAGGGTTACTGGAGGAGAGGTGGGCAGGGGGATGGGTTACATAGGTGATGGGTATTAAGGAGTGCACTTGTGATGAGCATAGGATGTCATATGTAAGTGATGAATTACTAAATTCTACACCTGAAACTAATATTATACTGTATGTTAGCTAACTGGAATTTAAATAAAACTTGGATTAAAAATCACTGTATGAGTCTGAGCTGGGTTCAGAGCAAAGTTGAACTCTGTAATATAAAGGAAAAAATGTTAAATTTTTGCACCATATGCTTTGTGACTATTCAATTTCTATTGCTCCATATTCTTAGAAATTGTAAGAGAGAAAGTGGGGACCTTCTTAGTATGCTCCCATTTAGATTTCAGAACCTTCAAAATACTTGTCCTGCATCTTTTTTGCACAGAGGGAAAAAAAGCTTTCAGTGCCTTATGAGTCTTCTCTGCTGTGACCCTGTTTCAGTTGGATAAAGAAAATTTCCCCCACATTACAATGCCATATGTTTGCATAGGCTGTATGCTCCAGAATGTCTTTGAATGAAGCCCCATGATTTTGCATCCTTGTCAGGAGATCTCTCCACCTGTTTCCTCTCCTATCTAATTTCTCTGCTCTTTGGAGCACATGGCTGTGTAAAAGTTAATCTGCCTTAGGCTGCTCAAAATTTTCTCTTAAAGATCCTAGCAGTTTATCAGATTTCTGCTACAAACTTCTTGCAGAAGCCATGCCTTTCTTCTTCCCATTTCATACAATGAACAACAAACACATGCTTGAGTATGCACAGAACATTACTGGCCAGGTAGGAACTTTGTAACACCCTTAGGGAGCCTGGACTTGAGCTGAACAATCTTTCTATCTGCCAAGCCAAATAAATTCCCACAATGTTATCTTGCGAGGCAGAGGCTCTGAGGGGAACCAGTTGTGCTAGAAGTAAGGGAAGAAGAAAAGGGCAGGGGGTGGGGGTTAAATGTGGGGAAAACTCAAACACTGCAAGTTGAGGGCCCCTTGGTACATCCCTTAATGATCTCTTCGCAGTCACCAGAATCTACATAGCCCCATCAGCCTCTGGCTTTATTTAGATTGTATGCCCTGCCTGGAATGTCTTCCTTCCTCCTTTCTATCTAATAAATCCTTCAAGGCCCAGCTCAAGCATTAGGTTTTCTAGGAAGCCTGCCCTGCCTCCTTTAGCCTCACAGATCTCACCCTTCCCTGAACTTCTACACCACTTATTGTCACCTTGCACTTAGCATAGATTGTCTTCTAACATATCCTGTACTACCATCTTTGTCAGTTTTTTTAATCTTTCCTGAAAACTCCTTGAGAGAAAGGATAGTGTACAATTATTTTTCATATTCTCCACAGCAGGCCCACAGTAAATAATATGTAATAAAGACATGCTCCCCAACTAATCAAACAAGGGCCTCGGCATAGGAGCAAAATGTCAGGTGGCCATACTTCCTTATAAAAGCTTCATTTTTATACCCCTAACAGAGGATTTTGCACATGGTAAGGTCCTAATAAAGACTAATTTTTTTTTCCTTTTTTAATTTTTTTTATTTGAGTCTGTTGATACACAATGTTACATTAGTTTCAGGTGTACAACTCCGTGATTCCATAACTCTATAGGTTATGCTATCTCACCCTCTGTCACCATACAGTGCTATTACAATATCATTGACTATATTTCTTGTGCTGTGTCTTTTATCCCTGTGACTTATTCATTCCATAACTGAAAGCCTGTATCTCCCACTCCTCTTCACCCATTTTGCCCATCCTTCCACCCCCTTCCTCTCTGGTAACCATTAGTTTGTTCCCTGTATTTACAGATCTGATTCTGCTTTTTGTTTGTTTATTCATTTGTTTTGTTTTTTAGATTCCACATATGAGTGAAATCATATGGTATTTCTCTTTCTCAGTCTGACTTATTTCACCTAAGCATAATACCCTCTAGGTCCATCCATGTTGTCTCAAATGGCACAATCTCATCCTTTTTTGACTGAGTCATATTCCATTCTCTGTGTGTGTGTGTCTGTGTGTGTGTGTGTGTGTGTGTGCCACATCCTCTTCATCCATTCATCTATCTATGGATTCTTGAGCTGCTTCCATATCTTGGCTATTGTAAATAATGCTGCAATAAACATAGGGGTGCATATATCTTTTCAAATTAGTGTTTTCATTCTCATTGAGTAAATACCCAGGAGTGGAATTATTGGGTCATATGATATTTCTTTTTTTTTTTAAAGATTTTATTTATTTGATAGAGAGAGACACAGTGAGAGAAGGAACACAAGCAGGGGGAGTGAGAGAGGGAGAAGCAGGCTTCCCGCCGAGCAGGGAGCCCGATGCGGGGCTCGATCCCAGGACTCCGGGATCATGACCTGAGCTGAAGGCAGACACTTAACGACTGAGCCACCCAGGCGCCCCTCATATGATATTTCTACTTTTAAATTTGAGGAACCCTCCATACTGCTTTCCAGTATTTACCAATTCACATTCCTACCAACAGGGTACAAGGGTTCCTTTTCCTCCATATCCTCACCAACACTTATTTCTTGTCTTTTTTATTTTAGCCACAGGTGTGAGGTAATATCTCATTGTGGTTTTGATTTGCATTTCCCTGATGATGAGTAATGTTGAACATCTTTTCTTGTGTCCATTGGCCACCTGGATGTCTTCTTTAGAAAATTTTCCATTCAGCTCCTCTGCCCATTTTAAAATCAGATTGTTATTTTGGTGATGAGTTGTAGACGTTCTTTATATATTGCGGATATTAACCCCTTATCAGATATACCATTTACAAATATCTTCTCCCATTCAGTAGGTTGGCCTTTTGTTTTGTTGATGGTTTCCTTCACTGTGAAAAATCTTTTATTTTGATGTAGTCCCAATAGTTTATTTTTGCTTTTGTTTCCCTTATTTTAAGGGACATATCTAGAAAAATGTTGCTATAGTCAATGTTAGAGAAATTACTCTCTGTGTTCTCCTCTAGGATTTTTGATTTCAGGCCCCACACTTAGGGCTTCAATCAATTTTAAGTTTATTTTTAAGACTTAATTTTTTAAAGTTCTAAGAGAGGCCTGGCCTGACAAGAAGCTGCCTTCAGGGTCTGAGATGCTGTCCACATTATATAACAAAAGCTAATATTGTTTGAGAATATGTGGTAGGCACTATTATAAGTGCTTTATGTGAATCACATCATTTTAATCATCTCAGACTTAAGGGACAGATTATAATGCTGATTTTACAGATGAGGAAACTGAAGCACAATAAAGTTAAGTAACTAAACCAAAGTCACACAGCTAGTAAGTAGGAGAGCTGTGATAAAAACCCATTATGTCTACAAAAAACAAGCTGATGGTTGCCAGAATGGGGTGAGTGGGCAAAATGGGTGAAGGAGAATGGGAGATACAGGCTTCCAGTTATATAATGAATAAGTCACAGGGATAAAAGGCAAAGCATAAGAAATATAGTCAATGATATTATAATAGCATTGTACGGTGATAGATGGGAGCTATACTTGTGGTGAGTATAGCATAACCTATAGAGTTGCAGAATCATGAAGTCCTACACCTGAAACTAATGTAACATTGTGTGTCAACTATATGCAAATGACATTTTTTAAAGATTTATTTACTTATTTTAGAGAAACAGCACAGGGGGTAGCGGCAGAGAGAGATGGGGAGAGAATCTTAAGCAGACTCCATGCTAAGTGCAGAGCCTGACGCAAGGCTCAATCCCACAACCCTGAGATCAATCATGACCTGAGCTGAAACCAAGAGTTGGATGCTTAACCGATGGCACCACCCAGGTGCCCCTCAAATAAATTAAAAAAAAAAATTAAGTCTGACACCAGGGTGTGTTCTTTGAACCACTATGTTATAGTGCTGCCCTTACTTAAAAACAGAAAGATGGGATCTACAAATAATTATAACCAGAACTTTAAATGATGGTATCTAAAGGATGTAGGTTTAAAAAAAAAAAAAAAGGTTGACAAAAAACAAACAACGTTGTCATAAACACACCGTCAGTACCATACTGGCAAGTGTACATATGATACTGCCACATCTGGGCAAACATGTTGATACTAAGGAAAGTTGGAATTATCACCAGCTACATAGGAGAAAGGTTTTCAACAAGGAAGTTTCTTTAAAGTGGGGAGGGAGATTTAAAGAGATTTAAGTCAAATGGCTAATGAACTACAAAACAAATTAACAGACAGATGTTTTCAGAGTTCAAAAATGGAGATATCCTTTAGAAAGAGACATGTGTGAATGAGATGAGGGGTACTGAAAAGGGATGGTGATGCACCTTCAGGCTAGCTATAGCAAACAGCCATTACCACCTCTGGGTCTGAAGGTTGAAGGGAAGGCAGAAGTTTAACTAGAGTCCTGAGAGAATATCTGCATTGGAGAGGGTTACCAACAGGAGTTGTAGCCTTCTGTAGAAGCCATAGCTGACCCATATCACCTGGCTGGGAAAAAGCTGTGGAGATCAATGTCCTGACCTTCCTCGCCTCCCATCTCCAGAATGCCTACCAAGGCTTCCTATTAGCCAAACCCAGCCAGGCACCAGAGAGTAAGAGAGGGAGTTGATACACTCCATATGGGGCAGTCAGCTGGGGCACAGATCAGGATAGAGAAGGGTTGGGGGTACATCTAGAGCAGCAGAGTATATCCAGCCCATAAGCCATTGGAATTCTAATACATACTTTCATTTATTTATTAATTTTGTGAGGACCGAGGTTTTTATATTAGTTCTTTCTTTCCAGAAGCCTAGTATATATCTCCATATTTGTTTTATGTTCTTCATTAAATTTTGTAAATTTCTGCACATAGATCCTTCACCTTTCTTGGAAAATTTATTCTTACATATTTATAATTTTCATTGTCTGTTGGATAAGATTAACTTTCCATCCTATTAATAAGTGGCTCTCAGTGATATAAAGAAAAGGGAGACATCTTTAAAAACAACATTTCTTAGTTTCTAAAGAATGTAAAGTTTTGGTTCCTTCAAAGTATTTAATTACTCTTATCTGTACGTGTTCAGGTCCTAGCTGCATATTTACGGCAAGGCCGGTTTTAGCCAATGATCCATAACCTGTAACTCAAATTTATTGAAGCAATTATTTATTGCTTGCAAAAAAACACCTCAAAACTTAGTAGCAAAAAACAACCATTTTATTATGCTCACAAATGTTGGGAATCAGGAGTTTGGGCTGGACTAAGCTGGGTGCTTCTACTACTGGACTCTCTTGGGTCATTCATATGGCTGTAACTACCTGATAGTTCAGCTAGGGCTGGATGGTCTAGATGGCCTCACCCCTATGTGTGGCAGTTGGTGCTGTCAGCTGGGCCTCTCAGTGTCGTTTCTCATCCTCAAGATGGTCAGCCTGGTCTTTTTCATATGGTGGCAGGAGAAATCCCAGGAACAAGAGAAGGCAGCTACAAATCACAAGGGTTTTCCGAGCTTCTGTTTATGTCACATTTGCTACTATTCCAATAGCCAAAGCAAGTTACTTGGCCAAGCATCAGTGTGGGAGGGAACCATAAAAGTGCATAGATCCTGGGAGGCATGATTCATTAGGGACAATTACTTTAACAATCTACCACAGCTGTTATTCAGAAGTTAGCCAGACACACCAGTAGCTAGCACAATCGTCTGCTTATTTTCCCATCCTGTCTGGGTTCCTCATGAAAAACTATTCAAATGTCTTCCAAAAACAATGCATGGTAGAAATCCCAAGAGGGAGACCTTGAGGCTATAGTCTGGTCTACCTCTGACCTGCTTGTGCCACCAAATGCCAACAAAAGGAAAAATGAACCTTAATTACATATTGCAAGTTAAAGAAGCCAGTCTGGAAAGGCTATATACTGTATGATTCCAATTATATGACATTCTGGAAAAGGCAAAACTATGGAGACAATAAAAAGTTCAGTAATTGCCAGGGATTGAAAATGGAGGTAGAGATGAATAGGTGGATCACAAGAGTCTTAGAGCAGTGAAACTATTTGGTATGATATTATAATGTTAAATACAAGACATTGTGCATTTGTCAAAAACCTTAAATCTCTAGGGGCACCTGCGTAGCTCAGTCGGTTAAGTGTCTGCCTCAGGCTCAGGTCATGATCCTGGAATCCCAGGATCGAGCCCCACTTTGGGCTCCCTGCTCACTGGAGAGCCTGCTTCTCCCTCTCCCTCGGCCCCTCCCCCCGCTTGTGCTCTCTCTCTCACTCTATCTCAAATAAATAAATAAAATCTTTTTAAAAACCCATAAAACTCTATAACACAAAGTGTGAACCTTAATGTAAACTATGCATTTCAACTAATAAAATGTGTCAACATTGGTTCCTCAATTGTAACTAAGGTGCCACCCTAATGTAATGTAATTTTCAGCCTGTAAAAAGAAGAAAATCCTGCCATTTGTGACAACCTGGAAGACATTATACTAAGTGAAATAGGCTAGACACAGAAAGACAAATATCGGGCACCTAGGTGGCTCAGTTGGTTAAATGACTGCCTTCGGCTCAGGTCATGATCCTGGAGTCCCAGGATCGAGTCCCACGTCGGGCTCCCTGCTCAGCAGGGAGTCTGCTTCTCCCTCTGACCCTCCCCCCTCTCATGCTCTCTCTATCTCATTCTCTGTCTCAAATAAATAAAATCTTAAAAAAAAAAGACAAATATCACATGATTTCATTTACATGTAGAATCTTAAAAAATAAATCAAAATTATAGTGACAGAGTAGAATGGTGGTTACCAAAGGTTGAAGGTGGGAGAAAGGGGAGATATTGATCAAAGGGTACAAACTTTAGATATAAGATTAATAAATTCTGGAGACCTAATATACAACATGCTGATTATAGTTAGTAATAATGCATTGTACACTTGAAATTTGCTAAGAGAACAAATTTTTTATACAAAAAAATCATAACTAGGGGAGGCGATGGATACGTTAAGTAGTCTGATTGTGATCATCATTTCACAGTATATACATATATCAAAACATCACATTGCATATCTTAAATATATGCAATTTTTATTTGTTAAAAATAAACAAGAGCGCCTGGGTGGTTCAGTCAGTTAAGCATCTGCCTTTGGCTCAGGTCATGATCCCAGGATCCCGGAATTGAGCCCTACATGGGCTCCCTGCTTGGTGGGGAGCCTGCTTCTCCCTCTCCCTCTGCCACTCCCCCTGCTTGTGCTTGCTCTCTCTCTCTGTCAAATAAATGAATAAAATATTTAAATAAATAGATAGATAATAGATAAATAAATATTAAAAATAAGAAGAAGAGAAACTGTGAGGGGAAGAAGGTTTGAGAACTCCATACTATTTGTTCAATTTTTCTGTAAACCTAAAACTGCTCTAAAAAATAACCTATTGATTAAGGGGGAAAAAAGTGTAAAAAAAGAGAAAGGGAACTGTGGTAGACATATTGGTAGCTCCCAATGAATAACTCCTCCCAGTGTTTATGCCCTTGTGTAGTTCCCTCCCCCACTGACTCTGGGCTTGACCTTGTGACCTGTTTTGGCCAGTGAAATATTAGCAAGCATGATACAAATAGAGGCTTATTTTCTAGGAATGCTCCTTCTTGGAGCCCAGCTGCCATGCTCTAAGAAAGCCTGGGTTAGATCCTGCTGGAGAGGGGAAAAGGCTACTTAGGCCCTGAAAGACAAGATATCGTGCAGAGAGAAAACACATGGAGGAGAACCAAGGCACCCCAGCTCAGCCACCAGCTGAACTCAGACACAGACTGATCCCAACAAATATCCCTGAAACAAAAGAACCCATCAGCCAAACCCACAATGTCATGAGAAATAATAAATTGTTTTGCTTCAGGCCACTAAGCTTTGGGGTAGTTTGTTGTGCAGCAATAGATAATTGAAACAGGAAGCTTTCCTTTTAAAAAAAAAAAACTCTTGAAAAACAGCTATTGATAGCATTTACAAAATAATAGTATGGTGGGATGTGAGCACAGCTTTGTATTTTAGTTTCTTCCCTGTGTAAAACAAACTTTTCAGAATAAGAAACAAAGCAAGATATTGGCCTTGTTAGCACACAGTAGATATTAGAAGTCCCTTATTTTTCATAGTAATTCCTTACATTTATATAAATGATTTGTAGATAGCAAGGTATTTTCCTATGAACCCCATATTGTAATGGTGAAAACATGGAGGCCAGAATGAGAATTTGGGAATTGGTGCAATATTAGGCCATAACTTATTCCTAAGCAAGAATAATATGATGAAAATCATATTTGAGAATAATTCTTCTAGTATCCATACATGGGATCATTTAGAGCAAAGAATCTTGAAGTCCATGAAACAAGCCATGTTGTAAGGCAGGTGGAAAATATCAAGGGAAATGATAATAAGAATCTTAGAGGGACGCCTGGGTAGCTCAGTTGGTTAAGCATCTGCCTTTGGCTCGGGTCATGATCCCAGAGTCCTGGGAACCAGCCCCATGTTGGGCTCCCTGCTCAGCGGGGAGCCTGCTTCTCCCTCTCCCTCTGCTGCTCCCCCTGCTTGTGCGCTCTCTCTCTCTCTCACTCTCTCAAATAAATAAATAAAATTTTAAAAAAAGAATCTTAGAGATGTAGCTGATAAAGGATCCACAAGATTTACAATCTAATTAGATATGGTGAAAAAGAAAAGTCAAAATGGGCTTTGTATTGGTTTTCTATTGCTGCTCTGCCGAATTACAACACGCATTTATTATTTTTCAGTTCTGTAGGTAGAAGTCTGATATGGGTCTCACTGGGCTAAAATCAAGGTGTCAGCAAAGCTGTACTCCTTTTTGGAGATTCTAAGTGAGAATTATCTTCCTTACACTTTCCAGCTTCTAGAGGCCACCCACATTCCTTGCTTCATGACCCTCTTCCCCCATCTTCACAGCCAGAAGTATTGCATCTGTCTGAGACTTTCATTCCTAGTCACATCTGCCTGTGACTCTCCCTCTGCCTCCTTCTTCCACTTTTAAGGACCCTTGTGATTATACTGGGCTCACCTGGATAATCCAGGAGACTCTCCCCATTTCAAGGTCAGTTGATTAGCAACCCTAATTCCTTAATTCCTACAACCTTAATTCTCCTTTGTCAAGTAAGCTAATATAGTTACAGGTTCTGAGATTAGGACATGGACATCTTTTGGGGTTTGGGAGTACTATTCTGCCTGCCACAAGCTTCAGGAGTTAGAACTTAGGAGCTCAAAAGGATGGTAGTGCCACTGATGATGATGGAGAAAATGAAAGGAATTCATTTGGATGGGAAGACAACAAAGGTTTGCCAAGTGAGATGAAGTGTCCAAATGGCAATGATCCCCACAACCATTGATCTTGAGGATCTAGACCCCAGGAAACTCATCATGACTAGGGACAAGAACTTAGAGAGCTTTACACTTGGAGGTGAAGTCTTAAAGCCTTTGAGCCACTGATCTCACATAGTCATTTTAGAAAGGGAATAACACAAGGATAAGAAGCTGAAAAAGGAAGTGCCCACATCACCTCTTATCTAGACCCAACATGGGCAAACATCCATTCTTTGGAGAACTGAAAGAAACCAAAGGAAGGCCTAGAGGGCCCTGAAGATGGTGCAACAAAATTCCAAAGGGGACCATTTAGCTGGTCCTTTCAACCACATCTGTGGCCCAGATGTTCCATGTAACCAGAGCACGTGCCCACACCAAAAAGCCAACATTATATGCTCCATGAGGTCTGTGGCCAATGTAAAAGTGTGGAGGAACCTGTCCACATGGCAAACCAAGTTTGTTATTTGTGTCACATCAAAGCCAGAGCCTCAATGAATTACTGCCCTCTGAGGTCATTTAATTATGATTAAGTGAACTAAGAACCAGTGTAAATGGCATTTTATACTCCAGTGAATTAAGGTATGAGATGTAGCCGAAGTGAATAAGATTTATGGCCCAAACTCATGCAACCTTACAGTAATTTCATGACACTTTTACTATGAGGCAAGCGATGCCAGCTCTTGAAATAATTAAAAGTACATACCAACTCTAAGGCTGGGCTTCAGGCATTTATGGGAAACCAGGAGACAGAATGAGGAGCAGGTTTATTTGTGCCTAATTTACTCTGGATAGCAGCAGCTGTTTCTTTTACTTGCAGCAAAAGTCTTAATTAGGGTGGGAAGACTGACCCTGAGCAGGCCATGCTGGCTCCAGGAGGTCAGACCATACCACACATCTCCAGGAGCCAGTTCCTCCCCAAAAGAATTATTCCCTCCCCAAATGAGAAATGCTTCATATACAAGTAGCTTTTCAAATTCCTGCACTCATATGCCACTGTCCTCTGCAGATCCCTTTGTGCCCTCAAGATAACCATTCATAGATGCAAGGAATCACTGTCCACAGACCCCAAGGGAACTGGCAGAATGGGATATGGGTCAGCCAGAACGTGCCTCATTTACCTTTGTCACTTTGTTCCCCCACTGCCAGCTTTCGCTTGCCTTCTGGTACTTCTACTTCTTCAGATTTATGCACCAATTGGCATCTTCGTGGATTCAGATTTTGCCCTCCATCTCAGGGATTCTGATCTCATCTCTCCCATTCAATGTGGGAGGTCCCATGAACCAAACCCAGAGCCAATAAGGGAAGACCTCCATTACCTTCAGCTTCTCATATTTCCAAGTTAAGAAACTTCAAGTATGAGGATGAATCTTTGCCATTATAATCAGTTAAGTTCAAATATAGGACAGAATCTTTTCCTGGCAGCTCCTGACACTCATAACAGTGCCTGATTATATCAGGCATAAAGAAAACAAGGAGATGAAGAGAGTGTTGTTAACCTCTAATCACTGAATAAAACAATATATTTTTATTTATCAGGTCAGATGAGTTGAAGAGTTTGACTATTGCAATATTATCCTAACTAATCTCCCCATCTTTAATCTTGCCCCACTCTAAACGTGTCTCTCTCTCTAAACTGAATAATTTTTCTAAGCAACAAATCAGTTTAAGTCACTTTATAAAACCTTTCAGTGGACCCTCATTGCCTATTGGGCAAAGTCTACACTCCATATCATGGTCAACAGCAGAACTTCCCAACCAGTGTGCCCTAAATGGATTACAGATATACCCAGATATTGATCCCCTCAGCTCTATGGAGAAACCTGGGGTAGATGATCCCCAGAAACTTTGACCTTAGGAAGAGAAGTTTTTTGACTTACAAAGTTGGAAAGAGGGCTTTCAAAATTTTGGTGCTTCCCTCCCTCTCTAACCACTTATTTAGTTCCTAAATGCACACACACACACACATTCTTTTTCTTGACACATGAATGTATATATATGCTTAACATCTAGATTATATAGAACATTATAAAGCATCAGAATCACCAAGGGAACAAATTAAAATGCAGATTCACAGACTCCACTACAGATATACAGTAAGTCTGGAAATCTGAGTTTTAAAAAACAGTCTAATTCTGATGCAGATGGTTTGTAGACCACACCATCAGAATTACAGCCTACTCCAGCTATACTGGATCATACCATAATTCTTCAAATGCACATCCTCTCTCCCTGGTCTTTGCCCAAGCAGTTCTCTGTGCCTGGGATGCCTGTCCCCCATCTGATCACCTAGCTAATCCTTATTTATGCTTTAGGCCTATGCTTAGACCTTATTTCCACTGGATAGTTTTCCCAGACTCCAGAGACCATGTTAGGTTTCCCTCCTATTTTCTCTCTGAGGCTCCATACTTCTCTTGTGGGACTTAAATGATTATCTGCCATAGAGGCAGAGATCATGTCAATCTTGTTTACTATTTTATCCCTAACACACTCTAGTATATGATCTAGTTCACTATAGGCATGCAGTAAACATTTAAACTAATGCCTTAGCTTGAATAAAGGTCCCAAAGGAAATCTAACTTCAATCAGCCATTTGAGATCTAGGTGTGATGATAACCTCTGTCATCTTCAAAATAGAGCAAGCCACCAATCTAGCTCTAGATGCAGAGAACCAGGAACGTAACTCTTCCCTGTTTCCCAGTTTGTATAAACATTCTTCGTGCTTTGTAGTAAAACTGGAAAAGTGCTGCTGCCCCGCCCCCAATTTTGTCCTCTGTGGATGGCATCCTTTATCACTTCTAAGGCCCAAAGGTACACCAAAAGACCTTCTTTGTCATCTCTGACATAGTTTCTCATTTATCAGCATCTTGACAATGACTTTTATTACCCAGTATCACTCAGAATTTTTTTTCCTTCTGGCTTCTTTTCTGAATGGTTTTCTCCTATCCAAACAAGAGATGACATTTCACTTTCTTCTAAACCAGAGGGTTGTAAAGCATTCCTCAAGCCCTTTCATTCTCTTTGTTAATAGGGGTACCAGTTTTAGGGCAACCTGGTTTGTCCAGGACATTCCCACTTTTAACATTGAAACTCCCCTATCTCCGTATTTTCCCCATACCCCAGCCCCTGGCAACCACTGTTCTACTCTCTGGTTCTATGAGTTCAACTTTTTGTAATTCCACGTATAAGCGATATCATACAGTATTTGTCTTTCTGTGTCTGGCTTATTTCAGTCAGCATAATGTCCTCCAGGTTCATTTATGTTGTTACAAATGGAAGGATTTCTTTCTCATGGCTGAATAATATTCCATTGTATAAATATAACACATTTTCTTTATCTATTCATCCAATGATGGATACTTAGATTATTGGTCAACAACAAAAACTTTCCAGGTGCCTGGATGGCTTAGTCAGTTAAGCTTCTGCCTTCAGCTCAGGTCATGATCCCAGGGTCCTGGAATTGAGCCCTGCTCAGCAGGGAGCCTGCTTCTCCCTTCCTCTGCTACTCCCCCTGCTTGTACTCTCTGGCTCTATCTCTCTGCCAAATAAATAAATAAAATCTTTAAAAAAAAAAAACAAAGACAAAAACTTTCAGTTAAATGAGTAAGTTTGGGGAATCTAATGTACAGCATGGAGGTTATGGTTAATAATGCTATATTGTATACTTGAAATTTATGGAGAGTAGATCTTACATGTTTTCATCACAGACATAAAAGAAATGGTAACTGTGAGGTGATGGATGTATTAATTAACTTGATTTAGTAATCATTTCACAGCATATACATATATTAAATCATCATGTTGTATACCTTTAAAAATCACATTTTATAACCTAAATACATACAATTTTTATTTGGCAATCATACTTCACTAAAGCTGGAAAAAATAGTCTTTTAGAAAATAAAAAAGGAAAGAAAGATCCCCCTTTCAGGAAACCCCTTAGTTCTGGGCAAACCAGGATGGTTGGTCAACCTAAATTTGCATTTACAACAGTAACTGACTCCCCCAGCCCTCAGATAAGTAAATGTGGGCTACTCAACCTTGGAACAAATAGGGATCCTCCAGTTGAGATTTCCAAGAACTGTGCTGGGGCCATCATTTCCACACCCATTATCAATGCTATTCCATCTCCACTGGATCTGGGATGTACTGCTTTTAAATCTAAGTAGTCAGTCTCTCTTATACACACACCACCTGAAAGACTCCCTAACTCTCACAAGTATACAATTCACACAGTAAAAAGCAATGTTTGATTTACCTGTTCTGGGCCTGTTCTCACTGCTTTAAATCTAGGCTTCATTGCCCTCCATGACTTCTGGGCAGAGATTTTTTTTTTTTGTAATTTTAAAAATTGAAATAAAATTTGCCATTTTAAAGTGTTTGGGTAGGGGGCTCCTGAGTGGCTCAGTCATTAAGAGTCTGCCTTTGGCTCAGGTCATGATCCCAGGGTCCTGGGATCGAGCCCCACATTGGGCTCCCTGCTCCGCGGGAAGCCTGCTTCTCCCTCTCCCACCCCCCTGCTTGTGTTCCTGCTCTTGCAATCTATCAAATAAATAAATAAAATCTTTTTTAAAAAGTGTTTGGGTGGGTTTTTTAGTATATTTACAATGTTATGCAAACATCATCCCTCTAATTCCAGAACATTTCCAACACCCCCCAAATATACCCCTTTATCTTTAAGGTCAGAGATCTTTAAGGTCCCCTCCACTATTGAATACACCTGTTCTTCAAATGTGATGATGATAAAAACAATAGATTCTGCATTTCAATTTTTTATCTAATAAACAGAAATGAGATATACCAATCCAATATGTCTGGTCCCCTTTGCAACCAAAGACATCACATTTGAGGATAACATAATAAAAATAACAATTCCCTACATCACATAATATAATAATAATAAATGCTTCCATTTATATGCTACCATACAGCTTAAAAGGGGTTCTCATATTCTCTCTCTCATTTGATAATATATACATAACTCTCAGACTCATGGAGCCAATCTTTATTTTGATACACAGCTGACTAGCCTTTAATAAGGTTCTAACTCCTGAAGTTAGTTTTATTTGCCTACTCAAATTCCAACCAAGCAGAGAGGCAACTGAGGATGACATCCAAAAGGCAGTTATGGCCCAAACTGAAGGCCCAACTTAACACATCCACCCTGAGGACAAAGTGAACAGACACTTCAGAAAACAGATATCATTGGAAGAGCTTCACCTTCCCCAAACATGCATTTCTCCTCTTTAGAGGTCACCCAGACTAAAAGAGTCATTTGTATTTCCCCCTTGATCCTAGGATTTCCTTAATCTCTCCTAGAGGTGCTAATTAGGAAAAGCCAGAGGACCATGTGGTAGTAATGACATTAACCTTTCATATCTACACCAGGCTCTATGGTTTATAAGGCCTTTTCACATTTATTAGATCTATTTAATCCTCTCAACAATCTTGTGAGGTAGATAAGCATTATCCCCCTTAACATAAAAGGCAACTGAGACCCAGAGGGGTAACCAGACATGTTTTTTGTCCTACAGTTAGTAGGTGAAAGAGTCAAGAGTCAAAGACAGGTGCCTTGAGGGGCACCTGGGTGGCTCAGTTGGTTAAGCGACTGCCTTCGGCTCAGGTCATGATCCTGGAGTCCCTGGATCGAGTCCCGCATCGGGCTCCCTGCTCGGCAGGGAGTCTGCTTCTCCCTCTGACCCTCCCCCCTCTCATGTACTCGCTCTCTCTCATTCTCTCTCTCTCAAATAAATAAATAAAATCTTTAAAAAAAAAAAAGACAGGTGCCTTGATG
The DNA here is from genome assembly GCF_029215605.1 of Mirounga angustirostris. Lineage (NCBI taxonomy): Eukaryota > Metazoa > Chordata > Mammalia > Carnivora > Phocidae > Mirounga > Mirounga angustirostris. The sequence continues at coordinate 61,721,090 of NW_026991719.1, forward strand.
AGGCCACATGTTATATATTCAACTCCCATCTGGGAGACTTGACTAGAGGGTTAGCCTTCTGGTACATTCTTGTCATGGTTAGCTGTGGGCTGTCCCTGGGCCCCAGGGAGTTATATCTCTTTAAGCTCCCAGCCCATAATTCCAAGGCTCCCAGTACCTACCTAATACCTCATATTGCCTACCTAATCCTTACCTCCACCCTCCCAAATCAGATCTTTCCCAGCAAGTTTTTCATAGACATAATGGGAGAATTAAAGTAGTAAAATTACTAAATACATCCTAAGTAGCACTTTTGGCCTCCCACTCTACCTTTGAATATACCTGCCATTCTATCCAGGGTCTTAATCATACTTCTTTCTGCTTGTTTATAAAGGGTAAGGGAGTCTCTCCAAGTTCCAAAGTCCTTATAAGAGGAGGCAGTCAGACTTGAAACCAATAACTGGTTCTGTTGCTTAGTTTATGACCAGACGCCTGGCTCTAACTCTGGCTCTTGGCTGGCCTCTGTGAACAGAAAGAAGAAAACTCGTTTTTCATCCTCTGTTTCCAAAGTCTGATCTAACTATCTGCATGCAAATTCCATGATGGAGTTAGGCGCTTTATGTGGCAGCAGGTGGAAAGTGTTTCATTCCTGATGGGAATTCCTGGGCCCAAGGAATTTCCTTCTCACAGCAGCTCACAGTCCCCTGCTCTCTGATTGCCCCACCATCTCCTAAGCAAAGCAAACAGAATCCCAGCTCAGTTTGGCCCAGCAACATCTTTCCTTCTCACAGCAGCTCACAGTCCCCTGCTCTCTGATTGCCCCACCATCTCCTAAGCAAAGCAAACAGAATCCCAGCTCAGTTTGGCCCAGCAACATCTCCCTTAAGTGCTAACTGCTTACTTGAATTAGGAACCAGGACCTCCAAGAATAGAGTTTAGTTGTGTGGGGAATTGGCAAGCGCCCGAGGCTGAAAACGAGCAGCCCAGTACTCCTAAGCCTACCTATCTCAAATCATTTCACAGAGTTTTCTCATCTAGAAGGCAAAGATAATAGTGGCTTCCCAGCCTGCCTCCATAAGGGTTTGCACAGAAAATGAAAAGCCGTATCCAAAAATAAATGACAAAGTATAGAATAAACTTGTTCAGCCCACTATCCCTCAGTCCCAGCCCTAAGGCACAGTTAGTCCTTGGTTAGTGGATAAGAGTGTTCAAAGGACAGCAAAGCAGTTAAAACACACACTGCCTTTCCAGGCCCCATCCTCTACTCTTTTCTCTGAGTCTGAAGGTTATCTAAATTGAGGCTGATGGGGGTGGCATGTAAAGAATGTGTGTGTGTAGGGGGGGTGCTTCCACAGCAGGCACAAGAAGGGTCTGGGCATGAGTCTACATATGTATGAGCAAGCATTGAAGTAAGGGTACTAGGGATGCCAAGAGGCATAATGGTTAATGTGCCCAAAGTATGTGAATCACACCCATGTACAAAGAACATCAGTGCCTACCCTCACCCAGCTCTCTTTTCTACCTGCTATTAATTCAATCCTGCAACAAGACCAACCTTTGCTGGGCTTATGCAAGGAGATGATCCCTTCTTTTCATTATGATCCCAACTTAGCTCCTATCTAAAGTTGGAAGAGAGCCGAGGATGAACTCCTAGACCCAATTACTTTGAGAAATGGGGCAAAAAATAGCAGAGAACTAAGGCCTGAGAGGTAAGGTTGCCAGAGCTAGTACTCAGATTTGAAAGTTTTGCAGGCCAATGACAAGATGTAGGAAGCAGTCAGATTCTTACATGAACAGCAATGTCAAGCAGAGAACTTTCAAGGAGAGGGATAGCTGAGTTTTCTGTCCTCCCTATTATTCTATCAAAGTCACCTTTGACCCCTTGGTCTCATTCTTGTCTTTTTCTGAGCCTAACCCACTTTGTACTTTGTCCTATCCTGTTTCTAATAGGCTATGATAAACTTGACTGAAGAAGTATAGAACAACTGCAGATACTTGCCCTCTCACCCCCCCCCCCACTGGGATCTGCCTACTACTTAACATATTTTCTAGTCATCTCATGTTCATTCTCCAAAGCAACAGTTTCAATTCTTGCCCACTTTCCTTAATGCACTGGCCTCCTCCCACTCTTTCTTAGCAGATGATCTTACCTCCTTCTATACCTACAAGATAGTCTTATCAGGCCCAAAAACCTTCCACTCTACCTTAAATATCTCAAACGCTATACCTAGCTCTCATTCCTCTCCCTCCTGTCTTTGAAGAAATTAACCAGTGCCTCAATCCATGCTTTCAATTCAGTTCCCACCAGTCCCCATCCAGAGCTCTACTCCCTCTTGGGTTGATTTAAATGTGTGCACTTTTTCTCCTCAGCAAGACCCTGTGACAGAGACTGTTACACTATTCCATAGCTTCCATGGCAAAACTTATAAAGAGCAACTGACCTGAGAAAGGAATCTGATTTCAAGTATTCAATACACTATAAATCCTTAGAAAATCAGCTTCTGAGAAGCAGTTTAGCATAGTTGTTAAGAGCACATGCTTTAGAGCCAGACTACTTGAATTAAAATTTAGCTCCACCATTGTTAGCTCTGTGATGTTGGATAATTCACTTTTTTCAAATTTCCAAACATATACAAAAGTTGAAGGAATTTTACAATGAACACCCATAAACCTACCACTAGATTCTACCATTAAAATTTTACTGTACTTGTTTTATCATATATATATACACACATACTTATTATCCATCCCTCTATCCATGCATCAGGCCATCCATTTGTTGTTGTATCTCATAGCACATTGCATACATCAGTACACTTCCCCCTAAACACTTCAGCATGCATGTTATTAACTAGAGTTTAGAATTATTTGCATTTAACTTCTCTGTGTCTCAGTTTCCTCATCTATAGAAGAGGGAAATGATAGTACCTACCTCAGAAGATTTGGGCAAGAGTTAATACATGTAAACACTTAGGGTTGCCTGGGTGGCTCAGTCAGTTAAGTGGCTGCCTTTGGCTCAGATCATGATCTCAGGGTCCTAGGATCAAGCCCTGCATCAGGCTCCCTGTTCAGCAAGGAGTCTGCTTCTCCTTCTCCCTCAGCCCCTCTCCATGCTTGTGTGCACTCATGCTCTCTCTCGCAAATAGACAAAATCTTTTTTAAAATACATGTAAACACTTAGAATAGTGCCTACATATAGAAAATAGTCCAAAAAACTCATCATTATTATTAGTACTATAGCAAATCCCACCCACTCCATTGCATCCCTTCCTTCCTCTCCTATCCCTCCTAACACACAAATTCATGAATTGTCTCCTAGGTTTTCTGAGGTCCCCACATCAATAGGAGTTTGTTCTTTCTCCCAAAAGAGACAATTTTCTCCAACCTTCACATCCCTTGACACCCAGTCACCCTAACGTGAAATTATAGAGCTTCCTTCATGGTCAGGTGACTCCTTTCTCATCTGTCTTTGTTGCACCATAATTTGGAGTACTTGGAGAGAGAACACTTGCAATGGGCTGAAAAGGTCTCTGTCAAAGGAAGTAACTTTCTTCTATACCACACTGCCCTTCTGTTTAAAATCACAGTCCAATCTACTTGAAAATCACAGGTGGGGGAAAAACTGACTGGAATATTTGCCCTGTAAGCCAAATAAGTAACGTAGGATAGCAAAGAGAGGGTGGCATATCCTTCCCCTCTCCAAGAGGAGCCAAGTTGCTGAAAAGATTTGCCTAACACTCCCTGTTATTATACATTACAAAGTAGGGGAAGCCCTAACCCAAACACAATCCACCCATAGCCTTGGACAATTTTCTTTCTGGGCCGCATCGCCATACTTCTTGACCAAGTTGTATATAGTAAGCAGAATTCTAAGATGTGCCCCCAAGATTTCCAGCCCCAGATGTATATATCTTCTCCCATTTATTCAAACACTAATTTAGGTGTTGTTGTGAAGGGATTTTGCAGATGTGATTAAAGTTCCTAATGAATTGACTTTATTTTAAAATTATTCTAGGTGGACCTGACCTAATCAAGTGTACACTTAAAATAAGTTAGAGATACTTAAGTCAGCAGAGGTTCTCCTATTGGCCTTGGAGAGGCAAACAAACCATGTTGTGAACTGCCTGTGGAGGGGGCCACATGGTAAGGATCTGAGGTTAAGAGTTGAGAGTGGTCCCCAGCCAACAGCGAGAAAGAAAATGAAGACCTCAGTCCTACAACCACAAGGAAATATATTCTGCCAAAAAATCAGTGAGCTTAGAAGAGGACTCAAGCCTCAGATGGAAGTGTAGCCTTGTGGAAACCTTGATTTTAGCCTGGTGAGACCCTGAGCAGAGAACCAGCTAATCTGTACTGTGACCCTGACCCATAGAAACTGAGAGATAATAAGTTTGTTTTGTTTTAAGTCACCGAATTTGTGGCAATTTGTTACACAGCAATAGAAATCTAATAGTGTGGGAAATCTCTCTTTTCCCTTAGTTCAATGAAGATAAGGTTGGGATTTGTCAAAAAGAGTTTTTACCAGGAAACCAAGGGAATGAGGAAAAAAACACGAACACAGAGCCAGCTAATTTTACTTAACATTGAATTCTAATCCTAAAGTAACTCAAGAAGTTCCACAGGTTGACCTGACACAGCTAATGGGATATCCCATCCCCATTCCTTCTTCATGGACAATTCACTTTTTTCAAATTTCCAAACATATTTGGATATTCCAAACACTTTAGCACCATCTGGGGTGAGAGAATCAATGCTAAAGCAAGCCACTAAGACATAGAACCCTAGGTTCTGGACTAGGCCCTGTTTTACCTCCAAAGCCTTCCTAACCTTCTAGAACAGAAAGGTCCCTTCCTTTCTTGTCCCAGAGATTAATCTTTGGGGTTGCATACCTTTTTGAACCAACCTTTCAGTCACTTCTCTAGCCAGTCAGAGAGATTTTCAGAACTCTGGCCACCGGAAATCCTACCTTCTCGCCTGGCCTAACCTGCCCTGTGGTCTTTGGACCACTAACTGAAGTTTGTAGATTTGTGCTCTTTAATTAGTAAAATGGAAAAAAAAAAAAACTGCTGATTGACGCTTCATGGATCTTCCTCTTTCTTCCCTGCTTATAAGAGCAAATGTGCCTCCAGAAGCTGTTTATTCTCTTAGAACAAGGTGACATTCTTCAACTCCAGTCTCCAAAAAAATTCATGATTTTGTCCCTCCAGGGGACATTTGATGTCTGGAGACATTTTAAATTGTCACAACTGGGTGAGAGTCTGCGACTGGGTAAGAGGATGTATTGGCATCTAGTAGGTAGATGCCAGGGATGCTACTAGACAACCTACAATGCACAAGACAGCATACACACACACACACACACACACATACACACAAAGAACTATGTGGCCCAAAATGTCAAGAGTGTCAAGGTTGAGCAAGTTTGACATAGGGTGTAGGAAATTGGCTGAAGATGAGGGACTATGCTTCTTTTAGCTATATATAGGGAATGAAATAGAAAATAAGGCAATGGAGGAATGCCAGGGCCCAGACATCACAATGTCTACCCCTGCCATAGAGATCTTTTGGTTAAGAGCCCTAAGAGCAATGCTCCAACTCTCCCCCGTCTGGAACTTTTGAAAGGGAACTTTACAACCACAGTTCCCATCACAATTCTAGAAGCACTATCCACACTACTATGAGTGAGAGTAACTTACGCTCACAAAGGAGAGAAGACTCAGCAGAAAGGAAGACAGAGAAAAAAAGCAGAGAAACAGAAACAGGGACATGGGCAGCATGCAAAAAAAAGAAGAATATGCACAGGAAATAGCCAAGTATCCATTTGGATACCCACAAAATAAATCATGTAACTGGGAAAAGTTAATCTCAAAGGCAAATATTTCTGAGATAGGGGGAAGCTGAAGAACATCAAAGCTGAAAGCTTTGGAACCCTGGCCCTACTAACCCATGAGCCAGAGGTTGGCCTTAACCTATGGTGAGTTGCAGAAGTCATTTTGGTCTGTCCCAGGGTCCAACTGAGGCACAGGGAAATCTGGCACCCTATCCAGGGTCCTGGTCATTAGGAAAAATACTCTAAGCTGAGCAAACTGCCAGCAGAGACCTAGAAAAGATCTTAAAATACGATACTGGAGAATCAGCAGGTATAATTGATTAAGACAGATGAAAGAAACTAAGTCTGGACTAGAGCAAACCTGAGGAGGGCACTAGCAATATGCATGTATTTGAACCATATAAACACAGCTAAAGGAAATAGTTGGGATAGCGGTAGGGGGATCATGGGCAAGAGGCTACTGAATCTCAGGGGAAACAAGAAACCAAAAAGATAATGCAGGACACACAAAAACCCCATCTCTATCTGCAGATCAAGTGTGTTTGGGCTGGCCCTGGACACCAATAACAACTTTTGCTTGGTTGGTGGAGAGGGTAATCATATTTTTTGTATCAGCCCCTACCACTCAAACTTCCTTTACCCAAAGTTGTGTCTTCCATATAGTCAACTTTCAAGGCAATATAGCGTCCTAGGGAAAGACAGATCCCTTCCAAATAAGGTGGGCAGAAAAGGCTTCACAAAGGTTTATTGGCTGACTCCATTTGTTGAACAAATCTTTACTAAGAACCAAAATTGTGCAGAAGATTGTGCTAGGGATCTTGAGAATACAAAGGAAATGCTGGACAAGGTCCCTGCCCTCCAATAGCATATAACGTCCTCCAGAAAAACATCAACAGAGCCATCAACGTTAGTTGTGTCACTGTTTCACTGTTTATCACTGATAAAGGCAGGCGGTACAAGCAAAGCCGTCCTAGGGTGCCCAGACAGTGGACTACAGAAAGACTCCTGAGATCTAATGTCCAAAAAGACTTCTGAGAAGAGCAAGGCCTTGAATGATAGGTAAGATTTAGCATGGCTTTACCAAAAAAGGAAGGTCTATCCAGGGGAATAGAACAACCAAGAGGATAGTTTGAGTGTAAAAAAAAAAAAAAAAATCTCATCAAGGAATAGGGGTGGGAGGACTTTCCCTGATGACCCTGAAAACATTGTACGTAGGTGACCACAGCATAGGTTCCTTACTGTTCTGCCTACACATGAGGTCAGCTTTCAAACACTCCTTTACTAAGGTGAATATGGCCTTCCCTGACTTGGCCCTAGGTCTCTTGCGACTTCCTTTCCACAATGGCCCGACCGGCTGGCTCTTCAATATGCCCTCTGATAGATGGATTACGCTCCATCACCTACCATCTGGGATTGCTAGATAAATATCTGTCTGGCCATGTTACGTCAGGATGCCTAGAAAGGCCTGAGTGACTTAATTTCAAAAAACCTGATGTAGAGATGTGCTCCAGGCCTTCTTCCTGGGGTATGTTAGCATTTATAAACCCCAAAAGGAGTTGTAGCCACATCTGAGAGCCCACATGGAGCCTCCAGTGGAAAGAAAGATGAAAACCCCATCCCCCTTCTAAATTTATATGGTATCTGCAGCCACCAGGTTATAGGAGCTGCTTTTGACTGTTTTCACTGTAAACAAAATGAAAGGATATGAAACTACTTAAGGGAAGATGCTATTTTACTTTGACATCTGAAATGCATCCTACTCTCAAAGGAAAATCCTCTCATTATACACGGAGTACAGTCAACTATAGGACAAGAGTTACTATAATGGAAAAAGGGAAGAGACCAATGGTCTCTCTTACCACAGTCTGCAACTTCCCTCCGTAATGACCTGCCTGGCTCCCTGCCCAGGTATTCCTCTGTGCCACATAGCTACAGGCACTTTGTTCACTCAGTCATTCATTCACTTCTTCAACAATTTTTACTAGATACTAGCTCCTAATATAGATACTAGCTCTATATTAGGCCCTGTATCAGTACTGGAGATCTAATCAAATGAAATAATCCTAGTCTCTGTCCTCCTGAAGCTTAAATGTTAGTGGAGAAGACAAACATTTAAAAATCACATGAATACCCACCATTTGCATTGACATGGATGGACCTGGAGGGGATTATGCTAAGTGAAATAAGTCAAGCAGAGAAAGACAATTATCATTATGGTTTCACTCATATGTGGAACATAAGGAATAGAGTGGAGGACCACAGGGGAAGGGAGGGAAAACTGAAGGGGGAGAAATCAGAGAGGGAGACAAACCATGAGAGACTCTGGACTCCGGGAAACAAAATGAGGGTTTCAGAGGGGAGGGGAGTGGGGGGATGGGATAGCTGGGTGATGGGTATTGAGGAGAACACATGTTGTGATGAGCACTGGGTGTTATACACAACTAATGAATCATTGAACACTACATCAAAAACTAATGATGTACTATACTGTATAGTATATATATAGTATATATATATATATGTGTACTATATATATATGATGTACTATACTGTATAGTACTATACTATACAAAACATAATAAAAAAATAAAAATAAATAAAAATAAAAATTACAGGAATAAATGTGTACCTACAACCTGTGACCAATGCTATGAAGGAAAAAACAAAGTACAGTTGATTCTCATTATTTGCAGTAGTGTAACTACTAAAGATCTTGAATCATTACTCCTAGGAAAATACAAGGTTAAGTTCCTGTGAGTCTCTGGGTCACAATATTTTCATCAACCAATCAATACATAAACTTGTTTTATGTGTGCCTCTGTTCAAAGGCACTTTATTTAATATATATTATTGATTCATTAATATTGAACTCACAGCCAACAGCATTATAACTCAGGCCTGAGTGAAGCTTATCTAACACACAAATTTTCTTTGTAAGACACATCACAGTCTTGTGCTTAGGAATGCTAGATAGCACTTCATCACTACACATGAGGGCCATTTTAAACAACAAAATACCAACAAAAAGAACAATAAAATTCAAAAAATGTGGCACTAAGTCGATCACAAAAAGGACTCTTGTTTATAGTATACGAGCTGAAATAAGAAAGCAGAGTATTACCCTGTTCAACCTCAGCAGAAACACATGCCTTAGATAACTCAAAGTTTTCCATTCTGTGCCTGTCATGAATAGCCAAAGAACCATGAGTAAATTTTAAACTTTTTATTCAACTAATTTAAACTAAAAAAAAAAAAAAACAGTTCACCTATTTCTCCCACCCCCAACCCCATCTCTTGAAACCACCATTCCCCCAACCTCTACCTCATGAAACCACCATTCAGTTCTCTGTATCTATGAGCTTGTTTTGTTTGAGGTGTGTGTGTGTGTGTGTGTGTGTGTGTTTTAGATTCCACATGTAAGAGAGATCATAAGGTATTTGTCTTTCTCTGTCTGACTTATTTCACTTTGCATAAAGCCCTCAAGATCCACCCATGTTGTTACAAATGGCAAGATTTCATTCTTAATGGCTGAATAATATTCCACTGTATACATACACCACAGTTTCTTTATCCATTCATCTATTGATGGCAACTTAGGTGGTTTCCATATCTCAGCTAATGTGCAGTGAACATGGGAGTGCATATATCTTTTTTTGAATTAGTGTTTAAGTTTTTATTTTAATTTCAGTTAGGCAACATACTGTGTTATACTAGTTTCAGGTGTACAATATAGTGATTCAACAGTTCCAAACATCACTTAGTGCTCATCATGACAAGTGCACTCCTTAATCTCCACCACCTATTTAATCCATCCCCCTGCTTGCCTCCCCTCTGACTGAATTAGTGTTTGCGATTTCTTCAAATAAATACCCAGAAGTGGGAATGCTGGATCATACGGTACTTACATTTTTAATTTTTTGAGGAACCTCCAAATTGTTTTCCATGGTGATTGTACATAATTACATTCCCACCAACAATGCACAAGCGTTCCCTTTTCTCCACGCCCTTGCCAATACTTGTTATTTTTTGTCATTTTGACAATAGCCATTCTAAGAGGTGTGAGGTGATATTTCACTGTGGTTTTGATTTGCATTTCCCTGATGATTAATGATGTCGACATCTTTTCATTTGCCTATTGGCCATCTGTATGTCTTCCTTGGAAAAAAAAATGTCTATTCAGATCTTCCGACCATTTTTTAAATCAGATTTTTCTTGCTTTTGGGTTGTATGAGTTCTTTATACACTTTAGATATTAGCCTCTTTCAGTTATATGGTTTGCAATTATATTCTCCCATTCAGTAGGTTACCTGCTCATTTTGTTGATGGTTTCCTTTACTGTGCAGAAGCTTTTTAGTTTGATGTAGTCCTACTTGTTTATTTTTGCTTTTGTTGCTTTTGCTTTTGGTATCAGATTCAAAGAATCATCACCAAGACCTATGTCAAGGAGTTTACTGCCAGGTGCCTGGGTGGCTCAGTTGATTAAGCGACTGCCTTCGGCTCAGGTCATGATGCTGGAATCCCAGAATTGAGTCCCAAACTGGGGTCCCTGCTCAGCAGGGAGTCTGCTTCTCCCTCTAACTGTCTCCCCTGTCGTGCTCATTCTTTCCCTCTCAAATAAATAAATAAAATCTTTTTTTTTTTAAGGTGCTCACTGCCTGTTTCCTTCTAGGAGTTTTATAGATTTAGGCCTTACGTTTATGTCTTTAATCCATTTTGAGTTAATTTTTGTATATGATATAAGATAGTGGACCAGTTTCATTCTTCTGCATGTAGCCGTCCAATTTTCCCAGCACCATTTATTGAAGAGGTCCTCTTTTCCCCATTATTTATTCTTGCCTTCTTTGTTGTAAATTAATTGAACATATATATGTGGGTTTATTTCTACACTCTCTATTTTGTTCTATTATTATTATAGCTTATTAATATAGTTTGAAATCAGGGGGGATGTGGTGCCTCCAGCTTTGTTCTTCCTTCTCAAGACTGCTTTGTCTATTTGAGATCTTTTAATGGTTCCATACAAATTTTAAGATTTTTTAATATTTCTGTGAAAAATACCATTAGAATTTTGATAGGAATTGCACTGAATCTGTAGATTGCTTTGGATAGTATGGACAATTTAACAATATTAATTCTTCCAGTGCATAAGCATAAAATATCTTCCCATTTATTTGTGTCTTCTTCAATTTCTTTCATCCATGTCTTATAGTTTCCAATATGCAGGTCTTTCACCTCCTTGGTTAAATTTATTCCTAGATATTTTATTACTTTGATGCAATTATAAATGAGATTGTTTTAATTTCTCCTTCTGATAGTTTGTTATTAAAGACACACAACAGATTTTTGTGTATTGGTTTTGTATCCTACAACTTTACTCAGTGAGTTTATTAGTTCTAACAGTTGTTTGATGGAGTCTCTAGGGTTTTCTATATATATCATGTCATCTGTAAATAGTGACAGTTTTACTTCTTCCTTTCCAATTTGGATGCCTTTTATTTCTTTTTCTTACCTAATTGCTGTGCCTAGAACTTCCAATATTATGTTGAATAAAGCGGTAAGAGTGGACATTCTTGTTTCTGATCTTGGAGAAAAAGCTACCAGCTTTTCACTGTTAGCTGTGGTTTGTACATGGCCCTTATTATTTTGAAATGCATTCACTCTATACCCACTTTTTTGAGAATTTTTATCATAAAAGGATTATTTTGTCAAATACTTTTTCTATATCTATTAAGATAATCATATTGTTTTTATCCTTCATTTTGTTAATGTGCTGTATCACACTGGGTGATCTATGGATGTTGAACAATCCTTGCATCCCTGGAATAAATCCCACTTCATCATGGTGACTGGTTTTGGTATCAAGGTAATGCTGGCCTTGTAAAATGTGTTTAGAAGAGATCCTCCCTCTTCTATTTTTTGGAAGACTTTGGAAAAGATTGGTATTAATTATTTGAATGTTTATTAGAATTGACCAATGAAGTCATCTGGTCCTGAACTTTTATGTGTTGGGAGAATTTTGACTATTTATTTAATCTCTTTATGAGTAAGTGGTCTGTTCACATTTTTTATTTCATCATGATTCAGTCTCTGTAGGTTGTATGTTTCTGGGAATTTATACATTTCTTCTATATTCTCCAATTTGTTGGCATATAATTATTCATAGTAATCTCATGATACTTTGTATCTCTCTGGTACCAGTTGTAACATCTCCTTCATTTCTGATTTTATTTATATAAGTCCTCTCTTTTTCTCTTGGTGAGTCAAGCTAAAGGTTTGTCAATTTGTTTACCTTTTCAAAGAACCAGCTCTTAATTTCATTGAATTTTCTTTTTTTTAATTGACACTGAATTTTTTTTATTTAAATTCAATTAGCCAAGGTATAGCACATCATTAGTTTTTGATATAAGGTTCAATGATTCAGGAAAAGATGTCAGAGGAGTAGGAGACCCTATTCCAACTGCTCCCCAGAACTGAGCTGGATATCTACCAGACCACTCTGAACACCCATAAAATCAGCCTGAGATGTAAGAAGGTAGATCTGGATCTCTACAAACAGAATATCGCAGGCAGTTGGTTTCAAGATATGAAGCAGGGAGCTGTGATTCTGCGGGCAGATATCATAAGATAAACGCAGGAGGAGGGAGCCGTAAGGATCCAACACAGCTGGTGAGCAACAGCCTCCCAGGCTGGGGACAGGGCACAAACTCACAGACCAGTAGTGGCTGGGAAAGGACTTTAGGGCAGCCCCAAGGACTAAAACCCAGAGCAGTGGGGCGGCCCATGTGAACTGGGGGCAGCTGGCAGTTTTAGAAACACAAAAGGCAGAGGTGTACCCCATCCTGGAGGTGAGGACTGGGAGCGCTGATGAGGGGCTCACAACCCAGGATGCTGCAGTTTATAGCAGCACAGACAGAAACGGAGACAGTGTGGCCTGGAGAGCTCACTGAAGAACAAACTGCAGTCTCTCTGCTCTGAGGCAGAGGGTTGGAAATTATCTCTTCTGCTCTGACTCTTGGAAGAGGCACGGAAAGCCAAAAGGTAAAGCAGCCAGAGAACAAAAGCCCGAAAAAACTGGTTTTCACTGAGCCCATCCCCTGCCACAGGGGGCAGGGCAACTCTGCCTAAACAGGGTTGCCTGAGTGACAGTGCAGCAGGCCCCTCCCCCAGAAGACAGGCTGGTAGAACAAGAGGTGGGCAACCCTAAGATCCCAACAAAACAGGTGCATCTTGCATGGGTTGTGGTCAATAATTTGGACTCTATGCATTCCCTCAACCACCCCTCAACAGAATGACTAAGGGGAGGAACCACCAAAAGAGGAAAGACTCAGAGACTGTGACTTCTGCCACAATTTACAAATGGATACAGACATAACCAAGATGTCGGAAATGGACTTCAGGGTAACAGTTATAAAGACGATAGCTAGAATGGAGGAATCGATTAATGACAACATAGAGTCTCTAAGGGCAGAAATGAAAGCTGAACTGGCAAAACTTAAAAATGCTATCAATGAGATCCAATCTAATCTAGATAATCTAATAGCTAGGGTAAGCAAGGCAGAAAAAATGAATAAGTGATCTAAAGACCAACCGATAAAAAAGAAGGAAAAAGAGGAGGCCTGGGAAAAACAGCATATAATCCATGAAAACAGAATTAGAGAAATAAATGACACCATGAAACCTTCCAGTGTCAGAATTATTGGGATCCCTGAAGGGGTGGAGAGAGAGGACTAGAAGGTATATTTGAGCAAATCATAGCTGAGAACTTCCCTAATCTGGAGAAGGAAACAAACATTCATGTCCTAGAGGCAGGGAGGACCCCTCCCAAGATCAAGGAAAACAGATCAACTCCCCGGCATGTAATAGTAAAACTCGCAAATCTTAGAACCAAGGAAAACATCTTAAGGACAGTTAGGGGGAAGAGATTCCTTACGTACAGAGGGAGGAACATCAGAATAATGTCAGACCTACCCACAGAGATCTGGCAAGCCAGAAAGGCCTGGCAAGACAATATTCAGGGTACAAGACAAGAAGAACATGCAGCTAAGAATACTTTATCCAGCAAGGCTGTCATTTAGAATGGATGGAGAGATGCAGAGCTTCCACGACCAGCAGAAACTGAAAGAATATGTGACCACTAAGCCTGCCCTGCAAGAAATATTAAGGGGGGGGGGGCTCCTGGGTGGCTCAGTTGTTAAGCTCTGCATTCGGCTCAAGTCATGGTCCCAGGGTCCTGGGATCGAGCCCCGCATCAGGCTCCCTGCTCAGCGGGAAGTCTGCTTCTCCCTCTCCCACTCTCCCTGCTTGTGTTTCTGCTCTCGCTAACTCTCTCTCTCTCTCTGTAAAATAAATAAATAAAATCTTAAAAAAAAAAAAGAAATAGTTAGGGGGTTCTATAAAAGGAGAAAGACCCCAAGAGTGACACAGAACAGAAATTAGAGACAAATTATAGAAACAAGGTCTTCACAGGCAACATGATGACAATAAATTCATATCTTTCAATAATCACTCTCAACGTGAACAGCCTAAATACTCCCATAAAATGGCACAGGGCTGCAGATTGGATACAAAGACAGGACCCATCCACATGCTGTCTACAAGAGACTCATTTTGAACCTAAAGATACATCCAGACTGAAAGTGAAGGGATGGAGATCCATCTTCCATGCCAGCGGACCTCCAAAGAAAGCTGGGGTAGCAATTCTTATATCAGACAAATGAGATTTTAAACTAAAGTCTATAATTAGAGACACAGAAGGACACTGTATCATTCTTAAATGGTCTATCCAACAAGAAGATCTAACAATTGTAAATATCTATGCCCCCAACATGGGAGCAGCCCTCTACATAAGCCAACTGTTAACCAAAATAAAGTCATATTGATAACAATACATTAATTGAAGGAGACCTCAGTACTCCACTCTCAGCAATAGACAGATCATCTAAGCAGAAAATCAACAAAGAAACAAGAGCTTTGAAGGACACACTGGACAAGATGGACCTCATAGATATTTACAGAACATTCCACCCTAAAACAACAGAACACTCATTCCTCTCGAGTGCACATGGAACTTTCTCCAGAATAGACCACATACTGGGTCACAAATCAGGTCTCAAATGATACCAAAAGACTGAAAGTATTCCCTGCATATTCTCAGACCATAATGCTTTAAAACTGGAACTCAATCACAAGAAAAAATTTGGAGGAAATTCAAACACTTGGAAGCTAAACACCACTCTGCTCAAGAATGTTTGGGTCAGGGACACCTGGGTGGCTCAGTCATTAAGCATCTGCCTTCCGCTCAGGTCATGATCCCAGGGTCCTGGGATCGAGTCCCACATCAGGCTCCCTGCTCCACAGGGAGCCTGCTTCTCCCTCTGCCTCTGCCTCTCCCTCCCTCTCTCTCTCTCTCTCTCATGAATAAATAAATAAAATCTTTTTTAAAAAAAGAATATTTGGGTCAACCAGGAAATCGAAGAAGAACTTAAACATTTCATGGAAACCAATGAGAATGAAAACACATTGGTCCAAAACCTATGGGATACTGCAAAGGCAGTCCTAAGAGGGACATACATAGCCATCCAAGCCTCACTCAAAAAAATAGAAAAATCCCGAATTCACCAACTAACTCTACACCTTAAAGAACTAGAGAAAAAGCAACAAACAATGACTAAGCCACACATTAGAAGAGAAAAAATTAAGATTAGAGCAGAGATCAATGAATTAGAAACCAGAAACACAGTAGATCAGATCATGAAACTAGAAGCTGGTTCTTTGATAGAATTAATAAGATAGATAAACCACTGGCCAGACTTACCCAAAAGAAAAGAGAAAGGACCCAAATTAATAAAATTATGAATGAAAGGGGAGAGATCACAACTAACACCAAGGAAATAGAAACAATTATTAGAAATTATTATCAACAAGTCTATGCCAATAAATTAAGCAACCTGGAAGAAATGGATGCCTTCCTGGAAACCTATAGACTCCCAAGACTGAAACAGTAAGAAATTGACAGCCTGAGTAGGCCAATAACCAGTAACGAGATTGAAGCAGTGATCAAAAACCTCCCAAAAAACAAGAGTCCAGGGCCTGATGGATTCTCTGGGGAATTCTACCAAACATTCAAAGAAAAAATAATACCTATTCTACTGAAGCTGTTTCAAAAAATAGAAACAGAAGGAAAACTTCCAGACTCATTCTATGAAGCCAGCATTACCTTCATCCCCAAACCAGGCAAAGACCCCATCAAAAAGGAGAATTTCAGACCGATATCATTGATGAATATGGATTCCAAAATTCTCAAAAAAAAAATCCTAGCTAATAGGATCCAACAATACATTAAAAGGATCATCCACCACGACCAAGTGGGACTTATCCCCGGGATGCAAGGGTGGTTCAACATTCGCAAATCAGTCAGTGTGATAGAACACGTTAATAAGATGAGAGAGAAAAACCATATGGTCCTCTCAATTGATGCAGAAAAAGCATTTGACAAAATACAACATCCTTTCCTGATTAAAACTCTTCAGAGTATAGGGATAGAGGGAACATTCCTCAAGTTCATAAAATCCATCTATGAAAAAAACCACAGCAAATATCATCTTTAATGGGGAAAAGCTGAGAGCCTTTCCCTTAAGATCAGGAACACGTCAAAGATGCCCACTCTCACCACTGTTGTTCAACATAGTACTAGAAGTCCTAGCAACAGCAATCACACAACAAAAAGAAATAAAAGGTATTCAAATTGGCAAAGAGGAAGTCAAACTCTCTCTCTTCACAGATGACATGATATGTTATGTGGAAAATCCAAAAGACTCCACCCCCAAATTACTAGAACTCATCCAGCAATTCAGTAATGTGGCAGGATACAAAATCAATGCACAGCAATCAGTTGCTTTCTTATACACTAACAATGCAAGTGTAGAAAGAGAAATTAGAGAAACTATTCCATTTACAATAGCACCAAAAACCATAAGATACCTCAGAATAAACCTAACCAAAGAGGTAAAGGCTCTATACTCTAAGAACTACAGAATACTCATGAAAGAAATTGAAGAAGTCACAAAAAGATGGAAAACCATTCCATGCTCATGGATCAGAAGAATAAACATTGTTAAAATGTCTATGCTACCCAGAGCAATCTATACCCTCAACGCCATCCCAATCAAAATTCCAATGACTTTTTCAAAGTGCTGGAACAAACCATCCTAAAATTTGTATGGAATCAGAAAAGACCCTGAATCACGAAGGAAATGTGGAAAAAGAAAAACAAAGCTGGGGGCATCACACTGTCGGATTTCAAGCTATATTACAGAGCTGTGATCACCAAGACAGCATGGTACCGGCACAAAAACAGACATATAGACCAATGGAACAGAATAAAGAACCCAGATATGGACCCTCAACTCTATGGTCAAATAATCTTTGACAAAGCAGGAAAAAGCATGCAATGGAAAAAAGACAGTGTCTTCAATAAATGGTGCTGGGAAAGATGGACAGCCACATGCAGAAGAATGAAACTCGAGCATTCTCTAACACCATACACAAAGATAAACTCAAAATGGATGAAAGACCTCAATGTGAGACAGGAGCCCATCAAAATCCTAGAGGAGAACACAAGCAGTAACCTCTTTGATGTCAGCCACAGCAACTTCTTTGAAGATACATCTCCAAAGGGTAGTGAAACAAAAGCAAATATGAACTTTTGGGACTTCATCAAGATAAAAAGCTTCTGCACACCAAAGGAAACAGTCAACCAAACAAAGAGGCAGCCCAGATAATGGGAGAAGATATTTGCAAATGACACTACAGACAAAGCCCTGATTTCCAAGCTCTATAAAGAACTTCTCAAGCTCAACACCCAAAAAACAAATAATCAAGTCAAAAAATGGGCAGAAGACATGAACAGACACTTCTCCAAAGAAGACATATAAATGGCTAACAGACACATGCAAACATGTTCATCAACATTAGCCATCAAGGAAATTCAAATCAAAACCACATTGAGATACCACCTTACACCAGTTAGAATGGCAAAAATTGACAAGGCAAGAAACAACAAATGTTGGAGAGGTTGTGGAGAAAGGGGAACCCTCTTACACTGTTGGTGGGAATGCAAGTTGGTACAGCCACTTTGGAAAACAATGAATCAGCAATTGCACTACTGGGTATTTACCTATAAACCAGCAATTGCACTACTGGGTATTTAACCCAAAGACACAGATGTAGTGAAAAGAAGGACCATATGCACCCCAATGTTCATAGCAACAATGTCCACAATAGCCAAACTGTGGAAAGAGCCGAGATGCCCTTCAACAGGTGAATGGATAAAAAAGATGTGGTCCAGATATACAATGGAATATTACTGAGCCAGCAGAAAGGATGAATACTCAACTTTTACATCAACATGAATGGGACTAGAGGAGTTTATGCTAAGTGAAATAAGTCAAGCAGAGAAAGTCAATTATCATATGGTTTCAATTACTTGTGGAACATAAGGAATAGCATGGAGGACATTCAGAGAAGGAAAGGAAAGATGAAGGGTGGGAAATAGGAGGGAGAGACGAACCATGAGAGACTATGGACTCCGAGAAACAAACTGAGGGTTTTAGAGGGGAGGGGGGAGGGGGATGGGCTAGCCTGATGATGGGTATTAAGGAGGGCACGTACTGCATGGAGCACTGGGTGTTTTACAAAAACAATGAATCATGGATCACTACATCAAAAACTAATGATGTATTGTATGGTGATTAACATAACATAATAATATTAAATTAAATTTAAAAAAATGTTCAGTGATTCATTAGCTGGGTGATAAAGTCATTGAATTTTCTATTGGTTGGTTTTTTGTTTTGTTTAGTCTCTATGTTATTTATTTCCGCTCTGATCTTTGTTATTTCCTTCCTCCTACTAACTTTGAACTTCTCTTGTTCTTCTTTTTCTAGTTCCTTGAGGTGTAAAATACTTGGGGTTTTTTTTTTTTTTCAGACTTTTCTTGTTTCTTGAAGTAGGCTTCCATTCCTATGAACTTCCCTCAGGACTGCTTTTGCTACATCCTATAAATTTTGGTATGTTACATCCATTTTTCATTTGTCTCAAGGTATTTTTTTATTTTTTTAATTTTTTCTTTGACCTATGGTTGTTCAGTAGCATTTTGTTTAATCTCCACATATTTAGGAATTTTCCAGGTTTTTTTCATATAATTAATTTCTAGTTTCATACCACTGTGGTTGGAAAAGATGCCTCATATGATTTCAATCCTCAAATTTATTAATGCTTGTTTTATGGTCTAACATATAATCTGTCTTGGAAAATGTCCCATGTGCACTTCAGGGGAATGTGTATTCTGTTGCTTTTGGATGGAATGATCTATAAATATCTGTTAAGTTCATCTGGTTTAACATGTTGTTTAAGGCTGATGTTTCCTTATTGATATTCTGTCTGGGTGATCTGTCCATTGATGTAAGTGGGATATTAAAGAGCCCTACTATTATTGTATTGCTCTCTATTTTTCCCTTTATATCTATTAATATTTGCTTTATATATTTAGGTGCTCTTTTGTATCATAAATACCTGCAAATGTTATATCCTCTTGTTGGATTGATCCCTTTATAATTATGTAACACTTTCCTTTGTCCTATTATAGTTTTTGTTTTAAAGTCCCCTTTTTCTGATGTAAGTATAGCTATTCCAGCTTTCTTTTGGTTTCTATTTGCATGGGGTATTTTCTTCCATCACTTCACTTTCAGTGTCTGTGTGTCCTTATATCTAAAGTGAGTCTCTTGTAGGCAGCTTATAGATGACGTTTATTTTTATCCATTCAGCCACTCTACGTCTTTTAATCAGAGAATTTAGTCCATTTACATTTAAAATAATTACTGATAGGAACATGCCTATTGCCATTTTGTTAATTAGTTTCTAGCTGTTTTGTAGTTTTTCTCTGTTCCTTTCTTTTTTACTTTCTCTCTTCCTTTGTGGTTTTAATGACTTTCTTTAGTGGTATGCTTATAATCCCCTTTCTTTAAATTTTGTGTATCTTCTATAGGTTTTTGCTTTGTGGTTACCATGTGGCTTATATATAATAACATATCCATAACAGTCTATTTTAAGTTAATAACAACTTACATTTGATCCCATTCTAAAGCTCATCATTTTTTACTCTCCCCCCCACAATGTTTTATGTTTTTGATGTCACATTTTACATCTTTTTATCTTGTGTGTCCCTTAACTAATATGTTGTTATCACAGTTATTTTTACTACTTTTGTCTTTTAATCTTCATATTAGCTTTATAAGTAATCCACTACTTTTATTATGTAATTACTTCTTCAGTGAGATTTATTCTTTCATACATATTGTCTTTTCAGCTTAAAGAAGTCCCTTTAACATTTCTTGTAAGGCCAGTTTAGTGGTGGTGAACTCCTTTAACTTTTGCTTGTCTGGAAAATGTTTTATCTCTCCTTCAGTTCTGAATAATAACTTTGCCAGGTAAGGTATCTTTAGTTAAAAGGTTGTTGTTGTTGTTTTCCCCCAGCACTTTTTTTTTTAAGTAAGCTCTATGCCCAACATGGGACTTGAACTCACTACCCCGAGATCAAGAGTTGCATGCTCTACTGACTGAGCCAGCCAGGCATCCCTCTTTCAGTACTTTGAATATATTGTGTCACTCCCTTATGGCTTGCAAAGTTTGTGCTGAAAATCTGCTGAGAGTTTTATGGGTGGTTCCCTGTACATAACAAGTTGTTTTTCTTTTGTTGCTTTTAAGATTATTTCCTTCTCTTTAAGTTTTGACATTTTAATTATGTCTTCATGTGGGTCTCTTTGAGTTCATCTTATGTGGAACTCTCTGGGCTTCCAGGATGGATGTCTATTCCCTTCCCCAAGTTAGAGAAATTTTCAACCATTATTTCTGCAAATAAGATTTCTTCCCCTTTCTCTCTCTCTTCTCCTTCTAGGACCCTAATAATGAGAATGTTAGTCTGTTTGATGTTGTCCCATAAGCCCCTTAAGTTATCTTCACTTTTTTCATTCTTTTTTTTCTACTCTGATTGGGTGAGTTCTACTGCCTTGTCTTTATGTTGAATGATTTTTTTTCTTTGTTTCTTCTAATCTGCTGCTGAAGCCCTCTAGTGTATTTTCAGTTCAGTTAATTTTATTCTTCAGCTTTGAGACTTCTGTTTGGTACCTTCTTATATTTTCCATCTCTTTGTTGAAATTCTAACTGTATTCATCCATTCTTCTCCCCAGTTCAGTGATCATCTTTATGACCATTACTTTGAACTCTTTATCATGTAAATTACTTATTTCCATTTCATTAATATTCTTTCCTGTGGTTTTATCTTGTTTTCTCATTTGAAACATATTCTTTTGTTTCTTCATTTTGCTTGACTCTCTGTTGGTTTCTCTATAGCAAATGAAACAACCACCTTTCCCAGTTTTGAAGGAGTAACCTTGTATAAGAGATGAACCTTTTCTTTCAGCCCTATCCCAGCTCTTGATCTGTGCTTGTCCAAGCAGCCTATTATGTTTTTAATAGCTCTCAGTAGTTGAGGATGAGCCAAGACCTGTCAGTGTCCTAAGGGAGAGGACCTCAGCACCTAGATTCAGACTGACAGGAAGCCTGACCCTTAGGCAGCAGCTTTTAAACATTTGCAAGTATATGCTGTCCTGAGGTGCTACAAGTGTAAGACCTTCTGTCCACCAGACTAGGCAATTTTGAGGTCTCCCTGGGTGGCAATCAGGAAACTTGGAGATCCAGGTGAGGGTATAAGCTTGATTCTGGGAGATACCAGCAAGCCAGAGCAAGGCAGAAGAACAGTGCCAAGATGGCTTCCACAGCCTGCATTCCTTGAGAGCTGCTCTATAGGTCACTAAATGTATGCCTGAAGATTCCCCCTCAGTCTGAAGCTCCAGGACAAGCAAAGTGGCCTTCTTCTCAGAAAGACTGGGGGTGTGCCTCAGTCTGCTCTCTGTGCAGTGCCTTGGGGGTGGTTACAGTCCTGTGGGACCCACAGACATTAGCCCCACTGGCCACCAAAGCCAAGCAATGTATAGGTGTCCCCTGGCAGCAGTCACAAAAACTGGGGCACTAGAGAGGGGTATGATTTCCTTTCTGAATGGCATTGATTATTACAGTCCAATGTGACTAGGAACACAAGCTCCCCTAGCCACCAGAGCCAGGTAATCAAGAGGTATCTCCTGGGAAGCAGCCACAAAAATCAAGGCACCAGACATGTGTAAAGAGAGCATGGCAAAGGGAGAGTACAAAGATGGTACACACCAGTCTCCATTCCTTGGAGAGTATTCTAGCAGACTCCTAGATGTTTGTGTTAAATTACATGCCTACCCCTCAGGTCAGTTTTAATATAAGCAGGTGAGCCTCCTTCACTTTAAGTCTGGGCACAATCTGTTGCCTCTGAGCTGGGCCCTGGGGCAAGTGAATCTGACTGTACAAACTTCAAGAAACATTTCTCAGATAGCTACCATCTTGTAGGTCTTGGTACACAAGCCCCATTGGTAAGGAGGGCACGTGATGTGATGAGCACTGGGTGTTATATGCAACTCATGAATCATTGAACACTAGATCTGAAACTAATGATATACTATATGTTGGCTAATTGAATTTAAATAAAAATAAATTAATTAATTAAATTAAAATTTTAAAAATTAAAATTAAAAAAACAAAATTAAATGTTTGGGGGGTTCATCTCTCAAGTGCACACCTTAAAAGGTGAGGGGCCCAATATGCAATTTGAGCCCTTTACTCCTCAGGGAGAAGTTCTGGGTTTTGAGTTCCCTCCCAGTTGTGCGTTGTTCTGCTAAGGGTGGGATTTATGGCAAGGTTGTGTCCCAGCATCTCCTACCCACTTTGATATGGTTTTCTTCTCATTTGCCCGATGTGTAGTCATCACTCAGCCAGACATTAGGATTTTCGAGAGCAAATTGTTCCATATGTAGCTATCAACTCAGTGTGTCCATGGGAGGTGAGTTCAGGATCTTCCTACACAGCAATCTTGAACCAGAACCCTGCCATGAGTACTGATTTTGAGGTTACAAACAAATTGTATTGAGTAGGCAAATTTCCAAATAAAGAACCTACAAATAATGAAGATCGACTATACTATGAGAGAGAATAATGGGGGAGAAGGGACATCTAAACCTACCTTGGCACATTTGAGCTAAGCTGGATTAGAGGGAAAGGTGAAAAAGAAGACTCCAGCATAGGAAAGAGCATGTGCACAGTCTCTAAGGCAGAGATAAGTTATGTGTGCTCTAGGGACAAAAACACCAGTATGGTTTGCGTGTAATGAACAGGGGGAAAAATGTTAGGTGATAAAGCTGGAGAGAAAGGTAGGAGCTCGTAAAAGACAAAATGCACTGGATAATTAAGGAGATGATTTTTTAAGATTATTTATTTATTTATTTGAGAGAGAGAGAGAGCACGAGTGGGCTGGGCAGAGGGAGAGGAAGAAGCAGACCCCCCCAATGAGCAGGGAGCCCAACGCGGGACTCCATCCCAGGATCCTGGGATCATGACCTGAGTCAAAGGCAGACGCTTAACTAACTGAGCCACCCAGGCTTCCCTAAGATGATTTTATTCATGCTATTACAATAGGGAACATGTTCTTTAATGAGAAACATTTCCAAAAAATGAAGGAAACACAAGGTTTTTATAAAACAAAGAAGTCCCTGAGGAAGGGTGGAGGTGGGTCTTAAAAGGATGGAAGATTTCTTATTCATCATTGCTTTCCAGGAGCACAGGGCTCAGATAAAATTCAACATCATCAGTTCCCCATTTTGTTCAAGATAAATATTATTCATCCCTGAACAACTCAGAGGCAACCACAAACCTCTTAAGTGGGGTACAGCAGAGTCTGAGAAATAGTCTGTCAAAGACTTTTGTTGGCATTGTTCTGCAAAACCATTAAACCATCTGTTGAGAAGTGGTGGCAAAGATTAGCTGCTTTAGGGTCCTAAGATTAGGCATTCTGAAAGAGGGATGTATAAAGTAAAATAGAAAAATATTAATATAAAAAGTTATATAAAAGTAAAGAGGCAGGAGCTGAACCCTGAGGGTAACCAGCTTGGTAGATTCCAAGAAGTCAGTGAGGGAAATTCTTGGTTATGTAGCACCACTTGAGTTTTTTGAAACTAAGATGCTACTACTCTTGGTGATGTTGCCCACTGTCTTGGTTACTTCTCGTAGAACAACATACATAACCCCAACATTTCACTCAACTTCCTAGTGGTCCAGGCAGCAGCTTGTCTAAGGAGAAAACTGATTGATGCATGGTCTGCTGCAGTGATGTGTTCTTCCAAGTTTGTATCAAGTCATTAAGCTTTAGCTTTCACAACTGTTTTGGAAGCTAGAGAAAAGGGCAAGCTACAAGGCAAGCTACAGTACGGATAGGAGTCTAGGCCATCAGGTTTTAGTTCTCCATGCAAGTCAAGAGGAGGGAGAAAAATTGGAAAGTTAATTTGCAGGGTTATAGTAAGACACTGAAGGAAACTGGAAGACGTGAAAATATGGTAAGGATTAGCAGTTTGGGCAAAGTAACAGGATCTAGTCCAATTTGCAGATAGGTATAAAAATTGCTTTTCCATAGTTGGGGAGGAAGTCCATTAAATCTCCACCAGACAAGACAGAGTTTATATACCCATCAGTTGCTTGCACTTTACAAAGAGATGCAAAGTAGCTCAAAGACAATGAACAGGACTATAAAGATGTTCTATAGTTTTCTATTGAAACATAAAATTTATCTCTACCATCTCCCCCTTTGGATGAAAGAGAATCTCAAAGAAGAATCATTCTTGATCACACAAATAGGCTGGTCTCATTAGATTTGACCTAATTATTTACATAGCTGCAGCAAGAATAAAAATAAATAATTATAGGCCTTCTTAAGTTTACTTTGCTGGAAGTTTTCATATAGAATCTCAGATTAGATTTTTGAAAGCTCCTGAGGCTGGGAAGCCAAATCAAGAACTCACCATCAGATTTCACCTTACTACCTATAAATCCGGACAATCTCTGCTCTTTTCAAGTTTCCCAAGATATCCTAGGGTCCCTGACCTGCCTAGAAGCAACTTTCCTTACTCACCTGG
Source organism: Mirounga angustirostris (assembly GCF_029215605.1). Lineage (NCBI taxonomy): Eukaryota > Metazoa > Chordata > Mammalia > Carnivora > Phocidae > Mirounga > Mirounga angustirostris. The sequence goes on from NW_026991719.1 coordinate 61,745,999, forward strand.
AAGACTGGGAACCCTGTAAACCAGGTACCAGGCAAGTTTTCCCAAGAGGGCTGTGTAAGCATTGGCTCCATAAAGTCAATCTAATTCCTGAAAAGCATCTGGTCGGATCTGATTCAATAAGCATCATTTTCAAATATGACATCTGGCAAGGCCTTAGCTGCATAACCAGTGTTTCCAATTATGTCCTGTTAACAAGGACAACAAATTCTTTTTTTCCAAATTTTTATTTAAATTCCAGTTAGTTAACATACAGTGTAATATCAGTTTCAGGTATAGAATTTAGTAATTCATCACTTACATACAACACCTAGTGCTCATCATAACAAGTGCCCTCCTAAATACCCATCACTTATTTAACCCATCCTCCTTGCTCACCTCCCCTTCAGTAACCCTCAGTTTGTTCTCTATAGTTAAGAGCCTGTTTCCTGGTTTGCCTCTCTTTTTTCCCCCCTGTTTTGTCATCTGTTTTGTTTCTTAAATTCTACATATGAATGAAATCATATGGAATGTGTCTTCTCTGACTGACTTATTTCACTTAGCATAATACTCTGTAGCTCCAACCACATCATTGCAAATGGCAAGATTTCATTTTTTGATGGCTGAGTAATATTTCACTGTGTGTGTGTGTGCACGTGTGTGTGTATAACATCTTCTTTATCCATCAGCCAGTGGACATCTGGGCTGTTTCCATAATTTTGACTATTGTTGATAATGCTACTGTAAACATCAGGGCTCATGGGGGTGCCTGGGTGATGCAGTCAGTTAAGTGGCTGGCTCTTGGTTTTGGCTGGGGTCATGATCTCAGGGTCATGAGATCAAGCCCCATGTGGAGCTCCATGCTCAGCATGTAGTCTGCTTGAGATGCTCTCTCCCCTCCCTCTTCCCCTCCCACTCGTGCTGTCTCTCTAAAACAAACAAATAAATATTATAAGAAACATCGAGGTTCATGTATCCCTTCAAATCAGTATTTTGTATTCTTTGGGTAAATACCTAGTACTGCAATTACTGGATCATAGGGTGGTTCTATTTTTCACTTTTTTTTTGAAAGATTTTATTTATTTATTCATGAGAGACAGAGAGAGAGAGAGGCAGAGGGAGAAGCAGGCTCCCAAGGAGCAGAGAGCCAGATGCGGGACTCGATCCCAGGACCCTGGGATCATGACCTGAGCCGAAGGCAGACGCTTAACCATCTGAGCCACCCATGCACCCTATTTTTCACTTTTTGAGGAACCTCCATACTGTTTTCCAGAGTGGCTGCTGGTGCATTCCCACCAACAGTGTCAGAGGATTTCCCCTTTCTCCACATCCTCGTCAACACCTATTCTTTCCTGTGTTGTTAATTTTAGCCATTCTGACCGGTGTGAGGTGATATCTTTGATTTGTATTTCCCTGATAATGAGTGATGTTGAGCATCTTTTCATATGTCTGTTAGCCATCTCTTTGTCTTCTTTGTAAAAATGTGAGAAAGACAACAAATTCTTATTGAACCTATATAAATAATCATATTGCCATGAAAATTAAAATACTCAATAAAAGTTTCAGAATTCTGGAGTGATTAAACAGGAAGAATAAGATATCATTTATAAATATTTCCTTTCTATTTATGAAAGCATAGTCTACTAAGTTGTCATGAGTTATAGATAACTTAAGACAAAAGAGAACAGGGTTCCTTACATACCAAGAAAATAAAACATTAAAACATTAGCAATACTCCAAACAAAACCCACAATCATCCTTCATCAGTTCATTCAGGTCTATATAATTAGTCCTTTTTCTATATAGTTTTGGCCTAGTGATCTCATGGACCCATCTGTTTCTTAATTAGAGTTCTGAAAATCCAAACTTGGGTCATTGGTATAGTCTCAAAGTTGTCTAAATGATGCCATCAGAACCCTATACCCAACAGTACTTGACATAGTCCTTTTCAAAGGAACTTTGAGCCCTTTTTTGGAAGATTGAGCACTCTGGCCTATAGCTAATTGCAATGCTTTCAAGGGAGCATCAAATCAAAACATAAAAAACTATCTGTAGATGATGAAAGACAATAGCTATGATTAACTTACTATTGATCATTTTCAAAAGTGAGAGATCTGATGAGAGTTCATTACATAAATAAAGTAACTGTCAAAATAAGACAATAAAGTCAATTCAAAATAAAGTTTTAAACAAAATATCTACAAACATAATAATTAACCTATTTTAAAGAAGAGTAAATATTACATCTAATTTATAAGAATGGATTAACATAATCTTTCCAAAGGAAAAAACCTTACGTATAACATAATAATCCTAATATAACATGTCATGAACATGTTAAGCAATCATTAGACTATATCAAGAATATATCAAGAATATCAACTAAAGGGGAGCCTGGGTGGCTCAGTCAGTTAAGCGTCCGACTCTTGGTTTCAGCTCAGGTCATGATCTCAGGGTTGTGAGATGGAGCTCCGCATTGGGCTTCTCGCTCAGTGGGGAGTCTGCTGGAGATTCTCTCTCCCTTTCTCACTGCCCTTCCCCCTCCCTCCCTCTCTCTCTCTCTCTCAAGTAAATAAATCTTTTTTAAAAAGTGAATATCAACTAAAGAGCTTCTACAAGTTTAAAGTAGGTCCTGAACAGTGTATATTAATCAAACTCCATATGAAAGTGATGTGAATACCCCAATTAAAAACCCCCGGCTTACATTTGTAACAACATGGATGGACCTAGAGGGCATTATGCTAAGTGAAATAAGTCAGACAGAGAAAGACAAATACCATATCATTTCACTTATATGTGGAATCCAAAAAACAAAACAAATGAACAAACAAACAGAAGCAGAAGCAGATCCATAAATACAGAGAACAAACTGGTGGTTGCCCGAGGGGAGGAGGTGGGGGGTTGGCCAAAATGGGTGAAGGGGAATGGGAGGTACAGGCTTCCAGTTATGGAATGAATAAGTCACAGAGATGAAAGGCACAGCATAGAAAATATAGTCTATGGTATTGTAGTAGCGTCGTATGGTGACAGATGGTAGCTACATTTGTGACAAGCATAGCACAACATACAGAGTTGTCAAATCATTATGTTGTACACCTGAAACTAATGTAACATTGTGTTTCAACTATAGTTCAATTAAAAAAAAAAAAACCACTAAAGGGGTGCCTAGATGGCTCAATCGGTTCAGAGTCCAGCTGTTGGTTTCTGCTCACGTCATGATCTCATGGGTAGTGGGATCGAGCCCTGAGTTGGGCTCCATGTTCAGCACAGAGTCTGCTTGTCCCTCTCCCTCTCCTCCTCCTCTCTCTCATAAATAAATAAAACGTTTTAAAACCCCACTGGCTTAGAAGAAGCTAGATTCAAACTAAATAAGCAAAGTTGTGACCAAGGTAACATTTAAAAAAATAACTGAAATCATGACATTATGACTGATAATACTATCTTTGAGTTCTATTATCTGGCAAAGCAACACTAGGACTCTGACAAAAAGAAACATTTCATGGACAGTGAGGGCATTGACAATTCTCTGGGAACTTCCCATACAGAAAATAATTTATGAAATATTTATATCAATAACATTTTACCTATACCACTTTAACCTAAGAAAGGCTGAGAATCTCCCCTCCTCTAATCACTCTACTCATGCAACTCTTCAAGAGTAATATATCAAACAAACCCAATTATCTCTAGCAGTTCTATTTTTACAAGGTAAAAGAACAAATTCTTTTTTTGTTTTTAATTTTCCACAAGCCCTCTGGGAAATCTGAAAGACAGTTGTAAGTGCAAAAGATATTTAGGAAGAAGAGAAGCCAAAATATCAAAATTTGTCAAGATATTTGAACACTTGATTAAGATAGGATCATGGATTACTGAAAAACAATACTTGACTGTCTATTTGACCAATTTAACAATACAAGATTTGAAAAGTACAGATAAGAGATAACATGATTATAAAGAATCATAGCTCTTTTCTAAGTAAGAAGACTTTCTTTTCTTAAATAATCAAGGATGTAAAGTCAACATAAACCATAGAAGGTTATTCTAGCAAGACACTGAAACTTTGTCTTCTAAGCAAATGACACAGAAAGTAAAGAATAACCTTTTACAAGCTCTTATTAAGAGCAGACCAATAATCCAAGAAAAATTTGTCATTTTAACAGAGAAAAAAAATCCAATTCTAGTTTTGCATCAGTATAATAGTTGATACTAAAGCTTTTTGAAAATCTTATAAATAAGCACATCAAGCCTTAACCAGCTTTGAACACAACAAATTAAACTCTCTTTCCACAAGCCTTCTACAACTTTCTATATCTGTATACAACCTTTAGAGTACAACTTTTTAAAATGGTAAAAATGAACACATTGATTAACAGACCTAACTATATATATAGCCTCTGTAGCACATAAAAATGAGATGCAAAGTATATAAACAAAATTATGCTTAATAATTAATGTTTCAGTATTCTATCTTGGAAATTATCTAAGACATATAATGAATATCCATTAATCAACTCAGTTTAGTATCACTCAAAGGTTTTAAGTTACCTAAATATTTTGGAAATTATCTTCAAGCTGACATGCTATAAAACATAATTATTCTTGAAATTAATGATTTTATGTGGTTAAACACAAATTTACATTTTTCATAATCTTAAACATTTAGTAGAAGTATTGCTAGCTCATTTGATCAGTAAACTTGTATAAATTTAGGAAGAACATACCCAAGTAGAATGAAAATGTATGCTTATAGTATATTCAACACTGATAAATCAAAAAAAGCATGGTTGTTTTATTAAATGAAAATATTAAACTACTGTCATTTGCTAGATTTTTCTAAATTATGTGAACTTGAATTCTTAAAATATTTGAATTGGTTTCCATAAGAACACTTTTGTTTAGCACATTATAAGTATCTAATACAATGCAATTTTCTTAATTTCTGGGAATTTTAAGAACATTCAATTTATACAAGCACTTATTTATTTCTAAGCCAATCAGAATAGAGCTCCTTTTAAAAGATTTTATAATCTAATTTGGTAATACCATCCAAAGGTAGAAAAATATTACATACTCACACAATGAAAGATAGAGGTCTTTCTGAATTATATATAAACATACAGACAGACACAGATAGAAAGACAGCTGTAGCTTTAATTCTAAAATTTAAGTATGAGTCAAATGTAAACACAGAATTTAAAAACTCACGATCCATATCAAAGAGCTGTTCTCTTCCTGATGGGCATGGAATTCTTAATTGATCTGAGCTCAAAATAGACAGAAAAGACTGATCAGATACTGTCTTCTTTCACCCAACAGAGACAAGATGTCCACAAACCATGACTCTATTTAACAGAGATCACTGAATGGTCAGATCATGAAACCAAAAGAAGCCAGCACCAGAAATCAAGCAAGTACTCAAAAATAATCAAATCCTTACAGTTCTAGCAGTGGACAAGAGTCTGGAACATAGAATCTGGAGCTGGACTCACTGTTGGGTCCACAGATCACAGGTCAGAAGAGGAACACAAAGGGTTTTGAGAGGCCTTGTTACCTCGGTGTAATAAATATGGATCTGAAGGTGAGGTCTGATCCTGAGTAGAGAACAAGATGGAGTCACTCATGTCAAGCAGTGACTTATGTCAAGCAGTGATGTAAGCAGCCAAGGGCATTGGAACTAAGACCAAATATTGCCAAAACCAGCACAGGCTGATAACGCCCTGAACGGACAAGCTGCAGAACCAGGGGGGTTCTGAAAAGGCCCAAGACTGATTAAACTCCTTTAAAAAGCGAGAATTTTTGCAGCAAACTGTCAGACTCTCCAGATGCTGACCCTTTCACATCTGACCACATCAAAAAGTCAAATGCCACCAAAGACTCTGCCCGATTGATCTCTGGACATAACAGAGATTCTCCACTGCTTAAACATAATAAGCAGCACCTGCCGAAAGCTGACCTAGACTGGACCAAAGCCTCATCTCAACTGCACACACAAGGACTAACTGACTTTGCATTAGGGTTGTTCACACCTTACCCCTCGTTGTGTCTTGTTTGTTGTGTGACTTTGTTTTGTGCTTTGCTTTGTGTACTGTATATGAAGCCAGGTTAAATGCATAATGAAATGTCATTGAGTTTGGAATTCTGAACCTGCTTTATAATTATGTTAACCTTGCTTTATGATTGAATAAAGCCGACATTATGGAAAGACACAACTCGTGTGTGTGCCTTCATAGCATGCTTGCAACAATGCCAAAACCATGAAGGACAAAATTCAACACACAATTAAGGACATGATTTTATTCAGGCTATTGCAATAGGGAGAGTGTTCATGAATAAGAAATGTATCAAAGAAGAGGGAGAAAACTTGGAGTGGGTTATATCTGAGTCATTCAGAAAGGGTGGAGATCTTATAATGATCCAAGATGGTCTTAGGGTAAGGATTTTTTTAGAAGCACAGGGCTCAAGATAAAGTTCAACATTGTCAGGCCAAACCATGCAGCATCTTGTTGACCATTGTAAAGCTGTTTGCCTTTATCCTAAGAACAATAGGAAGTCATTGAGGGTTTAAGTAGAACTATGGCAGGGTCACTTGACCTCAGACCATCTGGCTCTATCCTCCTCTGCCCTCCTTTAGAATATCCCTTCCCTCAATGCTTCCTGCCCAGGTCTTCACAGGATAGGTTCTCTATTGCTGTGATCCCTCTGCCTGACAGGATGCCCAATGGTGACCCCAGGCTGCCTCTTTCAGGCTTTTGGATTATTTCAGGCCCTACTATTCATCTCGTCTTCCATCCCTTGCAGCAGACTCTCCCCATAAGACCTATCCAACAATGATGAGTGTTAAAAGTCCAGGGATCACAAATTGGTCTATAGGAGCCAGATAGGTAGTCTAAATGAGAGAAGCACACAAGTAAGAAAATGGGGGAGTGTGGAAAACTAGAAAGTGCAGATCCTGCCCAAATGTAGCAGACACTACTCAATATAATTGTTATCAAGTAGGCACCTTACCCAGTGTTATATGATCCTATTATTTTCAGTTTCTAAATTTTTAAATGTGGGCAACCAATTCAAAATGTTTTAAAACACTGTTCAAGTCACATAAAATGTAAATGCTGGATTTAGCCTTCAAGATTCCCACTTGGCAACTTCTACTCTCATCCCCAAAGAGATTCTGCCCCTCTCAGCCTGCTCCCCACCCCATCAGCCAACAGATGTCCAAGCCCCTGTTCTGGTGCCCTTGGCCCAACAAAGAATTAACTTACAATCCCACTGCACTGAAAGTAAATCACCTGTCAATCACCTCTTGGCTCATGAACACATTTAGTATCCACATTTACATATTAAGCCAGCCCCATTAAGAGAAATAGATTCATCTGAGTCTGAGTTACAGAGAAAGGGTGGAATTCCAATACACATATGAGTGGAGGCTTCATCATTGCTCCTGGCAGGGTTTGAGGTGTAGGGCAACCTAGTGGCCACTAACCCCACAAAGGCTGGGAAACAAGATATTTTCCAACTGAAGGGAAGTGAGGTTCAGCTCTTTCCCTCTTCATTCCTCCTCTGGAGAAGTGGGCAAGAGGCAGAGGAGTAGAAATGGCAGACAAGCCCTATGATACCAGCCACAAGACAACCAGCCTCTGGCAAATTCAGGTCCTCTGGTCCAGCCTCTCCTGGATCACTTTCCCAAAATTTATGCAAGGTCTCCACATTCTGAGTAGAAAACTCTGAGACCCAGAGTGGCAACATATCATGCCCTCAGTATTTCAGATCTCAACACAATCAAGAATGATGCTTCGGGCGCCTGGGTGGCTCAGTTGGTTAAGCGACTGCCTTCAGCTCAGGTCATGATCCTGGAGTCCTGGGATCGAGTCCCACATCGGGCTCCCTGCTCGGCAGGGAGTCTGCTTCTCCCTCTCCCACTCCCCCTGCTTGTGTTCCCTCTCTCGCTGTGTCTTTCTCTGTCAAATAAATAAATAAAATCTTTAAAAAAAAAAAAAAGAATGATGCTTCAAGAAGCTTAGGTGTGGTTTACATGTAAAGCAGGAAGGAAGAAAAATTTCTTTTCATAGCCAAATCTTGCACTATAGAATACTGAAAAGAACAAAAGGACAAATTCATAGAATATGCATATAGGGCATGCACACTCAAAATACACACTCATGCCCACAGGCCATACAGGGACATCCTTACTCCAGCCCTGCCCATACCTGCAAACTCAAACTACCCTCAACCAGTAAACCCCTCACCTTCCCCTACTGGTCCTCAATACACATGAAATTGTTGGCATTGATATTTTAGGCACAAAATCTATTTCTGTTCAACATTAATAGCACCAGAGGAACTTTTAACTAAGAATTACATCTCTTTCCAAAGGAGTTTAACCCCGGACCCCAGCGAAGACCCCAGGCTATTCTGTGAGCATGTGAAAAGCCTCAGGAGCTGATTAGGGGGATTAGCAGAAATAATCTTTCCAGACTAATGGCTTTTCTGGAGCCCAGGTCTGATCTCCAAGCCTGGTACAGAGCTCATCAGGCCTCTTGAGTCAGTGTGACTCAAAACTCAGGGGAGGCACAGGTAAATCGCTAGAGATTGGTTCTGTGTGCTCTTGGAGGCCTCACAAGAGAGAATCCCCTGGGGCACCTAGGTGGCTCAGTCGGTTAAGCGCCTGCCTTTGGCTCAGGTCATGATCCTGGGGTCCTGGGATCAAGCCCTGCATAGGGCTCCCTGCTCAGCGGGGAGTCTGCTTATCCCTCTCCGTCTGTCCCCCCACCACCACCACCACCGCCCCGCTCATGAGCCCTTGTACTCTCCAGCTCGCACTCTCTCTCAAATAAATAAAATCTTAAAAAGAAAGAGAGAATCCCCCAGTGTGGCCCTAGAGGCCTCAGGCATTTTCTGCATGGGAAAACAGTGTAAACTGCAGCAGCAAGCCCTTTGTAGACAAAAAGTAGGTGGCTCCCTACCAGGGCAGTTTGAGAAATGGCTTAAAAGGCCCCCTAACAACAACAAAACCCAGCCCTCCCTTGCCCAAGCACCTGGAATCTACCATTACTCATTCCTCCTGAAGCAGGAAAAGCTCCCTGTTGAAATGTAAATATATCATACAATTAACACCCATTAACACATTAGCATTGATTTCTTTTCCAGATTTGGTGATTAAACAGCCTAGAGAACGGAAAATAGAGTCCTAAAGGGATGGTAAATAGGTTTAGATAAAGGTCAACAAGGCTAAGGGGTGGGAAGGGCCAAGAAAGAAGCCTGAAAGTGCTTGGGCCCCATAATAACCCTGGTAAGTTGTGGGGTTTTTTTAAGTTTTTATTTAAATTCCAGTTAGTTAACATACAGTGTAATATTAGTTTCAGGTGTACAATATAGCGATTCAACACTTCCACACAACACCCAGTGCTCATCACAATAACTGGTAAAAACCAGTTCCACCTAGGATGAAAGAACTCCTCAGGCATCTCTTGCACGATAAGTTATTCTTTTTAAAAGTTTTAATTTTAATTCTAGTTAGTTAACGTACAATGTTATGCTAGTTTCAAGTGTGAAATATACTGATTCAACAATTCCATATATTACCTGATGCTCATGACAAGTGCACTCTTCAATCTCCATCACCTATTTCACCCATCCCCCCCACCTCACCTCTAATAACCATCAGTTTGTTCTCCATAGGTTAGAAGCTGTTTCTTGGTTTGCCTCTGTCTCTCTCTTTCTCTCTCTCTCTCACCCTGGTAAGTTGTTTATCCACCTTCCTCTTATAGGCTTAAAGAGGTTAACTGACTTGCCCAAAGCTAATCAATGGCTAAATTCAACAGTACATCAGCTAATCATTTGAGTTGAGCTCCAAAACATTTTCTGCACATTTGCTCTACTCAGACAATATGCTCTTTGTCCAGGATACAGAGATGTCGAGACAGTGTCCTCATTCTCAAGGAGCTCAGTCTACTATAGATGACAGTCAAGAGGTAGTGACACAGCCTAACAGTATGATAAGGGAAATTGTAGGTACTGTGGAAACACAGAGAAGGGGCACCTGACCCATATAGGGATATGGGGGTACAACAAAGTTGAGGAAGGCTTCCTGCAAGAACTAAGACTTGAACTCAAATACTTTCATTCCAAACCCCATACTCTCTCCATACCTCTGATGATAAGTATCATGATGCTTGGACACTTTGGTTTTCCCAGTCCACAGATAAGGTATAGCATGCTCCAAGACCCCAGGCCACCACTCCCAAGTTCTAAATCAGATCCTTACAGCTGTGGCTGTCAGGTAAGCCAGGTTTCCAGGTCCTGCCCTCATAGTCAGGGCCTCTATAGGCTTCCCACAACATTCACTGTTCTTACCCTTTAACTTGCAGGCCAGTGGGAAAGCGGAAGACCTGAGGAGTCTGGGATATGGTTGAAGTTCAGGTTCTGCCTCATTGAAAAGCAATCATTTACTCCTCTTTGGGGTGAACAAATTGAAAACAAAAGTATTAAGTGTTTACTATATGCCAGACACTATGCTAAACTTTTTATAGACATTATCTCATTTCATCCTCCAACAGCCTTATGCAGTAGGTACTATTAACACCTCCAATTTACAGATGAGGAAATGGAGAGTTGGAGAAATCAATTGACTTGGCAGAGACTGGGATTCTAACTCAGGCTTGTGTAATGTAGTCCACTACACTATTGTTCCTGGATTGTTGTAAATTTCCCCTTCCCTGCTTCCCAGCTACTTTCTCTATTCATTCATTCATTGGTGTTTATTAACCACCTACTACCTTTAAGGTACTATACTTGAATATGCTGTAATTGAGATTTTAAGATACGTAAACGAAGGAATTTACCTTCCAGGATTTCACAGAACATAAACTTGCTGAAATTTAGAACTGAAAGGTCACATTCATCCTATAATGAGGAAAGAGAAGCCCGGAGGGGACAAGTGAGTCATCCAAAGTCACGCAGCTAGTTAGTGGCTGAGCCAGGACCAAGATGGGGCTCCCTAAATTACTGGCTCTCAAACTTTGCATATCAGAAGAATCTTCTTTCAAACAAAGATTCCAGAGCCCCATCCCAAACTACACATTCTGAATCTGTGGAGGTAATACCTGGGAATCTGCATTTAACAACGAGCTGCACATGTTCCTTAGGACACACAAAGAAACTGTATACTGTGTCCAGATGCATTATCTGTATCACTGAGTGAGTACAATCAAGTTCATTTTACCCTGAAGTGAGAAAGATCTAGACCTGATCAAAAGCAGGAAAGTATTGTGGATACAATCCACTTGGAGAGGTAAGACCAATGCAAAGAAAACATTTGGGAAGGAACACATAACAATACAGAAAGCATTAGCAAAATACATAGCAAAGACAATAAGGCTATAACAGCCAGAGAAGGAAAACATCTCTGTGGGCTGAAGTGATCAGGGAGGCCTTTCTGGAGGAAGTGGGACATGAGTCCAGCATTGCAGGATAAGAAAGATTGGGTGGACAGGGAAAAATACATTCCAGAGAGGGGAAATACTTTGAGCAAAGGTACAAAGTGAAGATACGCAGGGTGTGTTCAGGAGACAGAGAAGAGGTCTGCCTAATTCTGCCAGATTCTGGGGATATACGGTAGGAGATCAAACACAGCCAGCCCCTGCTCTCATGGAACATACATGGGACAGGGGGATGGAGAGGGAGCAATAAACAACCAAATAACCAAATGGCAATTTGAAGTAGTGATAGGTGTTGTGATGACAATAAACAGTGATTTGGCTGGGGTTGGAAGGAGCTATCTAACTAGCGAAGTGAAGGACAGCTTCTGAAGAGGTGCCATTTTTGCCACTAAATGAGGGTAGATGTAGGATAGCAGTGGAGAATGACAGGAAAGACAGTTGTTGAGACCATAATTGGGGACTCTCCACCCTAGTTTATCTGTTTTCCTCTAAACTCAGGTGAAAGACACATAAGGCAGCGTTGAGCCTGTGTTTTTGTTTTTGTTTTTGTTTTTGTTTTATTTAATCAAGATAGGGTGGGGTCTATCTCCCCAGGCCTCCAGTGGTACAATCACCTGTGACTTGGCTCTGGAAGCCATGAAGAAGCAGCCTTTTGGCCAGCCTGGCAAAGCCAATACCAGGCCCCAGTCCTGAGTGGCTACCACCAGCCACCAGGCTTCAGGAGGCGTTAGGCTCATCAGAGCCCATCTCTTCCCCTCCCCTGTGGATTGGGCAGACTGTAGCAAGCAGAAGCAATTGGGTTCTTTTATATCAAGACAGCAAAACACCAAAAAAGGCAGTTGAGAGAACTCTACTCTTTACTATCCAAGCCAAATATGAGCCTTCCTGACACCCTATAACTGTATGCCTTGCAGTAAGTGGAAAATAAACTCCAAGCAGCCAGTTAAAAAAAAAAAAAAAGATAAGGTGGGCTCTAGAAAAAGGCAAAATGTGTTTCTGGGTCACTGGGTAAAGTCAATTTGGGGGCCTAGCCTGACAGAATGGGTTCATCTAAGGGCACACTTTGCCCTAACATTGATGTCTTTCACTAAGTCGAGGCCGTCACACCTCTCCCTTTTCCCCTCAGATACCCAGCAGTTCCCAAACTGGTTCAGCTTTCTCAACTCTGTGGGAACCATGGGCTCTGGAGCCACGACCTGACCCACAAAAATTGCCCAGTGCCCACGGGCTCAGCCTAAAATGGCCCAAACACATAAGCAGACAGTTATCTCTCTCTTTTTTTGAGGCCTGAGTCTGTTGTTCTAGAGCCAGGGCCTGAGATCCATGCTAGGAAAATGGTTCATTTAAGTTAAGTGATCTTCCTTTTACCCCTCCCTTGCCTTCCCCCACAGTCACAAAACCCCAGCAGCAATAGCCATGACCTGTGTCTATGAAGAGTCCATGGAAAAAACAACAGGTTGATGATTTGTCTGCAGTGCCCCAACATCCCCTATCTATGCCCTTCTCTCCCCTTCAGGACAATCTCTCCCTGGCCAAATGTCCAGGACCCTCATGGTCTCTCCTTTAAAGCATCCCACCTCCTTCTCTCGGGAAACAAGAGTAAAAGTCCATTAATATTAAGACCAAAGTAAATAATGAGGCTTAAGGAGCATTTGATGCTGGGGCACTGCAGACAAAGCATCAACCTGTTGTTTTTTCCATGGACTCTTCATAGACACAGGTCATGGCTATTACTACAGGGGTTTTGTGTCTGTGGGGGAAGGAGCATTTGAATGTTTTTCACATGGAAGCCTCAAGTTTAATGCTGCCTGGGATAATCTCAATAAACTTTAAAGTAGAAACATAAAAAATAAAAACTAGTGATTCTTTTTCATTAATGTAGGCAAGTTTCCATATTTCTCTGGCTTGAAGGCAAATGTAGTTTGCAGCATAAAAGGGCTGCTTTGTTTGCATTTATCGTTTACCAAAAAATATATTTCACTTAGCACAAAACAAACAAGTAGAGAAAAAAATTAAGAGAATTTAGTAAATTGTATTTCTAGTCTTAATAAAGGGGGGAGGGGAGTATTCATAGTCCTCCACTACTTATTTTTATAATACCTATATTATACTTTGGCAATTATATGAACTAATAATACATATGACAAGCAATAGCATAAATATTGATATTAACTATGAAGTTTCTCCAAGATATGGCCCCACTTTCAAGTTGTTCACCATCATCTAACTTGAGTGATAGAAGCAGGAAATAATAATGTGCTAAATGGTGTGTTACAAATGATAAGAACAATAAAGACCAGAAAGGCGAGAGAGCAGTGTAACTCAAAAGGGTCTTGGGGCTTAAATAATATTTAGATAAATGTAGAATAGATAAGATGTAACACTCTTGGGGACTGGCCATTGGGGATAATACATCACACTGGTGATTGCCAAAATAGTAAAAACCAAAAACAGTGGAAACTGATACTAAAAATGGTGTTGGTCATATACAGTACAGCCAAGGCATCTTAAAGAACTATTTCAAGGGGAGGAGAATATAAACCAGAAAACTCAAAGGAATCACATTAAGTACTGACTTTCAGAAATGGAGTGATCTAGGGGTACCTGGGTGGCTCAGTTGTTAAGCGCCTGCCTTCGGCTCAGGTCATGGTCCCAGGGTCCTCGGACCGAGCCCCACATCGGGCTCCCTGCTCCGCGGGGAGCCTGCTTCTCCCTCTCCCACTCCCCCTGCTTGTGTTCCCTCTCTCACTGTCTCTCTCTCTCTGTCAAATAAATAATCTTAAAAAAAAAAAAAAAGAAAAGAAATGAAGTGAAGTGACCTAAAAAAAAAAAAAAAAAGACAAGTTAGTCCTGGAACCACCAAAAACTGTGTCAAAGGAGCCACTGCCCCCTAAAAGATCCTGAATGTGTACTTTCTTTGCTTCTCTTCCTCTATTCACAACTTAACAAGATCTCCTTATAACTCTGATCAGCAAGGCCATCTACAAGACAAATCCACAGTAGACACTAGCATGGCAGTTAACACTAAATACCTTCCCTAATAATTTTTTATACTTACACAGAAAACAGTAGCTGCCATGCTAAAAATATAATCACTGTGTACCAGGCATTGCATTAAGTGCTTGACCAACATTATCACATATCATCAACACAATCACATTTAATCCTAATTCATTTGATTATTGATTTCCTCATTTAAAAATAAATTGCAGGCATCAGCATATTTCAGCCATAAACATTTCAGCATGTATACCGTTAATGAGAGGTCAACATTATTTTCAGTTGTTTTTCTTTGGAGATAAACAATTCAATTTCCCTACAAGTACACCAGATTCTTTACTAAAACTAAATTTTGTTACTTGTGGTCCATTTAGGCAGTGGTACCATCTTTTCATATTGCTTAATTTGAGAAATTGGGACTTTAACTCCAGGTGGCTGTACATTCAGTGTAGGAAGGTACAGAAAAGTCACTCAGACTCCATTTGACCACTATTAAGCAGCACTGTGACCTTGAGCAAATTATTTAACCTGAAGTCTCCATTTTTTGACACGTAAAATTAAATAATGATGATTTCTTCAGAGGTTTGAAGGCTAGATGATATCATATATGTAGAATGCCTAGTTCAGGGCCTGGTATATCCTAAGTGCTTGATAAGTGCTAATTTTGTCACCCATTCAACCAGAGTTTCCTTGATGAGTACATTATGCATACAGAGCCTTGCAAAGTTTCCAGAAGAAAGAGAAAACAGATGCTTTGACCTCAGGCAAACTAGTGTGCTAGCAGCCCCCAGCCCTTGGTTTTCATAGGCTCCATAAGGGTGAGAGCCCCGGGGAGAGGGGGGGGCTGGAGGGGGTGTGTGTCTATTCTTAGTCTCTGAATAGACCTACTTTTGGTGTATTCTTTACTCTAAAAATGCATGTGATTCATTTTTAGTGATAATTATGCATGTTGAAAGCATAGTATGCCCTTTAAGGATAGGTATTTCCATTCCAAATATTTTGAATGAAATTTTCTGGATTTTTATAAAGAAAACTGGGCTGTACATTTGAATAAATAAGGGTTTCTGTGAAATTTTTTAAAAATCCACACACTCCAAGGGCAGGCAGAATAATCTATGGTAGAAAAAAATAATCACAATGGTTGTCTATGGGGTGAGTTGGGGATTGACTGAGAAGGAATATTTTGGGTGATGGTAATGATCTGTATTTTGATAGGGGTTTGGGTTTCACAGATGTAAACATTTGCCAAAACTCATTGACTTGTACACTTAAAATCTTTGTATCTAATTATATTTCAGTTTATCTTAAAAGAGTATTTGAATTTTGACACAATGAAATTGTAGATATCAGTTAATAGATGTGGAATTTTTTTTTAATTAGGTACTTTGCGTGCAATCCCAAAAAAATGATGTTAAAAAGGCAGTTGCCTATTCTGGAAATATGGAGTTAAACTCTGGTTCCCTAAGGCAGAAGCTAAAAGAAAGACAATGCAGGGGCAAGAAAGAGCCAAAACACAGATTTGTCATAACTGCAGGATGAGTTTATTTGTTTTTAACCATAATAATGATTAATATTATGGCAACACCCTGCATTGCGGGTATAAAAACACAATCCTCTCCCAAAATATGACTCAGCCTCTGTGCTCCCAGATACACTGAAATTCCTTGGAAGGCAGCTGTAGGCCTTCATAGAGGCTCCTGTTCTTACTTCTTTCACAGTTAGACAAACCAAAGCAGACCCACACCCCTGCTGCTAGGTGCCCAGTCATAAGGAAAGGAGGACTGGGCTCACAAATCGCCACACAGTACAGCCAAGTTATGTCCTGTTCAGACCAACAGTTCCCTCACCCCCAACCGCCACCTGGGAAATGGCCTGCTTCTAGGCCAAACTCCCTGTTTAACAGCAATCCAAACACTTCATCCTGGACTTTTGAGCAAAATGTCAGAGTGATAACTTTGTTTTTATTCCTATAAAATTCCTACACTTTCAGAACCTTACCCCTGCCCTCTTCTTGCTTAGGGACTCTTTGTGATTTTATATTTTGCACTAAGAAGTGAAAAATAACTCAGTCCTTCTACTCAGACCATACCCTTAGGTGTGGCTTTTCACTTAACTAACTGCTTCCTGGGAGGAAGAGAGGTAGGAAGGAAGGGGGTGGGGCAAGGTCTAAGAAGATCTTGGAAGCCCTAGTATTCTAATTAGCATCACTTTTGAGTGCAGGCTGCAAAGGTTTTCCTTTCCATTTATCATACTTATTGAAAGGGAAGCTAAGGCCCCAAAGAGAGCAGGAACTTGCCCAAGGTCACACCAAAAGTATAGAGTAGAGCTTGGGAACAGGAGCCAGGTCCTTTGCCTCCAGCCAAGTGCTCCATCCAAAAAGATGTGTGATTCTCCCTAGTGAGTCAAGGAAAAATGCGGAGAAACAGGGTTATCAGAGGAGAGGGTTGCAGTTCATGTGCTTTCATTCAGCCTCCCAAAATGAACAGGAAGGAGAGACACAAACAGAACCTAAATGTATGAATTGGAAATCCCTGAATTGTAGAGAAGGGCAGCAAAATGAGTCTCCTCTTTTAAAAGATGCTTCTCGGGCACCTGGGTGGCTCAGTCGGTTAAGTCTGCCTTCAGCTCAGGTCACGATCCCTGGGTCTTGGGATCGAGTCCCGCAATGGGCTCCTGTTCAGCAGGGAGTCTGCTTCTCTCTCTGCCCCTCCCCCTTGCTCGTTTTCTCTCTCTCTCTCTCTCTCCTTCTCGCAAAAATAAATAAATAAAATCTTTTTTTAAAAAAAAGATGCTTCTCCAGCATCAGGCCACTCCAACTCTCCAGATGTCCTTCACTATCCTGGAGAGAGAGAAGGAGAGGAGATGAAAGGAGGAATTGAGAAGGAAAGGAAAAAGTGAGGGAGAAAAGAAAGGAAAGAAGCTGGGAAAAGATTTGGAAGAAAAAAGGATGGCTGAATGAATGTTTGAAAAAGAACAACATGCAATCCCAGGAAGCTTTGGGGCCCTAAGTTATAGTACAAATTGATTCTCTTTCTCTTCTCCCCACCCCTCATTCTGCACTATCTTTGGCGCACACACACACACACACACACACACTCATTAGTCTCCCCTGGGCCAGCCCCTTTTTCTTCCCCAGACATGTTGGCTCAGGCTCAGGAGCCTTGGGCTTCAACTATTGTGAAGGAATTGCTGGGCCTGCCCAGCCTACTTGCTGCTTGACCTATATATTTCACAGATGTTAGTTCCCTCTGCCATTCCCCAAGGGGCCTGAGCAAAGATAGTTTAGCAGGAAAATATCTATTCCAAATGGTCTTATTATATTCAAGAGGAAAAATGTCACATTTCTTAACCCCCATTTACCACCAAAACAAAAAGGCCTCTTCTTGATGCCCCTAGAGACTACCCCCTTAAGGCAGGTCTACCTAGACAGTTGAACTGAGATGATATATACACCTCTATTACCTGACTGCTACCTTTGACTTATAGCAGTGGGTCTCACTGGCCCCAGAGGAGAAGGGGGCCCAAACCAACAGTAAAAGTGTTGAATCAAGATAAGAACCCCCCCTTCAGAATCCAAATGAATAACACCTCATTCATCCAGAGGTCACTTCTCTAGAAATCTCATATATCTGGAACAAAGAAGAAAATAAAAGGAAAGGGGGGGGAAAAAAGTCTCAAGGAAGTCAGAATAGATGTCACTGTCTATACAGTAAAGTTTGCAGGGTTTACTCAAAAGAATCTTTCTGGAGCCAATTTACTTTAGACTAAACCCTTACAAGTGTATTTATTGTTTTCATAGCCACAACAAATGAGGAACAGCAAATTATGAAGAGGCAAAAATACAGAAATTCTGGAAAGCAGAAGAGACAGTTGAATGTAGATATAGATCGTAAATCAAAGTCTTAAGGTTTTGTCCTCTTAATAATACACTAGTACTGACTCCTGATGTCAAACATGGAGCAACTTGCTGAGCAATGAGAAACCTGGCAAATCTTAGTGGCCAATCTTGCCTAAATAGCCCCATTAGTGCATTGTTATCTCTGGACTATCCTTTCAGCCTGACCATTTGCTTACGGGTGACAAGTTCTGATGGCAACAGCTCAGCTAAGTTTCCTTAAAAACAACAACAACAACAAAAACTCCTTAAGCCCAACTAAGGTAAACCATTGTCAAAAATGATGGAGCCAAGAACTTCTGGGGAAGATGGTGGAGTAAGAGGACCCTAAGCTCACCTTGTCCAACAGATACAGCTAGATAATACTCACATCAGTGTAAATAACCCAGAAAACAACCTGAAGACTGGCAGAACAAACTCTCCACAGCTAAATGTAGAGAAGAGGCCACATATAAGAGAGCATGAAGGGTAAAGACAAGGTTGGGAGTTAAATGAACCCATGGGTCTGTCCACAGGAGACCACTTCTCCAGGAAAAAAAACAGACCCTCATCCTGGGGAGCCCCTTCCAAGAAGATGAATCCCCATATTTGGCTTTGGAAACTAGAGGGTCCAAATTTCGTGAGTTCTTAAAACCAGTGGGACTTAAAGCCTAGAATTTTAAAAATCAGTGGAATCAGCTCTGGGAGAGCTCCGAGGGCAAGAGGAAGCTGAGTCCCCACCCTTAAAGAGACCGCACAACAGCCCCACAGAGATACAGCACAGAAGTAGCAGTTTGAAAAAAAAAAAAAAAAAGCCTGGGGCATATGGGAGCGAGAGTAGTTATTCAACTCAGAGCATGTCCCAGAAGGACAGAGATCACTGGGAGACTCTTCCAGGAACAAAGGAGCTGGCAGGTGCCATTTCCCTTCACCACCCCCAGCATAAACACATGGACACCTGTGGGAACAAGTGTGGCACAGACACTCATGACCTAACTTGCTAACCACCACCCTGCCCCCCTCAACACATTGCAGATCCATCCCATCCAATATGTTCATAGCTGGAGCCCAACCACAGTGGTGCTATAGGCCTGACAGTGTGCAAGGAGCCCCATGCTGAAGTAATTCTTGCCCTGGGGAGAAGGAAAGATAACCACACACACCAGTCAGACTGCCCCAGAAAATAGGCTGGGGGCAGACAGCTGGTCTCAACTGCAGGCCCTGCCCACTAATGAAAGCCTCTCAGGGGACAACACAGGGAATGCACCCAGCAGTTTGGTGCTACAGCATCTCTGACAAATGCCCGGCCAGACTCAACTCAAGCCCAAGGCATCCCCAGACTGGGCCACTAACATCACAGGGACCAAACACTGCCCACAACAAGCAGAGAGAGCCACTGCAGATTTTGAGACTGAAGGAAAAAGTGGCTCACGACAGCAGGGTGCACACAACACACATAGGAGGCACCCATGAAGCACCAGGTCTGGAGAACAGGGGACACTGCACTGAAGAGCACTATAGGGCCTCTTCTTCATAAGGCCATTACTCTCAAGTACAGGAGACATAAATTACTTTACTTTCCTAACACATAGAAACAGACACAGAGAGACAAAATGAGAAGGGAGAGGAATGTGTCCCAAATGAAAGAACATGACAAAATCACAGCAAGATACCGAAGTGACATGGAGATAAATAACATGCCTGAGAGATAATTTAAAGTAATGGTTGTAAAGATACTCACTGAACTTGAAAAAAGAGTGGAGGACATCAGTGAGACCCTTAACAAAGAGATAAAAAAGAACCAATCACAGAAGAACACAATAAATGAAATTAAAAATACACTAGATGGAATAAATAGTAGGCTAGATGAAGCAGAAGATTGAGATACCTGGAGGACAGAGTAATGAGAAGTAATCAAGCTGAGCAAGCAAGAGAAAAAAATATGCAAAATGAGAATAGATTTAGGGAACCCAGTGACACCATCAAGCATAAGAACATTTTCATTATAAGGATCCCAGAAAGAGGGAGAGAGAAAAGGGAGCAAAAAAAATTCTATTTGAAGAAATAATAACTGAAAACTTCCCAAATTTGGGGAAGGAAACAGATATCCAGCTCCAGGAAACACAGAGATCCCCCAACAAAATCAACCAAAGGAGGTCCACATTAAGACACATGGTAATTAAAATGGCAGTAAGTAGTGATAAAGAAAAAAAATTTAAAGCAGCAAGACAAGACAGTTACACACAAGGGAAACCCCATAAGGCTCTCAGTGACTTTTTCAGCAGAAACTCTGCAGGGCAAAAGAGAGTGGCATGGTATATTCAAAGTTCTGAACAGGAAAAATCTGCAGCCAAGAGTACCCTATTCAGCAAGGTTATCATTCAGAATAGGAGAGATTAAAAAGTTTCTCAAATAAAAACTAAAGGAGTTCATGACCACTACATGAAAGGGGCTCTGGAAAATAGTACAGAGGTTCCTCAGAAAGTTAAAAATAGAACTACCCTATGACCCAGCAATTGCACTACTAGGTATTTATCCAAAGGATACAAACATAGTGATTCAAAAAGGCCCTTGTATCCCAATGTTTATAGCAGCAATGTCTACAATAGCCAAAATATGGAAAGAGCCCAGATGTCCATCAACTGATGAATGGATTAAGATGTGGTATATATATACAATGGAGTATTAGTCATCAAAGAGAATGAAATCTTGCCATTTGTAACAACATGGATAGAACTAGATGGTATTATGCTAAGTGAAATAAGTCAGAGAAAGACAAATACCATATGATTTCACTCATATGTGGAATTTAAGAAACAAAACAGATAAACATAGGGGAAGGGAAGGAAAAATAAAATAAGATGAAAACAGAGAGGGAGGCAAACCATAAGAGACTCTTAATTCTAGGAGACAAACTGAGGGTTGCTGGAGGGGAAATGGGTGGGGGGATGGGGTAATTGAGGGATGGGCATTAACGAGGCCACTTGATGTAATGAGCACTGGGTGTTATATGCAACTGATGAATCACTAAAATTTACCCCTGAAACTAATAATGCACTATATGTTACCTAAATTAAATTTAAATTAAAAAAAATAAAATAAAATTGCCTGGGAAAACCCAGGCATAAATATTTAAAGCAGAACAAAACAGAAAACACTCTCACCAAACAAAAGTCCAGGACCAGATGGCTTCACAGATGAATCCTACCAAACATTTAAAGAAGAGTTAATACTTATTCTTCTCAAACTATTTCAAAAAATAGAAGAGGAAGGAAATCTTCCAAATTCATTCCATGAGGTGGCATTATCCTGACACCAAAACCAGGAAAAGACACTACAAAAAAAGAGAACTACAGGACAATATCTCTTATGAACATGCATGCATAATTCCTCAACAAAATACTAGCAAAGCCAATCTAACAATATATTAAAATAATCATTCCCCACACTCAAGTGGGATTTATTCACAGGATACAAGGGTGGTACAACATTTGCAAATCAACCAACACGATACATCACATTAATAAGAGAAAGGATAAGAACCATTTCAGTAGATGCAGAAAAAGCATTTGACAAAGTACAACATCCATTCATGATGAAAACCCTCAACAAAGTAGGTTTAGGGGGAACATACCTCAACATAAAAAAGGCCATATATGAAAAACCAACAGTTAATATTATACACAGTGGTGAGAAACTGAGAGCATTTCCCCTTAGGTCAGGAATAAGATAAGGATGTCCATTCTCACCATTTTTATTCAACATAGTACTGGAAGTCCTAAGCACAGCAATCAGATAAGAAAAAGGAATCAAAGGCATCCAAATTGGTAAGGAAGAAGTAAAATTTTCACTATTTGCAGATGACATAATACTATATAGAGAAAACCATAAATTCTACAAAAAAAAAAAAACCTGATAAATGAATTCAGTAAGGTCACAGGATACAGAATTGAGGTACAGAAATTTGTCACATTTCCATACACTAATAATAAAGCAGCAGAAAGAGAAATTGAGAAAATAATGCCATTTACATTTATAACAAAAATAATAAAATATTTAGGAATAAACTTAAAGATTAATTAACTATATAATAGTGGGTTTATTTCTGGGCTTTCTATACTGTTCAGCAGGGAGCTTGCTTCTCCCTCTCCTGCTTCCCCTGCTTGTGCTCTCTCTCTGACAAATAAGTAAATAAATAATTAAAAAAAAGAATCAGTCATACAGAGAAAGGGGAACCCTCTTGCACTGTTGGTGGGAATGCAAACTGGTGCAGCCACTGTGGCAAACAGAATGGAGATTCCTCAAAAAATTAAAAAGAGAACTACCCTATGACCCAGTAATCATGCAACTGGGTATCTACCAAAAAATCCAAAAACACTAATTCAAAGGGATACATGCACTCCTATGTTTATAGCAGCATTACTTAAAATAGCCAAATCATGGAAGCACCCTAAGCGTCCACTGATAAATGGATAAAGAAGATGTTGTATATATATACAATGGAATATTATTCAGCCATAAAGCTGAAAGAAATCTTGTCATTTGCAACAACATGGATGGAGCTAGAGGATATAATGCTAAGTGAAATAAGTCCGTCAGAAGAATATAAATACCGTATGATTTCACTCATATGTGGAATTTAAGAAACAAAACAAATGAGCAAAGGAAAAGAGAGAGAAACAAACCAAAAAACAGACTCTTAACTGTAGAGAACAAATTGATGGTTACCAGATGGGAAGTGGGTGAAATAGGTGATGGGGATTAAGGAGTGCACTTGTCATGATGAGCACGGGGTGATGTATGGAATTTTTGAATCAGTATATTGTACACCTGAAACTAATATAGCAGTGTATGTTAACTATACTGCAATTAAAATTTTAAAAAAGAGAAATCTACATTTGAAATCCTTGAAATCATGCAGTGTTAATAAGCCTTTCACAGCCTTAGCTAAGCCATACATCTTTAAAAATCTAAAATCTCTGAACAATGATTTGATAGAATAAAAACTCTCTGCATATTTAAGTGCCAGACATGTTACACGCATTATCTCTTTTAATTCATAAAAAAAAAACAAAACAAAACCCTTCAAGGAAAATAAAGCTCAGAGAAGTTACTGTGACTCATCTGGTGTTCTATGGCCTCTGAGTGACACACCTGGTGTTCGAACCCCATTTATCTGACTCTGCTCCATACCAGGCTGCCTCTCATCCTTTGAAAACATGATGGGTAGATAAAAGGGGAAAAGTCAACGAAGGAGCATGTATTCATAAAACAATCCTCTACTGCTGCAAAAATACTCTAACCCACGCCCCCACCTCTCAAAAACCACTGTAATAAGCAGTCATGGAAATGAAAAAGAATCACAAGACCCACTAATGTAGAACCACAAGGGTCCATGGCATACATAACACTGTGCAACTAACTAGTTACAGTTAGTAACAGTGTTACTAACTCAGTGACACCCTCATGGAAAATTTTATATATGTATATACACACATATATAAACCACATTTTAGTCTCACAATCACCTAAGGGGTAGGTTCAATTATGGTTTCAATTTTATAGTGGAAGAAACAGAATTGGAGAGAATTAAATGCCTTGTCTAAGTTCACACAGCCAGTGCTAGAGCCAGGAGTCAAACTCAGTTCTGATTCTACACCCAGTACACTCCACTGCATATCAGTTCTTTACCTGATATTTCATGCCTTCTACAAATTCACTGTTGGACTCAGAGACTAAGCCTGAGACTCACCTGTTATGGTATGTATCTAATTCCAAGGCTGTCAGCCCCCAGAACGGCCCAGCTCCAAACTGCTGGTGGAGGGCAAGTCATCCTGCCCCACACAAGCAGCCAGCTGGCCCCAGTTATGGTTTAGGCAGCTAAGCAATTCCTACTGGGACTTTCTCTCTCAATCTTACTATTTTTTTCCAGGTTCGGTCAGTAGGTTAAGCACCCTCTGCTTTGGAAATCTTCAAGGCCCTTGAAAAAAGACAAAGCGTTTTGTATCTGCAGAAGAGGAGACAGACCCCTGTCACATTTAGAGAACCCAGGAGTATTGGTCTCACCCTTGAGCCATCTGGGCCTTCCTTGCTTGCCTTCCCCAGCTCTCAGCTCTTCCTTCCCTAATACCACCATAAACCATTCGCTAACCCACACTGGGCTCAGGAGAAAGTCAGAATTTTACAAATAGCTTCATGTTATGGTCGTTGCTTTGAACTACCTAACCCCTTGGGTAAACTATGAAATTACAAAATTTAGCTTTTAAAGCAGTTGTTTTATGGCCAGCCAAGTCATGATACTGTCATCTCATCTCATACCGGGGTGACCTCATCCTCCATTATGGGCCTGAGATGCTAATCAAGAAAGGCCTGGATCTGGGGAGGTCCAGACAGTGAAAGCAATACCACGATAGAACAATTTTGTGCTCCTTTCTTTGGGCAGTGGGGAGGACCGAGGGTGCAGGAAATGAGGAAACAAACACCTCTGGACACTGCTGCAGGCATTTTGAGTGGTAATACGGTTATGTGAGCTTGTCTGGGTGACACTGTGATGACCTGTCCAGCTCCATGCCCCTTCTAACGCCACCTAACCCCCACTGATTGGTTTTTTTCCCCTCCATTTCAAGACTTGGACTCTGGGATTTATTCTATTCTGAATCAGGAGAAAATATAAGACATCTCCATCCACACCTCACCAGCTGAGGCTCAAGTAAGTAGTGTCTGGCCCTGCTCGGATCTCATAATTCCAGTTCCAGTAATTGGGCTCTTGTCCCTTCCCTAACGTCTAGGTTCCTGCCTTATACCCATTTCCTGTGATTGAGCTCCTATCTTATTCCCTCAATATCTGAGACCCTGTAGTTCCCTAGGAATCCAAATTCTTCTAGCACTGAGGGGAGAGGGGGCTTCCTTGCCAGTTCCTCCAATCCCTACCCAACCTGGGTCCTTTCTCACAATTGGAGTACTTTAAAAAAAAATTTTTAGGTAAACTCTACACCCAATGTGGGGCTCGACCTGATGACCCTGAGATCAAGAGTCACATGCTTTACAGACTGAGCCAGCTAGGTGCCCCTGGAGTACTTTAAAATTTACATATTTCAGTTTTAGATGTTATCATTTGATTCCCTGGTAGGAAAGAATAACAAATCAACACTCAGTTATGGTAAGTGAATAAGCCCTAGAGATCTACTGTACAGTATAGTACTTATGGTTAATAATATCATATTGTATACTTAAAATTTGGCTAAGAAAGTAGATCTTATGTTAAGTGTTCTTATCACCAAAAATAATAGTAATAATAATTAAAAAAAACAAACAGGATGAGATGAAACTTTTGCAGGTGATGGATATGTTTATGGCATAGATTGTGGTGATGGTTTCATGGGTATATATTTATCCCCAAACACATCAAGTTGTGTATATTAAATATGTACAGCTTTTTATATGTCATTATGCTTCAATAAAGTAGTTCAAAAAACCGTCACTTATTCATCTCTGCTTGTTATCTCTCCCATCACCTCCTTATTTTTGTGAGTCATATTAACATTTCTACTTTGTTTAGATTTCTAACCTATTGGTAATGAGTCCTTGCCACCCTCAACTGTACTTCCTTGACACCGGCTCACTACCTAGACCCTTATCTAAAGTCTGCTGCTAGGCTCCCTGGTCCTGACCGCCAACCCACAACCTAGTCGTCCCTGGGCTTGTTGTTAAAACCTCCCCTTGACACTGACTCTGCTCCTCTTGGGTGTGTCTCTCCTTAAGTTATGCTCTGAGGCAGTTCTGGTATCACCATCTCCAGTTACCAGCGGGTCATGGGTAGGTCCCTTCATTCTGGCTCACACACTCTGCTCTGAGGTGACATGGACAGATGCTTTGAACCCCCTTGTGCTCTAGGCTGTCCTGAACCATATGCACTGTGCAGGTACTATCCAGACTCCCTTGAAAGGAACCTTTACCAGTAAATTAAAGAAAACCAGAGGATATCCATCAATAGATGAATGGATAAAGAAGTGGTGTGTGTGTGTGTGCGTGTGCATGTGGAATATTACTCAGCCATCAGAAATAATGAAATCTTGCCCTTTGTGACAACATGTATGTATCTAGAGGGTATTATGCTAAGTGAAAGAAGTCAGACCAGAAAAAGACAAATACCATATGATTTCACTTTTGTGGAATCAAAAAAAAAAAAAAACCAAATGAACAAACAAAAGACAGAAACAGGCTCATAAATACAGAGAACAAACTCGTGTTTGCTGGAGGGGAAGGAGCAGGGGGATGAAATAAGTGAAGGGGAGTAAGAGGTACAAACTTCCAGTTATAAAATAAATAAGTCACAGGGATAAAAAGCACAGCATAGAGAATATAGTCAATAATATTGTAGTAATTTTGTATGTTGACAGATGGTAACTACACTTATCATGGTGAACATTTTGTAATGTATATAATTATTGAATCACTATGTTATATACCTGAAACTAATATAATATTGTATGTCTACTATACTTCAATTAAAAAAACCAGAAGAAATAACATGCACCCAAAAGACCAGAAATCTAATGGCTTACAGAATAAACCTACATCTAATCACAGATTGGATTGAATGACAGTGTATGAGGTCATTTGGATATTTTTTATGCTCCACTCTCTCTCCCAAATCCCTTTCTGAGGGTCATTTTGTTTTGTTCCAAAGATTTCTGACTCCTTGCAGAAGAGTGATTCAGCCCTAGTCACAGCCTCCTGTATTAAGAAAAAGAAAGAAAGGAAAAAAAAAAGGCAGTGGACTGGCAAGTAGCTAAAACTCATGCCCAGGGAGGAAATGACTCTACTTCAGCTGTCCATGCCTCCTGCCACTGAGCAAGACTCTAGCCTAGGCCTAAGCAGGCCACAATCCTGACAGCCTCCAGACCTTTACTCATGCCCTCCTCCTACCTATAATACCACTCTTCCTCCACTCCATTTATCTGAACCATGCTCATTCTTCAAAACCCCTCGCTAGCTCTATTACCTCTTCCAGGAACCACATCTGTGTCCTGCTTCTTAACCTCTACAGCACTTAAAATCTACACCACACAATTTAGTATTTAACTCATCAAACTCTTAACCTCTGTTGCTTCATGTAGGCTAGTTTATGCTCCACAATAGTACCCTAAGTATCCTTCTTGACCTCCCTCAGGACACTTTGCATAAGCCTGAGCCTGTAGTTGGGGCTCAGCAAAGACACACTGGAGATGCTTGGTCTAGAAACAAAATCAGGGTTTTCCATTATTTTTGCACAACTGGCTAGAAAACAGAGTGCTCAGATGCAGCCATAAAAAAAAAAAAGGCCAGCATCCTGGGGAGCAGCTATCAAAGACACCAAAAGTATTCCCAGGTCATTAGACCACAGAGTGTCAGAGCTCAAAGGAATCTTTACTCTCAAACTTTTAAACTGGGGCATGCACTCCTCTGGGGGGTCCATGGCAGTGTGCCAGGGGGTCCACAAAGCCACAGGATAAACATGGAATGCTTCCTTAGAGTGTCCATTTTACTAGAGTATAAGAAATTTAAGGGGCGCCCGGGTGGCTCAGTCGTTAAGTGTCTGCCTTCAGCTCAGGTCATGTCCCAGAGTCCTGGGATCGAGCCCCGCATCGGGCTCCCGGCTCAGTGGGAGGCCTGCTTCTCCCTCTCCCACTCCCCCTGCTTGTGTTCCCTCTCTCTGTCTCTCTCTGTCAAATAAATAAATAAAATCTTTAAAAAAAAAGAAATTTAAAATACTTCTATATTAAAACAAATATGGCTATATCGTGTAGGAAAATGCAAACTTTGCATACATTTTTAGGATAAAACATAAGACCTCAAAGATACTTGGAGCTTGCAGTAGGCTGCTTTGGGTTACCCCGTTCAACCCCTCTCCCCTACCCATGCTGGGGATTTCATTTTTCCTCTCCTCTGTCATTAGGGTTACTTCAGTTAAAAAAACAAACTGAGGGTTGCTGGAGAGGAGGGAGGGGAGGGGACGGGGTGGCTGGGTGATGGACATTGGGGAGGGTATGTGTTGTGGGGAGCGCTGTGTGTTCTGTAAGACTGATGAATCACAGACCTGTACCCCTGAAACAAATAATACTTTATTTGTTTAAAATAAATAAATAAATAAAAAGTTTGGGGAGGCTGATCTAGTCCAGCCCCCTCTTTCCACAGTTAGGAAAACTGAGGTCCGCAGATGAGAAATAATTTAGCCAAAGTCCCAGACAGTAGTTCAGCAAGAGCTAGGACCACAATCACCCCCATCAGAATGTACATTTCTTCCTGGTGACTTGCTCCAGTAACTCTTGGCCATGAACTACACTTGCTACTCCTTGCTAACTCTGTTCTTGCCCCTTGTAGCCTACAGCAATTTTTTTCTTTCCCTGGGTTATACAACCTATCCTTAGGGAAGCCTGTGGCACCAGCAGTTCCGAGAGCAGACCAGAACATTTAGTCTCTTTCTATAGCTTCAAACACAGCGAATAAAATGCCGAATATCCAGAAATCAGAGTGTAACTGATGAGATTTAGACCCCTCACAGAAAGGGAATGAAGTCCCCAGTTTTAGGGAGAGAGAAGCAAAGCAGAGAGGCAGTCCTCCTAATTGGAGGCCATAGCCAGGAAGCAAAGAGCTGATCTTAAGACCCTGCTTTTTCCCTTCCTTTATGTGTGAAGGAGATGCTAAAAGGCTACCTGGGCAAGGTTCCAAGGAAACTGGGACCTCAGAGAAGCCCCCCAGCTGGCTTCTCTATCTCCTGAGGTAAATGTGTCATCAGGCTGTGGGACTAAATCATCTCAGGTTAAAAAAAAAAAAAAGGAAGTGACTTTGGATTCAAATGAGTTTAGCTTCACAACCCTCATATATATTCTTTGGGCAAATAAGCAGGAGCTCTGTAGATTCACATACTTTCATCCACCTATTCACACCTTAAACACACAACTCTTGGGCGCCTGGGTGGCTCAGATGGTTAAGCATCTGCCTTCGGCTCAGGTCATGATCTCAGGGTCCTGGGATCGAGTCCCGCATCGGGCTCCCTGCTCCTTGGGAGCCTGCTTCTCCCTCTCCCTCTGCCTCTCTCTCTCTCTCTCTCTGTCTCTCATGAATAAATAAATAAAATCTTTAAAAATTAAAAAAAAAAACACACAACTCTTGCTATTACACAGACATAAGCAAATTCTTCTGCACAGTGTCACAAATACAAATATAAGCATGCATTTGTGTTGGGAAAACCAATACAATCATAGTCTCGGCCCACACTTCTCCCCCAACACTCAGCTCCGAACCTACACATCCACCATTGATACTCATATTCACAGTCACACACTCCAGGTTGAGAATTGACCCAGGTTTCCAGGGTTAGAGCCACATTCCACAGTGTCCCATTCCTCTCAAAGAACTAACAGATCATTTCACAAAGACGTCATCACCTGCCAACTAATGGCAAGTTACAGCCAGAATAAATGGTTCATTACCTATCCCCATTGCAAGTAGGCCCAAAGGAGACTTGAGACTTGAGTCTCACTGCAGGAGACTGACCAGACAGGTAAGATGGGGGCTTGTTCCAGCCAAAGAGACCACCTTTCCTCTTTGCGCCCTTGAGTTGGAGTGGGGAAATCGGAATGTAGTCTGACTTTTTGCAGACTTCTCAAACTCAGCTATAAACCCCCCTAGAGGAAAAAAAAGACTGGTCTTTTTACCTGGATTTTTTTTGTCCAGAAGAAGATTGGGTAACATCTCTTTTGAACCAGGTCCCAACACTTTTTCAGAGTAGTGTGGTGACCAACAGGATGGACTCTGAGGCCACTTTCCAGGGTCTGAATTTCAGCCCCAGCACCTATAATCTGTATCACCTTGAGCAAGTTACTTAATCTTTCTAGCCCTCAGTTTTGCCATCCGTTAGAAATCGGAGTAATAATAGCATCTACCTGGTGGTGGTGTGAAGTGATTTAAATGTAAGGCACTTAGATAATGCCAGGCACTTAGAATGTTCAGTATATGGAATTTACAAAAGAGCAATTTCCTGTTTTTCTCAGACCGCCACTCTGTCATTACCTGCCTGCCCACAGACAGGTGACAGTTTGGTCACCTCATTTCTGAGACAAGCCTCTAAAGCCCAGAGAGAACAAGACTGGCCCAATATCACAGAGAAGGAGTAATAGAATTGAAACTGATTGCTTTGGGATGACTCGGCCAGTGTTCTCATCTCTCCCTTAGGAAAAAATGAGCATGGCTTGAGGAAACCTGGGGAGGAAATCGGACTGGGGCCAGGCAGGATGTAAATACTACTAAGAACAATGACCACTTAACATGTGCCAGGCACAGGTTTAAGTACATTCTGTGTATTATTTCATTTAAACCTCACAGCAACCCTAGGAGGTCATGACTATCGTCATCGTCATCATCATCCAGAAAGAGGAAACTGAGGCTTCAACACCTAGAATGGCTTCAAGTTGGGATTTGAACCCAGGCAGTCTGACACCAGAGATGAAGTGTGCAACTGCTACACTATATACTTTTCCACAAGGAAAGCAGAAAGAAAGGAAAGGTAGGAACAAAGGATAAAGGAGCAATATAAGTTCTTTTTGAAGTAAATAGACCGAGGCGGTGTAATGCTAGGGTCAGGTCCTAACTTAAAATCAACAGTTTAAGTCCAACCTCTGCTACCAATTATTGAATATCTTTGTGCCTCAGCTTCCTCAGCTGTGAAATGGGAACAAAACTGTTTCTCAGAGTTGCGATAAGGCTTAGGAAGATAATGCACGTAAAGCACCTAGGGCAATGCTTAACCCAAGGTGAGCGCCCAGTAAATAGGAGCCATTGATGGTATTAACTACACCCCCTTCAGGATTTGCCTAGCAATACAGCTCCCCATGCCCCTTCTCGAGGAAACTAAGTTAGAAAGGAGAAAACATTTATAAGCTGTAGGGAAAATTAAGAACTAGGCTGAGCAACAATTCCAGACATCTTTCCCACCTCCTGGGTGTGTAGGGGGCAGTGAGTGGTGGGGGTGGGAAGTGAGTACCAGCATTATTAGCTTCACTGTCTCCTTCCTCAAGGAACAGATCCCAGCGGGCTGCCCCCAGTTTCTGGTCACTTACAGCCCGAGTCAGAACTCTCTTGTTTCTTAAGGAGGTTTTTTTTTTTTTTTTCCTATGTCTTTTTCACATAGGTTGCTTTATTTTTCATATCAACCCTATGAGATATTGGGAAAGAAGGATGGAATCTCAGATGTGTTGAGTGTCTTTTATGTACCAGACAGAATGCTGGACACTTTCCATCGGTGACTTCATTACATCCTCACAACACCACTGTGAAGTCATCTTCACTTTAAAAGTGTTGTCCTCAATCCAGTGTGGGTTGCTTCTTTTTTCATGTACATTTTCCTCTCATCCCATATATCCAACACAACCCTGGCCAGAGGTTGTGTCCTGCTGAGGGTTTTCTATTAAACAAAATATTCTGATATCTCACTGTCCTCAACACACTGATCTTTGCATAATCCCAAGACCCATAAATTGACAGTAATTTGCCCCCAGTGGATCTGAGATGAAATTACGACTCTGCTTATTAACTATATGATTCTGTGTTAGTCACCTAACCTCCCCTCTAAAATAGGGATATGGCACTTCCTAATCCATAATGTTGTGAAAATTAAATAACTCTCATAAAAGTGCTGTCAATTGGACCACTTCATGGAAACATTGTTTATAATAGAATCATCAGGGGGCACCTGGCTGGTTCAGTCAATTAAGTGTCCACCCTTGGTTTTGGCTCAGGTCTTGATCTCTCTGGGTTGTGAGATGGAGCCCACCTCAGCTCTGCATTCAGCACGGAGTTGTTGGCTTGGGATTCTCTCTCCCTCTCCCGCTGCCCCTCCCCCCACTCACTCTTCCCTCTCTCTTTCAAATCCATAAATAAGCAAAATCTTTAAAATAGAATCATCAGTCAGCTTAATCTCAGAAAAGCCCCAGAGGGGCGATAGAATGCTTATATCCCTGACCTTTGATCAGGTAGGACACCAGATCTGCAACTGTGGTTGGTGACTTTAGGAATGTTGGGGGACAAAGAATGCAGAAATTCCCTGATGTAATTGTTGAGGAAATGGCCTTTCACCTTTATATCATCACAGAGACATCTAAATCCTTTACAATCACATACTTCTCAAAGCAGTTTCATCTACATTGTTTCATGTGACATTAAAACTCCCAAGAATTAGTCTTTATCATTTAAATTGTCCCATTTGCTTTGTTACTCTTTTCCCCTTCCTGGAAGTGGCCCATCAAAATTTGCAAGACCCTTCCCATCTTCCCTTCATGGTCCATCCATTACAAAGGCCACACTTTGGCCCAGAATCTAGCCCTAAAGCCCCAGATCAGTCTTCTTTCTGCCTTCTGAATTCACACAGCACTGTGCACCTTATACTAGCTGGTATTCTAGACGTTTAAAGATTTTATTTATTCGAGAGAGAGACAGAGGGAGCACAAGCGGGGGGAGGGGCAGAGGGAGAGGGACAAGCAGATTCCCAGCTGAGTGCGAAGGGGGGGCTCCATCCCAGGACCCCGAGATCATGACCTGCGCTGAAGGCAGCCGCTTCACTGACTGAGCCACCCAGGCCCTCTAGTCTTTTATGTACTTGTCTTAACCTCCGCCCCTCTGCCCTACCTTCTCACTAAATTCACCTCTTCAAAGGGAAGAATGAAGAACGAAGGAATGATTTCCTCGTTTTATGTCAGTCCCACTTTCAAAAGCTTTTTATTATGAAAGAGTTCACGTGTGTATGTTTTTATATCAAGTAGAGGGAATTTAAATTGAACATCCATGTACCCATCACCCAGCCTCAACAATGAGTAACCTATGAACACTATCATTGCAACTATACCTCCACTCCCTCTGCCGTCTCACACTGGATTACAGTAAATCCCAGATAGCCTGTCCTTTCATCCATAAATACTCCAATAGGGACGCCATCGTTTGCATTTCTGTGTCCCTTACAATGGGAAGAGCATTTTCATCTGTGTCCCCGACTACTGGGAGCACATCAGAAGATGATTTCTGAGCACCTACTGTGTGCCGGATCTTGTGCTTGGCTCAGGAGGTTCTGTCTTAGGCTAAGGAGGCACACCAGAACCAAGCCACGATGTTCCAAACCGAGAATTGCTACAGTTCCGCAGAGTGAGCCTGCGGTGCACGTGGGTGCCCAGGAGCAGAAATCAAATTGCCCTAACTGAAGAGCTAAATCGGTTTTCTTCTCAGGGAGACCCTGAGTTCAAACTGGCCGTGAGACACGGGTTCTCCAGCAGGAGGCGCTGCAAAGGCGGGAGCGCGGCGGAGGTGGAGGTGCTCGCTCTGCTCAGCTTCTCCTGCGGGAGACCGTAACACAGCCAGAGCCCACTGCGGGTGCAAACCGCAGGCGACAACGCAGGTGAATAGGCGAGCGGGTCGCTGAGCGCCAGGGCCTGAGAGGGGCCCCAGGGTTCAGGTGTGGGGCAGAGGCGTGGGGGAGCTGGGCAGGCTGGGCACCTGCTCCCCAGGTCTTCTTGACGCTACGGGTTGCCCTTGACTGCCGCTAGTTCCTGCTCCAACTGCGGCTCTTCCTGATAGAATATCTCGGAGCAGGACACAGGACACAGCAAGGAAACACCTGTTTCCAACAAGAAAAGAGGTGGGGGGAAGCCCCCACCAGCCTTCCAATGGCCTCTCATCGGGTTTGCTCTCAAGAGCCTTGTAAAAGCGCGCCCAGAAAGCCAGTGGAGATCGGTTTTCAAAAAGATCACTTTCTATTTCTTACTCCCCCATACTTTTCCTAAGCTGTAAACGTCCCTTAAAAAAAAAAAAAAAAAAAAAAAAAAAGGCTTCTTTCCTCCGTGGGGTTTCCCGCTCCTCCCAGACCCCTTAAAGACCCCGCCTTGGTGCCGGCAGGGACCGCTACCACCCCCATTCCCAAATTTTGCAACTTCATTCGCCTCCGGATTTTTCACTTCCTCAGCCCCCACCGACCTACAGGTGGGGAGTGGGACTGGAGATGGGCAACAGAACAAAGAAACCAAGGAGCCCCAGTCCCGGGCCAGCTGGGGAACCAGAAGGGCTCAGGAACGCGTGAACCCCCACCCCTGGTCTCAAGCCACTTTCCGAACGCGAGGAGCCTGACGACGCGTGGGAGGTGGGAACTGCCCCCGCGCAGCCAACAGACCTCCACTCAACAGGCCTGAGTGGACGTGGGCGCCAACAGTCTCCACGCACTGGGCTCCGTTATTTCATCAGCAGTTTCAGAAAAACCTGCCAAAAGCAGTTATGCCTCACTGCAATGTGTAGCTTTTTCCTGCCATTTTTTTCATAATAAAAGAGGGAGTGAAGCTCGCTCGCTCTCTCCTCCCTCACCCCCTCCCTTCCAAAAAGAGCCAAATGGATACAAGGGGGGGGGGGACCCACACACCAATCTCCGAGGGGATGCCAGTGAGGTGTGGCTTGTATTTAAATATCCAATATGTCAATGTAAGGGGAGTGGGTACGTATATAAAGTGCCGTTTGCATCTGATAGCTCGACGAAGCCAGCTATGAGAGGCCTAGGGAGATGGACGCGTAAGGGAAGCGCCACTTTGACTGAGAGCAAGGTCAGGAGCTCGTTGCCCCGCCGCTGAGAAGTTCCTTGGACGCGAACAGACGTCGACTGCAGCTAGGCAGAGCGCGGAGCGAGCGAGGGAGCGAACAAGCGCCGCGGAGTCGCCTGCGCTCGCTGAGGGGAGAGGTAGTTGGCGCCCCGCGGCCCCAGCTCGGCCCCGCGCACCCCGCCATGGCGGAGGTGGGGGGGGTCTTCGCCTCCTTGGACTGGGATCTGCACGGCTTCTCCTCGTCTCTGGGGACCGTGCCCTTAGCTGACTCCCCGGGTTTCCTGAACGAGCGCCTAGGCCAGATCGAGGGGAAGCTGCAGCGCGGCTCGCCCACAGACTTCGCCCACCTGAAGGGGATCCTGCGGCGCCGCCAGCTCTACTGCCGCACCGGCTTCCACCTGGAGATCTTCCCCAACGGCACAGTGCACGGCACCCGCCACGACCACAGCCGTTTCGGTGAGGACGCGGCCGGGAGGGACGGGAAGCAAGCGGACGGCTCGCTGGGGAGCCAACGGCGCGGGGCTCCGGCTCCGGGCCCGCGCGGGCCGCCCCCAGCTCCGTGCCGTCCGGGCCCGTCGAGGCGGGAGACGGCCAGGGACGCGGGGCAGGCGGGATCGGATGGCGCAAACTTGAGCCTCGCGGCGTCAGGGCGCCTGGCACCCTCAGACGCTCTCGGGAGGAGGCGGGGGCGCCTTGAGGTGCGGCCTCGCATTCCCCCACTCCACCCTTCTTCCCTCCCCCGTAGCCGGGGGAGCATTCTGACACCCGACGCCGCGCTTAGGATGAAAAGCAGGTGGAGCTGGAGAAGGGTAGGAGCGCCCGCCACCCGCCGAGGAGGCCAGGGACCGTGGCTGTGGCGCGGCGTCTCGAGGGCAGCGGGGTTGTCGCGGCCGATTGTCTGCCGCAGAAGCCTTCCTGGGCTGTGGATGTGGTGGGCGCGCGGTCCGCGCCGGAATCGCTTTTGGCAGACGGGGACTCGGCAGCCGGCAGCCGTGGCACCTGCCTGCGTCTGGCTTGCTCTGCCCGGGGAGGAGGCCAGTCCGGGCAGCAAGGCGCGAGCTGGGTCTTGGAGAAACTGGGGCAGCCTCCCGCTGTCCACTCTGGAAGGGCACAGCCCTGGGTCTGCTTTTGCCTGGACATACGTCTGGACTCCTTGCCTCACAGGGAGGAAACGGTCCTGGGCCCACTCCCAGCCCCAGAAACAGGTGTCTCCTGGGCCCAGGACAGGAAATGTACAGGCTCCGAACAGGATTTTCTCTGCTCAACACCCGGCGGATTGTTGAAAGGGCACAGCTGCCTGTCTCACGTACAAAACATAATTAGTATAAACCTTGATGTGGGATGGAGATCATTAGGTTTCTAAACAAATGTGTTCATTCCTCAGTAATTTGGCCACTTTTATTTTCAATTTCCTATTCTCTACTAAACCATAATTCAGGTGCTGTGACAGCTACCTTTACTTGGGAACCCCATCCCCCAATGCCCTCCACTTCTTCCCAAGAACCCTGCGGCCCAAGGACACCTTCTATCCCTAAGCCAGTAAGAGGCTCTGCCAACCCGCCGGCATGATACCCGTTGCCTTCTTTATCCCACCCTCCCCCCCCTTCCCTCCCCCCCCCCAACCTCCCCATCCGCCTATTCCCCTGCCTTGCTAGAGCTGCATCTGGAGTGCACAGTAAAAGGCAGGGCGGGGGCAGGGGTGGGGGTCCCAGAGGCCAGTGCCTGGGCAAGGCCAAGTCTAGCAAACAACTTAAGGTCAGGGCTGGTCTTCCTTGCTGGGAGCAAGCAGGAACCCTAATGAGGTCTATGCCATCTTGGAAAAAGGCCCTCACAGATCTGGAGGACGTGGGTTGTGTGTGGGGTGGGAGTAATGGAGGGGTGCAGGTGTCTGTATGAATTTGCAGCGGGTCCTCCAAAGGGTGATAGGTGCGGTCAGGGAGGAGGGAGTATTAACTTGGCTCCTTCCCCTTCCATCACTCGTGACTTTGCAGTTCCCTTTTGTTCCTCTTCGGAAGGAATGGGACTCCCACCCCGGCCTCAGAACCTCCCAAAGTCTCCCAGAAATGGCCTGAAGATATTGGAGTAGCTCATTCCTGGTATATAAAAAGAAAAATCGCGAAATGAGGGAGAAATGTAGGGTGGGAGCAACAGAGGTGGAGGAACTATGAGCTTGGCTTCCAGCAGCTAGCGTTTGTCTGACTCCGTGCCTGAGCTGAGCCCAATAACCTACAAGGTCAACATAAATTAGTAATAGGCTCTTGGGATAAGTGGTCTTTAATTACCTCCCTAAGGACACATCTTGATTTCCTTTCATCTCTCAGGCCTGCTAAGGGTAAGTTTAAGGAGAAACCAAAGGAAATAAAACTGGCAGGAGGAAGGGATGTTTTCATTGCTGCTTCACTGACTGCTTCATTTTTGGTTTTGCCTTTTAAAATAACACTGCCTGAGACCACCTCTGCACCACCTTTTCCCTTTCCTCCTTCCCTGGCTTCCTGGCAGTTCCATGTATTTCCTGTAAAGGAAATGATAACTAGTCAAAGCTGTCTCTTTGTAACCTGCCCTGCCAACTTTCAAACACACATTTACTCTTTCTCAGTTTAGCTTTTGGCAAAGAAAGAGGTGGCGTTTGAGTTTGCTAACTCTCCTCCCTCCACATTTGAGTTAATCAGCCAGGGTATTCAATAAATCGAAACTTTAACATTCCATAAGTGCCTTAGCAGTCAACATTCCAGCAGGGTAAAGTAGGCCAGACTTAAGATATAAAATATTATAGATTTCTGCTTGGGGGGAGGAGGTAGTCTCCAAAGGCCATGTAAAGTAAATAGCTATTTGTTGTAATTGGAGAGCAGGGCCCCCAAGGATTACCCTGGAATCCATGTGTTCAGAACGAGTCAGGCTGAGCCCAAGAGCAGCCACGACTCCAAATAATAACCTGTTGGCATAGCCTACACTCCCCCCCCTCCCCCACTCCATTCTTCAATCAGTGGTTGGGAGTATTTCAATCTCTGCTTGGCTGGTGGCATTTACATGAGGTTCACGGGGTACTGACATTCCTGAGGGGGCACCTGTGGACTGGCAGAGCAGAGCCTGGGAGCCAGACTGGAGGAGAGGCCTCCCACCAGGTGTGAAGGGGCAGGCTAATGCAGCTGCTTTGGTTTTTGAGCAGTCTGCTCCTTAGTTGTCAGGATGCCAGAGCAGCACTGTCTTGGCCCCGAAGGCCCTGAAAGGATGATTGAGGGGGCTCAGGCAAATCATGGAGCCAGACTGATTCAAGGACACGTTAGCCAACGGTCTAGCGAGGTTCTGGAGCAGTGGAGCTCAGGACAGATCTGTTTTGACTGAGGCCATGGGGGGAAAGATGGAAGAAGAGTCTGGAAATTGTCAAGCGGAGGCCAGAGCCTGAGATGGACAGGTCAAGATGAGGCAGAGTAGAGGGAGGTCCTGGACCTCGAAGGGGGCGAGAGTACTGAAGACAAACATTGTCTGCTTGATACTTGGCCTCCACACTTCGCTGTTAATACCCCTCTCCAACTGTAACTGGGAAAATGTGAAAACAGCTTGTTTTCTCTCTCCCTTCATGCTGGCTGGGATTCAGGAGGTTTAGGAGTATCTGTTCCATCATCATGTGCCCCTGGGTTCCCACAGTTTGAATCCAGCTAATAGGAAAGTTGGCAAAGGAAAATGATGCCCCAAGACAGCTGGGCAGGGATGATTCCAGCTGTTGGAGACCCTTGTTACTGGACACAACCCAAGTGGCTTCCTGTATGATCTGTCCTTTGGCATCGGGGTTAACAGAGAGTTGGAGAAAAACTGTGGTGACTCAAATGGCCACACCTCTTGTGTTTCATGATTTGTTCTCACACCAGGTCTTGGCCAGTGAGATCACAAGCTGCCCTCTGCTACTTCATGAGCTCAGGGTGGTCAGAGACATGAGATACTTAGAGAATGAGGGAACTAAGATTTGAAGCTCAGAAGCAGTTTAAGCAGAGGAAAGAATTAACAAAGAGGAAAGAGTTAGCAAACTCGAAGGCTCCAGCAGGTTGGTGTCCCTCAAAGTTTAGCACACAGAACCGAACCGTGACCTGGTTTCTTGTTTGCCTGCCATCCTGGCCACTCTCCTTTGAACACACTCCTGTTTTTCCGTAGACCTCTTTAAACACAGTAGAACTAAAACCAGTGCTCAGGGTGCTCTAAGGCGGGACAGAGTGGGGCCGTCTCTTCCCTTTTGCCGGTTGCTAGGCCTCTGTCAGTGCAGCCTTCGGTCACATTAGCTTTTCTTTGTTTGTTTCACATTAGCTTTTCGATAAACTTTAATTTTTACATGACTAGTTCTACATCAGCTTTTTAATATCATGAATCACTCATACTGAGCTTACCTTGTTCAGTCAAATCTCTTGGTCATTGTCGTGTATGTGTTGCTAAGCCACATCTCCACATTCCAGAGGTGCGCTGACTTGTATTTAAAGCAAATGCATGGAAACACAAAAGAATATTACGTGTTTTCAAGAAAATATACATGGTTGCCTGAAGTGGGGAGGAGGATGAGAGCAGAATACAGAAATAAAAAGAAATGGATGAATAAAAAGCCCTTGCACAGACCAATTATGATACTAGGCCATAAGACAAGGAGCACGATTAACTCAACTGTCTGCACTTGAGGCTCACCATCCCCCAACAAAAACCCAAGCACAACACATCTTGAGTAATCCGTCTGGGGACCAAAGTGCAGGACTTTACATTTATTCTAATTAAAGCTTATTTTGTTGGAGTCAGCTCATTTTCCCATCCTCTTGAAATCTCTTTGGATTTTGATTGTGGTGTCACCTCCTCGGCTGTACATCTTCTGGAACTAGGGTAAGTGGTTCCTCTATGTCCTCTTACAAGTCATTTATTAAAATGTTAAACGAGGCAGAACCCAAATCGGACAACTTGCGCAATGCAACTAATGGGTTTGATCCATCACATCCCTTCCTGCTTAATCCCTACTTGACACCAGCCCTTCTCCTCCTACCATCATGTGTCAGTCTCTTTTCCCAAAATGCCTTCCTTGTACTGTAGAAGTTAAGAGCAACCTGACTGAGAATAAAACTTGAAGGATTTCAATGTCGGAGGCCATACGATGGCAACAGACCTTTGCATTCTTCAAAGAGATCCAAGTGGGTCGTGGAAACATGTGCCCTAAAGCTGCCACATCTGCACACCCATCCACCAGCCCAAATCACTGGGGCTTTTCAGGAGACTTCCCACTGGAGCTTTGAGTCCAATTTCAAAATTAACCACTTCATTTCTTAAGTAATCTTTAAGGAATCAGTTCCACTCCCTATGTAGATTACATAGAATACGATTACTCTTAAGAATTGCATTTTGGGGGGTAAGAAAAGCAGCCAGATGTGAGCTCATTTCATACCTTTGGATGCCTCTGTGAGTCAGTCATATCAAGCTTTGGTCTGTACGTTGGAAGACATGGTTAGAGACAGGAATATCAAAGAGGAATCTACTTGACCGCTATATCTGTATCCATAGAATAAAAGATGTGCTATCTTAGGACAAAACTGTAGTCTTCAGCACCACCAGGTTTTAAGTTCTGGGTCTTTTTTCCCCTCTTAGAAGTTGATTTTTTTTTTCTCCTGCTGCTGCTGGGTAAATGAAAACATTTCCAACTCCTCACCTCTATCCTTGTCAGCTAGAGGGATGTTTCTGAATGTCTTCCAAACTTTCCCCTTAAAGTTGCAACATCTCAAATCAGTATCAAGTCGAGTACTACCTGTCAACTCCTTGCCATGGATAAACTTAAAATTCTAAAGAGACAAGGGGAAAAACGACAGGCTTGTCAGCCTGGGTCTGCACTGGCTAAGAGCATATTTTAGGAGAAAGCTCTCACCAGGCCATGTTTTTTGCCTACTGCCATAGGCAGGACACACAGACTTAGTGAGTAGACTGTGTGGCCTTTGTTAGAGTCAGCTGCAGGCAGTTGACAGCCTCATGTGGCTTTGAGGACATGGGAGCTAAGAGGGTGCAAAACAAATTCAGCCTAGAGGACAAGAGGGTAATGCTGTGTGCTCTAGGGAGGAGGGAAGTGACTTTGCGAAGATACAGAAATCTAGCCACATTCTTCCATTTAGAAAGCTACCCTCCCATTTCTTGAAATGGTGGTATTTAACAGCAATGGTACCTTGTAATCATGGAGCTTTCGTAGCCAAAGCCTGCTCGTGGTCTCTTCCTCATAATATCTCTAAGAGTGTTGAGTAACAGATTGTTTCGCCCCTCTTACATGGGGAAAAACCGAGGCCCGGGGAGACTCAGTACATTTTCTGAGGTTCCATTCTTGCTGCAAAAGATGGTTTCATGAGGTAACTCACCAAAGGCATACAGGGCTGGCCTCCAGTTGAGGATAAATGACTAGTAGCTCATGTCACCTGAACAGCTCCCTCTTAGCTTGACATCAGTAATAGAAATGGCATTCACTTTTTTGCTCTAGGAATCCTGGAGTTTATCAGCCTGGCAGTGGGGTTGATCAGCATCCGGGGAGTGGACTCTGGCCTGTACTTAGGAATGAATGAGCGAGGAGAACTAT
The DNA here is from genome assembly GCF_029215605.1 of Mirounga angustirostris. Lineage (NCBI taxonomy): Eukaryota > Metazoa > Chordata > Mammalia > Carnivora > Phocidae > Mirounga > Mirounga angustirostris. The sequence goes on from NW_026991719.1 coordinate 61,787,468, forward strand.
ATGGGTCGGTAAGTTGAAGGTTTTCTTTTCATCAGAGGTATTTGGACTACGTAAGGCAAAAACATAAAAACATTTATCTCACACTTGAAATACTTCTATCAACTGCGAAGGATTAGTGTCTTCTAGGTGCTTCTTGGCTGCCCAGGAGCTTGCTATATAATAACACTTTCACTCATCCAGTTCCCATCAAAACATCAGCTTTTCTATGGTACCTTTGCTTTCACCTCTTCCATTAGAGGCCCAGCCAGCCTGGTGATAACAGTAAATTGTGCTGGTTTGTCAACAGAGGGTAAGGGTTGGGGGCATTTGCACTCCCGAGGAGCACCTATGAATTTTACTGGGCACCTAGAAGAGTAGCAGACGAGCTGGCACAAAAATAGGCAGTGGAAGGGCTGGCCTTCAGATAGAGATTCTGAGACTGAAAACACAGTCCCTGATTTCCAGACTGCTTCAGCTGAATCCCAGAGGCCAAATGAAACAAACAAATGAAGAGTGAGGGCTCCAGGGTCTGGTGACAGCCCTAAGTCCCCAGCTAGGACTGGGTTGGCCGCAGTACACGTTCTCTATTCTGGAACCTAGCCCAGAGCTGGGGAATGGTGAGTGACTTCGCTGACCTTAACCCTTTCGGGGGAGCCCAACTCCTGGGTTTGCCTTTTGAGTCACAGAGCATGCTTTCTGGCTGCCTGCACCCCATGAACTCAGAGCACATTTTTCCCTGACACCTAAGAGATAGGCCTGTCCCCAGCACTCCATATCGGCAACCCCAGCAAGCAGTATGCCAGCTGGATCAAGTGTGAGAAGGCACAGAGGCAAGAGACCTGCCTCAGGAGCTGCTAGCTTGAAGTAGCCAGATTGGAGGCACTTTTCAAGGAGATCTTTTCTGAGCTTTCCAACTGACAGGCCTGAGACCCTTCATTAGGAGAGATCATAACTCACCTCCCATGGAGCTTTATATAGATCCAAGGCCTTTGCCTGTTAGGTGACATGGTTGACTGTAATCTCAATGGATTTGACATTATTTGCCCGAAGTAGGGAGAAAACTCAGGGGCCAGAGGAGCATTGGGAGGCCATAGCAGAAATTTTCAGGCTCAGAGAGCCAGGTGAGGCCATCTCCTTTGGTCTCCTGCCTTTGGGAAAGATCTCACCTAAAACATTTCTGTGTGGTTCATGAAAGAGGATGAAGGCCATACAGACAGGACTGTTTTGTGCTATTTGGAAAGAAGATGCCTCAGGAATACTGGGAAATAGGACTGAAATTTTCTAACATCAATGTGTTATTGCTATTTCTGCAAGCTGGGATGGGAGAAATAGTCATATAATAGGCTCTGCTTTATTTTCTCATCTTCACAGAAGAAACTCACACGTGAATGTGTGTTCCGGGAACAATTTGAAGAAAACTGGTACAACACCTATGCTTCCACCTTGTACAAACACTTGGACTCGGAGAGACAGTATTATGTGGCCTTGAATAAAGATGGCTCACCCCGGGAGGGATACAGGACTAAACGACACCAGAAATTTACTCACTTTTTGCCCAGGCCAGTAGATCCTTCTAAGTTGCCCTCCATGTCCAGAGACCTCTTCCGCTATAGGTAATGGACCCCTAGTGTGACCTCTGTGACCCCTGTACTCTAGGGCCACAATCGTCTCTGCAAGCACTATACTCATAGCTTTTCAATCCTCTTTCCTATCAATTTAGATAACAGAGGACCACTTCCTGTTCAACTCAACCCAGCTGTTCCTTTGTTCAAAGTGTATATCAAGGTTGGGTTATTTGGGGGAGGGAGATGGGTGGAGGGGGTGGGCTGGAGGGAATCCTGTATATACTTTTTTCTTTACTCATGTTCTTTCCCCTGAGGTGGCACAAGAAAGAAATGGGGCCCCTGCCAAGGGCCAGGGATATCTTGCCCCACAATCTACCCAAAAACTTTGACATTGGGTAAATGAAAAGCCAAGGAATCTCCATAGATGCCACATGCAGAGCTTTGGAAAAGTCTCATTAAAATCCTTGGGTCTATGACCTGGTGCAGGCCATCCCTGCATTGGCTCTAGAGATTTCCCACCTGTCCTGACATGCAGTTTTCCTGCCACTGGAAGTGGGAGATGGGGTAGGTTGTAAGAAAATGATATTAAAATGTAAGCATGGATACTGTGCATAAGAACAAACTATTTATGAAATGTATATGCTATTTATTTTATATATTTATTTATTTCAAAATAATTTTATTTTTAATGAGAGATGCTATGACTGGATTTTCATCAGAAAGAATAAGGTCCTACTGAAACGGGATAAATGAGTTATTAAAGGCTTTTATTGGCAATAAAATTTTATATTGTAACCATTGTCTAATTCCATTGAGTTGTACATTTAGTAGGATTAGAAGGTTGGTTAGCTTCTCTCTCTCCAACCTATTAGAATCTCCTGATGTCAGCATCACACTGCCTAGCCTAGATGACCCATCACCAACAACACTAGCATTATTTAGGGGCCTTATCTGAGGTCCTTTCTGGTTCTTTGACTTCATTTTGGGGGGGAGTTGCTTTTTCTTTATGATGTTCAGTTAGCCACCACATAGAACATCATTAGTTTTTGATGTAGTGTTCAGTGATTCATTAGTTGCATATAACACCCTGTGCTCATTACAACACATGCCCTTCTTAATACCCATCACCCGGCTACCTCATCCCCCCACTCCACCCTCCCCTCTGAAACCCTCAGATTGTTTCTCGGAGTCCATAGTCTCTCATGGTTCGTCTCCCCCTCTGATTCCCCCCTTCATTTTTCCCTTCCTTCTCCTAATGTCCTCCATGCTATTCCTTATGTTCCACAAATAAGTGAAACCATATGATAATTGACTTTCTCTGCTTGACTTATTTCACTCAGCATAATCCCTTCCAGTTCCATCCATGTCGATGCAAATGGTGGGTATTCATCCTTTCTGATGACTAATATTCCATTATATATATGAACCACATCTTCTTGACCCATTAATCTGTTGAAGGGCATCTCGGCTCCTTCCACAGTTTGGCTATTGTGGACATTGCTGCTATGACTTTAAACTTAGTGAGGAATCAAAGCTTCAGGAAGCCCTGGACCAATGGCTCTTACAGAAGCTCCTATTTGTGCTTAGGACAAGGCATAGAAGAACCCTCCTTTGGGATTTGATTAGGGATCAAAGCCTGATGGTCTTACGAAGATAGGAAGATGAAGGGATTCAAAATAAACAACAATCAGTAGGGGCACCTATTTTTTGAACCAGTCAACTTCCCTTCTGGAAGCATTCTCCCACTCCCTCTCCAACCCCTGATCCCCATCCCCTGCCAGTGCTTCTCCTAGAGAGTTCTGGGAAGCTGTTAACACACTTCCCTAAAGAAATAGTTCTCGGGGTGCCTGGGTGACTCAGTCGGTTAAGCATCTGCCTTCGGCTCCAGTCATGGTCTCAGGGTCCTGGGATCGAGCCCCGCATCGGGCTCCCTGCTCGGCGGGGAGCCTGCTTCTCCCTCTCCTTCTGCTGTTCCCTCTGCTTGTACTCTCTCTCTCTGTGTGTGAAATAGATAAATAAAACATCTTAAAAAAAAAAAAGTAGTTCTCAAAGTGTATGGTCTCTTGACCAGCAGCAGCAGCTGGGAACTTGTTAGAAATGTAGATTATTGGGGTGCCTGGGTGGCTCAGTTGGTTAAGCGACTGCCTTCGGCTCAGGTCATGATCCTGGAGTCCCAGGATCGAGTCCTGCCTCGGGCTCCCTGCTCGGCAGGGAGTCTGCTTCTCCCTCTGACGCTCCCCCCTCTCATGTGCTCTCTCTCATTCTCTCTCTCTCAAAATAAATAAATAAAATCTTTAAAAAAAGAAAAAAGAAATGTAGATTATCATGCCCCAACCTAAACCTGCCAAATCAGAAACTCTGGGAGGTGGGGCCCAACATGTTTACAAGCTTCCCAGAGGATTCCTGTGCAGGATAAATTTCGAAACCTAGTGCCCTAAAGGAATAGTTTTCAAAAAGAATTATTTTTGCAGATGAATGGCTTATAAATAAAGTTTTAGGATAACTTTGGTCCATAAAACAAAAATAGAGTTGCTCTAGTTCAGGTGGAGATGGCATTCCTGGAACTCCCTCTTCTCCAGAGGAGCCCCTGAGATATCTTGGTTTAAAATCCCTAGCCTCTTTACTGATATTTACTTAGATAAGAGCATAAGGTTATTTGAGTTTTCAAAGCATATGCTTTCAGGAAAAAACAGCCAAGGGAATAAAAGTCTCACTGAGTACTCAGACACCATACAGGACTGGTGGAAAAAGGTTTTAGGTTTAGGCTAGTTCCTTCTGATGCTCCTCAGTCACATCATGTAGGCATCCACTGTTTTTCTAACTGACTGTAGGGATGAAACAAATAGCTGAGGTAGCAGCTCACTTAAAAATCAAAATCAAAAAGTCTAAAAGCTCATCCAAATCTAAGTACCCAACAGAGAAACCACACGTAAGGGAATATATACACGAGATAGCAAATAAGATTATATGATAAAAAGTGCTAGGTTGCACAATTATGTATGATCATAGATTAGAGTGCTCACCAGTGGATCCACCAAGATGAAGATCTCACAGGGCTAGGGTGAGTAGGGACAGCTTCCTAAAAGGGGTAATGCCAGCTGTGAAGAGCCAACAGAATTTGGAGAGGCAAAGAGGCTGATGGCAAGGTCCGTGTTAAGCTGCAGGCTGAGACATGACATCTAGAGGTCTCTAGGATAAGTGCAAACATCAGGTGTGTGATATTTTTATCACATTTTTAATAAGCATCACATTTATTTTAAACTGAAATTTTACCTGTATTATCTATGGTCAGCTACCTGTAACTTTTTTTTTTAAGATTTTATTTATTTATTTGACAGAGAGAGACACAGTGAGAGCAGGATCACAAGCAGGGGGAGAGGGAGAGGGAGAAACAGGCTTCCCGCGGAGCAGGGAGCCCGATGTGGGGCTCGATCCCAGGACCCTGGGATCATGACCTGAGCCGAAGGCAGACGCTTAACGACTGAGCCACCCAGGCGCCCCTACCTGTAACTTTTGATACCCAGCCACAACTTCTGAGGATTTGTGAGATAAAGGAAATCTGTTTTAACCAATAGGAAGCTGGCACTTCCCTGTGAGTAAGGCCAGCGTTACTCTAGTAAGGCACTTGACATGACCCTGGCAAGGCCACAGCATGACACTCCAGGGCAAGATCTACAAGGAAAATGCCACTATAATGAAAAAGGGAAAGGCTCCAAGTCTTAGGGTTAGGCCTTACCTTTCTCTTCTCAGTGGAAGTACAGGGAAAAAGACTAGAATGGTGTAGGGCCCCAGGGTCCAGGAGTTCATAGGGGAAGCACTCTTGGTATTGAACTTTAGGAATAACAGTGAATGGGGCACATGGCCAGAAAATGTCAGTGGGCAACTGTTCTCATTTTCAAAAAGATGGGAAAGGTAAATTCTGGAAATGGAAATGTAAGATAGATGATCTAGCACCACTAGATCAGTTGACAGCTGATTGACACCACAGCTCTAAAGTGCAAAAGTAATTCTTTTGTGCCAACCTAGAGGGGATTTTGGAGTAGTAAACTCTAGACCTTTGGTTTTGGATGAAAATATGCTCCGAGACCATTTCTAATTCATCTTTGCATCCCCTCCCAGTGTTTAGGGTATTCCTGGAACAAAACAAACACTTAGGAAATGTTTGTTTGAATAGACATATGGTTGGTTGAAAGAACGAATGAGCAAATGAATGAATGGACAAAGACATAGACACCGTTTGTAAATATGTGTATGATACAAATACTGGGCTAGAGAGAGCAAATACATTATATAACAGAATCATCTGAACTGATGTTAGGTTCCAAGTATACTTAAATAGGCACTATGAAAAACTACAGTGTGTCTCAGGAAAGACAGTGAATTTCCTGTCACTGGAAGTGTTTAAGCAGAAGTTAAACAATCTCTTGACAAGGATATGGTATCATTTAGAAGGGTTGAGGTGAATACTAGATTAAAATGGCAGAATGTGGCATTAGTTTACTAATTCTATATTCTGTGGGACCCCCAGATTTCTCTTGAACACCAATAATGTTCTAAGAAAGAATATATAAGACCTAGCTATGAGTGCTACCCAACTGCTATTCCAGGCAAAAAACAAAACAAAACAAAACAAAACCCACACTTGGGGTTCACAAGGTCCTTAAAGATCCATGGAAGTTTCCCTGAGACTGAACTCCCAAAATAGTATGCCAATTTTTATGTATATGTACATTTAACCTTTCATTGGTTCTCAAAGATTCTCCCAAAATGTTAGGAACAACTACTCTAGGAGTTTCCACAGCCTCAAAGCATCTGGTATAAGAACTGGTGGCCCCATGGCCACTGTGATCCTATGCAAAAACCTTGACAGAGGCTTTAGGTTTTTTATTTCAAAGATGTAGATTTTATGTGTGAAAGCTTTGACTCCTATCCTCTAAGAGATAGCTTCAAGTTTGGTGACAGAGAGGTGGAAGTGAGGGGAAGAAAGAGCTGGGGTGGCTTAACTGTTCCCATGGTTCTGAAAAAAGCTCAACCCAGGGCCAGCCCCTACAACATTCCCAATAGCAACCAGACTCTCCTTCCCCTCCCTACACATCTCTCTTTCAACCCCACTGCCACAGCCGAATGTTGCTCATGCTCAAAAAACAAGCAGAGACTGAACCCACCAGGCCCAGACTCAAGGAGCTTATCAAAGCCACCAAAGCAGAGACTTCTTCCCAAAAGGAATTTAATCAAAGTCTTGAAATAATAAAAGAACTTGAATTTATCTATCTTCAAGCCACTGCAGTGCTCAGCCACCAAATCCTTGGCTGCATAGTCAGAAATCCATCAGGTTCAGGGTTCTAGTGGGACCATAGGTCCCATGGGCTTAGTCCAAGTTGCCTGGAGTACAGACCTAACCTTCCTCCTGCTAAAAAGGCCGGCCCTTGGGAACTGCTTTCCTTCTCTCTGGACTAGTTGGAGCTACACTGCTTTTCCCCAGGACTTCAAGAATAGGGATCTTTTGAGGAGGAATGTGGGAGGTTAGGGAGAAGGGGACCAGAGAGAAGAGATCCTCTCCTTTGGAACGACATGTTCCCCGTTTGTCATTTAATTCCCTTGCTCTACAGAAGAATCAGAACATAATTTAGTTTATCATTCCTAGAGCTCCCTCTGTTCTCAAGAGAAAATGGAAGACCTTTTTAATAGGTCTTTCTACACCAGGGCTCTGGTGGCAATTGCAGAGATAAGCAATTATCTCCTTAATCCTCAATAGTCTCTCTCCACCCCTTCATCCCAGCACAGGCTGTTTCCCCTCTGCATCTGTTTCCAATTCCCAGACAAGGTATGGGATCAGCCCTGTTCTTTATCACTGGCAATGAGGCAAAAGACACAGATAACATGTTCTTCAGATCCTGGAGTCAGATCAACCTGGTTTTACATCCACATTCCTTTACTTCCTAACTCTTTGACCCCAAATTCATCGTTCATTCATGTAACAGATATTTATTGAGCACTTATTATGTCTTTAAAGATATAGAACAAGACAAGCATTCCTCTCCTCATGACATAGTCTAGTCAGAAAGACAGGTTCCAGAAAGCAAGGTGGTACATGAGACAGTCATGCCATTCAAATGCTGGCCTCTTAGTAAGAACATATAATGGGAGCACCTACTTGGAAACTCCATCTTTGAATGAACCTGGTATGAAGTAAACCAACAGAATCTCTCAGCCCTCACCTAACTTCTGCTTTAGTTATATTTTAGCAGTGCATTCTAGGGTCCCAGGATCTTCCATTCTCTAGGCTCCCATAACCACACCATGAACAGTGTCACCCAAGTCCCACATATCCAGAACCCCTTATCTTCATTTCTCTTCCTTATAGTTGTGTCCTCTGAGCCCCCGCCCAGTCTCCTTTAACGTTCCACACACTAAATCCCTGTTGGCAGATGCATGCTTACTTTGTTGGTTTCTAATTTTCCCTTATCTCACCAGTTGCAAATGCTCTAAGTTTCTAAAACCCATAACACCATCCTAACCTCACCTAACACTGTATCCAATAGATTTCCCCAGGCATCCCCTATTGTACTATTATACCACACCTAATAGGTCCCACAACTCTCCTGCAGTATAAACCCAGAGTATAGCCTCCTCAATATAAAATCTGAATATACTCATATATCTAGCTAATTACAGAGTAACTTAGCCCCCACCCAAAGCCCCATCCATCTCTAGTTTAAAGTGCCTACTTTCTCTGCTTCTGCTCTGGAGTCCCAACATCGCTTAGGAAAATTACGAAAATTGGGTCATTAAATGGCTCCACTACAAATACAGCCTTGTCAACCTCAAATGGACCAGCCTTCTTCTGCTTGACAATCCTTTTACTCATTTAGTTTTGATTCTGTCTGGCATTCACCGTAGCTCATCATAAAAATCCTTAACACTTAAACACCTTTATATTGGCTCAGTGTTAACCAAACTCTGCTCAGCAACTGGTGTAATTATCTAAAAATACAGACTCCTGGGCTCTATTGGGACTTCCTAAATCAGAATTTCCAAAGATAGGCTTGATTATCTATATCAATGGTTCTCAAACTTTTTATTCTGAGGAATCCTTAAACACTTAGAAATTATTGAGGACCTCCAAGAGCTTTTGTTTATGTGGGTTATAGCTATTGGTATTTAACATATTAGAAACTCAAAATTTTTTTAATTTCAAAATTTTTATTATCTAATAATTCATTTATAATAATAAACCCATTAACATCAATATAAATCACATTTTAATGAAAAATAACCTTATTCTAAAAAATTTAGTGAATGATATTGTTTTCCAAACATCTTTGATATCTCCCTTAATAGAAGACAGCTGGATTCTTATATCTGCTTCTGCGTTCAATCTATTGCTATATGTTCTTTTGACTGAAGTATAAGAAGAAAATTTGGCTTCTCCTAGATCTGTAATTAGAAAAGGAGGGAACCCACAAACCACCCCCCAGAGTCCTTAGACCAAACTTTGAGACTCACTGATCTGTATATTTAAGAAGTCCCCAAGTAATTCTTGTCATGAGAATAGGTGGTAAACATTACATTAGTTCATGTGAGACAATATAAATCTCCATTTGTCTCCAGCTCTCAGCTCCAGGATGTTCTGGATCAGGCACTCTCTGGTCTCTGTAGATGAAACCTCCCTCAATGTTACTAAGACCCAAGCCATCTAATTGTGGCTTCCCATCAATCATTCTTTGGTATTTTTGGTTTTGTTTTTTTCTTTTAAAGAAAACATTTTTTGAATCTTTTATTGTGATATAATATATATAACAAAATTTGCCATTTTAACCATTTTTTAAAGATTTATGTATTTATTTTAGAGAGAGAGTGCATGTGAGCAGGAGGGGCAGAGGGAGAGGGAGAATTTCAAGCAGACTCCACGCTTAGCATGGAGCCTGATGCAAGGCTTGATATCATGACCCTGAGATCACAACCTGAGCTGAAACCAAGCGTCAGACGCTCAACTGACTATGCCACCCAGGTGCCTCACCATTTTAACCATTTTTACATGTACAATTCATTTAGCATTAATTACATTCACAATGTTATGCAACCATCACCACTATCTATTTCCAAAACTTTTCATCACCCCAAACAAAAACTCTGAAACCATTAAAGACAAACTTCCTATTACCTCCTCTTCTCAGTCCCTGGTAACGCTTAATCTACTTTGTCTCTATGGATTTTCCTTTTCTGAACATTTCATATAAATGCAATCATACAATATGTGGTCTTTTGTGACTGGCTTCTTTCATGTAGCATAATGTTTTGAAGGTTCATCCATATTGTAGCATGTGTCAATACTGCATTTCTTTTTATTGCTGAATAGTATTTCATTGTATGGATATACCATATTTTGTTTATCCATTCATCAGTTGATGGACATTTGGGTTGTTTTCACTTTGAGGCCATTATGAATAATGCTGCTATTAACATTTGTATACAAGTCTGTGTGAACACATGTTTTCATTTCTTTTGGATATATACCTAGGAGTAGAATTGCTGGGTTACATGGTACCTCTATGGTCAACCATTTAAGAAGCTACCAAACATTTTTTTCAAAGAGATTGTATCATTTTACATTCCCACCAGAAATATATGAGGGTTCCAACTTATGCACATCCTCATGATCACTTGTTATTTTCCAACTTTTTATGGTAGCCATCCTAGTGGGTGTGAAGTGTATCTCACTATAGCTTTGATTTGCATTTTCCTGATGACTAATGATGTTGAGCACCTTTTCATGTGCTTAGTGGCTGTTTGTGTATCTTCCTTGGAGAAATGTCTGTTCCAATTCATTGCCCATAATTGGGTTATATGTCTTTTTATTATTGAATTATAAGATTCCTTTATATGGTCTGGACACAATTATATGGTGTGAGGTAGAGTTCAACTTCATATTTTTGCATGTTGTATGCCCAGATGTTTTGGCATTACACCATTTGCTAAAAAAAAAACTATACTTTCCCCCATTGAATAGTCTTGGCACTCTTACTGATAATCATTTGACCATAGATGTATGGTTTACTTCTGCATCCTCAGCTCTAAACATTGATCTATATGTCTATCTTCATGATGGTACCACACAATCATGATTACTGTAGATTTGTAGTAAGTTTTGAATCAGGATGTGGGAGTCTCCAACTTTGTTCTTTTTCAAGACTGTTTTAGCTATTTTGGATCACTTTCAATTCTATATGAATTTTAGGATTAATTTGTCAATTTATACAAAGAAGCCTTCCAGGTTCTGATGGAGATTGCATTGAATCTTTTAGATCAATTTAGGGAGAATTACCATTTTAATAATATTAAGTCTTCCTGTCCCTGAACATAGGATGTCTTTCCATTTATTTAAGCCTCCTTTAATTTCTTTCTAGCAAGCTTTAGATTCATTTTTCCTTTCCTCCTTTTTCAGAGAGTGTTCCTCTTTCTCTGAAAACTATGTCCTTTCTTTGCACGTTTGATTCCAAGTCCTCCACACAGCCTTGTCTTTGCAACATGTCCAAATTTCTCTAATTCTTGAAGAACTTCCTAAACATACAAGTAAATGATGAAACTATTAAGGAAAGTATCAGGAAGTTTGTAAACTCCTAAATATAAACAATAATTAATAAAATTAAAAGGTAAAAAAACCCTAGGGAAGCACTTACCACAGACTACAAAAAGTTATTACCTTTAGGGGTGCCTGGGTGGCACAGTCAGTTAAGCATCTGACTCTTGGTTTTGGCTCAGTTTGTGATCTCAGGGTCATGAGATGGAGCTGCACGTAGGGCTCTGCACTCTGCACGGAGTCTGCTTGAGACTCTCTTTTCCTCTCCCCCTGCTCCGCATCCCCACCATTCTCTCTCCTTAAATAAATGAATAAATCTTTAAATATACTGATTATAAGATCCTCACAAATATATAATAAAAACACCAAGCCCCAATAGAATATGGCCCAAGAACATAGGTAATTCACAAAATAAGATATATAACTTGCAAAAAACATAAGCAATATACTTCAACCTCAAAAATAATTAATGAAATATAAAACAATGAAATATATTTTTCTTATCATATTGACAAAGTTTTTAAAAATATGATAATACTCAAAACCACAGTAAGAGTAGAGAACTAGGCCCAATCATATACTGCTATTGGGAGAATACTGATGTTGTAACCTGATAATATAAATCAAGAAATTTTAAAATGTCCATGACTTTTGATCCTGTAAATACACTTCTAATAATTCAATCAAAGACTTATACACAAAGATGCTCATTGCAACATTATGTATAAAGGCAAAAAACCCTGACTTTCCAACAATAGAAGAAAGACTATAAGTTATGGTACCTCACTATGATTATGCAATCCATTTAAAATGAGGTTGATAATGTCACTACTCATCAGGGAAATGCAAATCAAAACCACAATGAGATATCACAGTAAGCTATCACCTTACACCTGTCAGAATGACTAAAATCAAAACCACAAGAAACAACAAGTGTTGGTGAGAATGTGGAAAAAAAGGAACCCGCATGCACTATTGGTGGGAATGCAAACTGATGCAGCCACTATGGAAAACAGTATGGAGGTTCCTTTAAAAATTAAAAATGGAACTACCATATGATCCAGTAGTTGCACTACTGAGTATTTAGCCAAATAATATGAAAACACTAATTAAAAAGGATATATGCACCCCTATGTTTATTACAGCATTATTTATGATAGCCAAATTGTGGAAGCAGCCCAAGTGTTCATCAGTAGATGAATGGATAAAAAATATATGGTGTATATCTACAATGGAATATTATTCAGCCATAAAAAAGAATGAAATCTTGCCATTTGCAACAACATGGATGGATCCAGAAAATATAATGCTAAGCAAAATCAGTCAGTCACAGTAAGACAAATACCATATGATTTCACACATACCTGGAATCCAAGAAACAAAATAAATGAACAAAGAAAAAAAAGAGAAAAACAAGAAACAAACTCTTAACTATAGAGAACAAACTGATGGTTACCAGAGTGGAGGTGCATAGGGGAATGTGTAAAACAGGTGAAGGGGATTAAGAGTACACTTATCTTGATGAGCACTGAGTAATATATAGAATTGTTCAATCACTATATTGTATAACTGAAGTTATTTAACATTGTATGTTAACTATACTGGGAAAGAAAGAAGAAAGAAAGAAAAAAAGAAAGAAAGGAGAGAGGGAGAGAAGGAAGGAAGGAAGGAAGGATGGAAGGAAAAGGAAAGGAAAGGAAAGGAAAGAGGGAAGGAAGGGAGGGAGGAAGAAGATGTGGAATAGGGAAGATGGTGGAATAAGAGGACTCTAAGTTCACTGTGTCCCACATTTACAACTAGATATCCCTCACATCCATGTAAATAACCCAGAGAGTGATCTGAAGACTTGCAGAACAAACTCCACAACTAAATGTAAAGAAGTTGCATCTGAGAGGCTAGGAAAGGCAGAGTGTTCAGGAGTTGCCCACAGGAGGGAGGGAGCTGTGGGTGCAGAGAGGGGAAAGAAATGGTTCCTCTCACCAGGGAACCCACATGGGAGACAAATCTCCATAATATCTGGCTTTAAAAATCAGAGGAGTTGAATTTTGTGAGTTTGTATAACCAGCAGGACTTGGAGCCTAGAGCTTTAAAAATCAGCTGACTGGGGCGCCTGGGTGGCTCAGTTGGTTAAGCGACTGCCTTCGGCTCAGGTCATGATCCTGGAGTCCCGGGATCGAGTCCCGCGTCGGGCTCCCTGCCCTGCAGGGAGTCTGCTTCTCCCTCTCCCGCTCCTCCCTCTTGTGCTCTCTCTCTCTCTCACTCTCTCTCTCAAATAAATAAATAAAAATCTTAAAAAAAAAAAAATCAGCTGACTTAGCACTGTGAAAGCCTGGAGGGTGAGATAGCTGGGTCCCCACCCTTAAAGAGAATGATGGGCATTAAGGAGGGCACGTGATGTAATGAGCACTGGGTGTTATGCGCAACTGATAAAGTATTGAATACTACATCTGAAACTGATGATGTACTATAAGTTGGCTGACTGAATTTAAATTTAAAAAAGTGTTCTTTCATAGAAAAAATTTTAAAAAAGAGACAGCTGCCCTCAGAGAGGCAACAAAGAAATGGCAGTTTTCACAACACCTGGGACAAAAGGGAGGAAGATCTGTTTATACTGATTTCAGAGTGTATTGGGAGACTTCTCCAGGAGCAAAGGGGATGGCAGGCACCATTTTCATCCCCCACGCCCCAGATAAACACAGAACCACCAGTTGGAGGCAGCACTACACAGACACTTGCTATCTAACCTGCTAGCAGTGCACCCCACCCATGCATTCTCCCAAGGACTCACCCACTCCAAGGCTGCTGGCTTCAGCCCTGGGATAACCACAAATTTTGCTAACACCACGACCCTGCTCCCAGCCCTCCTGTGGTCATGTCACCTCACAGTCAGCCTGCCTGGGTCCCACTAACACCACAGAGAGCAAGCACAACTACAACAGTCAGAGAACCAGTGCAGACATCTAGATGGAAAGAAAAAGTGACTCAGACACAACAGCAGGATGCCAACAACACATATAGGAGACTCACCTGAAATGCCAGTATCTGGTGAACGGGGGACACCACACTGCAGGGCATGACAGAACTCTTCCTCTTAAAGCCACTACTTTTAAGAATAGAAGACCCAGCTGACTTTCCTAACACAGAAACAGACACAGAGAGGTAGACAAAATGAGGAGACAGGAGAAATACGTCCCAAATGAAAGAACAGGACAAAATCACAGCAGTACATCTAAGCAAATAAGAAATAATATGCCTCATAGAGATTTTAAAGTAATGATCATAAAGATGCTCATTGGACTTCAGAAAAGGGTGGAGGACATCAGTGAGACCCTTGGGAAAAAAAGATTTAAAATAACATTATAGGTGAAGAACTTAATAAATGAAATTAAAAATACAATATATGGAATACATAGTAGGCTATAGGAAGCAGAGGAATGTATCAGTGACCTGGATGATAGAGTAATGGAAAGCAATAAGATGAACAGGTGAGAGACAAATATGGCATAATGAGAATAGACTTAGAGAACTCAGTGACACCATCAAGTGTAACAACATTCATATTATTACAGGGATCCCAGAAGGAGAACAGAGAGAAAGGGGGGGTAGAAAATGTATTTGAAGAAATAATAGCTGGGGGATGGGTTAAAGAGGTGATGGGGTTTAAGGAGTGCACTTGTTGTGATGAGAACAGTATGATGTATGGAAGTGTTGAATTACTATATTGTACACGTGAAACTAAATAACACTGTATGTTAACTGGAATTAAAATAAAAACTTTAAAAATTAAAAAAATGTAAAAAAAAAAAAAAAGAACAGCTGAAAATGTTCCAAATCTGGGGAGGGAAACAGATCCAGATTCAGGAGCCACACAGATACCCCAACAAATTGAACCTAAGGAGGTCCATACCAAGACACATAGTAATTAAAATGGCAAAAAATAGTGATAGAGAATTTTAACGGTTACAACAGAAAAGAAGACAGTTACATACAAAGGAAACCACATAAGCCTGTCAGCTGATTTTTCAGCAGAAACTTTGCAGTCCAGACAAGCATGGCACAATATATTCAAATTGCTGAAAGGGAAAAATCTGCAGCCAAGAATATTCTGTCCAACAAGGCTAGCATTCAGAATAGAAAGAAAGATAGTTTCCCAGATAAACAAAAATTAAAAGAATTCATGATCACAAAACCAGCCCTACAAGAAATGTTAAAGGGGACTCTGAGTGGAAAACAAATATCATAAGTAAGAGTAAGAAAAATAGGAAGCACAATGGCAAAAAAATTAAGTATATCTGTAAAAACCAATAAAAAAACACAAAATAAAAGGATGTAAAATACAATACCAAATATCTAAAACATGGAAGGAGGAGTAAAGAATGAATTCAAAATTAAGTGACCATCAGCTTAGTATAGACTGCTATATGCACAAGATGTTCTATATAAACTAAATGGTAACCACAAGTCAAGAAACATAATAGAGGGGTGCCTGGGTGGCTCAGTCAGTTAAGTGTCTGATGCTTGGTTTGGGCTCAGGTTCTGATATCTTGGGTCATGAGATCCAGCCCATATCAGGCTCCATGTTCAGTGCAAGTTTGCTTGGATATTCTCTCCTCTGCCCCTTCCCCCACTCACTCTCTTTCTCTCTCAAGTAAATAAATAAAATCTTAAAAAAAACAATAGATATGCAAAAACTAAAGAGTAAGGAATCCAAGTATTTTGCTAAAGAAAGCCAACTAATCATGAGAGAAGAGAGTAAGAGAAAAAAGGAACAGAGAGGAACTAAAAAAACCCATAAAAATGGGGCACCTAGGTAGCTCAGTCAGTCAAGCATCTGCCTTTGTCTCAGGTCATGATCTCAGGGTCCTGGGATCGAGCCCCACATCGGGCTGCCTGTTCAGTGAGCAGTCTGCTTCTCCTTTTCCCTCCACCCTTCCCCACCCCCCTGTTTATGCTCTTTCTCTCTCTTTCTGTCTCTCTCTCTCAAATAAATAAATAAAGTCTTTAAAAAACAACCATAAAACAAGTAACAAAAGGCAATAAATACATATCAGTAATTACTTTGAATGTAAACGGACTAAATGCTCCAATCAAAAAACATAGGGTGACAGAATGGATAAAAAACAAGACCCACCTATATGCTGCCTACAAGAGACTCATTTCAGACCTAAAAACATGCAGATTGAAAGTGAGGGGATGGTGGGCACCTGGGTGGCTTGGTCGGTTGAACATCTGCCTTCAGCTCAGGTCATGATCCCAGTGTCCTGGGATCAAGTCCCACGTTGGGCTCCCTGCTCATTGGGGAGCCTGCTTCTCCCTCTCCTTCTGCTACTCCCCCCTGCTCATGCTCATTCTCTCTCTCTCTCTCAAAAATAAATAAATAAAAATACTTAAAAAAAAAAGAAAGTGAGGGGATGGAGAAACATTTATCATGTAAATGAATATGAAAAGAAAGCTGAAGTGGCAATACTTATATCAGACAAAATAGACTTTAAAACAAAGGTTGTAACAAGAGACAAAGATGGACACTATATATACATAAGCAGAACAATCCAACAAGAAGATATAACAGTTGTAAATATTTATGCACCCAACATGGGAGCACCCAAATACATAAAGCAATTAATAACAAACATAAAGGGAGGCGCCTGGGTGGCTCAGTTGGTTAAGTGTCTGCCTTGGGCTCAGGTCATGAAACTGGGGTCTTGGGATCAAGCCCTGCGTTGGGCTCCCTGATCAGCAGGGAGCATGCTTCTCCCTCTCCCTCTGTCACTCCCCCTGCTTGTGCTCTCTCTCTGTCAAATAAATAAATAAATAAAATCTTTAAAAAAAAAAACATAAAGGAAGTAATCAGCAGTAATACAATAATAGTAGGGGACTTTAACTCCCCACTTACATTATTGGATAGATCATCCAAATGGAAAACCAACAAGGAAACAGTGGCTTTGAATGGCACATTGGACCACATGACTCTAACAGATATATTCAGAACATTCTATCCTAAAACAGCAGAATACACATTCCTTTCAAGTGCACATGGCACATTCTCCAGAATAGATCACATATTAGGCCACAAAACAAGTCTCAATAAATTAAAAAAGATTGAAGTAATATCACGCATCTCTCCCAACCAACAATGCTATGAAACTAGAAATCAACCACAAGAAAAAACCTGAAAAGGACACAAACATATGGAGGCTAAATAACATGCTACTTAACAATGAATGGGTCAACAAAGAAACCAAAGAGGAAATCAAATAATACATGGAGACAAAGGAAAATGAAACACAATGGTCGAAAGTCTTTGGGATACAACAAAAGCTGTTCTCAAGAGGGAAGTTTGTAACAATACAGGCCTACCTCAAGAAACAATAAAAATCCCAAATATACAACCTGGCCTTACATCTAAAGGAACGAGGAAAAGAACAAACAATACCTAAAACCAGTAGAAGGAAGGAAATAATAAAGATTACAGCAGAAATAAACAAAATAGGAACTAAAAAACAATAGAACAGAGCAATGAAACAAGGAGCTGGTTCTTTCAAAAGATCAACAAAATCGATAAACCTTTAGCCAGGCTCATCAGAGAGAGAGAGGGAGAGGACTCAAATAAATAAAAATAAAATCAGAAATGAAAGAGGAGAAATAACAACCAGAACCATAGAAATACAAAAGATTGTAAGAAAAATTATATGCCATCAAATTGGACAACCTAAAAGAACTGAATAACTTCCTAGAAACATATAACATATAACATCCCAAAATTGAATCAGAAAGAAATAGAAAATTTAACAGATCAATTACCAGCAATGACATTGAATCAGTAATAAAAAAATTCCCAGCAAACAAAAATCCAGGACCAAATGGCTTCTCAGGTTAAGTTTACCAAACATTTAAAGAAGAGTTAATACCTATTCTTCTCAAAGTATTCCAAAAAGTAGAAGAGGACAGAAAACTTCCAAATTCCTTCTATGAAGCCAGCATTACACTGATACCAAAGCCAGATAAAGACACTACAAAAAAAGAGAACTAAAGGCCAATATCTCTGATGAATATACATGCAAAAATCCTCAACAAAATATTAACAAACCAAATCCAGTGATACAATTACAATCAAGTGGGATTTATCTCCAGGATGCAAGGATTGTTCAATATTCATAAGTCAATCAATGTGATACATCACATCAATAAAAGAAGGGATAAAAACCATATGATCATTTCAATACATGCAGAAAAGACATTCGACAAAGTACAACATCCATTTATGATAAAAACTCTGAACAAAGTAGGATTAGAGGAATCATACCTCAACATAATAAAGGCCATATAGGAAAAGCTCACAGCTAACGTCATACTCAATGGTGAAAAACTGAAAGCATTTCTGCTAAGGTCAGGAACAAAACAGGGATGCCCATTCTCACCACCTTTATTCAACATAGTACTGGAAGGCCTAGCGTCAGCAATCAGACAACAAAAGAAATAAAAAAGCATCCAAATTGGTAAGGAAGAAGTAAAACTTTCACTATTTGCAGACAACATGATACTTTATATAGAAAACCCTAAAGACTCCACCAAAACACTACTAGAACTGATAAATGAATTCAGTAAGGTCACAGGATACAAAATGAAAACTAATGTTCAGAAATCCGTGGCATTTTTTTATATTAATAATGAAGAAACAGAAAAAGAAATTAAGAAATCTATACCATTTACAATTGCACCAAAGACAATAAAGTACCTAGGAATAAACTTAACCAAGGAGGTGAAAGACCTGTATTCTGAAAACTATAAAACATTGATGAAAGAAATTGAAAATAACACAAAAAAAGTGGGAAGACATTCCATGCTCATGGAGTAGAGGAACAAATATTGTTAAAATGTCCATACTACACAAAGCATTCTATAAATTTAATGCAATCCATATCAAAATACCAACATTTTTCACCAAATTAGAACAAACAATCCTAAAATTTGTATGGGAACACAGAAGACCACAAATATCCAAAACAGTCTTGGGAAAAAGAAAAACAAAGCTGCAGGCATCAAAATTCCAGGCTTCAAGTTATACTACAAAGCTCTAGTAATGAAAACAGTATGGTACTGGCACAAAAATAAGCACATAGATTAATCGAATAGAATGGAAAGCCTAGAAATAAACTCATATTTATATGGTCAATTAATCTTTGACAAAGAAAGCAAGGATATGCAATGGGAAAAAGACAGTCTCTTCAACAAATGGTGTTGGGAAAACTGGACAGCTATATGCAAAAGAATGAAACTGGACCACTGGGTTACACCATACAGAAAGATATATGTGAGACCTGAAACTATAAAAATCCTACAAGTGAGCACAAGCAGTAATTTATCTGACATTGGATCTACCAACATTTTTCTAGATATGTCTCCTGAGGCAAGGGAAATGAAAGCAAAAAGAAACTATTGGGACTACACCAAAATAAAAAGCTTCTGCACAACAAAGGAAACAATAAACAAAACCAAAATACAACCTAGTGAATGGGAGAAGATATTTGCAAATGACATATTTGATAAGGGTTAGTATCCAAAATATATTAAGAACCATACAACTCAACACCAAAAAAAACACAAATAATCTAATTAAAAATGGGCAGAAGACATGAACAGACATTTCTCCAAAGAAAACATACAGATGGCCAACAGACACATGAAAAGATGTTCAACATCAGTCAGCATCAGGGAAATGCAAATCAAAACCACAATGAGATATCACTTCATACCTGTCAGAAAGGCTCAAATAAAAAATACAAGAAACAACACGTGTTGCTAAGGATGGAGAAAAAGAAACACTCGTGCACTATTGGTGGGAATGCAAACCAGTGCAGCCACTGTGTAAAACAGTATTGAGGATCCTCAAAAAATTAATAGGAATTAATTCAGGAATCACACTACTGGGTATTTATCCCTCAAAATCAAAAACACTAATTTAAAGGGATACATGCACCCTTATGTTTATAGTAGCATTATTTACAATAGCCAAATTTTGGAAATGGCACAAGTGTCTATCCATAGGTGAATGGATAAAGAAGTGGTATTTATACACAATGGAATATTACTCAGCCAAAAAAAAAAAAAAGAAATCTTGCCATTTGTGATAATATGGATGGAGGTAGAGAGTATAATGCTAAGTGAAATAGTCACAGAAAGACAAATATGAATTGATTTCTCTCATATTTAAGAAACAAAACCTAATAGCAAAGTAAAAGAGAGAGAGAGAGAGAGAAACCAAGAAACAGACTCTTAACTATAGAGAACAAACTGATGGTTATCAGAGGGGAGGTGGGGGGGGATGGGTGAAATAGGTGATGGGAATTAAAGAGTAAGTACATTTATCATGATGAGCACTGAGTAATGTATAGAGTTTTTGAATCACTGCATTGTATACCTGAAACTAATATAACTGTATGTTAACTATATTGGCATTAAAATAAAAACTTAAGGGGCGCCTGGGTGGCTCAATCCGTTAAGTGTCTGCTTTCAGCTCAGATCATGATCCCAGGGTCCTGGGATCAAGCTCTGCATCAGGCTTCCTGCTCAGCGGGGAGCCTGCTTCTCCCTCTCCCAATCCCCCTGTTTGTGAGCTCTCTATCTCTCAAATAAATAAATAAAATCTTTTAAAATTTTTTTAAAAAGTTAAAAATAAAAATTAAAAAAAGAAATAATATGTATATACAATGGAGTATTATTCAGCCATGAATAAAGAATTAAATCGTGTCATTTGCAACAACATGGATAGATCTAGAGGGTATAATGCTAAGTGAAATAAGTTAGTCAGAGAAAGGAATATTTCATACGATTTCTCTCATATGTGGAATTTAAGAAACCAAACAAATGAACAAAGGAAAAAAGAGACTGCCCTGCATCAGCCTCCCTGCTCAGTGGGGAGTCTGCTTCTCCCCCTCCCTCTCCCTCTGCCCCTCCCCACCACTTGTGATTCCTCTCTCTCTTTCCCTCAAATAAATAAATAAAATCTTTATTTAAAAAAAAGGGGGAAAAAAGAGACAAACCAAGAAACAGATTCTTTTTTTTTTTTAAAGATTTTATTTATTTATTTGACAGAGAGAGACACAGGGAGAGAGGGAACACAAGCAGGGGGAGTGGAGAGGGAGAAGCAGGCTTCCCGCCGAGCAGGGAGCCCGATGCAGGGCTCGATCCCAGGACCCTGGGATCATGACCTGAGCCGAAGGCAGATGCTTAACGACTGAGCCACCCAGGTACCCCCAAGAAACAGATTCTTAACTATAGAGAACAAATTGATGGTTACCAGAGGGGAGGTGGGTGGAGGGATGGGTGAAATAGGTTAAGGGGATTATGAGCATATTTATTGTGATCAGCACTGAATAAAGTATAGAATTGTTGAATCACTATATTGTACACTTGAAACTAATATAACACTATATGTTAACTATATTGGAATTAAAATTTAAAAAAATAAAAATAAAAAATGGGAGATTGATGCCCAAAGAGGGTAATATATTTAAGGGTACATACCTAATTAGTGGCAGAATCAAAACTGGCTCCAGAATTTACCAAACTTCCATCCTAGACTCTTCATATCACATCATTTTGTCTTTACCAGTACCACAAATTACCACCTGATCATATACTGCTCCAGTGTGCTGTCTTCATATCAAGAACACCAGCCCTATATTCTCAAACAGGTTGCAAGAAGTGCCACTTAAAAAAATAGAAGGGGCTTTGCAGGTGGCCGACTTGGATTTGAAACCCGGATGTTCCGTGTTCTGTGTGTGACCCTTTGGCAAGTCTCAGTTTTCTCATTTATAAAATGGAGCATAATACAAGACTAAATGACACAATGAGTTTGTAAATAACATAGGATAGTGGCTGGCACACAGAAGATAATTCATAAATAGGAGATATAAATACAGAAACTTCTTAATGCCAGAATCCAGACCATAGCAAGTTCTCTATAACTTCTTTATCATACCATTCACACTGCCAGGAACTCAGTAGGTGTTAACAACTATTCATTGACTTGACTTGAGGAGAAGCTTACAGTATAATAGAAGTTCCAAAAGCAGAGAGAAATCCTATTGCCCTGCAGCCTGCTGTCTTTTGCCCTGGAGTTTTTTTGCCCCCATGTACAGCGGTTGGCTGCACAGTAATGACTCAAACCCTGCAGCCAACTGACAGAGAAAACAACCACTAGTTCCTCCCACACTACTCTTCAAGGCACATCTGGGGAGCGGGGCACAGAAATCCGAGGCTAAAGAGGCCAAGCCCCCTTGCAGTTTTGATGACTTTTAGGAATTTAGTGAAGAATGTATCATTACATTCCCTGTTACATGAGCTGCCATATGGTGGGGAGCAACCTAAGGAAATGTAACATGATCAGATTTGCATTTTAATATCACTCTGGATTCAGCGTGAAAGATGGATTGGATGAAGGTGGGAAGACCAATAAAAAGCCCACTGTGGTTAACCAGTCAGGAAGAGCTCAGGATTGGGTAAATGGAGGTCGAAAGTGTAGGAGAGAGGGGGAGATGGATACAGTCAGATCTCTAAGGAGGGGGGAGGAGTTTGGCCCCATAGCACAGGCTGAGGAATTCATTTCTTACTGGAAGGGAGACACTGACTCTGAAACACAAGAGAAGGGAAAGGTGTGTTTGTGAAGGGGACTGGGAGGGAAAAGAGGTTGAGAGGTTCTGACCTGATGCTTTTGTCATTCTCAGTGAACTAGGAGGCAAGGCTGATTAAGGACACTTAGAAGGGTTTCTAAGGCAGCTGAGTTTAGAGATCATTATTTTGTTGTGACTCTAGTCCTCGGAGTTGTGGGATTTTCTCTGAGAAAAAGTCATAGGCTTTGGTGATTAGGATATCATGAGTTCCTGTCAAGAAAGTATCTTCTGTGGCAGAGTTGGAGCAGAAGGCATACTGTTGGGCCTGAGGAGTAAAGGGCAGGGTGAGGGGAATTGCAGGCAGCAAGTATAGACCACACTTTCAAAAGGTTTAGCAGAAAAGAGAAAGGGGAGATAGGGCTATGGCTTGAGGGAAAAGCAGAGAAAGGACTCTGCATTTGTTTTTAGGGTAGGATTGACTTTGAGGCCTAAAAAAGATGCTTTGTATGTACTCTAATGGAGGTAACATATAGTAGTGTTTTAGAGCACGTGCTCTAGAGTCATTAGTGCCTAGGCTCAAATTCTGGCTTTGCCACTTACCTTAAAATTAAATAAGTCACTTAAATCTCTCTGTGCCTCAGTTTTCCCAATGGCAAAATGGGGGAAATTAGAGTAACTACATCAGAATTTTTGCAAGTAATAAATAATATTTGTGAAACAGAATGATAACTGGCGTGTAGTAAGTGCTTGATGAGCGTTAGGTATTATTATCAGGATTCAAGCAAAAAGTACATGCAGGATCTGATTGGATTTGTTTTGATTTTGATGAGCTTTTTTCCTTACTGTTGTAGAAGTAATATATATGTCTTTTTAAAAAGTAGCTTTTGCAAAATTATACATTTTTTTCCAAAGAAAAATCAGAAAATACAGATCAGCAAAAAGAAGAAAACAAAAGCAGCCGTGTTTTCGTTCCCTATCATCTTTAACATTCTGGGGAATATCATTCAAGACTTTTTTCTATTCATTCAGTAATAGCTTTCAAATTGTGTTTTGGTCTCTGTGGCAGCTAGGGTTAAATTACCCTAATACACACCCAGGGAACTTCCCCACCCCTGGTTCTGGGGAACCCAACACATGAGAGACCTACCAGGAGGCCCTGTATCTCCCGGAGAGGAGAAGGAAGCTCAGATACCTTCTCTGAGGCTCTGGTTCTAGAAACGCCCACTTTTCAGTTCCCCTATGCAGAATACAGATACCCTATCTCTGACTGTCCTAGATCCATTATCCCCTTGCTCCTTGAAGTGTGGTCCCTGGACCAGCTGCATCAACATCACCCAGAAGCTTGCTGGAAATGCAAATTCTTAGGCCCCATCCCAGATCTACTCTATCAGAATCTAAAGTTTAATGAGTTTCCCAGGTGACTTGCATATACATTAAACTTGAGAAGCACTGAACTAGCCCATGTCCTTCCAATTCTAGGGATGAAGATTTCCCTAAATGTTCTTAATCACTAGAAACTTCAAGAACTTTCCCATCAAAAGTTTTACCTTTCATTAGGTCATTCTGTTTTGTGGAACAGGCTGAGCTTTGGAGGTGAACAATAGGTCCTATGCCTTCCCAGGATTCCAGTGTATCCCAATCAAACATTAAACATCTTTATGATAAAACTCAGTAGACAGAGGATGGAGCCAGGGAAAAGACTGAATAATTCTGGTCCTAATGGAGCATCTGATTTCTTCTGGATAAACAGTGTCAAACAATTTCCTCTCTTCTGAGAGGAAATTATGTTGTTTGGACAATGTGGACCATGCAATCAGGGAACAAGTTCCCACTAGCAGGTATAACAAGAAAGCTTCTGTGGGATGTTTCTGCCCCTGGGTTCTACACACATCCTGTCAGAAATGAGAAACTTCTATCAAGGATCACTTACCTACTGATATAAATTAAATAGGTAATAAATGAAGGGACCCCTGAGTATAAAGCATTTTTTTCAGTGCAATAAGCTGTATTACTTCTTCTTAAAAACTATGAACAGAAAATGTAAAACTTTATTCCATAAACATAAGGGAAAATTACAAGGTGTACTTCAGTCCTTTGTTATGGCCAATTAAGAAATAGGGACAGAAGTAAGGAAGAGAGAAGAGAAAATGAAGGGAAGGAGGAAGACATAGGGACCCAAAGTAAAAGAGAACAGACATACATATATATACATTTGGGCATACAGAAACAGACTTTGATGCTGTTGACATTGCCATAATGTTCTCAGGTAAGATATGACTGCCAAGACATTCACACATAAATTCATCAAACAAATTTTCTCACACTTTTTCTGTGTCAGGTGCCAAGGATATTAAAGTGAATATGGGTCCCTGCCCTTAAGCTCACATATCTAGCAGGAGACCAAGACATTGATCAAGTATTCACACAAATAACCCTTGTATTAGTTTCCTATTACTGTTGTAGCAAATAACCATGAACTTGATGGTTTACAACAACACCCATTTATCATCCTTCGGTTCTGTAGGTAGAAGTCTGATATGGGTCTCACTGGGCTAAAATCAAGGTGTCAGTGGAGCTGTACTCCTTTTTAGAGGCTCTAGGTGAGAATTACTTACATATTCTCTCTGCCTCCCTCTTCCAGTTTTAAGGACCCTTGTAATTACATTGGGCTCGCCTGGATAATCCAGGCGACTCCCCATTTCAAGGTCAGCTGATTAGCAACCTTAATTCCCACAACTTTAATTCTCTTTTGTCATGTAACCTAACACATTCACAGGTTCTGAGATTAGGACATGGACATCTTTGGGGCTCCATTATTCTGCCTACCACACCATTTATCTACAAATTGTGCATTACAGATGCTATTGCCTTAAACAGGGCTATAAACTCCCGTGCACAAGTACAGAAGCATGGCATTTTCTGGAATTATACTATTCTGAATTCTATTCTTTGCTGCCTACATACATTTGTTTGCTGTTTCCTTTGAGATGCCATCCTCCTCAATCCCTACATATCCAAATTCTAGCTATCTTTTAAGACTTTGCTCAAATGGTACTTAGACTTTATCGGGTGGAAAAACGAAAAATAAACTTTGTTCAGAACATTTCTACCTTTTAATATTCTCAATTGGTGTCTAATTGAACTTGTGATAGCACTTTCAAAATGAGTTGTGATATCTTAAAACTTACCTTACAGTATTCACACTGGATTTTTCAGACACTTCTGTTTGGATCACAGAATGAAATGAAAGGAGAAAGCCAAGCCCTCCAGGCACCAGTGAAGAGGGACAGAAGGAAGTGCCTTGAACACCAGTGAAGAGGGACAGAAGGAAGTGCCTTGAAAACACCACACCAGGAGGAATATTCTATTTAAGACCTTGCTTACAGTAAAATCAGACAAATGAGAGCTGATATGCAAAAGAACAAAATGATAAGTTACTCTAAGTGGTTTGCTAAAGGCTGAGATTAAATCATGGTTCTAGGAAGGGTTGCAAGCTTGTTCAATGGCAAAAACATAGAATGTGATACACGTTGTTGAATATCGCCTCTTCCAGTTAGTTGTGAGACACTGGGTGAATAATTTAATTATTTTAAACCTGTTTCCTCATCTGTAAAACAGGAATTACAGAAGTGACTAATGATAGTGCCTGACATATAGTAAGCGTTCAATAAAACTTTATTGCTTTGTGAGTGAAGATTCAGAGAGGTAAAGTAACTTGTCTAAATTTATGCAGATAGAACCAGGCCCCCAAATTCTAGTATATTAAAATCGTTTTGCTGGGGTTTTTTTTCAGTTCTTTGGAAATATGAAAAACTATTCATGGTCCTTATAGCACATCTCTGTAACTCAAGAGTAGTTGCCACTATCCTGAGATCATTACACTAAAACAGAGCTTTCTATCTTGTTCCTTGTGAATACAGCAGCATTTCTCATTTGAAATAGAAGATTTATTTTTTAGATTTTATTTATTTGAGAGAGAGGGAGAGAGCACAAGGAGGGGGAAGCCACAGAGGCAGAGGGAGAAACAGACTCCCCGCTGAGCAGGGAGCCCAATGCGGGACTTGATCCCAGGACCCTGAGATCATGACCTGAGCTGAAGGCAGCCACTTAACGGCTGAGCCACCCAGGCGCCCCTGAAATAGAAGATTTTAAAGTACTTGGTACATTAACCTGCCTCCTTTGAGGAAGGCTGAATGATTCCATCCTTGGCACTGAAGGACACTAAGATCTGGAAAGTAGAAGAGTGCTTCTAGATCTTATTGGTCTAAACTTTGCTGACTGTGGTGAAAGAACTGTTTAAACAAATTAAATATCCCTCTGAAACAAAGTCCTGAAGCCAACACCCTGGATACCAAATTAAAAGCTTGGGGTATATGTCAGGGGTCTTCCCATTTTCCCTTTCATTTTGGTTCACGTATTCCTCTACTTCCCATAAACATTTCCCATTCTAAAGCTTATTTCAATACGAGGTATTCTGAAAATTTACTTAATGTGGTCTGGCAGACTGAAGAAAATGAACTGGAATTCAAGTGTAACAGCAGGCATCTGAATGGAATGGAATGAGAAGTGGAAGAGAAGCTAGAAGACATTGGTACCCTTGAACTTCTTTCCCTTTCTGGGCCTTTGTTTTCCAGATTGTTAAGGGAGATGGCTGGGCTACAGGGTATCTAAGACCCCAACTATCTCTAGCATTCTATGATTCTATGAGTGCCCCCCTCGGAAGTATTAGAATATAAAGGGGTGCATGTATTTGATAGGGTGGGGGGAGATCATTTGAAGAAGTAAAGCAGGAAAAATTGCAGGCAGGCACTTCATTTGAGCCTACACATCCAGTAGTGTGTGCAAGTTAAGGGAAGAGAGGGTGGGAAAACTTGTTAACAAAAGGTTTACTTTACTAAGGATAGTATTCAAGCAAGCCTGCATCACTAAAGGCTCCATGCTGTATAGTTGAAAGCCTACCAAGAACTGGGAATGAACTAACAAGACCTCAGGTGATTTATATTAACCAGTTTCTTTTTTCTTAAGTTTGGTTTTGTTTCCACTAAAATGTATTCAGCGGGCTAGACATAGTCTTCTACCTGCTTTGCTACTGGCACGTAAGGACAAGCAGCTACAGAAAAAAAAAAATTATTACTATTTCACTCTTCTATTAGTTTTTTGGTTTTTTTTAAGATTTTATTTATTTGACAGAGAGAGACAGCGAGAGAGGGAACACATGCAGGGAGAGTGGGAGAGGGAGAAGCAGGCTTCCCGCGGAGCAGGGAGCCTGATGCGGGGCTTGATCCCAGGACCCTGGGATCATGACCTGAGCCGAAGGCAGACGCTTAACCGACTGAGCCACCCAGGCGCCCCTTCTATTAGTTTTTGTCACAAGATTTTTTAATAAAATCTACATCTCAAAAAGTATGCCGTATGTGTTGTGACATAAGACTCAATATAAACAAATATTGTCTTACTATAAACTTCATCCAGACCAGACAAGTTAAACATTGGCCTAATTTGGGCTTTATAGCTATGAATAGAATGGGAAGTTATCATTAAAAGCTGACTTTACAGAAGCTGACTTATATTTACCTTGATGTTTTGTCAATGTATATAAACCAATCAGGCAACAAGGATATAAGAATCATTCTTAAATATGGTTTTTCATTTTCTGAGTGCCAGAGGCAGTAAGAAATCAGCTCTGGGAGTGCCTCTGGGCAAAAGATAAAGAAGGTTACAGCTGTGGAAGTGGTAATTAGAGCCCATTACAACTCGACTTATCTGCTTTGTCATTAAAATGCCTGCCAGACCTCTCATTTTTCTAAACAGAGGAAAAGAAAAGGTATACCTTAGTCTGTGAGAGCGTTAACCAAAGGCAAGGGATTTCTAATTCTGTTCACAAACTTACCGTGTAACCTAAGACAAACCCATTGCCTTTTGGCTTCAAATTGTGCTTTGCTCACAGTTAAACCCTAACTCTTGAAGCTGAAAGGGACCTCAGGAAATCACCTGGTCCAGGCTCCTGCCTTCAGGAAAGTTATTATAGTCCTATTTTCCAAATGAGATATAAAGACCCAAGTAACTTAATGTTTTCTGCCTCCTGAGTGCAATGGATTTTATTTTCTTACTTTTATCTTAACTGTCACGCGGAGAATGTAATTATTCTCACTTTTTTCACAGATATGTTGTATACAGGTTAACACGTAATAACCACAAGGCACGTTGTATACAGGTTAACACGTAATAACCACAAGGCACTTCGAAAATGCCAAAGGAAACTTATATTAACAGATACTAGCACTTGGAATGGATGGGTCTTAAGAAAAACTAAAAGGAATGGATTTAGCCCTTTGAAGAATTAGCTTGAGGAAATAGAATTACACTCAGTTTAGTTAAATGGACCAAACTCACTTTCTGTATATACGTGTAAGGGTATAATCAGGAGTAATGAAAAATTAAGAACAGGAATGCCACTAACGGTTTTATCATTAGGCTTGAGAGGGTAATCAAAAAGAGTAAGTGAAATTCTGCACATAAAACCAGAAGTCCTGAAGAAAGTTGACTCCTTGGGTGAGGGGTAGGAAGTAACAGTTTTTTTCTTGCAATTTAAGAAGTTCAGTGTGATTTTTTTCCTTAAAGTTGTCTATAGTCTTGTCACTGAATGCCTGGATTCATTATCTTCCTGTCTCCCGTCTTTCTTCACTTTGCATCCTAAGCCAAATTATCTCTGCCCAAATCACCATCTTTATTGCTACTTTGAACACATCAACCACCTCACAAACCCTTGTTATCCTCTGTACTGAAATTATTCAGGATTTCAAGATCCTTCATTAATCCATTCCAATCTAGTCTCTTTCCCTATCCCTATCTTTATTCCTTTTAATACTACACTTCCTCTTCATGTACCTGAAACAAATTCCATCCTTGCATCTGATGTCATCTCTTCACCTTTCTTGAAAACTAACATGTATTTGATGTGAGGACTATACGGAGAGGGCGGAGTCTATAAACAGGTAGAAGTCTCTGATCTGATATGATTAACTAAAGGAGACTGGAGCCAAATTCCCTCCCTTATGTTTCTACCAGGGAGAAAGTGAGGACAGAATGAATGGTGAGGTGAATTTGGAGGAGTGCTGCAGGGTAGAAATTGCTTGGAATATGTGGTAGTTCTGAGTATTAAAGAGGGCCTGCCATATTTTAGGATTTGTCTCTTCCATTCCTTCAATTACAGCTTGATCTTCATTATCTTTAATTAAGGCCTCGATTTATACGCTGTCTTCCTTGGTGAACGTATGTAGTGGTCACTATCAGAAAGATCTCTCAAGTGAGGAGAGGAAGGGCGATTGCCTTAGTTAGCCAAGTAGGCACAATGGTGACAGGAAGGTTACTCCACAGAGAGAGTGGCAGTATATATTGTAAAGGAATTTTATGGTGGTACATACTCTGGGGAGTAAAACTCTTAGGTTGGGAGGGTGGGGCCATTCCATTATTGTATCCAACATGAGTAATGTGGGCAGAGTTTGGTTACCTAGCAGATATTGAGCTTAGAAACAATATATATTTTGGATTTTAAATTTTTATTCACCTCCATATAACAGCATATATAAAATGTTGCACAGACAAAAAGCATTTCTGAAATTTGGTAACTCCTTTGGGATTGGCACAGATTACAGACTTGAAAAAAAAATCCATGGTGGAGGAATTTTCATCTCTAAGGGTAGATTTGATGTGGAGATAGCTAAAAGTCACTTGAGACTAAGTCTGGTGAAGTAAGATGGGAATAATCTGAACATAATTTTTAGTGAAATGAGCATGTAAAAGAATGACCTAATTTACTGTTAGAATAAGTATCTATACCTTCACAACATGCCACCCTCAAAGGAAATAATGGTACTGAGATAGGTAAGTAATTATCTTAAAGTTTTGTTTGGGGCACAGATGTTAAGTATCTGATTTTGTGATAGAGGGAAAATGGGCATAGCTAAGGGAAGACTACAAAATATTCAGCTTCTTTGGAGGCCAGGTAATAAGGCTTCCATTAACCTGCTATGGCTTCAGGAGGGTAAGCAGCTTTTCTATCAAGTGTGGATTGGTAGTCCTGCTTGATTTAAATGAGTGATGCAGCTGTTGGGAAGCAGGAAATGGTGCTGGATTACAAAGAGACAACCAAAACTAACACAAACACACATAGGCTTCCTGGTATGTAAATTATTTTTGAGGTTAGAGATCTCCTTTTACAGAATTTAGTATATAACAGATTCAAAAACCAAACTTTTTGACCTCCCAATATTAAATAACTAAATGTGCAAAAGAATCACCATTAAATAGGACATCAAAAGCTATACATTTTCTATGAAACAATATGTGCACAGATCTTCAAAGCTGTGAAAATGCAATAAAGAGCACAACACATTTTGGTCACTTTATTAAATGACATTAAATAGTTTAAGTTTCAACTACTAAACAGCACTTTGAATGGTGAAAACACAGATAGTATTATTGTCATACTTGAATGCTTTTCTTTAAAAACACAATTCCAGTCCTTATATATATTACAAAACAGCCTTAAAGGAAGAAGTGACATCTTTTCTACAGTACTTAAGATACTCAATACGGAACTGAAAAGCAGTCTAACAGAAACAAAGGCAAGTCTTCACAGCTGTATGATTTCAGCAGCCAAAGCTGGATGATGGACTGAAACAGTACTATACAACTGGGACAAAACATATACAATATCACAATACTAAGCAAAAACGCTTTACACCCAAAGAAATAAAACAGGTTACAAAATATGGAGAATTTAGCAGGCAAAACTGTATTACAAGCAACATTTTAAATCGTCATTTTTTAAGCCATTGCAACTATTTAAAACATCTAAAACAAATATAAAAATGAGCCTTTTAGTATCTTATTGATGTGATTTTTTTCTTTAAATATTTGTTAAAGCTTGATGTTATACTCAAAGTACATATTATGTAGCTAAAATGTCAAGTGAGAAGAGTGTATGCAAAGTGGTCCAAGTTTTATTTCAAACTCTCTTAGTTCCAATTAATCCTTTCTATGTATTATTCCTTAAGTCATAGTTTCATCCATGGTGAAAAAGGTTTAGAAGGTTGCCTAAAATTTTTACATCCATGTCTTTGCACAAGTAATCAGACCACGTTGAAAATTCCCAGGTCTAGTAAATCAGGTTTAAGGTATTCTGGACTTACAGAAATACCAACTGACAACAGTTGGCCAGAGTGTACTGCCTTCAAATACTTATCTCATAAATCTTGTCTTTTTCATTTCTTCTGGAGTAAACACACATCCCCCCCCACCCTAATTAAGTAAATCTGATTATATGGCTGGCACAATATCCAAATATATGGAATTTGTTAGTGGTAACTCACCATGGTAAAGTGGGGGGGGGATGAAATGGAACCACCTAACCTCACAAATTCCGTATCACAAACCTAGTGCTCTTAGATGTTTACCACTAGTTCTTTCAAGATAAAAATGGAAATCTCTTAATCATCCAAATAACTCAAAACAGTTCTAGCTAATGTTAAACTCATTCTAATCCAGTGATACCTAGAGCAATTCCTCCACCCAACTTTCTTTTTTTATGAAATTCCTTAGCTATTTCCACTACCTGTTACAACACCATCTCAAAAATGGTTTTGCCATGTTGAGTTGACTCCCATAGTCTAACAATCTTTTTCTTCAAGAAATTCAAGCAACCAAATTGTACATGAATAAACTTACAGGTCATGTTTATAGGCCTGGATTAAAAAAACAATGCAATGATTTTCTAGTAAAACTTCAAAAAAGGGTATTAGATGAATTAACTTTGATCAGAAAATTGCCTCACAGATCTAAACTAAAAACAAAATCGAACTTTGAAATGTGATTTATTTAAAATAACAGGGAAGTTGGGGGAAAAGAACATGATGATGACAGAAAAGAGGAAGAGCAGAGAAGCCAGTGATCCTTATCTTTCAGAGGAATTATTTCACAATACTGACAGTACTGGGAATTATTAAAGCACATTCCTCATGTGAACTTAAAAAGTCAGCAATGGTTCTGCCATTTTGATATTGTTTATAAAACAGGGTGTGACCCTACAACCACACCATCATCCTTAACCTCCTAAAATGCTAGAACTTGATTTTGTTAGTCCACATCCCACTGCCAGCAACAGGATGAAGCACTAGCACTGGCACCAAGCAGTTAAGAGATGTGCTTTATATCAGTGCCAGGAGAGAGAAAACTCATGTGTGGAAGATAATCCACAACCCTGAAATTTTACCAGTAATTATTTCAGCACATATAACTGAAAATAAAAAATGGCAGAAAGACTAAAGAAGAAAAAGGAATTCTCTTCTTAGGCTATACTTAAGGCTGTTTATACAATGCTAAGATAACTGCAAGACTCCTCCAAGTTTTAGAGCAGTAGTATTTGAGAATATTGCACACAATTCTGTGTCGAAGATAACCCTTAGTTTCTAACTTTCAGTCACGGAGATGATACAGCAGGAGCCCAGTTGCAGACTTCAGTCAAAAGAACATTAAAACCATTTCCATCATTTTAATAAAGAAATGGATTAAGTACAAAAGTATTTCGGAACTTGAGGAATCAACTCTAAGAACTCAGCTGTGTGTTTTTATATGTAAAGAACGAATATATAAATCTGTATTCTTTCCTAAATTCATTAATTTTATGACAATTTTATGGTTGCTAAAAGCAGGCATAAAAATTTAGAGAGGAAATCTGTGGAGTTGTTACTGTTATGGAAGGACTTGTTTTCACTGAAAACAATTTGAAATATCTTCTGTACTCAATGTGTGTAAGAAGATTCTAGGCAACATCACTGACAAAAGTCAGGAAAAAATGGTATGCCCTATTAAAAAAATTAAAACTAATATGGAAGATTGGCATTTAAGGGGACCAAACTATTTATACAGTTGAGTTCTGTTAAGTCATTGATTCCTAAAAAAATAAAAGATCTTTCTATGATTTTAACAATCCTTTAAGCTTTTAGTGCAAAATCACATTGATTTCCCTTGGGAAGGTCCTGGATTTTTGCTTCTCATTGGGGGTGGTGCACGCTGTAAGGGTGGTGGCTGCATACCACCAGCTACTGACTGATACATTCCTCTCATATCAATTTGCTGGTAGTTAGAAGGATTCATGATTAAATTTGGAGGCTTTGGCATCATGAGGTGACCCAGTGTTGCTTGCTGATAAGTCATTTGTTGTTGTTGCTGCTGATTGTACTGCTGCTGGAGCCTTCGGTTCATAAGTATTCGCTGAACGCAGCTGATTAACTAAAGAGAGAAAAGGGAGCTGTTACAAGTGCATGACCTGTCTCAAAGAGGTAAGTATCAAGTTTTAAGTTAAAATCAATTTGTTAAGGGTGTACCATACCAAAAGGAAAACACATTATTGTTATCACCATTACTAATTTGAGGCATTCACAGGACCATTACTGTAGAAACCACTTAGTAACACCATTTAGGGCTAAATTCTCTTAATGACTTGACTATTGTATTGCAAGCAGCATTTAGTTTAGTTGCCATAGTAACCTGTCCCGCACAATGATTAGTTTCAAGTATTAGTTACAGCACTTTTTGTCAAATCTCATTTCTTCTTCATTCTTTTAAACATTTCACATAATGACAAACATTTGTAGTGACAAACACCAAAGGGAAAAAACACTTGTAGTGGGAATAATTCCTACCTGGAGTGTCTTAAATTTCCTAAGAGAATTTAAAATCAATAATTCTACAGTGCTAAGTAAAATTCATGCCACAGAAACTGATTCCCTGGAGTCAAGAGTTGAAATTTCCCAGTGAAAGGCAGATGGCTGGCAAACAACTATGATGGGAAAAATGGAATATGCTAGTCTTTTAAAGAATTATGTAATTAAGTAGGAACCTGTGACATATATAATCTATAGCTCCACTTTTTTTTACTCTCAAATTAAATATATTAAAAAGTATACTTAATTGTTTAAAAATGGTAAATACGGTAAAAGTCTGGCAAAAATTCCTTTTTAGATGTCCAGAATACACAAAAAAATAAAATTATGTGGACGAGATATGTTTTCTGACAAAATTTCTTCCAGGAAAAATGACCAGTCATCCATCCATATGAAGGAAAGATGATTATTGACACAGATGTCACACAAACCCATTATTATAAATTCAAGAAAATTGGACATAACTTAGAGATAGTCAAACTCTTACCATCTGTTGTTTTGTCAATACATCATTGTAGATTGCTTCTCTTCGTTTAACATCAAGCTCCTGGCTGGCTTGTCTACTTAATGCTAACGCCTGTACTTGGGCCTCTGAGAGATTCATGTTTTCCTTCCACTAAAAGAAAAAGGTTCCATTTACCTCTTATTGCAATAGAATTGAGGACAAATAATTAAGGTACTCAAAAATATTCAGGATTTTAAAAAGGTTTCCCCCCCCCCTTTCCTTTATTCTTTTCTAAAGAAAACAAGGATGTAAAAGCAGGGTACTGCGTTAACCACTGTCGTACAAGGTTTGGCTATCTCTGGAATGAAACTACTTGGATTTAATTTGTGTAACTGATAAAATATGTTTAAGTAAACAACACATACATTTCTCTGACTGACTGATTTCCCAATCATTTGGGATATTACCCATTTCTCTTTTGGGCCAACATTTAAGCAAAAATGCTGAATTACAGCTTAGCACTATTATCCAGTTTACTAGTATTTTACTATTGCAAATCAAGTTAGAAGAATTATGTGGTTTTCCCCACAGAAGGAGTGAGGCAAACAACAATTACAAATAAAAACAAAAGGGCTAGAGGGGGAACACGACAGAAATATCAAGTTGGAGTAAGATAACTGCCTATTAACTTACTACAGCTGAAATTATATCTTCAAGAGGCTGAATCCTCACTGCTGTCACACTGTTTGTTGCTTCCACAACTTTTTCTCTTCCTTGATTAATGAGGTCCTAGAAGAATGCAAGAAATGTTATATAGGACATATAAAACACACATGGTTATAAAGTATAGGGATCCTTCCTTTTGCCAATTTATAGCACTTGGTTTTAAAACTCTTCAAATAATTGAAAAGCAGCAAAATGCAGCATCAATAACGTGGGTAAAACTTATCAGTGAGGGTCTTGTTAGGAAGATAAAAGTTTGGGTTTGCACCAATAGTTTATCAATTTAAATGACTCCATAAGTACATTTTCAAAAGGAAACCACAGATTCAATTAAGTTACTACATAATTGGTATAATAAAACCTAATCTTTCTTATTTAATTCATAATTGATTCTAGTTTCAAATAACTTACTTCATAATACTGGACATTAGCATATATTTAATGCTGCACCTACATTGCATCAGAATATAAATGTATTTATCCTATTTTCAAACATTAAGCAAGTTAATTTGTTTATTCAAAATATTTTATAACTAAGAAAGTGCTATTTCCCTAGCCAGTCAACTGCCCTATTGTTCCTTAATTAAAATAATTCAAAGAACATTAATTCAAGGCCGAATTCTCTTGTGCTCTGAACAAACCATATTTTCCTATACTATGATGGTTCAAAAAGGTCAACAAATAAAAGAAAAATTTCTTGGTCTATTCAGAGGTAATCTTTTGGAGAATGTGATATTCCTGCATAGGGAACCCTCAACAACAGGGTATTTGAAATTGCCTTTAATTCAAGTTAAACTACTTTTGTACTTCACAACTTACCTCCAGCTGTTGATTACTCATTGCTGACAGGGCTCCCAAATTGAAAGGAATATAAGGAGTTTGAGAGTTGAAAGTGACAGGGGGTAAATTGGTCCCAGTTGGTATGTTGAAACGCATGGTCAGTCCCTAAAAACAAAAAATTATGCACTTTCCACATTGTGATTTAAAACTTGAAATTCTACATCACCTACTGGTTTAGAAAAGAATCCACATTCTCAGATCTAAGAAATTATTAACACTCTTCCACACACAAACAAAACATCCTTTTCACCCGAAACCAAGATCTTATTACATGGAAAGCTTTAACCCCTAAAGGTGTATTCTTTTTTCTGAAAATTCGCACAGAATGGGGCAACTCAGAGAATTCTAATGAGACTCCTAACATCACATTAACGTTAAAGAAGCTTGGTACAATGAGTTAAGAGTTTAAAAAGAATTCAGGTATTAGGATAAAGTTTCCCATGCTTAGGCACATTTTTGCTCAAGTGGGTTGGTGTTTAAAACAGACATGGAACTATTTTAAAGTTGCTGTTGGAGACTGACATTAAAGTCCAATAATGGAATATTTTTGTGTTCTGACATTCAGTCAAAATTTTGATTTCATGGTACACAAGTCAAAGAAACATTTCCTCCTACCTCCAAACTCTAAGCTCCTGTATGTCTGTTACTAGAGTGAGGGTGTTGACGGGAGTTAAGTGATGCTAAATATACAGCTTCCCACTAATATCTCAATTCAGCAAGTGCTAAGCAGAACTGGGCTTACTACTCTTTAAGTGGAAACTATTTTCTTCTTTCCCTTCTTCCCACTCTACCACCAAAGGTAACCAAAGCCTATAAACAGACTCGTATTTCGGACTCTGTTCCTAAAGACTCCCTATTATTATTACCTGTTCCAAATGTGACCCTTTTCTTACTCACTGCTCTTTCAAATGACTAACACAAAAACCAAAACCAAAAAGCATTCTGAATGAACTACTACCTTCTTCTCTGCTTCATACTCAGCCCAAGCTGCTTTTCTTTCTTCTTCAGTCAACTCTTCTTCTTCTTTGTGGTCCAAAAGAGAATCATGTTCATGATATCCTACAATGTGTTCTTTATGTATTTGAAGAAGTTCTGCAAGTATGGTGTCCTGTTTAGAGGGGTTGAAATAACAGAGAATTATTTTTTTCTCTCTGGATCCTATCTCCATAGTTCTTTGGTCTATTGTCAGACTAGAAACTAGACACTGGCTGCTACACATAATTCTGATATATATGATATAAATTACTTAGAAAACAGTCACAATACATGCAACACCAGCCTCTTCTGTAAGAACTTCCTATATAACAATGTTTATATAAGCATGTTTTAGGCGTTCACAATGTTTTAAATGTGGGGTTTTTTTTTGAGGTTTTTTCCTCTTTTTTTCTAATTTTTCATGTACATT
Organism: Mirounga angustirostris; assembly: GCF_029215605.1. Lineage (NCBI taxonomy): Eukaryota > Metazoa > Chordata > Mammalia > Carnivora > Phocidae > Mirounga > Mirounga angustirostris. The sequence continues at coordinate 61,825,343 of NW_026991719.1, forward strand.
TTGTTTTGTATTTGTTCTGAATTGATTATAAATGCTAATATAAGTCTGCTTAAATCAGAGATTGCATTGGATGCTTGTGCTAAAAATCATGGCTACTACTGTTTATACATATTTATCTTTCTTTCTTTCACAATCACTTTGGCCACCAGCCACTATACTAATGAAAAGCAAATCTAAATTAATCTAAACAGCTACAGGACAGTTTCACTAGAACATACAGTCCTTATATTTCAATTGTAGAAAGGTCAATTATAAATTACATTGTAAAGATGCATGGGTCAAATTTAAACTGATATATACTATCATTTTATTGTCACAGTGGGTTTTTTTTTAAGTCACAGTGTCTTAAGTGAGTCTTTTAAGGTTAAAAAAAATTTAAAAGCTAAAAATTGGGATCATTTATATACTTAGTAAGAACAACCAAACTCCTGCTCTGTGTAATTATGATTATGAGAGAGAGACAAAGAAAGATTGGGAGTAGGGGGTTAAAGTGAACCATAGATATGTTACTTGCTAATAAAAAATTAAAATACAAGTTGTTTATTAAGAAATCACAGATGAAAACCTGGATATATAAAAGGCAAATTAACTCACTTTATAAAAGGATTTTTCATAGCCTCTAACAGCAAGTTCTCTTAGAACACACTTTCTAAATTGAGTGTGAATCTAGTGAAGGAACATAAATAACAGAGCAAAGGAAAGGTTGCAGGGGTATAAGTACATTAAATTTAAATTTAATCTACATCTAGTAATGCTTAATGCCTTCCTAAGTTTTAGCATAGACAAATCCCACACTTGAAAATAATTCTGTCTTTACATCTTCATCCACCCCCAGAGTATTACAACACATGGTAGGAACTCAAATGTCTGTTAAATAACTCAAGATGAAAAATTCAAATCATGAGGCCCTATGATTTTTTCTGTACAATAGGAAATGCTGACACTAATTCCAAATAATCAGAATATTTGGTATCATTTAAACAACTTTTTATTTTGCTACCCTAATAAATATTTGAAATAATTATTTCATCATTCCATGAGATAAAAGGAATTGATTTCATTAATGAATACAACTGTAATTGAGATTTTATACTTCATTCTGACATGATACGTTATTTCTTTTGTTGAAAACCGAAAACATTAGAGGCCACACATAGGGGAGGGCTCAAGAAAGCCTAATGGTGGAATACATAAATGCTAACAGGTTTCGTTCTTTTGAAACACTAGCTAAACATTTCTCTTCTATACCAGTGTAGAAATCTGTCATCAAAGCTGACTTCCCATGCCTATGCCATATAAAAGAGGTTTATCATCAGTAGACAGATCTCCAAAGTTCACAGTTACTGACCAGGTAGGCAGGGAGATAGGCCAATATGAATTAAATTCTATTAAAAGATAATGCTTCTTCAGATGTATGTCTCCCATGCGCACCCCCCAAACTATGACTCAAGAGAGAGGTATATAATAAAACCAGATACACTGACTTATATTTTTAGCAAGTGATCATGCCAAATACAATTAGAAAAGTCAGCTATTCTACAGAATACCAAATAAATTACAAGGTAGAAATGTTCTATGGATAGTCCCTAATTTAACTTCTGCCTAGCAATAAGTGATGTTCTTAACCATAGTCAAAAATAATTTCATTTCTCTAAGAAAGCAACCTAAGGTGGGGGGTGGGAGGGACGGGGCGGCTGGGTGATAGACACTGGGGAGGGTATGTGCTATGGTGAGCGCTGTGAATTGTGTAAGACTGTTGAATCACAGACCTGTACCTCTGAAGCAAATAATACATTATATGTTTAAAAAAAGAAGAAGAAGAAGATAGTAGGAAGGGAAAAATGAAGGGGGGAAAACGGAGGGGGAGACAAACCATGAGAGACTATGGACTCTGAGAAACAAACTGAGGGTTCTAGAGGGCGGGGGGGGATGGGGGATGGGTTAGCCTGGTGATGGGTATTAAAGAGGGCACGTATTAAATGAAGCACTGGGTGTTATACGCAAACAATGAATCATGGAACACTACATCTAAAACTAATGATGTAATGTATGGTGATTAACATAATAAAATAAGGGGCGCCTGGGTGGCTCAGTTGGTTGGGCGACTGCCTTCGGCTCGGGTCATGATCCTGGAGTCCCGGGATCGAGTCCCGCATCGGGCTCCCTGCTCGGCGGGGAGTCTGCTTCTCCCTCTGACCCTCCTCCCTCTCATGCTCTCTGTCTCTCATTCTCTCTCTCTCAAATAAATAAATAAAAATAAAATCTTTAAAAAAAAAACATAATAAAATAAAATTAAAAAGAAAAAAAAAAAGAAAGCAACCTAAGGGAAAGACCAAGAGAATTGTGTGCTAGGAACTGATTTACTTTCAGCTGTGCCACTGATTCTCTCTGTAACAATGAATAATAATTTAGTCTAGCTATAACTGTCAGTTGAACAAAATGAAATCCTATCCATTCACATGTATAACAGGATGATATGAGAATAAGCAGAAATAGATGAAACACCCAAATCTTTGGAAATAAATCTTATGTCAATTAAGTGCAGTGTTTACTTCTCAATTATAAACACCAGAGTTCATATATTAATTACTCTTTTATGGTCAGAGAGAAAGCCTTTCCAGAGATTGCATGTATGCAATGTGCATGTGCAGGCACGCACACACACTCTCATTTATACCCTTTAAAATATGTCTGAACTATCAGGGAGTTTTATCAAGTCAGTCCTTATCATCCTATAATTTCAAAGTCCAAACTCATCACCTTGGAATTGGTAGAAACCCATGCCCAGAGAGGCAAAGTAACCTGTTCCAATCACACAGCTCAGACTAGCTGGGACTAGAAGCTGAATTTTCTGACTTCTTTCCAGTGATCATTCTATCACACTATAAAGAATGTTTTCTTGAGGCATAGTTCCTCCATCTCCCAGATCTGTTCTCAAATAAAAAACACTACCCTGAAGGATTTTGAGGTGGGAGAAACCTAAGTATGTCTATTTTTCCCCTCACTTTTAACACTTTTGTACTTTTTGAAGTTTTTTTAAAAATATGCTAATTTTTTAATAAAGGAAAATATAAAAACTGAAGCAAACACAATTCTCAGACACAAACCTGTAAAAAACCAGTTCATGCTTAGCCTAAACCTGACATGAACTATTTTACCATTTTCATCTTCAGGAGATATTCATTTTAGGAAACACCACTTCCAAAACATTTTAATGTCTTCTCCCCACCAATTTCAGATTTAAGATCTATCCTCTTAAGTTAAACATGATTGCTTTATTAAGGTCAGATTATGGTAGAGGCTCAGCCTCTATCCATGCAATAACTTTCCTTTGACCCACAGTCAACTAAAATGCCAACAAGTCAGAGGAAAAGTGCATGTGACTTTATTTTGTATCATTAAAAATTTTTGGACCCTTTTCCTAAAACATTAGCTCCCTCCTAACATCAAACCGAATAACCATTCAAATTGTTTCTACTGGCTACAGACGCTCCCTTCTTTTCAAAGAACTTTAAAAAAAAATTAAGGAAACAATGCTAATTTCCTATTATAAAACCTAGAGATAACTAATGGCACAATCTGTCATATATTTCTGCACACATTTACACTTTACACTCACACTCACACATGCTTTTACATAAAAATGGGATTGTACTATAGTCAAACTGTGGAAAGAGCTGAGATGCCCTTCAACAGATGAATGGATAAGGAAGATGTGGTCCATATATACACTGGAATATTCCTCAGCCATCCGAAAGGATGAATACCCAACTTTTACATCAACATGGATGGGACTGGAGGAGATTATGCTAAGTGAAATAAGTCAAGCAGAGAAAGTCAATTATCATACGGTTTCACTTATTTGTAGAACATAAGGAATAGCATGGAGGTCATTAGGAGAAGGAAGGGAAAAATGAAGGGGGGAAATCGGAGGGAGAGACGAATCATGAGAGACTATGGACTCCGAGAAACAAACTGAAGGTTTTAGAGGGGAGGTGGGTGGGGGGATGGGTTAGCCAGGTGATGGGTATTATGGAGGGCACATACTGCATGGAGCACTGCGTGTTATACGAAAATAATGAATCTTGGATCACTACATCAAAAAACTAATGATGTATGGTGACTGACAATAAAATAAAATTAAAAATTTTTTTAAATGGGATTGTACTATAGTTTTGAAACCACTTTTCTGAATTAGTATCTTTCCATGGACATCATTTTACATCAAATACAAATTATCATTTTTAATGGCTGTAAGGTGCTTACAAATTATACAGATAAATCTTATAATCTATTTAATTATTCTTCTATTTAAGGGTTTATTAATACTTAGGCCACTTCCAGTTCTTCATTATTACTAAATCTGCAACAAAACAGGTTAACGGACAAATTTTAGTGTATTTCAACTACTTGTTCATACAATAACTATGCCAATAATATTCAAGGACTTAAGTATGTTTACCACAATCTTCATTTTAACAAAGAAAAGACACTATATGTGTTAACTGACTTTTATAGGAACAAGATTCATTTACATAGTTCAGAAGCTGGAGGGCAAAAATCTTTCTTTCCTCTAGAGTGCTGTGTGAGACACAAATAAAAGAAAGAAGATACAGAATTTCTGATATATACTGTTTCTACATCCTTGTAAATTAATTGTAGCATACTGTTAATACAAGAAACAGATGATGAGATTAAGACAGCAAAAAAAACGTGTAACAGGATTCTCAGAATATTTCTTTGGGAAAAACAGTTTTGCAAAGTCTAGAGCAAATTATATAAGTTAATAAAGAAAAATTTCATCTCAATATACAACACAATCGGTGGAAAGGTTTTTTGTTTCTTCTCTTTGAAGCATGCATTTATTAGTTGCTATAGCAACACTATTATTGAAAACAATACTGGAACAGAATCTATAATCACTAGGCCAACAGTCGTGAAAATGAGGTTTAAATTATATCCAAATGTGTACCTTTTCTTTGTCTAAACTTTATTTTTCCTTCAGTAAGTGAAAAAGCTTACAAGCTGGGGAAAAGCATGGTCTATATTCTAGTTAAGAGCTACATTAGTTTAAGCTTTAAAAATGACTAGTTTAATTAATGAAACAAAATTAATGGTAAATTAAAAGTTTAAGTTCATTTACTTATAAGTTTAAAGTATTTGGCAAGCTGACAAAAATTCCCATCTAGTCAATCCTGAAATTCAACCCTGAAAATAAAATTTTTAAAAACAATCAAGTCTTTGCCTGAGGGTAGGGGTGCGGGTTTGCCATGTTTCAAAATATTTTGCTTGCCATCACTTTGAATTTGAATTCTATAATCTCTGGAAATAAAATGCCACTGGAATACTTAAGTGCCACAGGACCCACTCAAAAAGCTATGAAAAAATTCCTTTTATTACTTCAATAAGTCTAGATTTTTAGTAAAGAGACTTAATATTCCTGGTGAAAAAAAAAAAAGTTTTTACTTTCAAATTTGAAGGCTGTTTTTTCCCAAACCACACTGGAAAAAAAATAAAAGCAACATACTTGATAAGTAACTAGAGAGATACTGAATAAAGTTCACATACCACCTCATATCAGATTTTTAGATCAAGAGCACATACTTTTGCCAAAGAGCATTTATAAACATATCTAGATTCCCAAATTATAGGTAAAAGTAAGATAGTGGAAACTACAAAACTTGTCACTTTCACGGAAGGAAAAGGCAGGCCTACCACACTGACTTTGGTGGAAGGTAAGAGCCAAAGTCTCCTTTGATCAGAAGAATGTTTTCTACTCAATTTAACATTCAAGGAACTAGAAAGTATACTTAGCATTTAACCTTTAAAAATTTGTTATCCATTATAATTACTACATAAGCCACATATCATTCACTGTTGAGGTAAAGACTGTCAGTCAAGATTTTATATGACTAATGACTTTCTAGAGGTTGCAGCTTTCCAAGTAGAGCCTGAATTGGAACTGGATTCTCATGCTATACAATGTGGAGTTCATATTATCTCTTTATTTCATAAACACTGTTAACATCCTCTAACTCAACTATAGGTATGCTAATAAAAAGGATATAAACAGAAGACATATGAAATAGGAATGAAAGCAGATATTTAGCAGTTCAAATTACATTTTAAAGAAAGAAAACATTAAAAAGGTAAAGTAATAAGAACAAAATACATAAATAAGGCCATCTAGTGATTCTTATATTGACCAAATCTCTCATGCAATTTATATTCCTTTAAGGGTCCAAAGTAATGAATATGATGTAAAAATCTTGGTCATGAAAACATCAGTAACTGAAGAGACAGAAGGAGGCATTCACCTACTTAATTCACCCAGAAGTATCACAGCCTACATTTTCCACTATTCCTAAAATGTTACAAGACATTTCAATCAGCTAACCTAACCATTCAAGTAACATACTTTAGGATATTAACATACAGATACTGTGGCACTCAAGTACCTTATATTAATTCAGGATCACTGATCATTCCAACATGTTAGTTATGTCCTTCTGAACTCCCCTAAATGAAAATGGAAAACAGTGAAAGGACATATAGCCTTGCTTTCCAGGTTTCTCTCTACAACAGACAATTTCATGACCAGACTGTTTGAAATATAAACACCAATATAATTTTGCTGATCTGATAAAAAGACCTGTGTCAGCCTTTTGAATTTCAGAGGAAAATTTAATGGCAAGACTTAGTTTAAATTTCATTATATATATATATATATATATATATATATATATATATATATATATATATATATATAATGTAAATTGGGAGACTTTATGTATAGTGGTTAAGATCACAGGCTCTAGAGTACTGCTATCCAACAGAACTCTGGGCAATGATGGAAATGTTCTGTCTGTGCTGTCCAATGGGAGCTACATGTGACTTCTAAGCACCTGAAATGTTACTAGTGCGACTGAGGAACTAAAAGTTTAATTTAATACATTTAAATGCAAATGTAAATAACCACATGTAGCCAGCTCTTGTATTGGACAGTGCAGACCTACAGTCTTACTGGGTTTAAATCCTAGTTCTAACACTTATTGGCCCTATGTCCTTGAGTGAGTCATCTCTCTGAATCTCAGTCTCCTGGTCTGTAAAATCAGCCTAATAAGTATCTACTTCACAAGATCTACTGTGGAGATTAAATATTACACATGAAGTGCTTAAGCACTGTGCCAGGTTTATGATGACCTTTGCATTGCTAAATCTGATGGTCAATTCTCAGACCTGATCCTGTTGATCCCCCAGCAACATCTAATAGAATTTAATCCTTCTCTTGACCAAAATATTTTCTTCTCTTGGTCAGCTAACTGGAAGAATTCTACTGGTGTTCTTTACTACTTTCTCTTACTTCCAACACCTTTTCTAAAAGTCTAAAGCACCCCCCCCACTTTAAAAAACAATGTATTACTGTACAGAGAGAGAGAGTTTTACACTTTAACCAAGTTTTTCTAATGAAAAATTCAGATGTTTGATAGGAAAGATTGTTGGGTATCAGAATTGTCCTAGAAAATCCTAGATATATGGTTGTCATAGAAGGACCAGTGAGTTATTACCTGTTCTGTGAATGTATATATGTTAAAAAAATTTTTTGCTGATGTTTAAAGGATACCTCTCATTGCCTAAAATGAGAGCATGATAAGCCAGAGCATTTTATTTATGTTAAAGTCAAGTCAATTTGTGCTCTTATTTTACTAGAGATTGAGGCAGAGAGAGCAAGTGATTTGTTAGTAAATTTTTTTGTTTATGTAAAGATAAACGGCCTTGTTTGACTTTTTTCTTTCTCTTTTTGAATTCTAACTTTGCCATTTAAAGTTCGGTGATCTCTTGGAACCAATTCCCTTACTACAAAGAGATAATACCATCAGTAACTCATGGAGTTATTGTAAGAATTAAATAAGAGAGTGTATTTAAAGGAACATAGCACAAGCACTCAGTATGTATTACTCCTTTTGCTTCACACTTTGCCTTATCCTGTATTTTTAAAAAATATTAATGTCTTTTTATACATTATCTATAAAACATTCTTGCCAGAAATATCTGCCATGAATTTAATCAAGCCTTTGGGTCTAATTTCCAGTTTATAGAATATGTAAGAGATGGAAGTTCAAACACACCACCAGGAAATAAATCAAGAATGGAGAGAGGATGAGTGCACTAAATTAAAAGGAATAGAAAAATGAAATACAACAATCAAATACAGTGTGTGTACCTTGAACGGAACCTGATTTGAACAAAGAAGCTATAAAAGACATTTTCAAGACAACTGGAGTAATTTGAATACAGGTATGGTATTAGATGATGTTGGGAAATTAAGTTATTAATTTTATGGAATAGTGGTTATAGAAGGAATGTCTATTTTTTGAAATGTCTTTATATTTTAGAGATTTATACTGAAATATTTACAAGTGAAGTATAATCTTATAATTTAAATATATACATATAATTTGGGGCACCTGGGTGGCTCAGCTGATTAAGCATTTGACTCTTGATTTTGGCTGAGGTCATGATCTCAGGGTCATGAGATCGTGCCCTACATCGGGCTCTACACTCAGCAAGGAGCCTGCTTAAGATTCACTCTCTCTCCCTCTGCCCCTCTCCCCACCCCACTCACACTCTCTCTCTAAAAAATAAATACATAATTTATAAAAATAGAACTTAAAATATTTCAGAAAAATAGAGGAGGCAAATGTGGCAAAATATTAGCAATTACTAAAACTAGGTGATGGGCGTATGAGTATCCATTATATTTTTCTAGTTTGAAAATTTTCAAAATAGGAAAAAATTTTAAATTAACCATTTTTTCCTTATTTTCTTAGCAATAATGGAGACAGATAACACTAGACAATGTGACAGAATTCTGAGACAGCACAAAGTCTGAAAGATGTGTCAATATCCTTTTTACCCCTAGTTAGCTCTATATTTAACCTATCAAAAACAGTTTTCTAAAGCTGGGATCTGAATTCAAGTCACCTCTCCATAGTTTTTTTTTTAAAGCTAAACTGAATGCATAATTGCATGCTAACACTGTTCTAAGAACTTTACACAGAGTATCTAATTTTCATAGTAACTCTATGAAGTACATACTGTTATTATCACCATATAACTGATGAGATTTCTAAGACCATGAATCAGCATGGGCTGCTGGCTCCCCCCCACCACAATCAACCCACAGAAACTACAGAAAGGAAAAAGAAACATAAATTCCAGGAACTTACAGGCAAACACACATGCAAACACACACACACACACACCATCCCTAGGGTGACAACAAACTGGCACCATATGCCATTTGAAGCAGAGTTACTGAAAAAATGTACCAATAATTCAAAATAAGCATTTCAGGAAATAAGGAAAGGTATTGCAAATATGAAATTCAAACAAAAATTATCTAAAAAGAGCCAAAATGAAATATTAGAGATAAGAAATAATCACTAAAATAAATAACTCAATGGATAATATAAAAAGCAGAAGAGATATAGCTAAAAAATAGTGAGCTAGGAGATCAGAATGAGGCAAAATAAAAGCTATAAGATATGGAAGCTAAAAGCAGAAGGTCAGGCATTTACTAATAACAGTCTCAGAAGGAGATGAAAAAAATGAAGAAGATGAGATTTTTGAAGAACAACAGACATAAGTATCTTGGAATTATAGATCAAGAAACTGAGGCACAGAGAAGTCAAATAACTTGACGAAGGTCAAGATTCAAATCCAGGTGGTCTTTCTCAAGGGCTCTTATTCTTAGTAACTATGCTGTACTGACTTGGGGCTAGAGATAAGTTCAGCATCCAAGATACTTAAAGAGGACTAGGATCAGCTTTGCCACCCTAGGATTTTGCAGTAACTAAAGGATAAAATCTATATTCTCCAGTATTACACACCTTGGTAACACTGAAAATGCTTTTTCATAAACCCATAGTACTGATCAAGAAGTATGAGGATGTGAAGAAAAGGGGATACTTGTGCACTGTTGGTGGGAATAGAAATTGATACAACCATTATGGAAAATAGCCTGAAGGTTCCTCAAAAAAATTACAAATAAAACTACCATATGATCTAGTAATTTCACTTCTGGGTATTAATCAGAAGGAAAGAAAAACACTCAAAAAGATACCTGAACCCCACATTCATCACAGCATTATTTACAAGAGTCAAGACATGGAAACAACCTAAGTCCACTGATGGATGAATGGATAAAGAAAATGTGGTACATATGGACAATGGAGTATTATTTGGCCATAAAAAATAAGGAAATCCTGTCAATGCAATAACATGGAGGGACCTTGAGGGCATCATGCTAAGTGAAATAAGTCAGACTGAGAAAGACGAATACCTATGATCTCACTTACATGTGGAATCTAAAAAGCTGAATTCATAGAAACAGAGTAGAGTGGTGGTTACCAGGAGCTGCAACTGTGTGTGAAATGGGGAGATGTTTGTCAAAGGGTAAGATGAATAAATTCTGGTGATGTAATGTATAGCATGGCAACTATAGTTAATAATACTGTAGTGTATATTTCAAAGTTACTAAGAGAATTGATCTTAAAAGTTCTTATCACAAGAAAAAAAATTTGTTTAACTATGTGTGGTGATGGATGTTAACTAGACTTACTGTGGTGATCATTTAGCAATATATACATATACTGAATCATCATTTTGTACACCTAAAACTATTCTATGTCAATTATATATCAATGAAAAAGAAAGTGGGAAATTAAAAAAAGGAGTTGTGAAGTCATATCAAAGGAGAGTGCCTCAGTTTACTTTTTCCACAAGTTTAATCACGTAACAAATTAACGTCAGCACAGTAGAGTGTAGTGGTTGAAGGGTATGGGGTCTGGTTATGGCACTGAGATCAAATGCAGGTGTCACCACTTCTCTGTTATAATTTCATCATCTATAAGATAAAAACAAACTGTACCGGCTTTGTAAGGTGGCTATAAGAATTAAAAAACAGTAACAATAAATAAATGATTCAATACGAGTAAAGCCCTTAGTACAGTGTCTGGCATAAAAAGCACTCAAAAAATGTTAGCTACTGTTTATCTTATTCTTAATTCAAAGGTTTAGCTGATAATAACTATAAAGGCAAATCATACTACTACATACCTGATAGCTATAAAACAGTGGTGGACCTTGTTAAAAATACAGACTCCCAGGGCCCACTCCCAGAAACGGATTCAGTAGGTCTAAGAAGCAGCCAGGAATCTGCATTTTTATCAAGCTGCCAGGTGATTCTGATGCTATTCAGAATCTATTCTGATGCTATTACTCTTAGTCTAAGAACTACACACAAGAAAAAACACTATTTTATTTTATTTTCATTTTATTATGTTATGTTAGTCACCATACATCATTAGTTTTTGATGTCGTATTTTAAAGGCGTGTCAACCACTGCCTTACAACCGTCAGCTTGCAATTACAGGACAAAAACTCATTTGTTCACTTGTCACATTTTAAACAAATACTTGCTATGTGCTAGCTATTATGCCAGGTGCTAGGAATATAGTGATGAAGATTCACTGACACAATTCCTACCCTCACAAGCCAGTAGTAGGAAGCTTATAATCTAGAAAGAACAGACATATCATTTAATTTGTCTACAGAGCCAAAAAAAGTTCCTGCTTTTGAATTCCTAATGAATTTTGAATTCCTAATAAATGAATTAAAATTCGTTTAATCAGTGAGCATTTACTAAATATAAACCTATTTTAAATTTCAGAATTTCCATAATCTTGAGTAGCAGATCTTTCTAGTGTTTCAAAAGGAGACACTTCCTGAAGTCTACCTCACACATCCTCCCCAACAGAATCTTGAATTCCACCCCCAACTCTGCCAGTAAGGTGGCCTCATAGATGTTGATGTTTCCATTAGCAGTGATTTGCAAGGCATCCTGTCAGGGTTAGGGAGGCTGCTATTCAGGGGCATCACTGGCACCAAAGTCCATTTAATCCATATGTTTTCCCTAAAATACTTGGTAACCTTGGCTCCTTAATAATTTTTGTGTTATAAGGTGATATAATCAAAATAAGATACAAAGCAGCACTTTAGGGGTGCCTGGTTGGCTCTAAGCGTCTGCCTTCGGCTCAGGTCATGATCCCAGGGTCCCGGGATCAAGACCCTCATTGGGCTCCCTGCTCGGCGGGAAGCCTGCTTCTCCCTCTCCCACTCCCCCTGCTTGTGGTTCCCTCTCTCGCTGTGTCTCTCTCTCTCAAATAAATAAATAAAATCTTTAAAAACAAACAAACAAACAAACAAAGCAGCACTTTAAATAAAGCATGGACAGGGGGGCCTGAGTGCTTCAGTTGGTTCAGCTCAGGTCATGATCCCAGGGTCCTGGGATTGAGCCGCATGATGGCTCCCTGCTCAGCGGGGATCTTGCTTCTCCCTCTGTTCCTCCCTCCCCCCCCCCCCCCGCTTGTGCTCTCTCTCACTCACTCTCTCTCAAATAAATAAAAAATCTTGGAAGGAAGGAAGGACGAAGGAAGGAAGGAAAGCAAGCAAGCAAGCATGGTCAGTCTATTGTTTTTCTGGTTTGTGGAGGGACACTAGAAGCACCTCTTCACTTTAAAACTACAGAGGTATCAGCTGGCTATAAGGTAGACAATTCTTCTAAAGTCATATGTATTATTTAAGAAAAAATCCCTGAATGTTAGAAAGGGTAGTAGTTTATAGTCAAATGCATGCTAACATCATTAAAAGTGATTATCAATATCTAGTATTATTCACTCTTGATTATAATTGATCTCTCAAAGAATTCAAGCCTCAAATACCTGTCTCTTCTGCAGTCTAGCTGAGATTACTGCCTGCCTCTGGACCCTAAATGTTTTTAGTCTTCTACTAATCTGTCATATGTCAAGCTTAATCTCCTAAGGATCAGGACTTCCCGGCTTCTCTGAAATTCTAAAAATTTATGTCTATACTGGTTTCAGAGAGATGAACCAAGTATAATGGCAATATTAGTAACAATTATGGAAACAAAAAGAGCAGCTAATATTTGAGCACTTACTATGTGTTAGGCAGTGGCTTTATGTGGATTATCTCCTCTGTGAGAAAGGTACTACTATCTTACGTTCTTGAGGGAAGTGAAGCTTGGAAAGCTTATGTGGCTTGCCTAAGATTACATCCTAAAAAGAGCAGTTGGCAGGTGACTGGAAAAAGGAACAGGCTTAAACCATTTGCTCTTTTTACTAGGTATCAACCATCCTGGAAAACACTGGATATAATTATAACCTACAAAGAAGTTGTAAAATTAAAACAGTTTCTCTAGAGTACATTATGATTTCTGGTGCTCTATTCTTATTCAGGTGAATAATCATTTTTATGCCAGTGAATACAAAGAAACAATACTAGAACTTGTTTTATTAAATAATAAACATGTAACTTGTAATAAAAGAGGCAGAGAAGTAGGAAACAATGACATCAAACCTCATATATGCTTCAATTATGAGCATGGCTCCTTATAGGTACATGTCAACAAAAACTGGGTTCATGTGCCACCATGTGGTTAATATGCTATAGGTTACTGACACTTGCCCTATAATTAAATGGGTCCTTTTGAACTTTTATTCCTAAAAATAAATGTGTGAAAGTTCCCTAAATAAGTTGATTAGCTATTTTAGACTTCACATCAATTTTTTTAGTGAGTATATTTCTCTCTAATGTTAAAAAAGACTAAGATAAAACCCCTGCATTAACACTGCACAATAACATCTCTGTTCAGTAAACTATGCTCTGAGGTATTAAAACTTTAATAAAGGGTGAAGACAAAGGGAGAAAACTGTACACAAGATCAGGGTGGAGGAAGCAGACCTAAAGTCTCACTTTGGATACTTTAGTTTAAATCTCCATTTTGTTCTCTCTATAATTACCAACACGCAGTACACCTTTAAAAAGACAGGCAGTACAGTGCTAGAAAAGGGAAGTACAAAAAAACTTTTATGCCAGGTTTACTGACTTTTGTTTTCTTAATAAAGGGTACAGAGCTTAGGCTGTATACTCACTTAAGCATATTAGGAAACATGACCCTGACCAAGATTTGCATCTCTGCTATCTGTGTAATTCATAAGTTTTTTAATTATGTTCAGTTAGCCAGCATATAGTACATGATAATTTTTGTTGTAGTGTTCAATAATTCATTATTCATAAGTTTACTACCAGAAAAAGATATTTGGTCTAACATAGTCTACATAAACGTTAACAGAAGCAAGTTATTACTTTAATAGTTAAAAAATAAACAGTTAAGAATCAGTCAACAAATCTTTATCACTAGAAACTTATGTTAAAATGTTAAGTTTAGATAATGTTGGAAGTTTCAAAATGGCTGAAAACATTATTACCCTGAACAACTAAAGAGCTGCACCAACACTTTGTAGACATGATTCAGGAGACCCTAAAATCAATATATTTAAAAAATAGGTTCACAGGACCACAAAGCTGTTATATTTCAAAAAAAGAAAAGCAGTACCAACAACAGCAAGAAACCAATGAGGGGATTTAACAAAATATAATTCATGGGGTGGAGTGGAGAACAGGGCTGACTAAAATAGCTAATTCAGTATAGAACTGAAGACATGAATTAAAAACTCCAATTCTCTTCCTTTCACACACCTGCTGTGACAGACAGATCACTCTTCATTTCAATTTTACTACTTGCAATAATAAGTCTGACACTGCCTTTCAATGATAATATGGATCATTAAGGAACAATAAAAAGTCCAGTTAAATATCACTATAAAGGCGACTCGGATTTCAAAAAAGGCCATATAAAAGTGCCAGCATTATATAATTCACTATGGATGAAAGAAAAGGAGCAAAGGATATAGTTCTTGCCTTTAAAGAGCTGCAAAGATAAAAAGACAAGAAAAACAGTCAAGTGGTTAATAAACTTAAAAAGTCTGAGATATTAAATCTAATTTTAAAAAATTAAAAAAAGAAAAGTAAACAAGAACAGAAATATAGGAGGAGGAGCTATATAATAATTAAAGAGGAAGTGATAAGGCAGAAAAAGATATAATAATCACATACCAAGTAAATTGAAAATAAGCACTTCAAGAAATATCAAAGGGCAATGAAAATTAAAAGGCATGCAATTTAATCATTATTTAGATAATAACAATTTGAAGGGGAAATGAAAATATATCATTTTTAGCAGTCTTTCATCTTGAACATGATGTATAAAAAAGAAAGGTGCTTGCAACTGTACTATAATAATAGGAACCAACTCTGAAATGTCTTTAATAAGAG